>NC_090658.1:63029554-63673304 GCF_013368605.1 Nyctibius grandis | reverse complement strand
TACCAGTAGCAATTTTGTACACCTCCATCAAGTTTCCTGTTACTCTTGTCCTGTCTGGGTTAATCTCTCATCCAATATAAAACCCATCTTACCTCTACCTCTGCTCTGGACTTCATCAATCTTTGCTTTATCTTTCTTGAGAGTGAGTCAACCACAACTGAGCTCAGTATTACAAGTGAGAATTGATCATTTTTATATGGTGCTATATATTTCCTATATTGTTTCTATCCAATTTAAAATGTAGTCTTTTAAGGTCATTCTTAAAATTTGGCATTTTTCTTTAAGGTAAGAAGTCTTAGCAGTTCCAGCATGCAAACATACATGCAAATTGAATTTTTATTTAGCCCTTTCAACAAATTTTTTATAGCAACACTTTGTTTTTCTCAAGAGTTGGAAACTAATGAGCTCTGTCAAATTGGACAGCACTGTGTTCTAGGAAACTGTTAGAGGAAATGCTGATTAGTTAGTGAGCCAAAACCATAGCCACAATTTGCTGTTGATTGTCCAAGGCAGGCAGTTATTGAGTTTATCTACAAGATAACTCTTTAACAGAATGTAGTTAGCTAGCTAGATTCAATAACAGGGAATCACATTCACTCAATGGAGAAGACAGAATTATATTTTGAGTGATGGTCTAGGGAGAGTAATCAAGTAGGTGTTAATGTTCTTAGTTTAGAAGCAGTTATTTTTCTGAATTAGAGTTCTGAGTATATTTACTGTGATATGGAAGGAAGTCAGTAAAGTATTTAGGTATTTAAATACGACTCAAAAGCACCTGAGATTCTCATGGAAATCAAGAGAAGATAGGTTTGGAAAATTTTAACAGGGACGTATCTGCATCTTAAAATGAATAGACATGGATTTCATGCTCTACACAGATCAGCCTTGCTCCTGCATGTCCTTCATTTGGAGTATAGTACAAAAGGTAGGTCTGTATTTTAAGCCTAATTCACCCTATGTCTTATGCTGATCCCACATATAAGGGCATGCCCTGCATATACTAAATAAACTAAATGATAGATTCTGCTTTGCTGTGTGGGAACAGAATAATACAAGGGTGCTTTAGGATCTACTGCTGTTCAGGAACTCATGACTGAAAAACACTATGTGATCAGTGATTATCCAAACAGGATTAGCATTATATATAGATTTTTTTTTTTCTTAGTCTTCTGGCTCTGATGGCTCTTCTAGCCACAGCTCTGAAGAGTTTGAAGGCTTTTGGAGTTTTGTGATGGATGTCCTCCAATAAGTGACATTTATATGAATGTGAATGACTCTAAACGAGTGAAGACATTGAGTCCAACTTGCAGCATCTCTTTCTGTTTTGTTCAGTGCTTGATCTGTATTTTGACAATGACCACCTACTAAATCAATTATTTTACTTTGAGCGAAATGTTACTTTATTGTTAGTATTTGCAGTCCTATCATATTTGTCAATTTCCTCTAGCATCTTCTGTAAACTGGTTTAAGTATAAAAAAATAGGAAAAATTATTACAGATAATTTTTGTTTGAATCAGCTGTACCCACAATTTTGTGCTAAGCAAACTCATATCTTGGTGAGATAATTATTTAATTGTTGGTACTACGAAGGTTACCTTTCTTTATAAAATTTAGTTCTGTTTCTGTAAAGGCAACTTGTGAGCAGCTAATTTTTTTTTTAAACATAAATATGCCACAATAAAGGCATTTATAAGAAGATGAATGATGCCTAAAAGCTATGTTGGAACAGTCATCCCACAGTCTCACATCTTTTTTTAAAAAATTTATTAGATCTATAATTAATCCTCACTTATACCAAATGTGTGTCTCAGACACACTGACAGAGGGCTGATGACAAAACATGTTATTGTTGATGCTGTAGAAGATACACTGTGAGCGTCTTCTACAGCTTGGAGAACACCCCCTTGTTCAAGCTGTTTACTCAGTAATCAAAAATCACAACAAGAATTATCTCAGTCCACTGTTCAATGCAACCTTGGTTTTTGTTTTTTTTGGAGGATTAATCCAGTCCTTGACATTCCAGAAGCACCTTTTTCCCTGTTTGCTGGATTTTTTTCTATATTTAGACAATCAGTAAAAGTGACTAGCTCAGGTAAAACAGCTGACCAGTCAGGCTTCACAACTCTATTTGCATCTCCGAAACCCTGGAGGACAGAAAAATCTTTTAATTGGTGATTCAACCTCAGTAGGAACATGCTTTTAGGAAATGAGGCCTGCACCGTTGTCTTCACACCGGGCACAGTCGCTCTGGTTGCCATGGTAATCTGCTGGAGCATGCTAGGTCCAATGATGTGGAAAACAAGATGGCTCCCTCATTTGTTTAGCCTTAAGGAAATTACAGATATTAACAAATCATTAAAGGGTAGCAGACACTCCGAAGACTTGACCTAAATAAACAACATCTTGTCAGATTGCTAATAGCTGCCTAAGTTTTACTTCCGTGATTCTCCTGAAAGTCCTTAGTTAATGAAGGTTTTATTACCCTAAATACTTGTTTTTTTCCACCTGCAAGTAAAATCCTGTACTTTTAATGTTAAGGTGGACCTCCTATTCAGTGAGGTGCATTTAATTTGTCCATCAATTGGCAAGAAATTTAAATGCTAAATAACAACCAATACTTTTGGGAATATAAAACTAAAATTTTGGGTACTTATTACCACTTTGCCCAGAAAGGTTTTTCTGTATTTCACAGAAAGTTCTTTCCCAGAGTGGAGCAGCCAACACGTGGTGCACTCCTCATGGTGACAGAGCGAGGTCTCAGGCTCCTCGGCCTCCATGGGGCTGGGGAGGGTGACATGTCTCCGAGAGAGGAAACGTTGTATTTGAAGTTAGTGCTTTGAGGATGGGGGAAGAGGAAAATTAAATGCAGGCATGAGAAAAAGCATACTAACGAATGAACCCATCTGTTGAAAATATAGGAGGAAGTGGCAGCCAAAATCCATAACTGCAGATACGATGGTGGTAGGCTCATATGGAGGAACCGCAAGGTCAGTAGAAAAATAGATTACGTTTTTCAAGTTTTCTCAGTCAAATGGTCTGTAATTTCAAAGCAGCTGGTTAGTTGGTACCGTCCACTTCCTCAGAGCCTGCTCGCTGGGGAATGAAATATGAAGGTGAGGAATTTCACAAGTTGCTGAAAGAAGCATTTAAAAAAAAAGCTTGTTTTGGTAAGTCTTCCAACATACCATGTCTTTACTGGGGACTTCCAGCATCCTCTGGAATCTGAACGATAGAAGAAACCAATTAACAGAGAAAACATATGGGACAAGTTTACTGCTTCCTTGATTGAAATGTATCAGTGACAGATACACATACGTAGGCACACGCTCCCCATCTAGCTCTGCGTGTTCACTTCAGTACATAAGAGGAGAAACCATGCCTTTTGCTTCCTTTGCTAGCTTTAAAATGCGAGTGCTCTGGTTTTCAATTTTGCCCAGGAATCTGGGAGATTCCTGGTGGAAATGCCTGCATTGTATTCAAAGCAGGGTGATTTTCTAAACTGTAGAAAATACCAACACTGAGTGCTCCTTTTTAAACGGAGAAAAGCTGCCCAAGGACTGCAAGATTGAATTAAATGAGATGGCCTCTCCACAAAAAAATTAGCCACATTCCAATATCATCATATTTACACTGTGAATCTGAATTGCCCAGATCCTTATTGATTATTTGAACTATGAGTCTTTCCATTTCTATGAATTTCCTTGCTCTAAAATTCACCCTTGCAACTGAAATAACAGCATGTGCTTCCATTGTTTTTCGAGAGTATTTATTTGAAATCTCAGCAGTCAGAGCATATACTTACTAAGCAGAGGGAACAGGAAACATGGTGGATCAGGACACTTAATACAACATATTCATTATATTCTGGCTTTTTTACTATATTAACATATAATTATATAGTACACATTGTGCCAGGTACGCTATCTGTGTACATAATTGCACTTGCACTTTTCCTTTTATATTGCCTATTGATTAAGTAAATTAAAGAAACAGTGGGCACTGTGACTGATTTATTTTCTTGGTGTACCAAATTTACTTAGTTCAAATTTCCTTAAATAAACAGGATAAAAAGTTGTATGTGATTTCATGCATTAGTTCTATCACTGCTTTTATCCCAGAGGTCTTTTTTTTTTTTCTAAACATCTTGCATGTGGGTCTTAATCCTCAGATGTAGCTGTGATAACATTCCAGCTGCTCTATACATCTCAGGTGTAAAATTTCTGATGTGCTTTGTGAAGCACATATCAATGTGTCATCCTTAACAACTGGCAAGATTTACAAATCAAGGAGAATAAGGAGAATTCCAGTTTGGTTGTGGGTGGACTTAAACCAATTTGGTGTACCAAATTACCTAATCAAAGCTTTGGGTTTACAACCGAAACGTATCCAAATATTGGGTCTTCAGATAGGAAGCTACAAATTTCCTGAGAAGGGAGTATTTCATGAGAATTCTGCTATATTTGACATCTGTTTCTTGGAAAGGCCCAGCCCCCGACTCTAGATGTCCCTATTTTGGGACTTGTTTCACTAAGCATGTTAAGAGGAAATGTGAACACATATAAAGGAGAAATCACTCCCTGCACAGTTTCAACAGTGAAAGCTTGGTTCTGGTTCAGTTAAGCATCACAAAAAGCTCTGGGTGCACTGTTATTTTTATTTGAAATGATTTGTCTACCACAGTATCATTGAGTTCTCAACCTTTTGCTTCTGGAAAAAGGAAATACTGTTTAAACTATTTCCTCAGAGCTTCAGGTTGCTAAGGGATGAATATAGATTTTTCAGGAAGGAAGGTTACATATTAAAAAAAGAGAAGGAAAGAGCATTTGAAAAATGAATGGAAAAAGAACAACAAACCCAAAGATAAAGATATTAGTAGAAGACAATGATGGAAAAAGGTATGTGATGACTTGAAAAATGTTTGGAAGATCATTCAACTATTTCTCGCAAGGAAAGATGGAGTTGCTGGATATGGCTTTGTGCTCTCCTCTGTAATTAATCACCTCTCCTGTTCTGGTGCAGAGGAAGAGTAACACATTTTTCCCCTTGAATTATTCCACATCTTCATTCCTGAACGCATTCCAGACCCTAGAGGCTTTGTAGAATGGGGTGCTGTGGAATGGGCTCTTGAAATTCTCCGGTGATTGTAGCTACAATGACTGCTGGGAAGAAACAAAGCCTGGCTACAAGTATGTGATCTATGGACCATTCTCTTCTCTTTGAGCCAACAGCTCTGCCTCTCCCTAGGGTCCCCATTGCCACTTCTAGATTTTTTAGTCTTTTTTTCCTTGATGGTAGATCCTACGAAAATAAATTATTTTTATGTTGTGGAAATAATTTGGATATTCCCTGCAGTTTTGTATGTGTCGTGGATCATGGGAATGAAGTTTGTTTAATGTCAGTCAGCAAAAGGAAACAACAACAACAAAAGAGAATAAGAAAAAAAGGCAGGGGGGAAGGAAAAAGAGAGAAAGAAAAAAAAGGAGGGAGACAACATTTTCTGTCTGAGCAACTGATGTTTTTCCCTGCAATGAAGAAAACAAGTGAAGGATGAAGTTACCTCATCACATGAGCATCCTCGCGGGGGTAGGGGCGGGGAAGAAGGAACCAATCTGGAACCACTTCTCAGAGGCAGCCCAAAGCCTTTAACTGTGAACTTGTTGGGAATCCTTGTCCTGACTTATGCTTGGGCAGAAACAAATGAGATTTCCCACCCTGGGGGGCAGGTGGTAGCAGAGCTTTTGTCTTAACAATCTCCCTTGTCAAAGCCAGGCTCTGTTCAAATCAAGGTTAAATTCAGCATGGTTTCTCTATTGGTCTCTCTTTTCCCATGTGTATCGGGGAGGTTATTATCTTTTGCCATGTTCAGAAGCAGCTACTATCTCTGTGTGCAGTTCAGTCTGTATTTAGGAAATTCAAATCTTTATTATTTCAGGCAGAGCACTTTACACTAGTTAAAATTTTAGTTCTTGTTATTATTGCCTCCCCACTATTATAAGGTGTTTATAACTTTCTGAAATGAGTCTTGAATTATACTGGTGTAATTTCTACCCCAGTATGATTTTTTAAAATTATTTAAAACTTGAACACAAAAGATGAGCAATTTCTGAATAAGTCAGAGAAAAAAGTACTTTGTCTTTTGTTTCCCTTTTGCTTTTTCTGCATTTCATTAAGAAGGAGATTTGAAAGGTGTCATTTGACACAGAAAGTCTTCACTAAGAGGCTATTGGAGAAATAAATATTTCCTGTGCTATGTTGTAATTCTGAACTTTAAAATATGATCCAGTCATTAAGAAATGCACTGCAGCTTAATAACTCTAACTCCACAGAGAGGGATAAAGTTGAAAGTAGTTGTGGAATTCTGGTGATGGTAGTCCCTTTCTCTTCAAGGAATAACTGTGCAGACTTAATTTTAGATTTGTGTCTATTTTTACTTTTGATTCATGTTGCTGAACTTTCTCTCAAATCCTTACTCTCAGTCTCTTAAGAATTTCTCCTCCCTTTCCATAATTTACCTAATACCATGGTTTACAGCAAAAGCAGACCAAATTTCTTCTTTTTCTTTTTATATCCTCTCTTCCTCTACAAGTTATACTCTTTTGGTTGCCTATTATACTAGATGTGTATCACTGGCACTCATTGCTAAATGCCAACTACATGTGGACATTAGCCACTCTCCCCCTTCTGACCATGCCTGTTTGTTACAGACATTTAGGTATTTACTCTTTCTGCTGTCCTTTCTTCACCCATTAATTGTATTTTTAATTCTTTTGTTTTCTGTGTACACAAAACCCCTTGCTTCTCTCTCCAGAGACAAATCTTCATTATATCTTTTTTTTTTTTCATTAAGTATTACCTTCTCTATCTCATTGCCTTATTTCTAATTATGGTATATATTAGTTGTGTTTTGATAGACAGTTGCCCAAAACACCAGAATGATATTTAAATTACCATGGTCTGAAATCAGCTGCTTTTTCCCAAGAGTGCAAATCCTCCCCATTGTAGAAGTATCCCCTTATTTCTGCTCAGCTTCATGTAAAAGGCTGAGTAACACAAACCACACGAGCACTACAGATTGACATCTATCAATCTGTTAAGCCTGGTGTGCATCCCACAGCCTTTGCACAGATCTCTAAAAAAAACATTAGACAGGCTCTGTGCTTGCCAGCGCAATACTGGGTTGAGGTTGCAAGAAGGGAGCAAAAAAACGATTGCCTGGAAGCATGGAGGCAAACTCTCCCTAGGTGTCTGAGGAACTGTTCTGCACTGCTTTCAAGCCAGGTCAGGGAGTGTGGAGATATCATTTGGAAACTGAAATCATCCTCTGCAAAATCCTGCCTAGACACAGGAATCTCCTCTTCAGTAAGAAATGGCCCAAAGAGAGTGACCAGCATGGGTTGCTGATCTGGGAAGGAAGCACATGGAAAGGAGTGGTAGGGAAGGGCAACAGCTCGCATTTACTCAATGCACAAAAATAATGTCTCTCTTTTTGTTGGCTGATGATAGCTAGTGTACTTCGGTTTTCATCTCACTCTCTCCAAAGTCAAATGCTTTTCCCTATCTATATTCCTCCACTTAAAAAAGAAGCAAACCAAGAAGCTGTGACAGCTTTGCCTACTGGCCTCAGCCACTTCTCTGGTTTCCTTTTCTGTCATGTGCTCCCTTAGGTCACCTCTATGCTCTAGCTTGTGAGATTCTGAGAGCCCGACTGTACTTCTAACACTGACACACAAACACTAACAGTAATTGGTAGCCTTTTCCCAAAAAAGGATGCATAATTGTATAATGCATTGCACTTTCTAGCTGCAGTCTTTGCTTCTCTGGCTCCATTTTGAGCAAATATTTGGAAACTCTGGTATGTGCCTATGTCTTTATTAGAGCTGCAATTCTAAACTGTGTGTTGGAGGCAGTGACACAGTACAGTTTATTCAGAACCATGTATTGAGGAAGTTGTGCAAACAAGTGAAATTTTGCTCAGTAGGGTCATGATCTGTGCTTTGGCCATGTAGGCACTACTGTCCTTTAAAAAATAATCAGCAAGAACTTGCAGGAGTTGCAAACTGAGGCCTGAAAGAGACTGTTCTTGTGGAGTCTTAAAAGGAAAATAAACTATGCACATTTTCAATCTGGTAAAAATTTGGCAATAGCATTAGAATGCTTGTCTCTAACAAAGCATTCAGAAATATTTTTAAGAAAACAAAGCCAGCTAGCAGCAGACTAAAGTTGATTTACAGTAAAAAGCAAAAGCCAACAAAATGTTGTTAATTCCTGGTTATTGTTAAATATTTTATTCTACTATTGCTAACTAATAATGGGTGCCAAAAGCCATGTATACAATGCTTTAGGTTTGCATACTATATTTATCTGGATTTGAATTTTCAAAATCTTTAGGTGATATAGATTTGGTTTGTTTTATTCATGCTTCCTATATATAAACATATTATATATGCATGTATGTATGTATGTACATTACTGAGAGGGAAAATATTTAAGTAGGAGACTTACGGTTTTGTTTATCTCATTAGTGGAGGACCAAATAGAAGAGGTTTGGTCTTTTTTTCTAAAATCTTCACTAGTTGGATTTAATTTTTATAAACCCCAGAGCTGATACAGACTGTTGCCAAAGCCATCCAGGTTTTGAGCTTATGAGAGGTTCCTCTTTAGATTCATGTTCACCCTGAGAGGTTTGGCTGTGGAGTTTCCAAAAGTACCAAAGTGCCTGAGAAGCAAGAGTCTTATTGAACTCAATGGGATTTATCCATATGTACTAGATGAGAGGTCTCTTATACCCGACTGTTTCACAATCTCTGTGAAAAACTGGAACCGAAAGTCTAAACTTGAAGTAATGCACTCCAGTATCTCCCTCCCACCAGGAATCTGCCCCTGGAAGAGGGGCTTCCTGTCAGCGACTGCCAAGGAAAATGGATAGGATCCAGTGGGCTTGCCTGAGAAATGGCTGCTTTATATATGTCATTTGTTGTGCCTGAGAGCCACTTCTGAGAAAAGGAAAGGCATGTCATGAATTGGAAAACAGTTTGTTTTAGGAATAGTGTCAGAAAGCGTGTATTAGCCAGTTATGGTTTGATATTCCTAGGGTGAGTAACAATGTAGAAGTAAGGCAACGGCTTCTTGCATAAGTATGTGAAAGTTATAGGTGAAAAGGTTATTAAAGTGGCTCCTGCTAAGATGTGAAAGAGGAGAACCTGTTTAAGAGTCTCATGTATGCAAGAAGACTGATAGTTCTTTTAGCGCTACACGTATTTTTATTAAGAGGTGAAATAACAGAAACTGCAGCAGTTAACTGAAACAGCTAGCAGGGAGGCCAGTGGGAAAGAGGAATATAGAAGAGTAGAAGTAGCTTGAAGTGACCTTTTTATGTGGGAAAACTTGACAGTCTCAAAAATGGGAAGGAGATGATACCACAGGAAGGATGAAGCAACTGGCTGGCGTAGCTTTGCCAAATGTGGCTGTGAGACTGTTGTACTTTATGGCTTAGGCAGTGCATATTAGCCAGTTGTTTTACTTGGTTAGGAATTGTCCCTTCTTCCTTTAGTAAAATATTGTTGTTGACATTGATTCAAATTTGCAAGTGGGGATACTTAGCTCACAGAGCACCAATAGTGTCATTTAAATTCCTGGGTGAGGGGCTGAACTTGGATTTCACTGGGAACCCCAGTTCAGATTGCCAGCAAACCCTTGCTGCCAGGACTAGGGAGAGAAGTTACACAGGATGGCCAGCCTTAGCTTACCTGGTGGCTCCTGGGCATGGCGGGGTGCTGAGGTGCAGAGCATGTGCTGAGGGGGGCATGCCACAAGGACATGGCAAAGCTGGCAGCAGAGAAGCTGCAAGCACCTGAGGGTGGCACAGGCACAGTCTTACCTGCCTTTGAAAATGCAGCCCTGGGAAGGTTTGTGGATTCTGTTACTCGCTCCCTCATGGAAAGTCTTCCCCCTCACCGGTTGTGATGCCACATCCTATAGACCTTCACACCCTCCTGTTCGCTCAGTAGTGCAGACCAGGTGGGGAGCTTGAGCCATGCTGTGACCTGTTCCAGATTTCTGCTGTACTGCCTGGCAATTGGAAGCAGAAGGAAATGAGAAATGCAAAGATCTGCACCCATAAAACCCCTCTAAAATTTTTCTAGGAGCATTGAGTCCTCTCCAAACAAGGCATTGAAATACTTGTGATAAAGTGAATGGACAGGCCCTAGTTTGTCAGGAGTTAAAACTGCCTCAGTCAGCTGGAGGCTTACCAGCCACTAGCTATTAGGATTGTCATTTCCCCTCAGGAAATACCTGCTGGTGTATCAAGGGTAATTGCTAGCAGTCAGCTGTATCCCCAGAGGGTGGGTATATAAAATCATCAGAAAAAGACTGAACTGTTCCTGGTAGGAGGCAACGGGGAGGGGGGGGGGGGGGGGGGGGGGGGGGGGGGGGGGGGGGCGCGGGGAGAGAGAGAGAGAGAGAGAGAGTGAGTGTATCTTGGGTGTTTATCTTCATGAAGGATCTTAATGCAATGTGGACTTTTGTTTCAGTTTTAACCCTGGTTGTGACTCATCCTTAGTTTTCTGCTGAAGCTTGAATTTTACAGACTCCTTTTCTTATCTGAGGCCACCACTTGCAACACTGGCTGGTTTGTCACAAGTATTCTCCAAAACAGAGTAGATAATTATAGCTTCCTGAATGGCTTGGTGTCACTATGTGGTTTTGCTTCTAGAATACTTGAAATAGCATTCCCAAATGCCCTTCACTTTATTATGCTGTCCTGGTTTGGCCTAAACCAGGCCGATTTTCCTTTCAGTGATTTTTGTTTTCAGCTAAGTCTCCTCTAAGTAACTGCACTTTCTGAAACTAACTACATGTTTGCAGACAGTGTCTGCCTCCAAGACTGATAACGCCCGAAGTTTGTAGTTATCGCTGAGGCACCGGTAGGGATGTTGTGCAGTAAGGCTCTTGCTGTACTTATTCTTAGAGAAACCAAGGTCACTGCTGAATTCCTCACTGCTTACAAGTGAAGAGCCGAAGGGGGGTTGCAGCTGCAGCGGGGAGCAGACAGGACAGGTGACCCAAAATTGACCAACGAGGGTATTCCATCCCACACACGTCATTCTCGGTATAAAGGGGGGGGGATCACGAGGGTCTCGCTCTCTTTCTGCTATGGCCGGTGTCCAAGGAGGACTCCGTCTGTTTTCCTGCTGCCCCCGATCCCGATCCGTGCATCCCTGAATCCAGCTCTCGACCATCGCTAGGCCCAGCCTGGGCCTTCCCAGAGCCTGCCCTGCAGTGCCGGTGGTGACGCGGCCGACATCGGGGGAGCTCAATCTTGGTTTTGTATATATATTTGTATATATTTGATTATTTCTATTATTATTATTATACTCTTTTTCATTATTATAGTTTATTAAAACTGTTTTAACTTTCCAACCCGGAAGTCTCTCTCCCTTTTCCCTTTCCCTTTCCCTTTGGGGGGAGGGGGGGGGATAACAGAGGGCATCTGCCACAGGTTTAATAGCTGGCCCAGCTTTAAACAGTGACAGATGCTCTTTCCAATCTTTCCTCTCACAAAAGGAGTAAACCTCTTTACTTTCCTGAACCTTAGTTAAACTATCTGTGAAGCAGGTATATCAAGTAACCTACTGGTTACCCTTTAAAGTTCATTCTAAAATTTACAGCATTATAAAGATGAAAAGCAAAGCAAAAAATTCAGAAGAACTCGTGCAGTCAGTTTAAAGATTTGCTCCCTCTCCCAGGCAGAGGTCTCTCCTGAATATTGCAGCCCGTCAGTGTTAGCCTGTCAATTAAAGCACTCTTTGTCTCCATCCTTCCTGCAGTAATAAAGTTCCCAGAAGTGCAATACAGCCAGACACTAAAAATAGATCATTCTTACCTGACCCTTGTCTCTTCGTTTGGACATATTGCCACATATCCAGGCTTTCAGTCATGCTCTTTGGGCTTTTTCTCCTCCTCCCAAAAGAATCTTCCAGACAGTAAGTTGTCACTTGGCTGTAACCTCACAAGGAGGCTCTCCCTGCCTCTCCATCCCCTTTCGCTCCCTCTTCCTGCCTGGCATCTGATGCAGGTGTGTGTGAGTAGGTCCCACTCCCTCCTTGCCAGTGGAGAGACCTTGTATTTGTCAAACAATGAAGTGAGCTTCACTTGGTTGTGAAGCTAAAGTTAGGTGTTTCCATGTTGGACTCAACTCTTGCATGCTCTTCTGAAATGACTAGTAAAACCTATCATGATCAGGCCATGAACTAACTGCAGACTAAGGTGCTTTTTGAGCAACAATGAATGTCAAATATATAATAGGTTAACAGAGTTCGTGAGCCATTTGCTAATAAGTCACAACTAGGGAAAAAAGAATAATTTGATGAATAAACTATTCACAGTGCACGTGCTTCTCCAAAGCAGTTTGTCCACAGAAACTGAGATAGGATTCTGAAGTAAACTACTGTTATTTACTTTACTCTTTCCTTTACGTATTCACTTCCTGAGATGAGAGAAAATATCTCCTGTCAGACTGCTGTGGTTGTCTTATGAGTAGTGAGGTCTTCTGTGAATCATATGCCTTCAGATACTCAGTTTATATGGAAAGCTTAAGCTTTTGCATGTATGTAGGAAGTATGTCAGCTTCATTATTCTAATTTCCAGAACTCAGCAAACTATGAGGTTAATTTCTAAAAGAGATCTCAATTATAAAGTTAAAAAAAAATGGAGAAGGAAATATCTTACAATCCATATTTTTCAACTGTGTTTTTGAGGGGCAAAGTTGGGTTTTTGGGGGGCAGAGTTGGGTTTTTGAGGAGCAAAGTTGGCTTTTTGGGGGCAAAGTTGGAGTTTTTAAGAAGAAAATAGTATTTTTTGGGGCCAAAATGGGGGTTTTGAGGGGCAAAGTTGGGGTTTTGAGGATCAATGTTGGGTTTTTGGGGGCCAAAGTTAGGTTTTTGGGGTCCCAAGTGGGGTTTTTGGGGCATCAGCATCACTTTCCTTTGCTTAGTATACTCTTCCTGGGACACTTTTTAGGATGCTCAGAAGAGGCCTGAGGAAGACACATGATTTGATTGCCTAGTTCATTTCCAAAACACTGTGTTGAAACTCTTAGCTCATTGCCTTGCTGCCCTTTGTAAGTGTATGGGATCTATTGATGGGAAGAGATGAATTCTCTGTACAACAGAGCAGACCTTTGTGAAAATGGATCCCCTTATAAATGGCCCAATCCTCTCCCTGAAAAACAGATGCCAGAAGCAGTTGTAGGACCTTATGTTTCAGCTCTAGAGACTTTCACTTCTAAGAATAAAGTAAAGGAGTCATTATTTATCTAAACAAGGCCTTTATGCTATGGTTCAGTGGCTGCTGGACAGCCGTGTGATCTGTCTTGTGTAATGCCCTCACCCCCTCCTTTCTCCGTTTGGAGAAGAGAAAAAAGGACTTGTACTAGATCAGAACATACTTACACATCTCACTGTTTATTGTGCTCGGTCACTCTGTCTATTATGGTCTACTAGATAAACATGGTGTTGAGCAGCCACTCAGCTGCTGCTATATATGGCGGTGCTGATAACACGCTCTATGTTTAGAAGGAAAGCAGTGCATAACAGACTATGTGGGATATGTTTATGTATATGTGTGTGCTTTCTCCTCAACAACAGAGAGCTTCCATCACAAAGCCCCTCTCTCTGAGGAAACAGGCAGTTTTTGAAACGATAGTCTTTTATCTTTTGTGATGGATTTTTTCATGCTGCTTCTCAAAATATCGCCTTGTATTTCTGTGTCTGAGGGTAGATGAAGTGAGATACAGACTTCTAATATTTCTCCTCTGCTGCTGGAAATTGTACTTTAAGTACAGAAGGAAGGAGACAGCTGGCTAAAAGTGAACTTTCCTCATGCTACTGAGTCTGTCAAAGTTTCTGTGTATGTGAGGCAGCTGACCTCTTTCAGGAGCCAAGCAGTCAAACAAGTTACGTTTTACAAAAGCACTTAATCGTATTTTTTCAAAAGTGACTTAGGCACTTCAGAGCCAAGATCTCTTTATTTGAGAACAGGGCTTGGGCTTTGCTGTGTTCGGTGTTGACCTCCAGATATGTACACAGCCCAACACAAAAGCTCCTCTTGTGCTTCTGAAAATGTCACCCAAAGCACACAGTGCTCTGAAAATCATGTTCTGTGGAGGGCTGGTGCAGGATCAGTGAGTACAAACTTGCAAAGAGCAGACAGACTAGGAAGGGCTTGCCAGTGTGAAAGGGCAAATGGTCAGGAGCTACTTCCTCCTCGATTATACAAAGCAACAGTTATGAGAAGTTGAGTGTTAGTCTCATTCTGAACATGGGAGAGGATCAGGATTTTTCTTTGGGCCCAAGGTAATGGGCAGAGAAATGAAGCAGGAGCTCAGCATCACTGTCCGCCATCCAGTCATTTATCAAGCAGATGTCACTATCTGACCATCACTGAGGAAACAATGATGGTGGCCAACGTGAGGTGATCATAGTCTGTTCTTGCCATGTGCTGGATAAGGTGCACACAAGTTGCATGTTAAGAAGTATAAAAGTTCTGCTGACTCCTCTGAGACTTTGTGAGCAATGATCAGGTTCTTCCTGAGGCAGCCCAGTGTGTGGTAATGCTCCAATATAAAGTAATAAAATGATGTGTCCATTAGGACATATCTTACATAGTATCCAAGTACTTATTTTAAAACACTCATATTGCAGGCTGCTATGCTACACAGCAAAAAATACTTAGAATGTGATGGTTCATTACAACAGAATGAGTCCAGAGAATAATGCATTCTTAGTACTTTTTCCCCCCACGAATTTGTTGTTATTAACAGAAAAATAAAATAATTCAGCAAAATCTTTGAAAATTTCAAAGATGTTCCCATGAACCCATGGAAAAGAGCTCAAATTTTCTTTCAAAATTTTCTTGGCAACACATACTTATGATATTTTTAATTAGCATTCTAGTGTAAGATGTACTAGTTACAATATTTTCATTTCCAAAGTATTGGTAAACAAGACAACCCACATAAAGATTTTAATCTCTCCTTCATGATTAAAATATATTACTCAAGAATTTATTGAAATGGAAAAAACATTGGTAATGCCAACAGTTTCTCATGAACATTTTAGCCTATATTTAGCATAAGGAAACAGATACTTTTAGATTTGATAATATTCAAAGTTTCTAATGTCCACAGTTTTGTGGACTAATGTTTTTACTTTTTCTTTTTCCTCTTGGAATCATTCTGAAACCTGGAAAAATTTAATGCTTATAAACAGACTCTACACTGCAGTTGTGTTTTCACAGCTTTATTTCTCCTGAAGAGTGCTGAAGTTAGCTTCTTTACCTGAATTGTCCTATTGCAAGATTCCTTTTGTAGTGACATGAGGAATCATATTAGTAACATGACTTCATTTTCAGGAAAAATTTTGGTCAAGATTAAAAATTTGTGCTTTTTAATTGGTCTTATTTCCTGATATTCATATTTTTTCTTTTTCTTTCATCTACTCTGCTTTCACTGTCAAAGTATGTCATAGTTTTTCTGGTATAGGATTAATTCAAACTCAATAAAAATAAGAAAACACAACACAAATACATACATAGTGAAATTCAGTCCACGGTCTGAATGGCACAGCATTTACACAGAAGCCCCAGAGAATGCAGGGCATATATCGGACATTTTTAGCTATCAGAAAAGTTCTGGTAGTTTCCTTTACTGTATGAGAGGTACCTTTCTTTGGACATTTGTGCAAGTGAGCAAAGCTGAGCATGAAGGTGATTTCTGTTATTTATTTTTTAAAAAATCTATATCTGTATCTATACCTATATATAACCTGTCTTCCTTACATATTCATTTTACTACGTAACCACCTACAGTGAATCTGGCTTATAACTGATTTTCATCTCAACGTTTTTTTTTTTCATGTAAAAATTACATCAATCACAATGCAGGTGTGTGCATTACGTGCCCTTCTGAGTGGGAAGACTAATATGAGAAATGAGAGCTAGAAGTTTCTTGCAATTCCTGGTGCTTATCTCAGCTTATCTCAGGTAGTACAGACACCAACCAGTGCACAAGCACAGAGAGACACACAGATTGCCAGCTCTTCTTTCTTCCCTGCTTACAAACAATATATGGTGGAGCCTCTGCCTCCTGTGGCCCATCCTGTGAAAAGAGGAAGGCACCACGGAGCCAGGGATTCAGGAAGACAGGGGTTAGGTGGGTGTTCAGATACAGGTCTGGATGGGAGATAGCCCCTTCAGTGCCCTTGCTATGTTAAGTCTCATTGTGGAGGGCTGTAGGCTGGCTGAACCAGGGAAGGTACCGACTCTGGGGTGATCGGTCCCTGTGAGCAAGTATTATGTGAGTCGTCCTGGGTTTTTCCTGGGTTACAGATGTTAGTGGAATGCTTCTACTAAGCTATGGAGAGTTTAAAGGCAGAACTAGAGAAAGAAGAAAAGAATGAGGAAAGGACAGGAAATGTGAGAAAAGAGGGTATCCTAGCCTAAGCATTGAAGTCTCACTTGGTCCTGCATTTAACAACATAGCTCATGTAGAATTTACATTAATTCTGGTCATTTTAGGCACAGTGTTGAAGCTAGGGGTACCTGCTTCCAGATTCCATCAAATAATCAAAATATCTTCAACTAGACACTTCTCTTGCTCTTGTTGCCTTTTTTCCATCCAATCAGATGTTTCTTTTATCTGATGCTCTCTTTTATAGCAAAGCTTGTTTTGTGTAGAACGCTCTTCCTGAGTGCAATTAGCATCAGTAACTCTTTTCTGACTCTGGCTTCTTCAGCTGACCTCCTGCAATGGTTATAAAGTTTAGGCAATGAGAAAAGGCAGTACACATAAGAAATAACTCAAGTGTAATCCCCAGTGAATGTCAAGTTGCATAGGATGCCTATTGTCCTTGCATGTCTCTCTGGCAACAGTATATCACTCTGTAGTAATAGTACACAGTAAAGCTGAACTGAGTCATTCATGCATAGGAGAAGTGCAGTCCTGACAGAAGCAAGTAATCTGGAGTGCTAGTGTACATACGCAATCAAATAGGATAAATCTTGTCTCTCTGCGGTAATTTCAGGGAAGAAGAGTTGAGCTCTATATGCAAATACGTTCAGAGCATATGATTCTGTTTAGATACAGAGGTAAGTCAGTAAAACAGTAAATTAATTCTGGCTTAGACATCAATGCAAGATTTCTTCTGATCATTAGGCAGTGGCAGCTATCAGAATAATTTCTAATTTGGTTTTATTTTCACATGATAACACCTACTGCTTTTATACAACACATTTTCTTTAGGGCTGCCCAAAATTAGCACTGTTCATTAAAATGGAATGAGGATAGAGAGGGGAGTGGGATGGTGTAGTGGCAAAATACAAGCTAAAATAAATAATGAAATGTCATCTACTCTACAAGTTCATGGAATGTTACGTTGGTATTTCAGTTCCCAGCATCCAGTTCCCACCTTCCTGCACTCATATGGGCATGTGCTCTCTTCATACCCTTCTCCTTGACCATGTCAATTGAAGATCAGCAACAGGAAGGAATTATTTCTCTTTGGTGCTGCAAAGTTTAGATGACCACCATGGAAAGCTGACCAGAACTAATATGTGATTGCCTGGAAAGGTCAGTAGTAATGCCAGGAACATTAAAAGCCTGGTCTATTTCAGTGATAAATGCAATACGTTGTTGAATAAATGCATATGTAAAATGATAAATTGTTTTGATGATAACTATAGCTACAGCTGTTATAGTTCTGTGTGACTGTACTTATCTCCTGTGTCTTTTTCCTGGTCTAAACTGTTCCTGTGTGCCAGGGGAGTCTATATTTTTAAGACCAGTGTTTGACAATGGCGACTAGTTTAAAAGATACGTTTTGTACAAACAAATGCAGTTGGAAAGAAAGAATTTTGCAGATATTTGGGAGAAAAAAATTGTATACTTATAATGGCCATTGAAATGCATTCTTCAGGCCAAAAAATCAGAATCTCAAGTGCATAAATTCATCTCCTGTGCATTTCCCACTAGGTTAATAGCACCATCTTAGCAGCAGTGAATAGCTGTGTACTCTGGTGTGGAGCAACCCCTGGTTCAAATTAAAGATTTCAGGATCTGGTCTCAGGGGAGTTTTTCTTGACTGAGGACTTTGAGATCTGATTAACAAAAGCCAACCATTAGTCAATAAATTACCATCTTTCATAAAATAATGTGACAAATCACTTATTCTGATATTCAAACAGCTTTTTAGGCTGTTCATCAAATACATTACTTGATATAGAAAACATTTGTCAAACAAACATAGTTGATAAATTTCTGCAATATTCTCTCATATCTTCATCTGGCTTACAGCTTTGCCTTACAAAGGTCCCTCCATTCCTTATAGTCCCTTCTTCCCCCCCTCCTCCTCCCCCCCGGCTCAATGCAGCAAGAAGAGTAAATATTTTCCTTGTTATCACTTTGATGTTTCTTCATAAAGTTTTGGAAGAGGAAATAAGCAGCAAGGGCAAAAATCAGAATGTTTTATCTTTCATTGCAGCAGTTCACAGAATCACAGAATCACAGAATGTTAGGGATTGGAAGGGACCTCGAAAGATCATCTAGTCCAAGCCCCCTGCCGGAGTAGGATTACCTAGATCATGTCACACAGGAACGCGTCCATGTGGGTTTTGAATGTCTCCAGAGAAGGAGACTCCACAACCTCTCTGGGCAGCCTGTTCCAGTGTTCGGTCACCCTCACCGTAAAGAAGTTTTTCCTCATATTTATGTGGAACCTCCTGTGTTCCAGCTTGCACCCATTGTCCCTTGTCCTGTCAAGGGATGTCACTGAGAAGAGCCTGGCTCCATCCTCATGACACTTGCCCTTTCCATATTTAGAAACATTAATGAGGTCACCCCTCAGTCTCCTCTTCTCTAAGCTAAAGAGACCCAGCTCCCTCAGCCTCTCCTCATAAGGGAGATCTTCCACTCCCTTAATCATCTTCGTGGCTCTGCGCTGGACTCTCTCTAGCAGTTCCCTGTCCTTCTTGAACTGAGGGGCCCAGAACTGGACACAATATTCCAGATGCGGCCTCACCAGGGCAGAGTAGAGGGGGAGGAGAACCTCTCTTGACCTGCTAACCACACTCCTTCTAATACACCCCAGGATGCCGTTGGCCTTCTTGGCCACAAGGGCACACTGCTGGCTCATGGTCATCCTGCTGTCCACTAGGACCCCCAGGTCCGTTTCCCCTACGCTGGTCTCCAACAGGTCTGTCCCCAACTTGTACTCATACATGGGGTTGTTCTTGCCCAGATGCAGGACTCTACACTTGCCCTTGTTATATTTCATTAAATTTCTCCCCGCCCAACTCTCCAGCCCGTCTAGGTCCCTCCGAATGGCTGCGCAGCCTTCCGTTGTGACAGCCACTCCTCCCAGTTTTGTGTCATCAGCGAACTTGCTGACAGTGCACTCTATTCCCTCATCCAAGTCATTAATGAATATATTGAATAGTACTGGTCCCAGTACTGACCCTTGAGGGACTCCGCTAGACACAGAACTCCAACTGGACTCTGTCCCGTTGACCACCACTCTCTGGCTTCTTTCCTTCAGCCAGTTCACAATCCACCTCACTATCCGATCAACCAGACCACCCTTCCTCAGTTTAGCTGCGAGGATGCTGTGGGAGACTGTGTCAAACGTTTTACTGAAATCGAGAGAGACCACACAGTTTTAAACAGTTTTAAACAGAAGTTTATTCATGACTTCAAGAACCATTGGAGATGCTGGTGGAAATGGAGAATCAATTTAACTCCATTATAAATTAGTGGTAACATATATACCACATTATTGTGATAGGGTCACATGTTGCAGAGAAGTTTACTACAAGCAAGAGACTCAGGGGAATAAGCATATATCTGATTTGCCTATGGGGAGGGGCCAGGCAAAGGATGGGCTGGACACCAGCTGTTCAAAGGAAGCCTGACAGGGGCTAAGGAAAGCAGTTCAATCCTACAAAACAGAACTCTGTTCCCTAAGGGATGCTTCTGCTGAAGCGCTCTGGAAACATCCCCTGTAACTTCAGCAGTCTGAATTTTGAGGGAAGGTGTTCTCTGTGTGTGACTGTGTGTGGGGAGCTCGTGATGGGGATAGTAGTGAAAGTCTTTTACAGTGGAGCTTTGTGAGTTCCTTATTCCTGCAAAAAAAGAAATTTCCTATTTCTTAAACTTTTCCATCGCTGGATTGACACATTTGTCATCGCTGTGTATCTTTGTCTTATAGAGCACATGTAAAACAGACCTTGACCTGTCCACCAGGAATCCTAATTTTAGTGAAACTGTCAGCAGTACTTTATCCAAAGTCTTTGTCTACCGGGTCACAGCTGAGTCCTTAGACAGACAGTCTGACACTAGCCATTTCTATTGGAATCTGAGGTTAGCAGAAGTTAGTATATATCCAAACTAAAAAAGACACGGGGCTGATCGCTATGCAGTGTGGACGCAGTCAAGTCAAGCCACTTAGACTCAGTGAGTGGTCCTGTTTCATTTGGCAGTATAGGCGCACACCCACATTAACTTCTGAAGAATGTCTTTAAAGTATAATAAAGAATCTGCTTTCTTCAAGTGTCTACGTCCTTAAAAAAGGATCATCATCAGGAAAAAGAAACATGATCTTGTACTGGCTTACATATTTAGCATAGCTTCCTGAAGAAATTAGCTTATCAAATCATGTTGTCTGTTCTGTCTATCACTTTCCTTTTAGCTTCCTCCCAACAGCCCACACCTTTCATGCCCAGTACGTGTGAAACTCATTCATCAACTTAGGAAATGTCGATAGCAGAAGGATGAAAAAAAATCAATCAGGATAGATAGCATGCAATGGCTAGGTAGAAACCATAATGAATGTTCTTCTGGGGAGAAACCCTGCTAGAATTCAGTCTGTTATCCATTCTGAGAGGGGGCACCTAAATGGCCAGTCAATGTATGTGTACTGACTAGCTGATCAGTGCAGCACAGCTCTGAGCCAGACAAGCTGCATAGTGCTTTGTGTGCAGCAGGAGAAATGAGGACAGCAGTATGTGAAAGATGACCTTTTGGGGAAATGGAAGGGACTGAAAGTTTTAAAGAAACAATTAGGGACACACAGACTTCAAGTTTCATTATGAAAGGAACACCACGTTTTTAAAGAAGCAACAAGTCACGTGTTGTGCGTCATCCTGTTTATCGTTGCTGCTGTTGCATGCAGACTTCCCACAGGAATGGTGCTTGCAGGGTATATTTAGATTACAGTGATCAGATTCCACCACACCCCTCTACAGTATAGGTCAAAACTGTGCTGCTTGTTTTCATTTTCAGCAGAAATGTTAAACATTTCGTATGTGGATACATAAACTCTTCCTTTTCAACTAAGGATATAAACAGTATTATCTCTTCCCAAGAGTTATTTTGTTTTTTTGGTTCTGTTTTTTTTTTTTTGGTAAAACTAATTTTCCTCTAATTCAGTGTTATAAGCACTGACTTTTGTCATGGGATCAAAGCTATACAGCCTCATGTAATGGTGACTGGAATAGCTCTGTACTGTCAATATTAATTCAGCCCTGATTTCAGATGTCTCCCAGTATTAAATTTGCAAGTGGTTTGCAAGTCTTGCTTGCCTGATTGGGTTCTCGGATGGACAAACTTGTAAGGGTCTACAGAGCTTGCCTGGTAATTAGCTTTGCTCAACAGTGTTGGGACAAACCTCATTGCAGGTTTTGACCATCAGACAGTATGAGAGATTTACTGTGGTTGTCTCCTCCTTTGTGAGCTGCTCAGAAAGTGAGTTGTTCATATAATGAGCTCATATAATCTAAGACCTGCTTCCAAAATCCTGGGGGGTGTGTCTGTAATTGACTAACATTTTCCCATAGTCTTGTAGGAGAGCTCTGAAGGTAAAATTTCTGTGGCTACCACTTTGGCTGTTAAGAGGACTATCCTGGAAGTGGTTGGAAGGACTACCAGCTGATCTGGTGATCTCAGGCTCTGTGTAAGGAACAAATGTTCCTGGCAGAACACAATGCCTCTGAGCAGGAAGAGCTCTGAGGATTGGTTCGACTCCCAACCTCATCCCAGAAGTGTAAGCATTGGAAATCCCTGTCTAACCACGTGTGTATGACACCAGCAACCTAGAATGTCCAGAAGATGTCAACCAGCATGGTCTGGCCTGATTATTGCTGCAGAACAATCAACACATACATAACTGGTGTAGCCAAGACTGTGCCTGATGCATGCAGTGCCTGGTTTCTGGAGGCATGTGTAGCTTCTTGTCCATGTTGCACATTGGCAGTGAAGATGTGGGCTGGTTCTAGCAATCACTTCAAACTGCCATTGGCCTCTTGCAGCTTGCAGACTTTGCTAGTTAGATGAGGGACCTCTTCCAGTTAAGTCCCTTGGGGAGTTTCTGAGCTCTGAGCTGTGACTGGAATTATTGCTAGTAGAGGGACTGCAGTTAGGGATGAGGGTAAATCCATCACGCAGCTGTGACTCCAGGTGGTCTTGGGCAGTCTTGAGAAGGGGCCAGTGACTAAAGATCAATGGTAGAACACTGTGGGCCTCAGGCTGAATTTTCACAAAGCCAGCTTGTGTATAGCAGATCCACTGTGAACTGGGCTGGAACTCCTAGGCTAATCACGTATGCCAACACCTGCATCCAGAGGGTCACTTGGATCAGCAGAACACCATCTAGCCAGTTGTCAGGCAGGCAGTGGTGAAAAAAGACTGGAGACCCATTAGCACTGAGTCATATCAGCAGAGATATGCTGGCTTTCCTTCTTGCCTGGATTTGCTAGTTTTCTCTGCTCCTGCAGTCTTGTTTAGAGGCTTTAATACACCCAGAGGCATGCAATAGGTGGTATTCATCTTGTTTTGACTGTAGCCACCTAAAACCTAGGCATATAGTCCGATATCCTGCAGTCAGTGAAGAAGACATTAATACTTCCAGCATCTAACTCACTCTGTGCATCTTAGGCACCTGCCCTGGCATGGGTTACCTCTATCAAATCCAGCTGAAGTGAGAAAAAAGTATCAATCCAACTGAAGATGATGAGTGTAAAAATAGCTGAAAGTGTCAGTGATATTCTCTGTCATGGACTGTGCTAGTGTCTGTGAAATGGCTGTGATGAGACATAATGATGAAACTTATTTTCTCCATGATCAATAGAAGTCTGGCCAAATACAGCATGATTCTGCTACTGTGTGTGGAGACTGAGGCAAATGCTGAATTCTTTGTCAGGAAAAGCAACCCACACAGGATCAAGAAAGAGACTTTCTGTATTGGGGACCATCTGGTGGATGCTGTATCAGTGTTTTGAACTACAGTTCAGTCTTATACCACATTTCTGAGATGTAACATGTGATTAATAATTATTCAGGAGGGGAAATGTGAATACAGGCTGGCCTTACTTCACCAAATGCATTCCTGACTGTAATGAACTGTCACTGAGATTCCTTGTACATGTGTAGATGTCCTCAGAGTTTTCTAAAAAATTACTTTGTTTTGGTTCCAGCCTAATCAAGTGAGAAGACTGTGTGTGGAGTGGATGTGTCTCCAGTTAGGGTGGTCCCAGACCCAAAGTGTAGGATGCTTTTGTTGAAAACCCTTGGTGTGAGGTAGCCTTAGACAAATAGAGTGGGACTGGTGCACGTGGGTGACAGTCAGCACAGAATAGTCAGTCTTTTGGCCAAGCATCCAGGGCCTAACTGCATCCCCAGAAAATGACATTAAAGCTTCCCCTCCAAATGACCAGAAAGAAGGCTTCATTTTCTAGCCTGTGACAAGCCAATCATTTGTTTCATCCTGGTAATAGGTAATGGCAAAGATCCATTCTCTGGATAGCCCTGTTGTGTTTTCTGGGATTTCTCTCTTCCTTAGGTGAGGTGAACTAGTGTTAAAGGGCATCCTCAGGTGCTCTGGAGTGCTTCCTACTAGAGGTATGTTAATTTGGCAGCACCAGATTGACTGTTCTTTGGCTTTGTTTGCAGTCTTTTGCAGTCTTGGCCTGTCTTGTTCCAGATCACTTTGGAGCCTACACTGAAGCATCTGTGCAGAAGGGAATGGCAGACCATTTCCTAATGTGCATTGCCAGAACTCCAGTAGGGTCAACAGCTTCTGTTCAGATCTCAAAAGACAGAACTTCAGGAAAAGCAAAGCCACCAAACAGACAAAAGCAAAGCCATGAAATGGATGAACTCAGGCACTGTTTGTGCCAGCTGCTGAGTGCCGAAGGTCTAACTTCTTAGAGCTGGAGCAGGAGTCCAAGATCAGGAAAGGTTCAACCACAGTGAGAAACAAAAATGGAAAGACAGCCAAAATGGAATCTCTAAGATCATGTTTAGTGAAGGCTGTTGACATCCAGAGTCCTCTGAAGATACAGAGCAAGAATGGCAGGACTAGACCAAATGAGGAAATCCAGAGAAACTGTTGCATGGACCAGATGTTAATGAACAAACATCTTTGTGTGGAAGTAGTCAGAAAAAAAAAAATGGGCAAATTTTATGCCAGATTGTGAATTTCAGGCAGAGCAGGGCTGTGCTTCACATTGCTACACCATTAAGCTGGAGACCTCAAGACAGATTTATGGTGCCATCAAACCACAGTCTTAGTTTTACTAACTACTCTGTCTTTTTAATAGTACTTAAGGGCTTTACTGCAGTTGGGCATTTTATTGTGTTTAGACATGGTTTTAACAACTGAGTTAGCTCTCGTGATGCTGCCAATTGCAGTCTGTGTGGAGAAATAGAAGCATTTTTTCAGCACTGTAACCTAGAAGACAGGGTTATATTTTGGTCTTGCAGAGTTTAAGAATGACTAGAGGCCATTATGTTGAACACAGCTTCTCCCTGTATTTGCTGACATCTAGTTCACATGGTGTCAACTCATTTCATTTGTTAAGAATTTTATGTAAACAAGCTAAAATAAAGGAGCAAACCTTTAGAGGTTTTATCCAGCCTTGAATGACTCCCATGGAGAGCAGTGAGTTGGGAGGAGGAGACAAGGAGAAAAAGGAAAATGCGGGCAGATCCAACCTAAAATCAAAACTGTTGCTTCATGCTGAGAAAAACAGCCAACTGTTCTCTTCTAACCTTTCTTTTAAAATAGTTTAAGTTGTTTGAAAAGTAATAATGTGGCTTACTTGACTTTTAAAGCACAAGATCATTTCAATTTTAAAGGGCACAAACAAAATCTAAAATTCATGAAAGGGAGAGAGTAAACTTAGCTGCTGTCCCACAGCTTCCATGTTAACACAGGAGTGATATGCCCTGCAGGAAACTGACTCAACTTTTTTATGAGCCATCAATGATTTATTAGAAATCCCAATGTTCCCCAAGAAAAAAAAGTCTTTCATTAGGTGGCAGGAGATGACATAAGGGACTGATCTGCCATGCTATTCTCCCTCTTATTCCATTCTCTCTTCCCAAAATACAGTTGTTATTATGCAGTATCGGGTATGGAAGTGAGTCCTGGAAGCCAAAAAGTCCAAGGGATATTATTTAGCATCCTAGCATAATACAAGGAATTGCTAAAATCGAGTGGGAGGAAGCATACCTTAGCTACTTTAAATAGGGCAGAAACATCCTAAATTTATCCTAAAAAAATGATAGTGTAAGGTTAATATTTATTATTAGTCACAGCTGATTATTTCAGTGATAACTTTGGCTTTATTCAATGGTAAATCTGCTGTCACCAGCTATGTACTGTGGCTACCCTTCTTGCCAGTAGTCAGCTTTGGGCAACGGATCAACTGAATGCCTTAAATTCTCTGTTGAACCTTGGCATTACTATGGCAGAAGTCTGCAGCCAATTCATGGGTCCCTGGTATAGTTCCAGCAGCTTAACAGATGGATCACTAGCAAGTCTCTTCTCAATTTCTCTGTTAAATATTCATGGAGCCAGCATGCACGTAGGCCCAAGCATGCCCCTGAAGGTGCCAGCAAGGGTCTCTGATCTGGGGAAGATGTCAAATTGGATAGTGGAAGTCTGAGGGCAGAAATGTTTTCTGCAAGGCTCCATCCTTCAGTGCAGAACATGGAGTGACAGCCATATGTGCAACTGTGCTGGTGAATATGTCTGCAGTGCATGCTTATACGATCTATTAATAGGCCGGTGACATACCGAATGTTAATGTGGGGAAATAGGGAGTGAAAGACAATAAGGAAATGCCTTGGACTAACTTGAAACTTCAACCAAAGTAAAAGTTTTCCTGTTAGCTTGCTGTGAAGTTGAAGAAAAAAATTAAGCTGCATTCCTCACCCTGCCCTTAGAATATACTGCACTTATTTTCAGAATGTGCTACTGAAAACATTGCTAAATGCAAGTTCATACAGCCCTGCAGATTGCTTAGTGTTTTAAGATCCCAGTCAGGGCTAGAATTATGTTTTCTTTTGATATTATTTAATACCATCATTGAAACAACAGCCAAATATACCTCTGGAGTATCAGGGTCCATATATAAATACTGGGCCACCTTTTTGGGCAGTACTGTGTATCAGCATCTAGAATATTTTTTTTTTTAACTCTGCAATATCTACAAAGCCTTAGGAGTGCTCTTTTAAAGTCTGCCTCTGGTGAGAAAGAGGTTGCAGTTTTCTTACTTTGACAAATTTCTCTGTTTCCACTGCTATACCAGAAATAAGAGTTTATTGTTATGTCTCACTAAAAATGTTGCAGAGAAGTAATTTCTGGTTGTTACAATGAACTGTACTGAATAGAGTATGGAGAATTAAAAAAAAATACTGGGAAAGAACATACTTATTCCCTCTTGAAAGATTTACAGCCAGTCCTTTGAAATTACACAATGCTGCCAAGCTACTATATAACCAGTATTCCTAATATAATCAATTTAAATAAAGGTGAAATATTTCAAGTGAACTCAATGCAAGCCTTTCTATAACATGATATTACAGAAGATATGTAATATGCACAAGTTGTAATGAAGAAACAAACATTTCTGTTTGCCAGTGACATGCTAGTCATAAGTACTATAAGCATTAAAATTAAGATGGGATGCCTGGAAAAGACCTTGTTGCAGACTCCTGTTTCTTTTTACTCAACAGTGTAAGGCTTTTAATGCTTCTTAACTTAGGCTAGAAGTCTTTCCTCCTTAGCCAGGAATTCAGATAGCTGCCTAAGTTGTTTGCCCCAAAACTGGTTCTAAGCATGATTTCATACAGTTACAGTATTAGCTACATTAACAGAAGAAAACTAATGTTCTAGTACCGTCTCATATTTCCCAAGTGATGCAACAGAGTATGTGTTTCTGAAGGGCAGTTTGTGCAAAAACTGTGAGGTATTTTAACTGGTGCTGAAACACTTAAGATATCTGTCACAACCTGTATGGTATAGCATGATGCTTCTGTAAGGTGATGTAGTAAACTACACAGTGCAGCTAATATACCATTAAACATTGTGTCCTACACAGTCTGGTGGTTCTTGTAGCCCAGGAAGATCTTTTCTCTATCACAGATAGAGGTGTTTCTGAAAAGATGCCATATAATCTGCAGCAAGAAGTAGTCTTTCAGTCTGCTCAGGACTAACACAAACTAAATATTTTTGAAAGCAAGTGTAAAGTATGCAGACTGAATTTCATCTACAAAAGGGACTATAGAGTGTATCACCCAAAGGTGTCTGTGTGATACTAGAAGGAGATGAAATTGGGCACTTGTAAATTAATATGCTTGAAAAAGTAAATGCCTCTTTACTTTAAAGCCAAGAATATGGCTATGTTTGCAATCAGCTGGATGGGGGAAGGAGAAATAGAAAAGTACCCCCACAAGAAAATTTTGTTCTTTTTCCTTCAGTAACAGTTTGTTCCTCATGGCTGATTGTTCAGAACTTCCCTGAAATTCTTTGGTAGAGAAAAATAGTGAACAAAAACTGATTTAAAGTATAGCAGGAGTACTGGCATTTATATTTAAGCTAAGACTGGATATATGATTTCAAAGCTTCTGAGCAGTTATGGTTGATTTCTTTTGCTGGAGTGTACAACTATTTGGCATATTTGACCCACTGCTTGTTCAAGATGGACTGCTTTTATTGCTGATTCTATGTGTGTGACCACTACACTTAATTCTTCACATTTCACTATGTCTAATAAAAAAAAATTAGTAATAATTCTTGGCTAAGTGTTGATTCATTCAAGTTTTGAGTCATAAAAGCATGGATTAGTGACTACTGATTAACAGTATCGCCATCTTCAGTCAGAATATCCCCTCTAACAATACATAGAACATATTAATCAAGAACATAATGTTACATACTTTTGGGCAGAAGTGTAGGAATTATCCTGTTCCTTATATACTAGCAATTGAAAACCTGCTTTTCAGAAATGCTGCGCACCTCATTTTAAACTTTTTAGAGCGTAATTTTGTTTAGCTCTAAAAATCTCATGGCTTAAACCATTTATAACACAAATGAAGTGAATAGGATAGGTTACTTCCTAGTGAAAATCAATCGAGTAAGTGAAAATTCCTTTTTGTTCCAGAGTATATCCTTGCTCACTGGGTTTTGAATTCATCATCTATTTCTTTTCTTTATTTAAGTAAGATATCTTTAGCAATGACTAGCAACAGCCTTCTATCAGTATTGGGAAATTTCATTTAAACCTAAGAAGGAAACAATTGTCATGTTTTAGTAAAACATTAAAAAAACTTGAAGCATGTCAGTTAGCTAATCATGAAGTGTTTAATTTTTTATCACTTTCACAAATAAAAATCAAGCATTCCAAAGTAAGAAGCAGATTGTAACTGAAGAGTTATTTTCTTTTTGTGGATATTGAACAAAAATATTGACATTTCAGAATACTTTCAACAGTTTTTCCATGTAAAAAATTTACAAAACCTGACCTGTTCCTGGGAACAACTTTGACTTTAGCTAATCAGTTTTTAACAGGGAAGCATGTTATGGAAAAACTCTCAATCAATTTTTAGTTTCAGTAGTATTTTATTAGTATTTATTTCACAGTTGTTCTGTTTGTCAGATAAGTGAGAAGTGAACTTCACAAACATGTGAGTGTTAATTATAGTATGTTAAGATAAGCAACTGAAAGTTCTCATTTCCACTTTGACTGATACCAAAATAGACTATCTTATGATATTTTGACACATCTCTTTCTTTAAAACCCTCTGCTAAATCAGTAAGATAAGAAAAATATGTGTAAAAAGAGAGAGCAGAAGAAAATATTTTTTTTAAAGATCTGAGAAGCTTGGAATTAGTTTATTATTCTCATCAATGGTTATGGTTAGTTCTTCAGTGGAGTGGAATTGGTTCAATAGCATTATTTCATACTGCATGAGTATTGGCTTGGTACTACCATAGTACTTTTTGATCTATCTACAGTAGGTCATACAACATATGCACACACATGCAGCTGTGTAAGATGGAAAGAGGGGAGGGGAAATAACGCAATAGTAAGAAACCAATGTGCTTACATGTTGCAGCAAAATACGTTGTTATGATTTGTTCTTCCTGGTGGAAGTCCAGCCACATATATCACAGTGAACATTATGGATATGGGGGAATTGTGTGGTGTGTGCTGCAACATGTCCTGTTGGGTTCTGTTCCTGTCACCATCTAGGTTTGTGGCCAGGACCATACCATGTTAGGCTCTTAAGGCTGCCATACTCAAGTTTCATTCTCAAGAATAGCAGTGATACAGTGAAGAAGCAGAATACAGCATAATTAGGTTTCATTCCAGCAGAGATCAAGATATGACTGGAGGTCTCGCTTGGACTTGTGCATCTGAGAAGCGTTCCCAGGTCCCTGACCATTAGATTACAATATTCATAAAAAGAACCATCTAGATCCTTAATGAAACTCTTAAATTACTTTTAAGGGAACCACTTAAAATTTGGGTCAAGAGGCAACACATATGTCCAAGCACAAAAGGAGTGCTATAGGATTTCTTTTCTGCATTCATTTGCGCCTTGTGAAATTGTTTTCTGCACTGCTGTGATATAGTTCCTTCCATTATTCTTTCAAAGGAATCATAGTGTTATATTTTTTCCCCTTTGGCGTGTTTGGCTTCCTGCTTTAATCTAATTCTCACAGCTCAGGGGAATCATCAGACCTGGCTGAGATTTGTATCTTTTCAGAGTGCTCATCAATAGTTTACATAATGCTGTGACAGGGCCAGGGTTCACACAGCTGGAGAGGTTCTCGGCAAGAGTCCCGAGTTAAGCAGAAAAATCCTTCTTGAGAATCTCAACTTTTTTAAAAGAGGTTTTTTTCTTCTGAAGAAGCCAAAACAGCACAAAAGCAATGTGTGCAGGTTTGCTGGCAGCTGGTGTGCTGTGACTGATGATGCTTGTGTTAATTATGCTCTCACTATTAGCATGTGATCCACCCATCTGCTTTTTGAAGCCAGCTGTTTTCCTTTATCTTCCTGTTGAAATACCAGTTATTCAGGGCAGTGACCATCTTTATGTGGTGAGCAAGGAGAGAAGCAAGTGAGGTGAAACTCTGATATGGGGGGTAGCACTGTCATGACTCAAATAATCAAACTAAAAAGCTAGTAAAACATAGGTTTAGCCACATTATCTTTTCCAGTTTATACATCTTTAAATATTAATTAGGACTGGACTAAGAACGTTTTGAGTAGATTAAATTGTTGAGTTTTGCCCTTTCTGGAAAAAAATAAAAAGAAAATGTCCTTAGCAATTGTCAGATGTCTAATAATACAAGTTTTAATAAAAAATGTTTGTCATGCAATTAATACAAATGTATTTTACCCAATTTACTTATATCTCTCTAATCTGTGACTGATTGCTTAAGTCATGCAATATTCTTGCTGGTCTTTATTGAATAAGCCATACCTTTTAGCCTTTTGTTCATATGAGAACACTGGCATTCATGTGGAGAGCAGCCATTCTCCAGCCAGTCGTGTACACACACACACACAAAAAAAAAGTTCCTGTAAAATAATGGAAAAGGCGCATGACCACAGTAAAAAGAAACAACTTTTCAGAACTAAAAAAAAAGTTTGTGAATGGCTGCTTCAGTGTTTGTCCAGTTCTTGACCAAACAGCCAGACAAATATATGTATAAACACCCCAAACACAACAGCGTAAACAAAGCTGTTCTTATGATCCCAGAATTCCTATTCTGGCCTTTAACCAGCAAATATGATCTTGTTCTCTCCCTCGGTAGAACACTGTCCCCCCTCTGCCCTGCCATTAGTGGTCCCATGTGTTATTTTCTTGATCTCATAAAATATTTTCCTTGAAAAAGAAAAATATCCCGACCAGACAACCAACAAAAAAAAAACAGTTAACAAGATTCCTCAAAGATCTTACCTGTGTATAAAAGAAAGACTGTACAATATTTAGAATGATCTTAACTCTGCCCTGTGGAAATTTGAGTAATATTATTCTTATTCAGATTAGCTTTAGCTTTTCTCATTTCACCGATCTTTGTGAACTACATTGCAGAGCCTACTTTTCTCTTAAACATCCTTTGATCAAATGGGTTAAAACAGAACAGATTTTGAAGGGGAACAATATTTTGTATTGGAGACTGGGAATTTCTGCAGGATAGACTTGTTCACATTGCACAAACATTTAGGCCTTTCCTTTTAACATATGTGGAACTAAGTAAAACTAGGCTGCACATATGTGTTGATATAATGGCATGTCAGAAACAGAAACTTACAATTACCAGGTTTTTCATGTAATTGAGAAGTATCAGAGAAACTTGAGGTTTTCCAAGTTTTTCTTGAAATTGCATGACAATATTCACAAATCTGACTCAAATGCTGTAATTCTTAGTTGAGTCAGTGCTTTCTAGTTTCTCTGAAGTAGTCTTGGCTAGCAAGATGGCTTTTGTAATTGGAAAGACCTTGAGTACACACTTTTAATCAGAATTTTGGAAATACAGACCTTGTAAAATAGAAAAAAGTCTAACCAATACAATGTAAACTTCCAGAATTTTTGTAAATGCATGAAAAATATCTATCAGTCTGATATTGCTGTATAATGATATAATCTGTCTAAGCTACAATTTGTTTTCCAGCATAAGGAATATCTTATATCACTGGCATACTATAACTTGGATTTAAAACTGAGAAGGAAAAAATATTCGAGGCTAAGAATGAAACAATTCTTGAGGGAAAACTGGAGTCCCTCATTTGAAGATCTGGCTCCTATTGCTCTAGCTTACTGCATTTGAGTGGGTATTGAAGGGATTTATGAAGAATGAATGATTCTTCTTATTAGCAGGTCGTTACACATAATTTCAGCACGGCAGCTAAGATAAAGATGCAGATTCTTCCTGTCATGCTAGTCCTAATGCATCTAGCAGGAGTTCTGGCTCTTACTTGGAGCCCAGATTTTAATCTTAAACTTTACTCTGAATTTTTCTGGATCTTGATTTTCCCTAAACCTGAACAAGTGGAATAGAGATTTTTCTTGTAGTTTTATTGTTTGTATTTTTTCTTTAAAGTTCTGTCCTCTTGTTTGTGAGAAAAGTCACTAAATGACATGTCCAATTTTCTTGACTCAATAATCCAATTCTTAGAAGATATTCCATCAGCTACTGCCTGTCTTCAATTTCTCAGTCACATGTAAACATTATTCAATGTTAATTCTTCCTGGATACAAACATTACTTTGGAAAGACTGGTAACTGGACTGCTCTGCATGCTTCTAACATCTAAAGCAAAATGGACCCTTTAAACATAAGCAATTAACTTCCTTATCATGTGCTTGGGAGCAGGCAAGGTGAAGTAGCACTCTGGTGACATTATTGTCAGGTCACCCTACAAGAATAATGAAATCATATAGAGAGGTGGACCCTGAGGCATACTCAGTTGCCATAATTAGGTTGAAGGCTCCCTTGGAAATGATGCCTTATTGCAACAGCATTTGCAGGAACTAATTGTGGTATGTTTTTGCATCAGTATTGGCGTACTGCATCATTTATGGTCTGAAAATAGGTGTAATTGTGTGCATGATTGAGTCATTTCCTGAATTTAGTATCCTAAGCAGAGTACGAATTAAATGACTAACACACTCTTGACTTTGTCATCTTTTTTATCTCTAGCTGGATTCTTAAAAAAATCTCTCTGTGCTTTTGCATTTTTAAGCCAAATTAGATTTGGCGTATTTTAGCGCTGCTGAGACTGACAGGTTCGCAATAATCATTGTTCCCAGACAGAGCACACGCAGGTGCTGTGAGATCTTCCTACCCGCTTGCAGCTCTGCCAGTGCATTTCTGCTCAGCACCACCTCTGCTGTGCCACGGACTGCAGGTTTATTCTGAACAGTAGGTGCAGTGAATTTTTGAAATGGAGAAATGGTCAGTAGGAGATGAGGCTGAGGTCATCACTCCTGTTTCATTTGCAGCTCAAGCTGGAAACAAATGCACTCTCCTCAGGTGCTTCCACTCTTGCATTATATCAGTCTGCATCTCAGGAGGCTCCATTTCCTCTGAATTTTTGCCTGTGGTCCTCTCCTACTCGTAGGGGCACTTTATTTTTGTTGCGAGGCTGTACTCTTGTCTTTTTAGCCGGCAGATCCTCCAGAGAGGATGAAATGACAGTTGTTTGCAGTCTCATGAAAGCAAAATAAACAACTGGCATTGGTTTTTAAAATAGTGCTAAAGATCTAGAATCCTGCTGCCACTCAGAGGGTGCAGCATATTAATTATGAATCATCAATATTTTTGGTGCCATCATTATCACACACACAAAAAAAAGCAACCTGCAGTACTTGCATTCGTATAAAAACCTTTTATTTCATTTATTTGGACTGCTTTTCTATCTTCTACCAGTTAATCGCTAGCCCTATTTCAACTCAGAATCTGAATGTTATTTACCATCTGTCTCCAAGGGATGCACTTGCCAAGTCCCTTAATTTGCTGTAATTGGCAGGTTTTCAGTGTACATAATTTATATTAAAAAAAAAAAAGCCGCAATCCTGAAAAAAAGAAGATTAATTAAACCGTTTCTTCTGGGCCCCTAGAAGTGTTCCAAAAGGATGGCTTTAAGGCCGCAAGGTCTTCTCTGTGTATGTGCTGTCACAGCTGATCACATTAAAAATGTATGTTGGGTTGGTCCCTTGTGCCTCTGCGCTGGTCAGAAGGATGTCACTGGCACCTGGGTAACATCACACATAAACAGTGAATTAAACATCTTGCATTTGCATTTGTGCCTTTTGTTCACACACTAGAAAGTCCTAGGCTGCAGTATAATTTATGGATACCTCCATGTAGGCAATTCTGTAGCTGATATGATAGGAAACGCTATGGAAAAAAAAAACAAAACCCCAAGCAGATGTACAGAATACTAAATAGAGCTATTGAAAGACCACAAATGGACTGAAAGACATGGCACATGTGGTTTGTAAACATGATTTATACCTTTCTTTCTCTTAGCTTCTTGCTCCTGACAGCACCTGGTTCATGAGCGCATGGTGCCGTGATGTAATGCTCTGTGTAGGCAGCTGTCAATCTGGGGGATGTCAGCAGTTTTCCTGAGTTACCCGTATGAGGATGTGGCTGAGTACAATGTCTCTTCTGCTGCAGTTCTCCCACTGTCCTTTCAAGACAGTGACAGAGGAAAGGTTGGTAGAGAAAGGGATGGGGATGATTCATTGTATTTGGCCTGGAAAAGGAAAGAAACAGATGAATATGGATTCCTTGCTCCTTTTGCCAGATCTATGATGATATCCCAGTGATATGTGAGACCTTCACCAGCCTCAAAAGTTGCTGACATGCGACCATACAACCTTCTTGTGTATCAGTCACTGTGTATTTATTTATATAAGCCAACCAAGAAAAGCACAAATTAACTAAATTGCATGAAAACAAAGTGGACAGGTCTGTTCCTATCCCTGTTCCATTACAATTTGGCACGTACCATTTCAGACTCAAATGAGAGATGCTTTTTTCTTGTGTTGCTCATTATCCAGTGGCTCAAATTTTTCAAATTCAACTACCCATGTTTGCCAAAAATAACTCTCCTAAGGTATAATAAAAATGTAGGTGAAGTTGAGAGGAACTTTTAGTTCTCTTTTGACTTCATGAAAATTCAGTCGTCTTTTCTCCAGGGAAAACATATTTTCCAATGTCATGAGATGGTTACTTCTTATAGGATTTCAAATGAAGAAACTTAGGCTCTGTAACTGGACATAACCTGTACTGATAATGTTGTAGAAAGTCATTCTGACAGAAGGAGGGATGAGTCAGTGGTTGTAGTGTTCACTAGATTAGCTAGTGTCAGTTCTTTGAAATCCACTTTTTAGATTACAGAAAAACATATTCTAAGTTTCCTTCTGTCCTGGTTTGGCCTAAAACAGACCAATTTTCCTTTCAGTGATTTTTATTTTCAGCCAAGCTTCTTCTAAGTAACTGCACTTTCTGAAACTAACTGCATGTTTTGCAGACAGTGTCTGCTTCCAGGACAGATAACACTCAAAGTTTATAGTTATCACTGAGGCACCGGTAGGGATGTTATGCAAAAAGGCTCTTGCTGTGCTTATTCTTAGAGAAACCAAGGTCACTGCTAAATTCCTCACTGCTTACAAGTGAAGAGGCACAGAAGGGTCGCACTTCCAAGGAGGAGCGGAGAGGACAGGTGACCCAAAATTGACCAACGAGATATTCCATCCCATACACGTCATTCTCAGTATAAAGTGGGGGGATCACGAGGGTCTCACCCCCCTCTGCTATGGCCAGTGTCCAAAGAGGACTCTGTCCGTTTTCCTGCTGCTCCCGATCTCGATCCGTGCATCCCTGAATCCAGTTCCTGTCTGTTGCTGGGCCCAGTCTGGGCCGGTGGTGATATGACCGACATGGGGGGAGCTCGATCTTGGTTTTGTACGGATTTGTATAAGTTTGTATATATTTAATTATTTCTATTATTATTATTATACTCTTTTTCATTATTATATTTCATTAAAACGGTTTTAACTTTCCAACTCATAAGTCTCTCTCCCTTTTCTCTTTCCCTTCATCTTCTGGGACGGGGGAAGGAAGGTTAATAGAGAGCATCTGCCACCAGCCAGCTCAGCCTTAAACTGTGACAACTTCCCCAGTAAAATTCTGGAAAATTCCCTTCCAGAGCTAGTTTCTGTGGAAATGAACCCTTTTCCAGTACAACAGAAAAGTACTCAGATGAATACAGCAGTGGATATGATATAAATTCCTAGGTGTGTTAGATCAGAGAGACACAGCAATACTGTGAAATGCAGCAAACTTGAACAAATTTACATCCTAAAATGCTCCCTTCAGAACTGGGAGAATGAAACCTGCTGAGACTGGCAAAAAAATTAAGACAGCTATCACACCATGGGACAGCAGAGATCTTGGGAAAGTAGCAAGAACAGAGGGATCATCAGATCTTCAGACCTATTTTGAGGTCTTCTGTGAGACAACCTTGTAAGACTTTTGTAATGTCATGGAGTTTTATCCCTTCCCATAGTTGAAAGGCTTCACTAACCACAATCTTTTCCTTGTCATGTTAAGGTCTAGGAGGTAACGTGGGCTGTGACTGATGGTTTCCCTGTTCTGACTGGTTACACAGAATCACAGAATCACAGAATGTTAGCGATTGGAAGGGACCTCGAAAGATCATCTAGTCCAATCCCCCTGCCGGGGCAGGATTGCCTAGACCATATCACACAGGAACGCGTCCAGGCGGGTTTTGAATGTCTCCAAAGAAGGAGACTCCACAACCTCTCTGGGCAGCCTGTTCCAGTGTTCAGTCACCCTCACCGTAAAGAAGTTTTTCCTCATATTTATGTGGAACCTCCTGTGTTCCAGCTTGCACCCATTGCCCCTTGTCCTGTCAAGGGATGTCACTGAGAAGAGCCTGGCTCCATCCTCTTGACACTTGCCCTTTACATATTTATAAACATTAATGAGGTCACCCCTCAGTCTCCTCTTCTCTAAGCTAAAGAGACCCAGCTCCCTCAGCCTCTCCTCATAAGGGAGATCTTCCACTCCCTTAATCATCTTCGTGGCTCTGCACTGGACTCTCTCTAGCAGTTCCCTGTCCTTCTTGAACTGAGGGGCCCAGAACTGGACACAATATTCCAGATGCGGCCTCACCAGGGCAGAGTAGAGGGGGAGGAGAACCTCTCTTGACCTGCTGACCACACCCCTTCTAATACACCCCAGGATGCCATTGGCCTTCTTGGCCACAAGGGCACATTGCTGGCTCATGGTCATCCTGCTGTCCACTAGGACCCCTAGGTCCGTTTCCCCTGCGCTGGTCTCCAACAGGTCCGTCCCCAACTTGTACTGGTACATGGGGTTGTTCTTGCCCAGATGCAGGACTCTACACTTGCCCTTGTTATATTTCATTAAATTTCTCCCCGCCCAACTCTCCAGCCTGTCCAGGTCCCTCTGAATGGCTGCGCAGCCTTCCGGTGCGTCAGCCACTCCTCCCAGTTTTGTGTCATCAGCGAACTTGCTGACAGTGCACTCTAATCCCTCATCCAAGTCATTAATGAATATATTGAATAGAACTGGTCCCAGAACCGACCCTTGCGGAACTCCACTAGACACAGAACTCCAACTGGACTCTGTCCCATTGACCACCACTCTCTGGCTTCTTTCCTTCAGCCACTTCACAATCCACCTCACTACCCGATCATCCAGACCACCCTTCCCCAGTTTAGTTGCGAGGATGCTGTGGGAGACCATGTCAAACGCTTTACTGAAATCGAGATAGACCACATCCACAGCTTTACCATCATCTATCCACCGGGTTACATCCTCATAAAAGGCTATCAAGTTGGTTGAGCATGACTTCCCCTTGGTGAAGCCATGCTGAGTGCCCCTAATGATCCCTCTATCCTTGATGTGCCTAGAGACAGCACCAAGAACAAGTTGTTCCATCACCTTTCCGGGGATGGAGGTGAGGCTGACCGGTCTATAGTTACCCGGGTCCTCCTTCTTGCCCTTTTTGAAGACTGGAGTGACATTCGCTTTCCTCCAGTCCTCAGGCACCTCTCCCGTTGCCCACGACTTAGCAAAGATGATGGAGAGTGGCCTAGCAATGACTTCCGCCAGCTCCCTCAGCACCCGCGGGTGCATCCCATCAGGGCCCATGGATTTATGGACGTCCAGGTTGCTTAATTGGTCCCTGACCCAGCCCTCATCTACCAAGACAGATTCCTCCTCTATCCTGACTTCTTCTGAGGCCTCAGGGGTCCGGGGCTCCTCAGGACAGCCTCCAACAGTATAGACAGAGGCAAAGAAGGCATTCAGTAACTCCGCCTTCTTTTTATCCTCTCTCTCCAGGACCCCCACCTCATTCATCAGTGGGCCTACATTGCCTCTAGTGTTGGCTTTACCTGCAATGTATTTGAAGAAGCCCTTTCTGTTGTCCTTGACCTCTCTTGCAAGGTTTAATTCCAAGGAGGCCTTAGCTTTCCTAGTTGCCTCCCTACATCCTCTGACAACAGACTTATATTCCTCCCAAGTGGCCAGCCCCTCCTTCCATGATCTGTACACCCTCTTCTTCCACTTGAGTTTGCCCAGCAGTTCCCTGTTCAACCATGCAGGTCTCCTGGTACCCTTCCTTGACTTCCTACTTGTTGGGATGCTCTGATCTTGAGCTCGGAAGAAGCAGTCCTTGAATGCTAACCAACTATCTTGGCCCCCCTTACCTTCTAGTACCCTGTCCCATGGGATTTCCCCTAGCAATTGCTTGAAAAGGCCAAAGTTGACCCTCCTGAAGTTCAGGGTTGTGATTCTGCTAGCTATTCTGTTCTTGTCACATGAGATCCTGAACTCTACCATCTCATGGTCACTACAACCAAGGCTGCCCTCAACCTTCACCTCTTCAACCAGACCCTCCTTGTTAGTGAGGATAAGATCCAGCAGCGCTCCTCTCCTAGTTGGCTCATCCACCATTTGCATCAGAAATTTGTCATCAACGCACTGGAGGAACCTCCTGGACCGGGGATGGCTGGCTGAGTAGGCCTCCCAGCAAATATCAGGGTAGTTGAAATCCCCCATGACAACCAGGCCCTGTAATTGCGAGACTGCTCTCAGCTGCCTGTAGAAGGTCTCATCACCCTCCTCATCCTGATCCGGTGGCCTGTAATAGACACCCACAACAGTATCACCCCTGCCAGCCTGCCCCTTAATTCGCACCCACAAACTCTCAAGTCGCTCCTGATCCGCCCCTGGACAGAACTCAATACATTCTAGCTGCTCACTCACATAAAGAGCAACTCCACCACCTCTCCTTAGTGGCCTGTCTTTCCTGAACAGGACATAGCCATCCATGACCACATTCCAGTCATGCGAGGCGTCCCACCAAGTCTCTGTAATTGCCACTAAATCATAGCCCTCCGACCGAACACGGATTTCCAACTCCTCTTGTTTATTCCCCATGCTGCATGCATTGGTGTACAGGCATTTCAGGGAGCGAGCTGAGCACACCGATTTCACCCCAGGGGGATGGGAGGCCTCCTGGTCTACCTCAACACTAGAGCGTTGCCCCAGTGGTGCAAGCCCAGCTACTACCCCATCCACCTTCAAATCTAGTTTCAAGTTCTCCGAATGAGCCCTGCTAATTCCTGTCCCAGAACCCTTTTGCCCCTATGACATAAACCTTTCCCATGTATTACGGTCACGCCTGTTGTCTTATAAAACCAGGCATTATCAAAGAACCCAAAGCCCTGCCTGTAGCACCAGTCTCGTAGCCAGGCGTTAATAGAGAGAAGCCTACTATTCCGTCCCACGTCATCACCCAAAAATGGAAGGAGGGAGGAGAAAACAACTTGTGCCCCAGACTCTTTCACCAACCGTCCTAGGGCCTTGTAGTCTTTCTTCATCCCCCTCAGACTACGGGATGCAGCTTCTTCCCCACCTGTCTGGAAGATCAGCAGGGGGTAGTAGTCTGTGGCCTTCACCAGGTTGGGGAGTTGCCTGGTGATATCCCTGATTCAGGCTCCAGGCAGGCTGCAGACCTCCCTGTGATGGGGGTCAGCTCTGCATATTGGGCCCTCAGATCCCTTTAGGAAGGAGTCTCCAACCACTAAAACTCTTCTCTTCTTCCTTGTGGAGGAGGTAGCTATACGCCCGTCAGGTTTTTCTGACTGTGGTGGGACCTCTGATATAGGTTGCCTCTCCACCACATCCCCATTGGACCGGCTGTATTCCACTAGGGCTTCATATCTATTGCTCAGAGGCACCTGTGGAGGCAAGGTAGGCAAGGAGGGCACTTGCCTTTTGCCACGGCCATAGACTTGCCTCCACTCACTCCTCTCCTCTAGGTTATTGTTTTCCACCTGAGAGGGGCAGAGTACAGGGGTCCCTCCATCCTGGGAGCTCTCCGGCAGGTGCTCCCATTTTTGTTGCAGGGAGGGCAGAGCCTGGCTCCACCAGTCTATCTCCATTTCAGCCTCCCGAATGCTCCTAAGCCTTTCTACTTCGGCTTGAAGCCTTTCAACCTGGCTTTGCAGCTGTGCCGCTCAGCCGAGCAGATCATCTACTTGCTCACAGCGCACACAGCCCCCTGTCTCCACAGAGACGGTGTAGCATTCCCTGCAGCCTGCAACCTGCACCGTCGCCTCCTTCCGTGGGAGCTCTGTCTGGGTTCCCACATCCATTTTGGTCTTCTTCCACCGGGTAGATACCATTGTTCTTTCACTGAACTGGGAAATACCTGTTGGTGACACCCCTGGTTCACAGCTCCTTGGCACCTTCCTCGCCTTGTGCACTGGGAGGGAGTCAGCGCCCTCCCCAACGAGCTGCAAACGACTGCAGCCTCTCCTGCCCTGGAGGAGCCTCTCCTGCCCTGGGACACACCCAGTCACTGCTGACTCACACAGGCACTGCTGAGTCTCCCACTCCCTTCTGGGCAGGGACTAGTCCCTGTCCTCCAGGAGACTTTTTATCACCCGATAACAGGGGGTGGAGCGTTTAAATCGCTTAAATCGCCCGCGGTGCCTCCAGCTACGCCCCCTCCTCTCCTGATTCGTTGCCGGGAACCTCCGGGTCCGGGTCCGGGTCCGGGTCCGGGTCCGGGTCCGGGGTCAGGGGGAAGCAGCTCGGGGCTGATGCTCGCGGGGGGCTCAGGGGGGGCCCAGAGTACGAAAAACCGCCCGGTTAAGTCCGATGTCGCCCTCGCCCCCGCACTAACCTCAAGTTGCTGCCGCCGCTTTCGCTGCTGCCGCCGCTGTTACTCAAGTGCTCTAGGATATTCTGAACTGTGCCACTGTTCTTCTACAACTGAAACACACGAATTCAGAGACAAGCTCATTAGTAATTGACCTGCATAAGAGATGTCATGTTTTTTCCGAAGAATATTTTATGCATGTAGTGGGGTGTATGTTGCCTGCCCAATTCGCAATGTAAAATTGAAAACTTCAACGGTGCCTTCAAGCACCTATACAAGATTTGGGCAACAGAATGGCTGAATGGCTAAACGGCTACATTAAATATACAAGGGAGGGGACATATTCCTTTTTGCCTGTTTGTGGACTAATTACACCAGGAGTTAATGAATATCCTTATACAATATCGAAGTCACAAAGAAATAGGGTCCAAAAAGACAGGCTAAACTTAGCAAAATGGGTATGTGAAATCAGAAATGATCATCTAGGCTTTTTTTTCTAGATGTTCTATGCAGTCCTCTATATCACAGATCATGTTTTAAGGCAAAATACTTGAAGTACTGATGCCATGATGATCTGATTCTTTTTTCCTTTTCATACCCGTTATTTTCAGTGATATAATTTCTTACAAATGCATTGCTAGCTCATTTGTTGTTGCAGGCCCTCTTGCAAGGATATGAGAACAAGCTCCAGCTTTCCTGTGATTTTTGGTAAAAAAGATGCATAGAATTTGGTCTGCTCTAAGTAATTGTGCAGGGTGTCTGAATCATTGACTGCTCAGTGGATTTTGACAGCTATGAGAGAGGAAGAGGACCACAGTTATTTTGCCCAAACTGTTATAAGCATGAGTGAGACAGATGGTTATCTTACATAAATCTTGCACCTTAGGAGAAACTGTCCCATACATTACATGGCAGTTCTAGATCCAGTTTTATTCTTGGCTGATGACAAAGTCCATATCACAAATCTGTCATGAGACTGAGAGCACCTGAGGCTAGGGCATTTCAGGGAATTTCATTCCAAGTCCTAGCAGCTCTCTGTGTCTGTCTGTCTGTCTGTCTACCTACCTACCTAATCTCCCAAAGCTATAGTTGTCACTTTTAAAGAAGCACCTAACTTCTCATTAAAAGAATTTTTATCTCTTCTTTCTTACAAGCCTGGAAGTGTAGACCAACCCTAGACAGTGAATCAAAAGAACACAAAGTATATTTTGTTCAAGTTGAATGCTTTTGAAGACAAATGTCTGATTTTGCATGGATCTGAGAAATGATTTGGAGTTTTCTGGAATTAGCAAGACATTGATCTTCACAAATTGTTTTCCAAAGCACAGAGATTAAGATTGAGAAACATGTCCCATTCCCCTACTCTTGTACATACTTCTAAATGTCACCTAAATAGGGTAATTTGGGTTTTAGCAGTACCCAAAAGACACAGATATAATGTAGCAAGTCATACTGATCTTTCAAAGGCAGGACTAACTTCACCTTTCCACTGCCTCTGCCTTGTCTTGTGAAGATCAGGCACTTTAAAGTGAAACATGTCTGAGAAAGTCCTTTTCCTGGTGTTTTGTTTGTTTGGTTGTTTTTTTAAAATGTTTTAATATTTCATCCAGATCAACATTCTGGAAAAACACTTGGTTTTTTGTAACACATCTTTCATCAAAAATGCCTAGGAAAAAAAATCAGTCAGAGATAACTAGTAATGGAAGGAAAGATACAGAATTATTTACAGAGAGTGCCTATGTAGAGGCTATAGAGTTCGATAAAACCTATTTCCTTTCATACCTAGGGTGTATCAAGCTGAAATAAAAAGTCTTTAGTTTCTCAAATTAAAAAAAAATTAAAAGAGGAAAAGAAGAGGAGGAGGGAGAGTAAGGGTAACAAGCACATTCCTACCTTTCTACATAGAATGCTCATCATGCTATCTATAAGGAGAACTCTTTCATGTATAGACTTCTAGTGATAAGCAGGTCTCATCTAAATATCAACGCTAGCCTCTGGCATAAGGTCTTCTGAAAATCTGGAATGCTGAGGTCTTTAAAACTTCAGTCTTTACTGAATTTCTCTAAGGGAAGCTGAGTCCTCTGGGAAATCTGGCCTTTCACGTAGGCATGGTGACATTTGTACACAAATCAAGCTATGGGTAAGATTTCAGTGCTTGGTGTTTTCAGAGCAGTGGTTCTCCTCTAACCCTGGAAGATTTGTCCTTTGCACTATAGTGCTTTTATTTTGTTATTTGATCCATGCAGCTCTCAGTGACTATTCCAAAGAATGGCTGCAAGGTCATGGGAGTGTTTGCTGATTCAGGAAAGACACATTTCATTGCAAAAGGCTGCTTTTATTTTGCTTTTGTTTTCCAGTGTGCATGCATGGAATGCTGTTGTGGTTGTTTCAATGTTTACAAGATATTTCCTTCAGTGACAGTTTCATTTCTGCCAAAAGAAAAGTTAAAAAAATCCATTAATGAGCTGACAGTGCTTTTAATACTGCTTCAAAAGGAGAGGGAATGCTCGTGTGCCAAACAAATGTTTGGAACAGTCTCAGACAGCAACATTTGTTCTTCAAGGGAATGATCCACAATAGGACACTTCAGCTGCTGAACATCTAAAAGTACTCAGATGATGCAGTGCTCAGATGGTCAGCTTGTTTCCAAGATAAGTAGCATTTCTGTTAACGTGGCAAAAGCCTGTGCTCTACCTAATGTAAACAGAAGGAAAATCTCCCAGCTCAAGGTTTAGGACTCCCCGCAGGGAAAAGTTACAGAGCTTTAGGCAGAAGTGTGAATGTGGGAGTAGTAGTCTTGGCTCATCAAGAAGGGGGATGCTCTTGACAGCATAGAGGCACATTCTTGATGTTTGTCAAACTTTCTGACACTTTTTTATCCATTTTGAGACAGTGACAGAAATGTGGCAAGCATTTTTGTAAAATGTTAGTGTCATTTCCTGACCAGAATCTTGTAAGAAAATGACAGCAAAAGTTGAAAAGTGGGATTTCTGGCTTTTGCAGGCTCTATGCTGTCTGAAATAATTCCCAAAAGGATGAGTATGAGCTAGGAAATAACAAATATACCTCACTAGAAAGCTTCTAAAACATTTATACTCTTTTATTCTTAATTGTTACTCTCTTTTCCAAGGAAGTTCCACCAAACATGGAATTTTGCATTGTGTTTTGAAGATTATTCAAGGGCACAGTTGTTCTTTTTTGGTTTTCACAAACTTGGGCTATCAGTGAGGCAATGTAGTTCCACCATTTGAAGAACTGGACACTTGAAGTTGCTGGCTGCATTGTTTTTGTTCATGCAATCTCAGTGAAGTCTTACCTTTTGGATAATTTGACTTTCTCTTGCAGGAGCTCTTAACAATGAGAACCACTAATTCAAAATTAACTTGATGTTCCCAACAAGTACAGGCAGCCACTTACACTTAGAGCATGATCGTGAAGGAATTATTCTGCAGACTGCAGCAAAGCTGCTTGCAGTTCCCCCTGGGAGAAGCATCAGAATATGGCCCTGTGCACTCAGGACAGCTTTACTATTCCACCAGGACAAAAAATGTGAATATTCTTACTGATATTAAGGGAAATTGTGTTCGATTTACTCCACAGATTGTCCTTTGGACTCAGATCTCAGCTAGTGTTAATTGATGTAGCTCTGAATTTAATTAAACTTCAGAAGCTCTCACTGCCTGAGAATCTCCTATAGATTGCTTTTGGAATAAGCTTGTATTCGGCTTGATCTGTTCACAATTGCAATTTATGCTTTAACTGAAGGTAAATGATGTCTATTTGGTGATTAATATCCTGTTCTCATGCCAAGTCAACTTAAGACGTGCTGGCTTAATTTATCACTAACCAGCAGTTACTATCTAACCATAATTATAAGAAAAAGCACATCATTTGACCTTTGAGCAATCATGGGGGCAGACCATCCCTTAAAGTTTGCCTCTAATTTTCTATAAAGCTAGCAATTCCTTCTCTGAAGAGATCTTTGCAAATCCTTTGGAAAAAAGGAGAATTACAGGGAAGTGAAGGCTGCAGTTTTGAAGGTGGTTTATGAAGCTGAAGCTGAGGATGGACACTTTCAGAAGGATCAAAGGCAGCAGCAAGACAATTTTTGTTAGACAAAAATGTCAGTTGCTGATTATGACATTATCACAGTGCAGGGGTATGTGTGTGTGTGTAACAGTTAGTGGTGGGTGAAGATGGGCCAATCATAAATGTTACAAGGTCTAAGTCCCAGGGAGCCTTTAGGGAAAATGCTCTGGATGCAGTCAGCGCCATCATCAACTTTGCCTCTTTTGGAAAAGACAAGGAGTTGGGTTGCTTTGAACCTTCTGTAGAGTCCCACTTTGAGCACTGGTTGCAATGGTGTGATTCACCACTGCATTGGAAGAAACTTTTCTGCCACCCACCTTCAGTAATTCTTTCTAGGGGGTTGCAGTGGGGACCTTATTGTGCAGCACTGCATTTTCAGAGTCATTAAGATGAAAATTCATGTCTGCTCAGATATACTGTGTTTTGGGGGCAAAAATATTCTATATACATGTTCTCTTTTCAAATAACAGGAGAGCTCCTCCAAGAAAACAAAAGCTGCTTGCTTCAGCTCAGAAAGGCAGTAAAGAGGTGAGATTGCCTGCAGTTGGGTCTATTTCCAAAGGCAGGGAAATTATCATTTTTTCAAATTCCCTCAGGCAGCAGTAGCCAAGCCAAGTTGGCTCTAGCCAGCACTTGTTTGTAAAATGTAATTCTGTGGTAATGAGCTGGTGACAACTTGAAGAAAAGAGTCTAAACATCCTGAAAACAATTCCAAACATGACTAAATATGAGAAGGAAACTTCTAATAACTGCCTCATGGGAATCAAGAGCCCTACATACAAATGCAAACATCATTTATTTTCTAGACAAGAATATATATATTATGATCCTCTTCTTTTCCTCCCTGAATATATATGTAGGTAAGTGTATATCTCTATACCTGTTATCTATCTATCTCTCCAAATGACCTATATTTCATGCAGGAGCTAGCAGTTTTGTCATTGTTGGAAAAAGCAGAAATTGAAGTCATGACCAACACCTGATGTGTCCAGGAGATGCAAACAGATTAAAGCTGTGTATGTGATGATGTATCTGCCTGGAGATTTTTATGCTACATTGTTTTGATTTCACAATTTATGAGGCTTGCACTAGGCAACAATGCAGCAGAAATAACCAAATAATACAGAAGAATGTTGCATGATTTATTTTAACAAATCACTAAAGAGTCAATATATTGCATACCAAATGGAACCAAGCCTGTTTGTTCTCTCTGAGAGAATCCACAGTATTCCAAAACAACTTAATACCCTCTTCTTCTTCTGATGTTTTCCCCTTACTGTTTGTGGCTTGCCCAGCTAAGCTGGTATAAATTTCTTGTGTTCCTGATATGTTAAAACAAAATATGAGAGGCAGGGAATTTTATTTCAGTCTAAAACACTGTGAAGGGCTGCAGCAATAATGCTGAGGACACCATAGTCTAAAGATATAATTCTTAGGATGAGAATACTGGTTTTTGGACCTCAGGGTCACAGCATCCTCCATACAGCCCTGTTCCATGTCCCAAACCTTTAGATCACTTCCAGAGAGTGTAATTTCTGTCAAAACCATGTCTTTTTTTTACCTCCTAAGCAGTGAAAACAGGTTTACAGAAACCAAAGAATTGGGCTCGAAAAATTTCAGACCATTGCTAGACTTCAGAGACGGTTTGCCAGGGAGTCACTGTTGTCTGTGTGAGACTGGAAGTGTGCTCGCATTAGCAGTCTTAGTTCAAAGCAGGTCAGGCTGTAATACAGCGTGCCAGAGGTTGAATCCTAAGTGTTACCTGTTCGTGGATAAGCAGGGCTCTAACACTCAAATCCTGTTATTCCAGGGGTAATCACAAACAAGTGTGTTTATAGTGGAAACCTGAGACTCATCTGAGGCATCCGAATAGCATGTTACTAATGATCACATTTTAAGGAAGTTCTTGCATAAAAGAATTACTAAGGGAGCATGTGATAAATCATTAAACAGAAATTCAGGCTTCATTCTGCTTTGTGCAGCTTTTCTAGTGTCCATGTTTAATACTCAGGAGTTCTTCCAGAGTAATGGGAATGGGAGGGAGAGCATATTTCAGAGTACACTGGCAATTTATTTCTTTTACCATAAGCCATTTCTTTTGTTTGTGAGAATTATGCTAGATGAATCTGATAACCATTCAGTAACACCGAGGTGGATTTCTAGTGCATGGTAATTACTTTTGTGGCAGTTTGCAGCAGAAGATAATACAATGCAGTGGGTGGCTATTCTGTGTCTTTAATATCGACAATATCTTCTCACCAAATATAGTCTTGAAAGCTTTTTATGGAGTCTGAGAGAGCAGAAATACAGCTGGATGTTCTCAAACTTAGAAAAACAAGAGCAACAAAAAAACTTTGGGAAAAATCAAGACTTGGTTGTAAGATCCTTCGTAGCAGAGACTGAGTTGGCCTTATGGCCACTGCAATATTAAAAGGAATAATAATTCCAAGCTTTTAATGATTCACCTTCCCAGTCCTATCATCTTCTCCATGGTAGCCAACAGTAAACTCATTAAGAGCCTCTCCTCAACATTCTGAAATTACCGCGTAACACCAAGAGTGATATTATTTTTTACTGCACTGTGTTACAAATCTATTTAACTTCAAAATACCTATGACCACTGTATTTGTAAGCACATGGATTAAGGGGAGCTTTACCAGGCTACGTGAACATGTTTTGCTTTGTTTTGTTGCAGCAGGGGAGAACATTCTTCACAAGACTGGTATAAGAAATTTTCACTCTTGTTGTGCAACTGGAGAGATGAAGTATCAATGCTTCCTGCTGATGAATCTGTGTGTTCAGCATAACTGTGCTCCCAAATCTGCTGATTGGGTTTATAGTTTAAAATCCAGTATAACATTATGTGTTTTTCCTCACATTGCTTCCTCTTATTCTGGAGATAAAAAGCCTTTTACACTAGTTGGTTAAGTAAGCCTCACAGATTCAGTATTAATGCATGTTATGCAGCAAAGTTGGAGGGAGCTGCTTGGGGATAGCCAGTGAGTCAGCAGCAGGGCTGAAATCACTCAAGGAGCCCTCGGAGGTAATCGCTCTTATCCATTTGACCACCAAACTGCAGTAAGTGCTTGCTTAAGTGCTCAGCTGCTGTTGAACCTTGAACTTTCAAGGACATCAGGATAGCAGATAAATGCTGAGTGGTCCAAGAGCAGACACCCATTTTTCAGCAGAGGGGAATTAGCAGCCGAAGGGTTAATAGTATCTGCTGGAAGAGCAGCGGCAGCACTTGGATGCTCACTGCCTCAGCCCTGGGGCCTTTCTGTGAGGGATTTCAGGAAAACAAGGCCAGGACTCTTTGAGGAAGGTCAAAAGGTTCAAACATAGAGCTTTCTTTTGCCAGTGTGGCAAAAACAACTGTATATTCATTTACATTGCTTGGGGATCTTTTATTTGGTTGATTCCAAACCTCTTGATAATGCAGCTGAGTGTTCAGGGCTAACAATTGGAGAGCCGGTGGTGGCCACTGTGGCTGGGTAGTGCCCTGCTGCTGCCAGACAAGAGAAGGGATCCTGTAAACCCCTGTGGACAGCCCCGTCTTTGTACTGCTGGCAGAGATATTCCTTTACGGAGAAAAATCCTTTTTTTTCCTCTCCTTTATTCTTTGAAATAAGATTTGCTCAAAGCCCCTCCCAAAAGGTCTGTCTGTGTTGAGAGGGCACTGGGCAAATGTAAGCCCTTGAGTCTGGGAAGGCGTAGGCACATGATGTTAATGGCACTACTTGCTGTGCATTAAATTAATCACGAATGTATGTATGTCTTTTACAAAGCCAAGAATATGATGAACTGTCAGCCAGTATAAAACAGAATAAGGGCAGATTTTACAGTTGCTGTGGATGCCTGATATCAGCTTCTCTGGAAACATTCAAGGATATTTTTGGTTCAAGATTAAGAAGTCACCAGATAAATTACTAACCAACTGAATACTACTTATTTTATGTATATGAGCAAACTGCACTATTGAAACAGTATTCTGCACTCAGTGCTGTCAGTGGATATTCACACATTGTTCTTAATGTGTTTTTTCTTTCCTAAAGCAATATTAGTTTAGATGTTTTAAACATGAACCTGATTTTACATCTTCATTTGCAGCCTTTTTTGCACAGTATTGACAAGATGTGTATTTTCTTTCTACAATGAAGCTGCAGGCCTGGATTCTCACTTTTTACCTATGCTATTGTACAAAGTGTGTCATTATACTGGTCTGAAAAAATGTTAATAAAGGACTTTTAACCGGGTTTGAGCCTGTGCAGACTGCTTGCAACAGACTAAATGCTGCCACTGAGTTGTCTCATGTAACATTTTTGGGAATCTGGCTCAGATTACCTAAAGAGTTGTTGATTTCAAATTTGTTTAGTTTAAAAAGAAAGAAATGCAAACACAGAGGAGACAATGCCTTAAAGTAGAGAAGAATGCCAGGTTATTCTTATTTAAGAAAAACTTCTTTCCCCTCATCTCCACCTCCAGCTGTATCTCTGAACAGAAAATTGCCAGTTTAAAGACTGTTGAAACCTTTGTTAAGACTGCCCCCCACCCCAGCTCCTGAATGTCGTTTGATAATGCTCTGCAGCTTCCTAAATATGGCTCTGAAAAAAAATATGTGAAGCAAAAGAATTCTCTTGAATGCTCCTGAATGACCTACTGTGCTGCACAAGGGAAGGACTGGCTGATTTTATCTTGTAATGCTGTCCTTGCTCTTAGAACGTGTAATGTCTCTTTTTTTTCCACCTACATATTGTTATGGTGATCCCTGGTTTCCTCCCCCCTCCTCCGCTCTTCCCTCCCCCTCCCCAGTGGCTGCAAAGCCAAAGGCAGAAGGAACCTTTAAGAAGTGGTGTAATTATTAACTAATTTTGATCTTCGGAAGGAGGGCAACAAAAGTATTTCCTGTTTCCTATAATTAAGGACTCAAGACTCAGTTCTGCCACACACATACATGTATTGTTTATTTTTAATGTACTCTCCATGGAATATAATCCACTGCTTTATTTCTATATTTTAGGCCAAATTCATAATTGGTATAAACAGCTGCTACTCAACTGACAAGTCCTAAAATGGGGGCAGAGGAAAAATGAGGTTATAAGGTTTCATCTGCTTACATCAGGAATGCATTTGTCCTGTTTGTTCTTCCCCTTCACCTCCTAGTGATCTTGGGAATAAGACCAGTGGAGGCAGGGGAGTCTCTGAACTATATTGAAACAGAACAATTTGGCCCTGCAAACTCAAAAGGACTGGGAAATCTGTATAACCATGGGGCAGGTCGTGGACACTTGGCTATGGATACTAAAGATGAACAATCCCAAATCCCATACATCCTGCTGGTAAAATTTCCCCACAGTCTGTAAGAGCTGGAGCCTGCATAAGGTATCTAAATCTGTAAATATTGGGGTGTAAAAATGAGATGCTATAATTTGGAATGACCTAAATAATTACATTGGAAGAATCCCATGCAAGTTGCTGAACATACCATTGGAACTCAATAAATAACAAACAGCCAGATGTGTGCAGTTTTTAGTGTATTTTACGTGATGCCTATGTCTTCCTGTGTGTCTGAGTACCATGTTCTCCCTAGAAGGGAACGCAGGATTAGCTGGACTATTTTTTGAACCGTTCCTTGTTTTTGATCCACGCTTGAATGTGTTGCTATTGAGAGCTGTCACATCATTGCACACAGAATGCCGATGCCTTCTGTCACAGTTAGACTACCATTAATGCAGGTTTGGTACCGGAAAGAGTAAAGTGATAGGGTTTTGGAAGTGGGTACTGATGACTAGCAGTCAGAGGAGGACATGAATGTGACTGTAAGCTCTCCTCCTACCACCTTCTTTATGTTTGGTATCCCCACTTTCCATCTTCTAGGACACTGAGGCTATAACAAGCAGTAACAAATAGTAGTAAATATTCTTCCCAGTCACTCTTTCTCAAACAAGAGGCCTGAGAAGTGATAATATAGAATATTCACCTCTTGTTTTCCCATTTGAGAATTGCTATATTGTTTTATATTTCATTGTATTTGACACTAAAGTGTTTGTTTGCCCACTGTGTTGCCTGCAAAGGAACACATTTCTGAGGTTTACTCCCAAGAGGAGTCAGATTTGCTCAGCAGCACAAATCTGTTTGCTGTGCATAAATATTATTCCACTTTAGCAGCTCTTTTGCAATGATACTCGTGACTTTGACTGTCACCTGCCCATATTTGAGTAATTTCTCCTTACAGTATGTATATTCATTTTTTGCAACTGAAGTAATTTGTTCTTCTTTACCCCCAAAACACTGAAGTTACTCATCAGCAAAACTTAGGCTGCCCTGTCCCGTTTAAACTCAGAGCAGAGCAATATCAATTTCATAACAAACAGGAAAAGAATTTTGAAAGCAGCAAAACCAAAGTGGAGCTCAGTAACTGTGACTCAGCAGCACTAAATTCTGGTGCAAATTCAAAACCCATCTTTTTGGTTGCAGCACAAATGAATGAAGTGAATGAATTAGTGCCAGTTTGAGACTTCTAAGTTAATAAAATAAAGACAGAGTGATTAGAAACTTTGGTTACATAGCTAGCAATTTCTCCACTAGATTTGAGGAGATCTAGTTTTGGGTTATTATTTGGATTTGATAAGCAATGTGACAGCCAAGGACATGACTTTATTGACATGCTGCTGCCCTAGGACAGACGTGGTGATGGGGACATTCAGGGATGCCTCCAGCAGCTGCATTACTTTAGCAGCACAACCCTCAGTGGCACTTGAAATGGAGAAATTTTCAAGGGTAAAATGCCAGACAAAGAGATTTACCATCCAGCCATAACCTCAAATCAAAGGACTTGGCTATGTGGACCATTCTGAAAGTGAGCAGAAAGGACCACATTTCTTCAGCCTTCTGCTCATTGAATGCTGAAAGATGAACTTTGCAGAGTTTATGTTGCACTATTGTAAAAAGGAGAGTTTCACCAGTTTCGATCTGTGGACTCTTTCCCAAATCAAGGGTATTCATGACTAGCTTGTTCTTCATAGATTCTCTTTGTAGGCCATTTAAGTCTCTGGGTTTGTGGTGATCACAGGTTGGAAACTACTGTTTTGGAAAATGTGTAGCTGATTCCTTCCTGTATCTGCCTACCTTCTCAGGAGTCTGAAAGGCATGAGGTACCTTGTAAGAAGATTCAAGGATGCTGAGAGGATTTGTACTGTGAAAACTGCCACTATTCTTCATATTTTGGAGTGATTTTTGTTGTTAATAGAAATCCTGACCATTTGAAAACTGATTTAGAAGAGTCAGAAATCCAAATCAGCAGAGGTGTCTTCTTTCCAGTATTGATCTACTCTCAGAGGGTCATTCCTCTGACAATGTTACAGACATTACAGACATTCGTTACAGACACAGTCCACAAATTCATAATAACACATCAGTCAGCGGGCTGTTTATATTGGGGGACACAACTGAAACTGAACAATATAATTCAATAAAATTACTAGCCATTTTATTATTCATTTAAGCTATAGTCTGCTCTGATTCTGCAAGTAGAATTGCTGAAAGCTGCTCTTACTTTTCTGCTGTTTCATGCCTGATCTATTTGAAGCTTTGAGTGTTCTTATTTCAGATAAAATTATTTTATTACTGTTGCCCAAAAAAAAAGAAAGAGAAAATGATTGCGGTGAAGTAGGAATAAAATGCTATCTTGGGTCAAAATGGGCACCAGTGAGATTGACAGTGCTGTTAATATTTTTAAATTGGAAGCGTGTGTGTTTACCCACACATGTATCTTTCTTCTGGGGGCCAGCAGTTATGCCTCCTCCTCTTTTGTGTGTTGATGTAAAAATACAGTTAGAAAGAAAAGGCCCAAGAAGATGATTATATTTGGCCTAGTAAGTCCTGGGGAAAGTCCAGCTTTTCCTTGACTGTCCAGGGATGCTGTACATCTTGCCACTGATGCGAAGGAACCTGGCAGAGGGACCTGCTGTGGCTCTGCAGCCCCATGTATTTCACCTACAGCTGTCCTGTCCCCATGCTGGTCCCATGCTGCCCATGCAGTGCCAGCCTGGGGGCTGTGGGGTAATGTGAGTCCCCAGAAACCAAAGGGGCAAACCAGCCTGGCCTGTGGATACTGGCATGGAGGGACCACTGGGGCCTCACTGCAGAGCTACCTTGAGGCTGCTTTTCATAGGCAAAATTCAGTTATGCCACCCAGCATGGTGTGCAGGGGCGAGCCAGGCCACGTCCCCTCTGTCAAGGGAGGAGTAAGGGCACAGGCAGGGGAGAATGAGCAGCAGGGAAAGCTTTAGAAAGCCATGGGGAAATGGGAAGGGAAGGAGAAGCAGTGCTGCGTCTGGGGCATGCTGCCACTTCCTCCCTCTCCCCACTTCTTCCTTTAGCAGCAGCTGTAGCAGCCAGACTATTTTTGTGGAAAAAAAAGACAGTGGTGCCCTGGCCTTTGTGCCTCCACCTGCATCTATCTCCTTTGTGTGCAGCTCTAGCTGCATACACACACACCCCTGCAACCCATCACCCAACGACAGGATCAAGGGATGGATGTTTTAGTCCCATGTTAACTACTCCTTGGTTTGCTCTGTACTTACCTTCTCAAGGTGTATGTAGCTTGTGCTCTGGACTATACAGGGAATTTGCATGAGCTTTATATGTACAGATTATTTGGGCATCCCACCCTTAAGCTCAGTTCTCTTTGATACACGTGCTCATGTAAACCTGCTTCACCCATTCTGGGGATATTTGAGCAAGGAAGCAGAACTGTATTCCCTGAGGGAAATGATACAGCTGCTCTTTACAAAGGCTGGAGCTTAAAGAAACAGTGTTATTTACCGTTAATTCTCTCAATTTACCAGGTATTTTCTCCTTGACTAGTGTTAAAAGAATAATGGTTAAAATGTGGTCCTGCTATAAAATAACCATGGAGACTATATATGGATATTTTGCTCAAGTGTTTTTTTTTAAGCAAAATATAAAACAAGATTAAAAAAAAAGTTTCGTTTTGTTGGAAATAGTTTTTCACTGTGCAGAATAATGAGTTATGACTTCCAAAATGAAATGGAGCCCTGGAGCTGCTTCATCTTTGTCCTTGAAACTTCCGAAAAGCTTGAATCAAGGTCTACAGGAAACTTTTTTCCCCCTTCCTTGCAGCTGAGCATCTTAGAATCGCATACACGCTTTTCTATTTTTACTTTCTGACACGGGCCCACTTCCAAATGTGAAGCTGAGGAATTCCTGCACTCCTACATATGTGAGACCCAGACTGAACTCAAAGGGCTGGCCAGTTTACCCCCCTTTTCCTCCCAGCCAGCCTACTTTCATCAGAGTGCACAATTGAAATTGGAGAGCACTTGAGTTTCTTTACTTTGAAAAATCTCAGAAGGAACCTTTACAACTCCTAATGAAAGGCTGCAGAGAGGAGCTGAAATTAAGTCAGCAGAGTTCACGATTGTCTTGGACCAGAGCCTAATTCAGTTTATAATGCAAGATCTATGCTGGAGTCCCAGCATCAGATAGGTTTGGGATGTCCTCCCTGTGCTCTCCTAGAGCTGTTGAATACTTTCGTGTGTTTTCGTCACTCTATAAAAACTCCAGTGCGTTGGTAAGCTCCCTTCTTTCTCTGTTATTTGAGGAAGCAAGATGTTGTCAATGGCTTTTGCCTTGAAAGGAATGACAAGCTTGATCTACAAGCTGGGCTGGCGTGGGGGAGGAAGGAGACCAGAGCTCCCTTCCCCCAGCTGCTGTTTGTCTGACGCAGAGCTTGTACTTCAGTTCTTATCAGCTGCTTTGGTAAGATCACAATGTGCTGGGATTGCTCAGAAGGTTAAAACATGTTGACTGAATTTTCTTCAGACACCAACGCAAAAGGCTAGCTAATATCATCACTGGCTGTCAAAAGCAGCCAGCCCCTGCATTTCTCATGGTAATGAAACACACTGGAGTTTTTCATGGCTTATATACATCATGATACCTGTGCTGTGTGTGTCACGTCAAGGATAGGAACAATAGGCATGCCAGCCAATAGATCCATCAGGACTTGCAAACAAACACACGAAATTGCCTCTTTCTGTGAATTACTTGGTTTGTATTGATTTATGAAGATGTGTAGAGGGAGATGAGGACTTTTAATTTTGGACCTTTCTCTCCTAGTCTTTCTCTTGTGAATCTCAGCTTCCGCTACAGATACCCTGCTGTTCGCTTTGGTGACCTTCTGCCTGTCTTCAAATCCCATTTCAAGAGCGATCTTTTCTCCCTGGCCTCTGACTCCTATAAGTCTATCTAATAAAACAATCATATGGTACTCCCTAATCCTTCCAGTTTCCCATGCTAAGTTCTCTCTAAAACCCTCTTTTCTTGTGTCTCAGCATCCGGTATCTGTGGATGCAAGCTATCTAAAAATAGGCCTTACACAGCTATCAACGCCTCTCACTGAAATGTTCAGCTGTGGAGCATTCACACACAGTGTAGGAGACCTCAGTTGAGATCCTTTTGCCAAAGGTGATTTGAAATGATATCTCATCTGCCAGGAAAGTGCCTTGACATGCATGCTAGTCTGGGTTGTGTTTTTTTCCATAGTTCTATTGACTTTGTTGTACAATTTTTGGGAGACATTTGTTGAGCTGGGGCTACATCCAGAAATACCAGTGTTCAGGTAAGAATGCTCTTAGATAGAATTTAAAGGACCAAGTACTTAAGTCAGCTTAATTCATATTTAAAGCCACTCCTATAAATTCATATTGAAGGCAAACATAGCCTGAAGGAAAGTCTTGTCTTTCTTACATCTCCTCTACCCCAAGATACCTTACAGAACAGTCAGTGGGTAAGACGTTTCCTTGGGAGATGAAACACATGCCTTCAAATCCCCTTGTACTGAGGAGGGATTTTAACCTGAGTTTTGTTCAGCCTCCATAAAATCGCTAGTAGTGAGTCCACTGTGAAAAAAGTCACTTCTGCTGCTTCCTTCAGTACCAGTGTGGATTTAGCTCTTTATTTCCTTTGTCTTTATTGCGTGTGCCTGTAAATGAAGTGCTTCAGAAATGTCAGAACAGTTCACTTAGACTTCCAGTTTTCTTTTTCTTTGGTTGATAGTATTGGGCAAAATATAACCTTTGCTATCAAGTCATTTTGGCTTTGCTGGAACAACTTATTAAGAATATGTGCTCAGTTTTACCAAGAAACTGTAGTAGTAAACTAAGGAAAAAACAGAACAACAATATCCACAACAGCAACCTTCTGCCAGTGATGTATGATGAAAGTTAACCTCATCTCAGCAGAATGATATTGTTGCTCTGAGGAAGGCTACCCTGGCTTTATCACACAAAGGCTCTCAAAAGATCAGTTAGAAATATTGGTTCAAATCCTGCTGGTGCTGGGCTCTGCCTTCATTTGTCTGAGGTAAATACTTTTGGCCTTTTTTTTACTTTAAAAGGTCTTGCATAGAGAAAAAAATGTTCAGTGGTCCTTCTGTGATCAGCATAGGTCATAGTGTTCTTGACTCAAATTACCCTTTCCCATCAGGTGAAGTGGAGAGTTTCCTTAGGGCTACAACTGTATGGCAGCCAGGACTTACTGTTTTTAACTGGTGCTGTATGCATCTATCACAACATTAAACTGCTTTGGGCCAAAATCCTTCATGTAAATATGAAACATTATTATTTTTCTATTTAAACTGCCTAGGAGTTGGGTAATATGTATGTTCATATGGCATCATATAGCTCTGTGAGGTGATCCTGGAGTTAATACAGAGCTGCAGAGGTTTTGCTGTGCATTCAAAGCCTGGGCAAACAGGAGAACAAGTGCTGTCTGCAGTACTCTTGGGCAGCATTTTTTAAAATTACAAACATTCACAGTGAGGAAGAACTGAATCATAAACTCTTGTGGGAGATTCTGAGGGAGGAAAAAGAAATCATATCTGCTGCTTTTTAGAGGTTCAATTAGATACTCTATTTGGGAGAGTAAGATTTCTAGACCTCTTATAAATAGAAGGCCACATCTCAGCTTGATTACTTCAAAACAGCTTCCTGCAACCTCCCACTAGGAAGATGAGCAATTAGTATAATCACAGCAATAATTCAAAGATACTTAATGCTGGAACTTGCCTAATAACTTTTCTTTTCCTGGTTCTCTGCTGGGCTATAGGCAAAGAGCAGTTTAATGCATGTTCCAGTCGCTGAAAATGCACTGTTCAACAGGTCTTCTTTGCTCGCTGCAGTTATTTGACACCATGAAATGGTCCAACAAAGTTGTAGGGTACTGTGGCTAGGTGGGGGCCTTTTAGTATGAAGTAAAGAGTCATGCAGATGGAAGTGTTGTGAACAAAATGGAAAGCAAATATCCTCACTGTGAGTCAATCTGCTAGTAATAAGGTAAGATCTTCTCTGCTGGAGAAGATTCCACCTCATTTTCATCAGGAATATTCCAATAACCCAAGGTCAGGAAATAGAAACATGTTTTTGAAAAAGATGAAAAAAGGAATGAACTAGCCCCCTCTTTTGGCTAATTAGGAAACAGTAGTAGGAATTGGTGCTGGCTAAATTGCAGGTCCTGAAAGTACTCCTTCTCTCACCTATGAGTCCATTATGCTGTCAAATATCATTTATGCATGTAGCTGCTGGGCCTCCATTGTAAGCAGGTGTTATTTCTAAACGTAGATCCCCCAGTTAAATCAAGATTTTGGGTCTTAGGATCTAGGCTCCATGTCTACAAACACTCTGTGCGTCTACTAGTTCTTCAGCTGATACCATTTGCTAGCACAGGACCCTCAGAGATGTGTACAAGATCCTCCCAGCACAGAATTTACAGGAGTAAATTAACTATGGGAAGAATCTCCTGGAGACTGTTGTGGGTCTGGAAGGACATTCTGTCACTGCATGGGAAGGTACAACTTCATGTAATGTTTTTTTTAAAGGGTTTAAGGAGAAATATCTGCTCTTGAAAACCAGAGAATCTTTAACGTTAAGCCCACTACTTTCTGCTTCTGCTGATGGCGTGGATTGGTGACAAAATTTAGCCATGACAGAAGCTATTAATGCTTCCCTGTGAGTTCTAGAAGTACCTGCAATTTTTTATAAGTAATAAAACTAGTAGGGTAGGGCTAGTATTCTGTCTGTCTGGTGGAACTAATTTGAAAAAGCTAGTTACACTTTGCAGAAAATTTCTGGGTAAAAGAGTTTTCTAATTTAATCCTTCCAAAATTTTTAAAAAATAAAATCCTGAAAGAAAAGTGTTTAAAAATTTTCCTCTTCAGAAAGAGAAAAGAACCCTCGTATTAACCAGAACATCCAATAAATGTGTGTGAGTGTGCATGTATGTAATGTGAAAATCCCAAAGCCAGATGCTCTAAAATGCTAATAGAAACTGAACTGAATAATTGAGTTATATAGAAAACATAGATGTACATAATAATGCTTTTGCTTTTGATTTTTCATAATATTGTGATTCAAAAAGCCATTTCTACAAATATACAAAGATCTATGTGCTACTGTTCAGGCACTTAGATAAAGTAGGTTTTTCTAGGAAAGGGGAAAATTTTTGGTTATTTGAATTTTGGATTTTGTCACCAAAGTTATCAGTGATAATTTCATGGCCCATGTCCTCGTCTAGTTGTGTTGGATCAAGAAGTTATCACCTCCAGCCCTTTCCTCTCGCAAAAGAGGCTACCCATTGATCTGCCAGTTGAATTCAGCTGCCTCAGTCAAAAGGAATGAGGTTACTGAAGAACCAGTATTTATACTGCCTAAAATAACACATGTCATTTTGTCTCAAGCAGAAAAAAGCATGAGCTCCAGCAGCAGACTAGAGGTGGTTAACTTGGGAAGTGGGGTGCTGCCAGTAGTGCTGTTAACCTAACTCAGCCTTTCTGACTTTGGCCCTATAGCTGTATTTCACCTGGAATTGGGTCTTAGTGTGAACACTGTGCTTAAACTACTGACTCTACATTTCTTTAAGTGAGCAAGCAGAGACAGACAAATGTAGTGTCAAGGTAGAAAACCTGGTGCAGGAAAGAGAAATAAGGGTAAAAAAGAAAGTCAGACTGTAGAAGATGTCAATATGGGCTTTCTTTTGAAGGGTTCAAGTACTGAAAATGAAAAGTAAAAGCACCGATCCAAAGTTTTAAAGGATCACATAGTTTAGAGACTTTTCTATGGTGTTTTTCTATGTCACAGTATGCATATTTACAGGACCTGGTGTATCTAATCCTTCATGCAAAAACTTGGGGATTAAAAACTGTACCTGGAATCAGTGAGCTTTACAAAGCCCCATCACTGGACTGCAGACACCTTCAGACAAAATGTGGGAAGTAAGGAAGAAATAGTGTGCATACTTGAACTTGATAGGGAATACCTGATAAGCAGAATGCAATGACTTCTTATTGCTTCAGCCAGGAGTGTGGAATTAGCCCCAACCTACCAGAGAAATGTAGGGTCTGTGTAATGATTGCAAGCAATCAGGTCTTTGCCTGTAAGAGGATGCTTTTGTGTCCCCTAACCCTGCTTGGCCATATGTGTTTCAGTCGGCTTCCCAGGAACTGTCCTGAAAATGATGTCACAGCTGCTATACCTTCATGTTCCTAACTTCCTATCCAGGGATATACCAATTAAAGCAAATAAATGGACTTCTTGTCCTACTCTGTTTACTAACACGCTCTTGCCTTCACCTTCTCCGTCTCCCTTTCCTTCTCTGCAGAGCTTTTCCAAGCTATTCTCTTGACCCAGCCCTGCAAATGTCTTTCTTTTTATGGGATATCCAGAACTCACAGAATCAATCAGGTTGGAAGAGACCTCAGGGATCATCGAGTCCAACCGTTGCCCTGTCACCACCATGTCAACTAGACCATGGCACTAAGTGCCATGTCCAGTCTTTTCTTAAACACATCCAGAGATGGTGACTCCACCACCTCCCTGGGCAGCCCATTCCAATGTCTAATAACCCTTTCTGTAAAGAAATTCTACCTGATGTCCAACCTGAACCTCCCCTGGTGAAGCTTGAGGCTGTGCCCTCTTGTCCTATTGCTAGTTGCCTGGGAGAAGAGGCCAACTCCCACTTCACTACAACCTCCCTTCAGGTAGTTGTAGACTGCAATAAGGTTACCTCTGAGCCTCCTCTTCTCCAGGCTAAACAACCCCAGCTCCTTCAGCCGTTCCTCGTAGGTCATGCCCTCCAGACCCTTCACCAGCTTGGTCGCCCTCCTCTGGACTCGCTCCAACACCTCAACATCTTTCTTGAAGTGCGGGGCCCAGAACTGGACACAGTATTCAAGATGCGGCCTCGCCAGTGCCGAGTAGAGAGGGATGATCACTTCCCTAGACCGGCTGGCTACACTATTCCTAATAGAGGCCAGGATGCCATTGGCCTTTTTGGCCACCTGGGCACACTGCTGGCTCATGTTTAGCTGGCTGTCGATCAGCACCCCCAGCTCTCTTTCCGCTGGGCCGCTTTCTAACCACTCTTCCCCCAGCCTGTAGAGCTGCATGGGGTTGTTGTGGCCGAAGTGTAAGACCCGGCACTTTTCTTGTTGAACCTCATGCCGTTGGTCTCGGCCCATCTATCTAACCTGTCCAAATCCCTCTGTAGGGCCTTCCTACCCTCCAGCAGATCGACACTGCCACCCAGCTTGGTGTCATCTGCAAATTTGCTGAGGGTGCACTCAATCCCTACGTCTAGATCATCTATAAAGATATTGAACAGCACCAGCCCCAGAACTGAGCCCTGGGGAACACCACTAGTGACCGGCCGCCAGCTGGACTTTGCTCCATTCACCACCACTCTCTGGGCTCGGCCATCCAGCCAGTTTTTAACCCATCGAAGAGTCCACCCATCCAAGCCCCGGGCAGCTAGTTTGTCTAGGAGGATGTTGTGGGAGACAGTGTCGAATGCCTTACTGAAGTCTAGATAGACTACATCCACAGCCCTGCCCTCATCTACTAAGCGGGTCACTTTGTCATAGAAGGAGACCAGGTTGGTCAAGCAGGACCTGCCTTTCATGAATCCATGCTGGCTGGCCCCGATGCCCCGATTGTCCTGCATGTGCCGTGTAATGGCACTCAGGATGATCTGTTCCGTCACCTTGCCTGGCACCGAGGTCAGGCTGACAGGCCTATAGTTCCCTGGGTCGTCCTTCTGACCCTTCTTGTAGATGGGCGTTACATTTGCTAATTTCCAGTCAGCTGGAACTTCTCCAGTTAACCAGGACTGCTGGTAGATGATAGAGAGTGGTTTGGCAAGTTCATTTGCCAGTTCTTTCATTGCTCTGGGGTGAATCCCATCCGGGCCCATAGCCTTGTGGGTGTCCAACTGGCACAGCAGGTCACTAACCGTCTCCTCCTGGATTACAGGAGGTTCACACAGCCCCCCGTCCCTAACTTCAGGCTCTGGGGGCCGAGTCTCCTGAGGACAACCTGTCTTGACATTAAAGACCGAGGCAAAGAAGGCATTGAGCACCTCTGCCTTTTTCTCATCCCCTGACACTACACTACCCTCCTCATTCAGCAAGTGGTGGAGGCTCTCCTTGACCCTCCTTTTGCTGTTGATGTATTTGTAAAAGCTTTTTTTGTTATCTTTGACTGTAGCAGCCAAATCGAGCTCTAATTGAGCTTTGGCCCTTCTAATCTTCTCCCTACATGACCTGGCCACGTCCCTATAGACCTCCCAAGTTACCCGACCCTTCTTCCAGAGCAAATAGGCTCTCTTTTTTTCCTTAAGTTCTAGCCTAAGTTCTCTGTTTAACCAGGCTGGTCTTTTCCCCCAATGGCTTGTCTTCCTACAGACTGGGACAGCCTGCTCCTGAATATTTAGCAATTCCCTTTTGAAGCATGTTCAGCCTTCCTGGACTCCTTTGCCCTTCAGGACCGACTCCCAAAGGACTCGGTCCACCAGCCTCTTAAACAGGCTAAAGTCTGCCCGACAGAAATCTAAGGCAGAAGTTCTGCTCTTGCCCCCCCTTACTTCCCCCACTATCGAAAACTCTAACATTTCATGGTCGCTACTCCCAAGACGGCCACCGACCCTCACATCTCCCACTAGTAAGGACTAGGTGAAGGTTTGTGAACCTTGTCTGTTCACAAACAACAGGTCAAGCAGGGCCCCTCCTCTAGTGGGCTCATTTACCACCTGCATGAGGAAGTTGTCCTCCACACATTCTAGGAACCTCCTAGATTGCTTCCTCTCTGCCATGTTGTATTTCCAGCAGACATCTGGCAAGTTGAAGTCACCCACGAGTACAAGGGCCGGCGACTGGGTGACTTCTGACAGCCGCTTGTAAAACGCCTTGTCCGCCTGCTCATCCTGGTTGGGTGGTCTATAACAGACTCCCACCGTAATGTCCGCCCTGCCGACCTTCCCCCTGATCTTTACCCATAGACATTCAACCTTGTCATCCTCACCATCTTCCTCAATTTTGACACAGTCCAAGCACTCCCCAACATACAGCGCTACCCCACCGCCTCTCCTGCTTCGCCTGTCCCTCTTAAAGAGCTTATAGCCATCCATAGCAACACTCCAGTCATGAGAGTCATCCCACCACGTTTCTGTGATGGCAACCACATCATAACCTTCCTGCTGTACAGTGGCTTCTAGCTCGTCCTGTTTGTTGCCCATACTGCGTGCATTGGTGTAAATGCACTTCAGCTGGGCTAATGGTCTTGCCCCCAACGTACGCCTGTCGCCCCTATGTTCATTTGCGGTTGTCCTGGTCTTATTCCCCTCCCCCATCGAACCTAGTTTAAAGACCTCTTAACCAGCCCTGCCAACTTCTGGGCCATAACCCTTTTCCCCTTCTGATTCAGCTCTTCCCCATCTGGCATGAGCAGGCCCGGTGCCTTGAAAGCCGCCCCGTGGTCAACGAACCCAAAATCCCACCTACGGCACCAGTCTCTTAGCCACATACTAATCTGTTGTACTTTCATAGTCTTTTCCCTATTTTCACCAAACACCGAAGGAATTGAGGAGAATATAACCTGCGCACCTACCCCCTTTACCAAACGTCCCAGGGCCCTGAAGTCCCTTTTGATAGCCCTGGGACTTCTCTCTTCAATCTCATCCCTACCCACCTGGAATACTAATAGTGGGTAGTAGTCAGACGGCCTCACCAGTTCAGGAAGTAGTCAGAGGGCCTCACCAGTTCAGGAGGCCCTTCACTCGTTATCACCTGGCTGTTTTTCTTGGTTCTTGTTGTTTCTGCAGATTCACAGCTCAGCTTTCCCAGCTGTACTTTGCAGGGAGAAGGCTAATACCCAAAGAAACCCTAACTCTGTGGTTTTGGAAAAACTGAAACTCTTCAAGACTTTGATCCTAGGCAGGTGACACAGCTTGCAGTAGTCACCCTGGGAACTGTGACCACACTAATTCACCAGGGAGCCCAGAAAATACTGAACCAACTCATCTTCTGCGGGGTTACAGCATCAGCTCTTCTGCCTACCACTAGGTGATACCCAGCTATTGCTATGGTGACAGCTGTGGATAGGTGATATGAGAAATGCCAAAGGTGTGTGCTTTTTTTAACGTTTCACTGGCTGCTCTACGTGTCAGGGATGAAGAATGCTTTTATATGTCTGTCTAATCCATACTTGTCCATAATACCACCTTGTGCTCTGTGTGTAGGCTTGACAGTGAAGAGCACCTTCACTGGAGAGGGCGAGGACTCTAATGAGACCGTTGCCAGATTTTTGAACCTGCAGACATCATACTGCTGGTAACAGCAAACGCCTTCACTTACTACTCCCAGCACATGTGACTATGTGCTATAAGGTCTAAAACATTTTTAATGATACCAAGATCCTTTCACATTTTATATCAGCCCTTGCAAACCTTTAGGTGAAGAGTCCCCAGGACTTTTGAAGCTTGGCAGCTCTGTGTAGGATTACCAGCACTCCCCCCGTGAAGGACACGTATCTGTGACATCCCTGCTTGGCTCCTTTGCTGGCATTGGCCTGATGGGCAAGATCAACAGCATCTTGCTAGTACTGCAGGAATTTTTGAGGTGCCTGGAGGAAATACTGAGCCACAAGAGCAATAATAGGTTTCCTTGACACTTTATTCCATGTTTAGACCAATCACATTCAGAAGCATCATCCGGCATCACTTTCCAGGGAAAGATTCATCTATTTGATGAAACTAATTAAATGCCCAACACATTTCTGAGTTAGGCAGATGTTCCTTTTTAATTAAAAAAAAAAATACAGTGATAGTATGTGCAGTTTAAATGCTTGTGATTTTTTCTCCACTTGACAACTTGATAGTGTTACTTAAGACACATTCCTACCTTGCAGATAAACAGACTAACATGTAAGTGGCCAGGTGCTGGGTGTTGCTGAGAACTTTTTCATTCAAAACATGTGAAATGAGCCAGTGAAATACTTATCTACAATAGCCTGCACCTGTTACCTTCCAAGTCAGCGAGGGTATTATAAGAAATTCCCTTGAGTTTTATTTTGGCCTTAAGGGTTCCAGTTCATTGGGGCAATCAAGCATGCCCAGATATACTTCACAGCACAGTAGATGAAGTTAAATATCTGCTTAAAAATGTGGCTTTGATAAGGGACATATAAACTTCCTGCTTGAAGAGGAGGCCAAACTGGGGACAGGAAGGAGGCAGAATGATGCTTTCAGTCCTGCTGAGGAGGTCCATTTCTCTTTACCAGAAACCTCTATAGAAGGGGATGTGCAGTTTAATGGTTGGCCTGCAGTGAAACGGTTATTCACGGAATCACAGAACCACAGAATGTTAGGGATTGGAAGGGACCTCGAAAGATCATCTAGTCCAAGCCCCCTGCCGGAGCAGGATTGCCTAGACCATATCACACAGGAACGCGTCCAGGCGGGTTTTGAATGTCTCCAGAGAAGGAGACTCCACAACCTCTCTGGGCAGCCTGTTCCAGTGTTCGGTCACCCTCACTGTAAAGAAGTTTTTCCTCATATTTAAGTGGAACCTCCTGTGTTCCAGCTTGCACCCATTGCCCCTTGTCCTGTCAAGGGATGTCACTGAGAAGAGCCTGGCTCCATCCTCATGACACTTGCCCTTTCCATATTTACAAACATTAATGAGGTCACCCCTCAGTCTCCTCTTCTCTAAGCTAAAGAGACCCAGCTCCCTCAGCCTCTCCTCATAAGGGAGATCTTCCACTCCCTTAATCATCTTCGTGGCTCTGCGCTGGACTCTCTCTAGCAGTTCCCTGTCCTTCTTGAACTGAGGGGCCCAGAACTGGACACAATATTCCAGATGCGGCCTCACCAGGGCAGAGTAGAGGGGGAGGAGAACCTCTCTTGACCTACTAACTACACCCCTTCTAATACACCCCAGGATGCCATTGGCCTTCTTGGCCACAAGGGCACATTGCTGGCTCATGATCATCCTGCTGTCCACTAGGACCCCCAGGCCCCTTTCCCCTACGCTGCTCTCCAACAGCTCTGCCCCCAACTTGTACTGGTACATGGGGTTGTTCTTGCCCAGATGCAGGACTCTACACTTGCCCTTGTTATATTTCATTAAATTTCTCCCCGCCCAACTCTCCAGCCCATCTAGGTCCCTCTGAATGGCTGCGCAGCCTTCCGTTGTGACAGCCACTCCTCCCAGTTTTGTGTCATCAGCGAACTTGCTGACAGTGCACTCTATTCCCTCATCCAAGTCATTAATGAATATATTGAATAGTACTGGTCCCAGTACCGACCCTTGAGGGACTCCGCTAGACACAGAACTCCAACTGGACTCAGTCCCATTGACCACCACTCTCTGGCTTCTTTCCTTCAGCCACTTCACAATCCACCTCACTACCCGATCATCCAGACCACCCTTCCTCAGTTTAGCTGCGAGGATGCTGTGGGAGACCGTGTCAAACGCTTTACTGAAATCGAGATAGACCACATCCACAGCTTTACCATCATCTATCCACCGGGCTATGTCCTCATAAAAGGCTATCAAGTTGGTTAAGCATGACTTCCCCTTGGTGAAGCCATGCTGAGTGCCCCTAATGATCCCCCTATCCTTGATGTGCCTAGAGACAGCACCAAGGACAAGTTGTTCCATCACCTTTCCGGGGATGGAGGTGAGGCTGACCAGTCTATAGTTACCCGGGTCCTCCTTCTTGCCCTTTTTGAAGACTGGAGTGACATTCGCTTTCCTCCAGTCCTCAGGCACCTCTCCCGTTGCCCACGACTTAGCAAAGATGATGGAGAGTGGCCTAGCAATGACTTCCGCCAGCTCCCTCAGCACCCGCAGGTGCATCCCATCAGGGCCCATGGATTTATGGACGTCCAGGTTGCTTAATTGGTCCCTGACCCAGCCCTCATCAACCAAGGCAGATTCCTCCTCTATCCTGACTTCTTCTGTGGCCTCAGGGGTCCGGGGCTCCTCAGGACAGCCTCCAACAGTATAGACAGAGGCAAAGAAGGCATTCAGTAACTCCGCCTTCTTTTTATCCTCTGTCTCCAGGACCCCCACCTCATTCATCAGTGGGCCTACATTGCCTCTAGTGTTGGCTTTACCTGCAATGTATTTGAAGAAGCCCTTTCTGTTGTCCTTGACCTCTCTTGCAAGGTTTAATTCCAAGGAGGCCTTAGCTTTCCTAGTTGCCTCCCTACATCCTCTGACAACAGACTTATATTCCTCCCAAGTGGCCAGCCCCTCCTTCCATGATCTGTACACCCTCTTCTTCCACTTGAGTTTGCCCAGCAGTTCCCTGTTCAACCATGCAGGTCTCCTGGTACCCTTCCTTGACTTCCTACCTGTTGGGATGCTCTAATCTTGAGCTCGGAAGAAGCAGTCCTTGAATGCTAACCAACTATCTTGGGCCCCCTTACCTTCTAGTACCCTGTCCCATGGGATTTCCCCTAGAAATTGCTTGAAAAGGCCAAAGTTGACCCTCCTGAAGTTCAGGGTTGCGATTCTGCTAGCTATTCTGTTCCTGCCACATGAGATCCTGAACTCTACCATCTCATGGTCACTACAACCAAGGCTGCCCTCAACCTTCACCTCTTCAGCCAGACCCTCCTTGTTAGTAAGGAAAAGATCCAGCAGTGCTCCTCTCCTAGTTGGCTCATCCACCATTTGCATCAGAAAGTTATCATCAATGCACTGGAGGAACCTCCTGGACTGAGGATGGCTGGCTGAGTAGGCCTCCCAGCAAATATCAGGGTAGTTGAAATCCCCCATGACAACCAGGCCCTGTAATTGCGAGACTGCTCTCAGCTGCCTGTAGAAGGTCTCATCACCCTCCTCATCCTGATCCAGTGGCCTGTAATAGACACCCACAACAGTATCACCCCTGCCAGCCTGCCCCTTAATTCGCACCCACAAACTCTCAAGTCGCTCCTGATCCGCCCCTGGACAGAACTCAATACATTCTAGCTGCTCACTCACATAAAGAGCAACTCCACCACCTCTCCTTAGTGGCCTGTCTTTCCTGAACAGGACATAGTCATCCATGACCACATTCCAGTCATGCGAGGCGTCCCACCAAGTCTCTGTAATTGCCACTAAATCATAGCCCTCCGATCGAACACGGATTTCCAACTCCTCCTGTTTATTCCCCATGCTGCGCGCATTGGTGTACAGGCATTTCAGGGAGCGAGCTGAGCACACCGATTTCACCCCAGGGGGATGGGAGGCCTCCTGGTCTACCTCAACACTAGAGCGTTGCCCCAGTGGTGCAAGCCCAGCTACTACCCCATCCCCCTTCGAATCTAGTTTAAAGCTCTCCGAATGAGCCCTGCTAATTCCTGTCCCAGAACCCTTTTGCCCCTACGACATAAACCTTTTCCATGTATTACTGTCAGGCCTGTTGTCTTATAAAACCAGCCATTATCAAAGAACCCAAAGCCCTGCCTGTAGCACCAGTCTCGTAGCCAGGCATTAACCATATTAACTGGGACAACCCTGGCAGTGACCTCCTCACTACAGAAGGATTCCTTCCAGAAAACAGTTCAGAGGCACAATAGTGATGTAGCTCTAATGCCTTGATATCTTTATCAGCTCCTGAGACTGTGAATGAAAATAAGAGACTGGAGTTCATCATTTTTTCTCCCTCAGTAAGCTGCAATTTCTCCAATATATTTGTCTCCATTCTGCACATGCTGCGCACAGCACAGCTTGCTGCTCTTGCTGCACACTGATCCAGCATGAGCTGGAGGGTGTATAAACAGAGCTTTTTCTTCATGTCTGCAGTTAGGTGGCCTCTTGTAGATGTCAAGGACATTTTTTCCTCCTGCCTTCATGGCTAGGCAAAAAGAATCTCAGAATAGGAATTCTTCCACAGAAAAATCCCAGCATCTTCTGCTGTGCAGCAGTGTTACTTGTAGATTATATGCTGCAGAGAGCGCATAGGATACCTGCCATCAGTTTTGCACACTCAGTGTTCAACAGGGAGAGGCAATGTACCTTGCATGGTGCTTGGAAGGCCTTTTGAAAAGGGGCAAAAGAATTACAGAGGACTTCAACCTCCTTGGGGCATTTTCATTTAAACTACTGTTGGGGGTATGTAGAAGCGCAGTGTTTTCTTCCACAGCCCCTATAATTTCTCCAATTTGATAAAATGTTCTATCAGGAACCTTGTAGATCCCTGAGTTAGCTTTTGTTAGACAAACATCTTTATTCCAGACTGTATAATCAGTGTCTTGAATTCAGTGGAAAGAGCGAGGGGAGTAAAGTTCTTGTACTTGCCCTTTTAACTGAATGCATCATAATTTAGCTATAAATTAATTAGCCTGTGAAGAGATGTCATTTTATCCATGTTATCCTACTCTTTCTTGGATTTACCTCTTGTTGCAGTTTGTTTTAGGGCATGCTCCAAAAGAATCAGAAACAGGGCCGTCTGATGCCAGCCACTCTCAAGCACACAGCTACTGCCTCTGCCCAGGAAAACACATACTCCCATGTGAATGGAGTGGGTGGGAAGGGCTAGGCGAGCTTTTCTTCCCCCCTAGTTAAATTTTCCTTCTACTCGTTTGCCTCTTGCTCCTATGTGCTAAGCAGGAGTCAAAGCTGTGTGCCATATCCCACTCCATTGCCTGCCTTGCAGTCTTGCATAAGAAGGCCACCCCTGCCACATATCCCAGTCTTGCTGTCGTCCATCACCTGAACTAGCACAGAGCACTATATGCAGAATGAAGGGGAGGACTCAGCTGAATCCACAGCTGTATAATCTAAATGCTTGGCTTTGCCAGCTCTTATTCAGGTGGGTATTTTTGTTCGCATGAGCAATCTCACTAAGTTTAGTAAGACAGAATAATAGAAAGAGGGGATGGAGAAAAAGATGTGCAGGGTAACAAAGGAGAAATGTTTGTTATTACATGAGAATCACTTGAGGTCTTTAGTTTTCAAAAGCTTGAGCACTGCATTCCTGTAAAATGCATAGGCCTTGAGTGGAAGGGGGGCATTCTGAGCCAAAGCTAATATGTAGTTGTGGTGCCCATAGGTCAGAGTCAAATGGCAAGTGACAGACAAAAGGCATCTGCACTCTTCTTCTTATACAGTGAAGAGGAATGCATTTCTGGAGCACAGGTACTTGTTTGAACTCATTATCACAAGAAACTTCAAAGTAAGGCAAGATGTAAATTTAATGCTGTAAGTCAGGCTATGAAAAGACACGACTGACAAAGGACAGATTATTTTTGCATTCAAGGTCAAGTGGCATTTAAAGAGCCATTTTGCAGACGAAGTGGAAAATTACAGAAGAAGAATTTTTGTTGGCCACTACATACTTTTCAGCTCTACAGCAAAACTGGAAAGAGGTGAAAAAATCAGTCCCTGTTTGTGACTGTTCTCTTATCCTGTCAGCATTTTGGGATCGTGTTACAGGTGTGCCATTTTCTCTGTAATTATTTTAAAGCCTGAGTTTTATGGGGTGTGGAATGTGGAGGTTTGTCCACTCTGAAAGTTCAAACTTTGTTCTTTCATGATGCATGAGTGGCAACGGCAAGCTTAACTCTCAGCCCCTTCCCTGGGCACTGAAGTCTCTCTCAACACTGACCTGAGAGAGACTCTCACAGAAAGATCTGTTCAGGCTCCCTGCTCTCCTAGTCCTTGGCCTTTCAGCTGTGACTGCCAACAAATGATTGCTGAACACTTGCCAGACAGCAGTAACTTTCAGTCCCCAGTTTATAATAATGCAAAATCGGTATTCTGCTGTCAACCCCTGGTTTATAATAATGCAAAATCAGTGTTCTGCTGCTGGGAATGTCTTATTCATTATGGGCCACATCCAAATCACTTGAATGTGAAGCTGTGGTGGTGCACATCAGCTAATCTGCCAGAAATTGCCTCATAAAGGTGCAATTTGATATACTGGCTACATGTAATTTATGAAGTCTCCTTTTCAGACCAAAATGGAAGTTGGTTTATTCTGAGGCTAAGAAAGATAAACTCTCAATCAGCAATAAAATTCAAGGGAAATAGGCACCTAATTCTATAAAACACCATTGAAAAATCCCATCTGTTAATGCTTAAAATAATATATCTTCATAAACGTAAAATGGATTCAAACAGTTAGTTCTCTCTGTGTCATATTTTTCTTTTTCCCTCTCATAGTCCATTTACTTACTTTCTGGAAAGATATGGGGGTTGATATTCAGGGTCAAGACTGGCCTTATCCACCCATGCAGTACCAACTCTGTTCCCACTCCCACCAGAGTCCTTTTAGCATACATTCAATTAACCTCAGTTAAGTACTGGGTATGCAATAGTGTGTAGGCAGCAAAAGAGCTCCTCTGGTTGTTTAGCACTCTAGCATCAGATGAGGATAAATACAGGGCATGACCTGACCCTCCAGGGCACTGGCCTAAATCTAGTAACATACAGACTGGAGTTTTTCTGCGTTTGTAGCTGACACTGATTTGATGAGGAAACTGCCTGAATGCTTAACAAAATAGTTCAACCACTGATAGGATTTTCCCAACATTATTTAACATGGATGTGTGGTTATGCACATGCACACATTTGCATATACACTGTATTATACTTTGTTTGAAGCTTGTAAAGGCTTTTGCAGAAAAAAGCAATATCAAACTTTGGTATAAAAATATTTAACATGGAAACATGCTGTGGGCTGGATTACGTTTAGCTTTGTAGTAAATCAATTGACTTCAGTGACTCTCTGTAAAGGAAAGTTTAGCCAGTTATGAATTATAGATATACCTGTTACTTTATATCTACTCATAAACATTTGATTAAAATGATTTAACATATGATTTTGCTTTATAATTTGTAGAAATGACTTTATACAGAAGTTTCTGGTTATGAAAGGTACTGAAATGCAGTAATGTTTTTATGTCTATAGTTTTCCTGGGCATGTGTAATGTGATTGCTTCCCTGTAAGTTGCACTCTTACATTATAATGGGAAAACAGTTTTGGTGTTCCCTCGTAACCGTATGGGGACCATTTTATAATATGTAATACACAGGGCACATGTCTCTGTGGAAACAGAACCACATACTTCAGTTCATGACCCAGTATACGGCTGATGGGTCCAATACTGCCTGAAATGTTATACACTTAGGGCTGTATCCTCCCTGCTTTGGAAAAAAAATGTCCACTGGCTTGAGTGCAAATACGATTTGAATACCCTAGCAAATACGGATTAAACCGTGTGTTCCAAGATTCTTTGTCTTCTCTGGTCCTTTGCTAGCTCTGTCTCAATGTTGTTAAACTGGTTTAAGTATGAGGGAAGAATCAGGCTTACTGTAGTCCCTCAAGATGGTACAAGAAGTGTATTGGGCAAAACCAGGAAAATACACATAATATCAACAACAAAAGTGTTTGTACAGTGCTAAGCTTTACGTCAGGCTGTATTGGTTTTAAAATGTTAGCTCTTCCAGCAGGCTGGATTCCCTGCTGTTTGTGGTGTAATGAAGTTTATATAAAGCAGGAAGTTAAATTTATTTCCATACCAAAAGACAGTGGGTTGAGAAAAATGTAAAGTCACTGAAATAATAATGAAACAGAATGGGTGGAAGAACAGCCCCCTGCAGCAGGCCATGTTAATTACCCTTGCAGCTGGGAGATCAATTTGCATATATATTCTTTGAAGCCTGTCAGGTATGAATTGAACCACTGAACTGTTACATTTGATAATCTAGCTCTCCAAAGCATTTTTGCTAAAGATGCTATGTTTCATAAGACTGGTTATTTTTCTATCTCAAAGTAGAGCTGTATTTAATTTGTTCCTGTATAAACAATTCTATGTTTGTGACTTCCTGGAGCACCAGGTTAGCAACATAATCTCATCAAAAGCATTGGTACTGCTGATTAAACACAAAAGAGATATAGTCAAATAGCCCTGACAACCAGTGAAAGCAAGGAAATTAAAACTTAAAGCTAGTGGTGACAGGCATGACTCAGGGGATAGTTAATGAGATATGGAGCTTTTCAGCTCCAGGACACATATTCCATTATGTTCTGTACTAGTAGTGACAAAATTGTTGCCATCTGATGGCTGCTTCATGGCCTGAATGAATCTAGTGTGTGGTCCCAGGAACTTCGCAAGTCCATTTGTTTTGCACCATCCGTTACCGTAGCATCTTGATGACGATGCTGCAAAATTGTTTGCAGTGAATGGTAGCAGTTTACCACCTGTTGGCAGCAGTTTCAAGGGAGCATCTGAGATTTATAGAGCTGTTGGAAAACCTGTTTCTTGATCTGGGTAATCCAGAGTTGCTCGACTGAAACCAGTAGAGCCCAGGGGTGCCATGGAACAAAACTGGTGCAAAAGGAGAAACTGTACGTGAAAATGAATTTTACATTTCAGGATATAAACTAACAGGATATAAACTAACAGGATATAAACTAAAACTTGCTTGTTCTCATTTAACAAAATTGTGAGAATTGTGTACAACAGATTTCATACAACTCACATGATTTCACTTTTTCTGAAGTCTTTAAAAAAAAACCCAACAAACAAAGAGAAGTGTCACGGTTTAAAGCTGGGCCAGTTATTAAACCTGTGGCAGATGCCCTCTGTTATCAGCCCCCCTCCCCCCAAAGGGAAAGGGAAAAGGGAGAGAGACTTCCGGGTTGGAAAGTTAAAACAGTTTTAATAAACTATAATAATGAAAAAGAGTATAATAATAATAATAGAAATAATCAAATATATACAAATATATATACAAAACCAAGATTGAGCTCCCCTGAAGTCAGCCACGTCACCACCGGCACTGCAGGGCAGGCTCCGGGAAGGCCCAGGCTGGGCCTAGCAACGGTCAAGAGCTGTATTCAGGGATGCACGGATCGGGATCGGGGGCAGCAGGAAAACAGACGGAGTCCTCCTTGGACACCGGCCATAGCAGAAAGGAGCGAGACCCTCGTGATCCCCCCCCTTTATACCGAGAATGACGTGTGTGGGATGGAATACCCTCATTGGTCAATTTTGGGTCACCTGCCCTGTCTGCTCCCCACTGCAGCTGCAACCCCCCTTCAGCTCTTCACTTGTAAGCAGTGAGGAATTTAGCAGTGACCTTGGTTTCTCTAAGAATAAGTACAGCAAGAGCCTTACTGCACAACATCCCTACCGGTGCCTCAGCGATAACTACAAACTTCGGGCGTTATCAGTCTTGGAGGCAGACACTGTCTGCAAACATGCAGTTAGTTTCAGAAAGTGCAGTTACTTAGAGGAGACTTAGCTGAAAGCAAAAATCACTGAAAGGAAAATCGGCCTGGTTTAGGCCAAACCAGGACATTCCACCCCTTATTCCATACCATTCACGTCATACTCAGATCACCACTAACTTTTCATTTTAAAATATATACAGACAACATTAGTTTATGATTCATCTCTATACAGAAAAAAAAAGTTCATCAAGTTCATTTAGTTCAGGATTGTGGGTTTCCATCTGGCTAGGAGTCTCCCAGGGTAGGAAAGATGGTATGAGCTTTGTCACAGTTCGTGCCCACGGGTTGCAGGTTAAAGATGTCAGTCTCGAGGAGGTTACTGGACGCCACTTGCAGTTAGCTCCGGTCTCATCACCACTGCTTCAACCTGAAAGACACTTATGAACACTGTTAGTATTATGCAGCAATTAACATCATGCAGTTCAGAATTAAGTATTCTCACCCAAGATCAGATCACTTTCAGGGACACATCGGACTCCACCATCCTGCAGCATCACCCACCAGGTACATCCAGGTCCTTGAGCAAAAGCAATCCCATGAATGGGTTTACCTTTGCCCGTAGCAGGAAGAACCCAGACAGTTTTTCCCAACAGATTCCTTTCATGCACCACAGGGACTTTATCCCCTTCTACTGTATGTAAAAGGTCTGACTGAGCAGGGCCAGCTCGGTTGATAGATCCTCTGGTGTTGACTAGCCAGGTAGCTTGTGACAAATGCTTATCCCAGTTTTTAAAGGTTCCACCTCCCATTGCTTTTAGGGTAGTTTTTAACAGCCCATTATACCGTTCAACTTTCCCAGAGGCTGGTGCATGATAGGGGATGTGATATACCCATTCGATGCCATGCTCTTTGGCCCAGTTATCTATGAGACTGTTTTTGAAATGAGTACCATTGTCCGACTCAATTCTCTCTGGTGTGCCATGTCGCCACAAGATTTGCTTTTCAAGGCCCAGAATAGTGTTCCGGGCAGTGGCATGGGGCACAGAGTATGTTTCCAACCATCCGGTGGTCGCCTCCACCATGGTAAGCACATAACGTTTACCCTGGCGGGTTTGAGGGAGTGTGATGTAGTCAATTTGCCAGGCCTCCCCATATTTATATTTCAACCACCGTCCCCCATACCACAAAGGTTTTAACCGTTTGGCTTGCTTAATTGCGGCGCATGTTTCACAATCATGGATAACCTGTGCAAAAGAGTCCATGGTTAAGTCCACCCCTCGGTCACGAGCCCATCTGTATGTTGCATCTCTCCCTTGATGACCTGAAGTGTCATGAGCCCACCGAGCTAAAAATAGTTCACCTTTATGTTCCCAGTCCAAATCTATTTGGAACACTTTAGCAGCCTGATCTGCTTGTTGGTTGTTTTGATGTTCCTCAGTTGCCCGACTTTTAGGTACGTGAGCATCTACATGACGTACCTTCACGACTAGTTTCTCTAGCCGAGCAGCAATATCTTGCCACAGTTCAACAGTCCAAATAGGTTTACCTTTACGCTGCCAGTTGCTTCGCTTCCACTGTTTTAACCACCCCCACAAGGCATTTGCCACCATCCATGAGTCAGTATAAAGACACAGCCTTGGCCACTTTTCTCGTTCAGCAATGTCTAAAGCCAGCTGGATGGCTTTTACCTCTGCGAATTGACTTGATTCACCTTGTCCTTCTGTGGCTTCTGTGACTCGTCGTATGGGACTCCATACAGCAGCTTTCCACTTCCGATGCTTTCCTACAAGACGGCAGGATCCATCGGTGAACAGGGCATACTGCTTCTCATCCTCTGGTAGTTCATTATATGGTGGAGCTTCTTCAGCACGTGTCACCTCCTTTTCTGGTGGCATTCCGAAGTCTTTGCCTTCTGGCCAGTCCATAATCACTTCTAAGATTCCTGGGCGATTAGGGTTTCCTATTCGAGCCCTCTGTGTAATTAATGCAATCCATTTACTCCATGTAGCATCAGTTGCATGATGAGTAGTAGGAACCTTACCCTTGAACATCCAGCCTAGTACTGGTAATCGGGGTGCCAGGAGAAGTTGTGCTTCAGTACCAATTACCTCTGAGGCAGCTCTAACTCCTTCATATGCTGCCAGTATCTCTTTTTCAGTTGGGGTGTAATTGGCCTCAGAACCCTTGTATCCTCGACTCCAAAATCCTAGGGGTCGACCTCGAGTCTCCCCTGGTACTTTCTGCCAGAGGCTCCAGGTAGGACCATTGTCCCCAGCTGCGGTGTAAAGCACATTTTTAACATCTTGTCCCATACGGACTGGTCCAAGGGCTACTGCATGCACAATTTCTTGTTTAATCTGTTCAAAAGCCTGTTGTTGTTCAGGGCCCCACTGAAAATCATTTTTCTTTCTGGTCACCTGATAAAGAGGGTGTACAATCTGGCTGTAATCTGGAATATGCATTCTCCAGAAACCCACAACGCCTAAGAAGGCTTGTGTTTCCTTTTTGTTAGTTGGTGGGGACATAGCTGTTATTTTGTTGATCACCTCTATCAGGATCTGGCGACGCCCATCTTGCCATTTAATCCCTAAAAACTGTATCTCCCGGGCAGGCCCCTTGACCTTGCCTCTTTTTACGGCAAAACCAGCTTGCAGAAGAATTTGAATTATTTTCTCCCCTTTGTCAGAAACTTCTGCTGCTGTATCACCCCACACAATGATGTCATCAATGTATTGCAAATGTTCTGGAGCTCCACCCTCTTCTAGTGCAGTCTGGATCAGTCCATGGCAAATAGTAGGACTGTGTTTCCACCCCTGGGGCAGTCGATTCCAGGTGTACTGGATACCTCTCCAGGTAAAAGCAAACTGTGGCCTGCACTTTGGTGCCAAGGGAATAGAGAAAAATGCATTAGCAATGTCTATAGTGGCGTACCACTTGGCTGCCTTTGACTCCAGTTCGTATTGAAGTTCTAGCATGTCTGGCACAGCAGCACTCAGAGGTGGTGTAACTTCATTTAGGCCACGATAGTCCACAGTTAATCTCCATTCTCCATTAGACTTTTGCACTGGCCATATAGGACTATTAAAGGGTGAGTGAGTCTTGCTAATCACTCCTTGATTTTCTAATTGTCTAATCAGTTTATGAATGGGGATCAGGGAGTCTCGATTGGTGCGATATTGTCGTCGGTGCACCGTGGCAGTAGCAATTGGCACCTGTTGTTCTTCAACTTTCAGCAACCCCACAACAGAAGGATCCTCTGAGAGGCCAGGCAAGGTAGACAGCTGTTTAATGTTCTCAGTCCATCTATATCCTTTTGGGTCCTTAAAATACCCTTTCTTAAGGTAGTCTATGCCAAGGATGCATGGAGCATCTGGGCCAGTCACAATGGGGTGCTTTTTCCATTCGTTTTCAGTTAGGCTCACTTCGGCCTCCAATACAGATAACACTTGAGATCCCCCTGTTATTCCCGAGATACTGACAGATTCTGTCCCTTTATGATGCGATGACATGAGGGTGCACTGTGCACCAGTGTCTACCAGGGCTCGATACTTTTGTGGTTCTAATGTGCCAGGCCATCGAATCCACACAGTCCAATAAACTCGGTTGTCCCTCTCCTCCTCCTGGCTGGAGGCAGGGCCCCTCTAATTAAAGACTGGATTCGTGCTGCTCACGGGGACTGGACCTTCATTTCCCCTATTCACTCTTGGAAAAAAGGGATTTGAGGCCCATCTACCCTGACTGGGGTCCTGATCATTGGTAACTGGAGCAGCCATCCTCCTAGGAAAATTCTCTCTGGTATTTCTGTTAGCTTGCAACTCACGTACTCGTGCCTGTAGGGTACTGGTAGGTTGTCCATGCCATCTGTTCATGTCCTCCCCATAATCACGCAGGATAAACCACAGGATACCTCGTGACGTGTCCCGTTTCCTTTGAGCCGGTCCAGTAGGAGGGCGTTTCCTCCTAAAGGCTGCAACACGGGCCTGTGTAGGTAGAGAGTCAAGTTTATTCTCGATCCTGGACAGTTTGTCTGACAGTTGTTTAAATGAGTCCTTGTTTTCCTTAGTCAGTTTTTCCACAGCCGAGACATGGGCCTGCAGCGGGGAAGAAATACTATCTTCATACTCTCGCATATAGTTAGCCATTTCGCCCACACTAGGTCGTGCCATAGCATCTTCTCCCCAGACTAATATTGACAATGTATGGGTATGTGTTGGTGGAGCACTCTTCACAACCTTCCGGAACATGGATCGGTTGCATTCCACTTCATCAGGATTTACAGGATCTACAATGTCCTGAGGGTGTTTATAAATGATCTCTTGCACAGCTAGTTCTCTAAGGTAGTTAATACCTTTTTCTATAGTGGTCCATTTGCTTAGGTGGCTCATAACATCATCTTTATAGGGATACCTGCTCTTTACAGCTGACAAGAGTCGCCTCCAGAGACTGATACTGTTCGACCTTCTTGGAAGCATCTTATCAATACCACCATCTCTGGACAGGGATCCCAACTGTCTGGCTTCTCTACCATCCAATTCTATGCTATCTGCCCCATTATCCCAGCATCGGAGCAACCAGGTAATAATTGGCTCACCGTCATAACGACTAAAATCTTTTCTTATATTTCGCAGTTCTTTCAGGGATAAGGAGTGGTAGGTTATTTCTACTTCCGAGTCCGAGTCCTCCTGTGATTGTTCTGCTTTAGAAGGACCTTTCTTGTCCTTCTTGTGTAATGGGTCTGCTTTAAAAAGACGATCAAGGAAACCCCCCTCTGTGTCAGGCCCTGACTCTGCCTGAGAAGGGCCCTCACCTGGGTCCTGTGCTGGCTCTGCCTTAGAAGGCTCTGAGTCATCATCCTTCACTTTACTAGCTGATTTCTTTCGGTGTTTTCTCCTGGTTACAGGGGCAGCATGATACCTCCCGCTGTTGCTGCACTGACATCTAATCACATACCACACCAGAAACACATTCAGGACAAACGAAAATAAAACCATGCCACCTAGACAGCACCATCCTAATTTCGCAAAATCTAGTGGAATCACCTTGGCAGAAAAGGAGAAGGTACTATTTCCCAAAGTAAAATTGGAAGTATAATCATTAACAGAATCAGCTAAAGGACTCCCAGAGTGCGCAGATAAAATCTCTGCTACTGAGGTCAGAGCAGTAACAACCCAGTTTATCACGACATAAATCCGTACGAAACGCCATAACAAAACAATGCATGTTGACCAGTACCCAGCAATGATAAACTGCACATAAACACTAACAAACAACGGCAAGTAAGGTATTATTACACTTAACTCTGTAAAAGGCTTAATAAAGAGACGAGATAGCACAGCGATCAAAAATGACATTACCATCTTCGCTATCTGTTTTAATTTCCAACCCCTTGTAAATCTCAAAGGAAGAAATCTGATACTCTCTCAGCTGAGCTCTCCGGGTCTCCTCCCACTGGAACTGGGATTCGACTTATCAGAGCAACCTGTCGGAGCTTCTTTCGTGCCCCACGTTGGGCGCCAATAAATCTGTCACGGTTTAAAGCTGGGCCAGTTATTAAACCTGTGGCAGATGCCCTCTGTTATCCCCCCCCTCCCCCCAAAGGGAAAGGGAAAAGGGAGAGAGACTTCCGGGTTGGAAAGTTAAAACAGTTTTAATAAACTATAATAATGAAAAAGAGTATAATAATAATAATAGAAATAATCAAATATATACAAATATATATACAAAACCAAGATTGAGCTCCCCTGAAGTCAGCCACGTCACCACCGGCACTGCAGGGCAGGCTCCGGGAAGGCCCAGGCTGGGCCTAGCAACGGTCAAGAGCTGTATTCAGGGATGCACGGATCGGGATCGGGGGCAGCAGGAAAACAGACGGAGTCCTCCTTGGACACCGGCCATAGCAGAAAGGAGCAAGACCCTCGTGATCCCCCCCCTTTATACCGAGAATGACGTGTGTGGGATGGAATACCCTCGTTGGTCAATTTTGGGTCACCTGTCCTGTCTGCTCCCCACTGCAGCTGCAACCCCCCTTCAGCTCTTCACTTGTAAGCAGTGAGGAATTTAGCAGTGACCTTGGTTTCTCTAAGAATAAGTACAGCAAGAGCCTTACTGCACAACATCCCTACCGGTGCCTCAGCGATAACTACAAACTTCGGGCGTTATCAGTCTTGGAGGCAGACACTGTCTGCAAACATGCAGTTAGTTTCAGAAAGTGCAGTTACTTAGAGGAGACTTAGCTGAAAGCAAAAATCACTGAAAGGAAAATCGGCCTGGTTTAGGCCAAACCAGGACAAGAAGCAATACCTTATCTGAGCTTCAGAAAAGCATATGACCCTAAACATATTCTTTTGAACACAGATGAACTCTGGCTCTTCAGATATTTCCCAGCATTGGACCTAGTGTAATACTTTTTCAATAATAATTGCTGATAATATTGATGTAGGACAAATGCTCCATTAATAGTGTTCAAGAGCCTTAGAAACAGATAAAAAGATTAAAAAAACCTGTGCATACTAGTCTGTTGCCAGATCTGGTGCGGGGGACTTGGACTGCTGCTTTTCATGCTTTCACTGTGGGGCTATTAACAATACTACTTACTTTTCTGAGGTTGCTTCTGTGGTTGTCTTAGTTTCTTGCTATTTTGGGGGAAAAGTTTTATACAGAAGTCCCTCCCTGCTTGTCTTCACTGACATAACAGATCATCCCAGGTGATTATTACTTTCCCATTTCTGAATGGGAAGAGTTAGACTGGTCAGGCACGGTTAGGGCAGGGCATGGTGTAGGGTAAATGGAGACTACAGTTAGTTAGTGTGTTCGGTTTGCTTTGAATTAGTAGTCCTAAACCTGCATCACCCATTTGACACACTTTTCTGGAAGATTTGTTCTGAAGGTCCAAGAGAAATACTTTGCATTTTTGGACCCAAAGCAAAATTTACAGTACTTAATGAACCATAGATTTGTTGGCCAACAAATCTCGTTCATACTTCTTGTTGTTACTAGTAGTTAAACTCAGTTACATTTCCTCCCTTCATTAACAATGTGAGCATCACTGGAAAAATTGGACATTTGGGGCTCCCTGATTGATCTAGGATTGAAAAGAGAGGTTGATACTCAGGTCTCATGGAAAACTAGATGGAGTTGCATAACCATGGTAGAAACTGAAAAAATCTTACCCTAAGTCAGCTATGAATTGGAATAACTTTATCTCTCAGAGAGGACTGGCAGGATAGCATGTAAAATAGTGGGTTTTTTCTTTGGAGAGGGAGTGAGAAACTTTTCTTATTATTTATACCTTTCTACATCAGTATTACTGTATTTCCTCACTTGTATGAAGCCTTTCAAAATAAAACAGCTGGCTGATACAATTTTAATACTCTCTAATACAACAAATCTCTTGCATGAAAGATGTTTATTTAATGATCATATATTAAAGATAAGTGTATTCCTTTCTTTTCCTGGCAAATCAATCTCTCAGGTCTAAAATGAACTGCAGGTAGTTATAATGCAAACCATGACTAGAAAAATAAACTCCTTCTGTATTATCTTAAGCTCTTTAAGTTTTAATAAAGTCTTACATTTGTTGATCAAATGTGCAAAGAATGCAAGGAAAGCATTCAATTCATAACAGGGAGAAAGTTTTGTACAGCAGAAATCTTACAATGGAAATGTAGGCAATTATTAGCACTGAACTTACTTTAAACCTTTTTGAAGAATGTCCAGTGAATGTGATAGTCCATATAGAACATCTAAGATGTAGAGCTCTTTTTTTGCCTCCGTTTTCCTTTATTTTAGCAAGAATAGCAATACAAAAGCAGGATGAATATAGAGGAAGCAGGACATACATCTCAAAAATATTTGCTGGTGTTGTATTAAACAGGTTTTTGAAATTTCCATTGTTTATTTCCCTTTTTAGAGACACGCTGCTGCATTCTTGTGCTGATTCCACCTGGAGTTTTCTGTCCAGGAACACCCCATGCTTTTTCCCCTGTTCTGTTAGGGTCAGTCTTGACCATCTCTATCCAGCAGGGACTGTTACTTCATGCAGTGTCTCTCAGGTTTACTCACCTGTTGACTTTTTTTGTTGTATGCCATTTATATAATTTTTCACAGCAATGTTGCTCACATTTTTATGGCTGAATTTCAACTATTACCAAATATTTGTGATTGGATTGATTTTTTTGTAAAGAACCTTGAAGTAGGACACTGTGTAAAGCATGCTAAATTAGTGATCAGACCAATAGTGTAATGAATATCATAACTGGAATGAACTACAGAAAAGAAATGTTAATGTATATAAACTAAGAAAGGTAGAAACCCGTAATGTTTTCTCTTCAGACAGGTTTCTTAGCTGAAAAGGCTCCTTCCATTTAGCTTTCTTTTATGCTAAAGACTAACTAGAGGACATGAATCCCAAGGGGATATATGAAATACAGCACACATCAAATTCTGAGGTGAAGAGTTCAAGAAGAGTGTCAAGATTTTGTGATCTCACCATGAAATCTGGAAAAAGATGAAATAAAACAATCAGCTCGAAGGTTTATTTATTTGTTTCATGTTACAATGACAAGGCACAGAGAGAATGTTAAGAAGCTGCGTTTACTAGGCATTTGCAAATAACCTTTACCAAGGGGAATTCAGAAAAAGGGAGGTCATCTGAAAACAAGACAACCTTGATAGCAAATCATGAGGCTTTGTTTGTTAAGTTCCTTCTTTCCCTGATGGTGACTACTTGTACTGTTGTTTATCCTTCAGGCCACAGCTGCTTTATCAAGGACACTTTCAGACTGAATTATGGGTGGCATGGTATAGTAATAATAACAATGATGGTGATAATGGTGAATATCATCTCTCCATTCTCTGCCTGCCCTATTTATTCTGAGCAAATACCATTATCTTTCAGGCCCAGATAATTTCTTCCTACCTTTTAACTTTAAAAAAGTATTAATTTAAAAATTAATTTCACACTGTCACTGAAAATGTTGACGATGACCACCTGATACCCCTTTGCATATTACTGTTTGTTGACCTCTAACTCGTGGTTGTGGTGGTGAAAAGTACTGCCCGCTTTCTAGGTTGCCTTTTTGTTGACTGGTGATGTAAACATACTAGAACTTAGGTTTATAGCCACATTGTTAGAGCTGTACAGGACATACACAACTTATACCACATTGGGGTCCAAATCTGACATTGTTCTTTTCCCATCTGTAAGAGAAATATTAATGTTGTGCAAACTTTTCAGTTCTGTGGTTAACTTGTGCACTTTCTATAGAAGCATTCTGCTTTTTTTAAGGTGGGTGAAAAAAAACAGAGTAGAAGAGAATCAAATTTCAAGGTCTCTAACCTTCTACAGCTCCATCCCTTCCAATTTAAGAAAAAAGGACCATAAAATGAAGCCGTTAAGGGACATGATCACAACAAGCAAAAGCAAACAGCACTATGGAATTCCTTTCCAAAGGGTGCAGGGGATACTGAAATTTTACATGTGTCACAGAGGAGACTGGACAAGTAATTGAACGAGAGATGTATTGAGTGTCATTAAATAGACAAATCACATCAGAGTCAGAAATTCCCTGAGCTGAAAATAGCAGGGAAAGTATAATTCATGTTATTGTACTTCCCTTTGCATCTGTCTATGGTCATTGTTTCTGAGAATGTTCTGGGTTGGATGGGTGCTTTGTTTGTACCAAAATGACCATTGTCTGTTCCAGGATCTTCCCTGTCCCTCTAACTTCTCCTCTGAACCACAGATACTCTTCGTACCCTGTGAAATCAGTTTCTCTTTTCCTCGTTATTCTCAGGCAGAAAACAAATTCCATTTCTTTCTGTTCTGTTCTCCTGCTCTGTTCTCTCTTTGTTTTAATGGGAACTCTGCTTAAATTACTATAACTCTGTCCTAAACCTGAGATTAACCGATTTTATTTTTCTCTATTTCCCATTCTCCAAACATGACTTCTTTCCTTCTCATTCACAAACACAAGTTAAATGAAACTCATTTCTCCTTGGTAGTGTCAACACATTGTACCAGAGTCCTCCCATTCAAGTGGGATTCATCTTTGTTTAACCTACCTCCACCATTTGTGGTTTGTGTGATACATGATATAATTCACTTCATGTACAAACTCCTTTTTTATTGTTTCAATTAATGTGAAGTATATTGACAGATTACTCAGATTATAGTTCTCATAACCTGCAAAATTAAATGGTAAGAGTTCAAGTTGAGACTAGTTCAAATGCTGCAGTTGAGGTCAAGGATGTCTGAAAGACATGAACAAGAGCTGAGTCCCATCTATTAATGAGTTCTTCCACACTTGTTCCTCAGCTTTGTATGTTATTTCAACTTTCTTTGTCAGGGAAACTTTTCTCAGTACATTTTATGGGCTTAACCAGCAGATGGTGGGGGGAAACTTCAACTACTTCCAGAGGTTAAAGAGGTAAGCTTCTATATAGTCTTTTTTTTTTTTATTTATTTAAATAGGCTAGTGGGGAAAAATGATGATAGCCGCAGAGACTTCCAGGGATGGCTATTTTATATGCTGAAACTATGTCTGTACCACTTTGGATAAAGGCAATGCTATTCATGTTTGGCTAAAAACCCCATCTCTAATCTACTGGGATGGGACCTGTGTATTCAAAGACTGTTAGGGGCAAAGATCTCAAGTTTATCTTGTTTGCAGAGTTCATATCTAACTCTTCAGAAAGAACCAACACTGCAGTTTTCTCAAATCTTTAAAGAGTCTAGGTGTGCTACAAAGAACGTGAAATTGTCTTTGAATAGAATTCAGAGATGAATGTATTGATATGTTTGCTAAAGACTAAAAATGAAGGTGTTATCTAAAAACCTCATATGGAAATATATGTATAACAAAGTGAAAACTGAGGAGGAATTAGCAGTATATTTAATATTTAATATCTTTGTTCAAGTTTTCTGTCAGTATCCCAGGCACTATGTAGACAGCTTTATAACTTTTTAGTATAGAATCACAGAATCACACAATCAGGTTGGAAGACACCTCTGGGATCATCGAGTCCAACCATTGACCTGACACCACCATGTCAACTAGACCATGGCACTAAGTGCCACGTCCAGTCTTTTCTTAAACACATCCAGAGATGGTGACTCCACCACCTCCCTGGGCAGCCCGTTCCAATGTCTAATAACCCTTTCTGAGAAGAAATTCTTCCTAATGTCCAACCTGAACCTCCCCTGGCAAAGCTTGAGGCTATGTCCTCTTGTCTTATCGCTAGTTGCCTGGGAGAAGAGGCTGACTCCCACTCCACTACAACCTCCTTTCAGGTAGTTGTAGACTGCAATAAGGTCACCTCGGAGCCTCCTCTTCTCCAGGCTAAACAACCCCAGCTCCCTCAGCCGTTCCTCATAGGTCATGCCCTCCAGACCCTTCACCAGCTTGGTCGCCCTCCTCTGGACTCGCTCCAACACCTCAACATCTTTCTTGAAGTGCGGGGCCCAGAACTGGACACAGTATTCAAGGTGCGGCCTCACCAGTGCCGAGTACAGAGGGAAATTGCACTTTGGTGTGTGAAAGGTAGTTAGTACCTTATCTCAGGTTTTAAGTTGCTGCACAAACCTTAATTATGTTTAATGTCTCAGAAAATACAAGAATGCTCTCTGCTCCAGGAAAGAGTTAATCCAAACTTTGAGAAGGCAGTTTAATAGAGCTATACAAAATATTACCTCAGTATTCCATCCCAGCCAGTTATTTGTGCAGATGTGAATTAATGGGCCGTTATAAAGGTACTGTGATTTCTATCCTTTCAGTTAAGGGGTGATGATGGCCAAGGTTTCTTTTAGTGTGCTACCATTAAGTAATACCGGTGTACTAATAAAAAAAATCTCTGCATATCTTTTAAGAACAAACTTCTTAAGAAATATTAGGAAGGTTTGAACTTTACGCCCTTTGAGAAACAGAGATGTCCTTAGTCTTTCTCAGGCATTGTCTGAATCTGTTAGAACTGCCTGTATCAGAAAGACCAATGGCTGGAAATGTTGAGGCTACTAGAAGTGATATCATACATCAAGTCACAAAAATCTAATTATTTGCTTATAAGCATTTTCTAGCGCATATTTCTCTACTTGAAGTTATATAAAAATATTTTGCAGAAGGAAAGATTTCTGACTGCCACTAGTCATCTGTTTTCTTTTTATGACATAATTCTGAGGGTTGATCTCATTCTCACTGGATGTCATGAGGTCATGGATGTTTCTTCCTGGATATATATCCCAAGTTTGAACATTTCAGTGGCAATTCTGTTTTAAAAATTAACTGGGTTAATGTTTAATAGGACTGATGTGCCTTCATAATAAATCAATCAATAATAGCTTCTTTTTAGTATGCAAAAAAGTGGTCATTCTCAGAGAGAAAATTTTCTTCCCTGAACAAAATAACTCAGACCTGCAGACTTCTGAGCCAAACTTATAAAAGGTTGTTATGATCAGAGCACAGCTGTGGGAGTTAGGGCTCCCGAATTCTAATTCAAACACCCTTTGAGGTAAAGAATTTCTGACTCTCTTCCCACTCCCAAAACACTCTTATGTCTCCAAAATATAGTGCGAAGTAGAGAATAAAACACATATAAACCTTATACTGTTCCCTGTACAGAGTTAGGTATCATTCAGGGTTGTTACAGCTTTGTGTTTGTAAATGTTTTAAAACTGAAGAGCATTGTGTAAGAGCTAAATCTTCTTTTTATAGCTTAAGTAGTTCTAGTACAATAACATAGATTTTTCTTTTATCACTTTAATTACCAAAGGCAATTGAAAATCTCTCTCTCCTTTGGGTAGTGAGTGCTTTTGATTTACACTTCTGTATCTCTCTTTTTTTCCCCCTAACAGTTAGCCTGCATAAAGTATAGAAACAAAAGTCTTTGCTTCATAGGAACAGCACACACATAGCAGCACACTAACTTTGATGTTACAGTGACTGTTGTTGATCTTTTTGGAAAGCTTACTTACCAAAACTAAGGACTTAATATTTTCAAAGCCCTTAAGAAGGGGATGAAGCTGCTGTAGTCCTGGTTGAAGTGGTATGGCATTATTCTGTTATGCCTTTGTCCTTTGATTCTCTTGGATAAACCTTTTATGTAAGTGAACTTCACATGTTTTGCAGTGTATGATCTCAGCCTATGCCCCATGATTTTCCGAAGGATGTCAAAGTCTTTCAATACTTGCAAGTTATGCAGATTGTGAAAATACTAACTAACAACAAGCTATGGACATACCCTAGAACATTATATTTGTGTTTAGGACTAAGATCATATCGTGCTTGTATATTAGAATTAATTTCACAAAATCTAAAACTTGCTCTATTCACTTAACATTAAGGACAAACAATTTTCATACCTGGGCTTGACAAAGATGGATAATTCATGAAGTCAGGACTATCAATGACTTTACTGCTTCATGGCAAGGAGATAGAAAGGATATGCAGGGTTGATGAAGACATGGCAGAGAAACTCAATGAAATCTTTGCATTGGTATATAGTGCTGTGACTCCCACACCTGGTGCATTTCTGTAGCAGATTGTCTAGACAATATAGATCAGTTTGAAGTAAATACACAGGAAGTATTAGACCAGCCAGGCAGGTTAGGAAGGTCACCAGGACCAGATGGCGTAAAACCAAGAGTTCTGAATATGAAATTTCCAAACTTCTGGAGAAGGGATGTACAATGTCATTACAAATGGGCACTGAGTTAGAGGACTAGGACAGGATGACAAACTAGGAGCCTGATTTCAGTTTCTGTTAAGATGGAGTATATGTGTATGAATAAACACAACCTTTTTGGAAGAAATCATGTGGCTTCTGCAGTTTGGTGATGTTTTTAGTAATAATATGGATAAATGGGATCAAATGGACATAATACACTTTGTTTTTTAAAATGTTTCTGATCAGGTTCCACACTAAAGGCTTATTAAAGAAATTATGTTACCATGGGGTTGGAGGAAAGCTTTTTTAAAACGAGAAGAATCAATGGATAGGCCTTAATAATGGCAATCTTTCATAACGGAGATTGTTACTGGGACCAGTTTTAGTCAGCATCTTCATCTATGGTCTGGAGAGGGCAATGAACAGTGAAATCTGCAAATCTGTGGATAATAATAAATTCTCTGTTCACGATCAATGCTATTTGCCTTCAATTCTGATGCCTTAAATGGCAAGGATCTCCAAAAGTACATCATAAAATTGAGCAGACCAAAAGTCAGCACGTGAAGTTCAATGTGAAGTAATGCATCTAGGAAAAAATAATATAAACCATGCTGACATGATGCTGAACTCAGAACTGGCACGTAAAACACAGAAAGGGACCTCTGACATTTCTCTGAAGTCAATGGCTCAGTGTCGAGTGGCAGACAAAAAGCCACCAAAATGTTTGGCATGTTTAGAAAAATCAGTGAGATTATCCTTAGGAACAGAGAGCACCTGAGATGAGGGGATAATAGGGTGTCACTCTAAAAATTGGCATGCCAATGTCCTGAACATCATGTGCAGTTTGGTCTCCACATCTCAGGAAGACTGTAGCAGAATCAAAAGAAGTATGGAGAAAAACAAGTAAAATGTTCAAGATGATGGAGCAGCTGCTTTGAGCATAGAGACTAAAAGGCTGGGACACTTCGGTTTGGGTAAGAGAAGGCTGAGGGAAGATATGACTGAGGTTCACGAAATCATGAAGGCAATAGATAAACAGAATACACAACAGTTGCTCACAAAATCCCACAATATTAGACCTGTGGGAACTTGAAACCAGTAGGGGTTTTGTTTAAAGCTGGTGAATGTACTTTACACGGTGGACTCCTGGAACTGAGGGTCACTGGAGAGGGTGGAGGAAGCCACTACCGGCAGGTTGGGAAAGGGGTTAAACAAAGTCATGGATAACACTTTCACAAAGGTGCGCTTTAGTCCATTTAATACTGGACAGGCATGTACCCACTGACAATATTAATAAAACCATTCTGGACACTGAGGACATGTATGAGGACAATGGACTGCAGAAAGTGGCCAAGCTTATGTGCTCTCTTTGTGTCTCTGTTACTGTAGGCATCATACTGGGCTGGATGAGCATTGACCTGCCCCTGGAGGGCATTTCTTACTTATCCTTGCTTTTATTTGGCCAAAGAGTTTTGTATGTGGTTTCTTTCAGTGAATGCCCAATCTGCTCTTTAAACAAGATGATTGATGTTTTTATGGCCTCACGGATGAGGACTGCATATATCCCTGCAGCACCCAGGTTGTCTCAGCCACTGTGGCAGGATTGTTATTAGATTCTATGCAGAAATCAAAACAGTGTATAGGTTCTGCTTAATCTGGTAAATCACCAAGTAAATGATAAGTCCTGAAAAGGTTAGACAATGCTAAGAATTGAGTACAAACAAATGGCAAAGGCAGTGATCTCTTGACTGAAAGGAGAGGGAAGGTTCTTATGCCATTTTGTTTCCCCAGCCAGTGAAATAAGTAACATATGGACAAGTCATGTGTAGCAAACTAAGGAGAAAGTAACAAGTCAATAGGTTTCTGAGTGTACAAGAATAAAAATCATAGGCAAATAGAAGTGGAATAAAAGGAGTTCAATGTCACATTTTATGTCATTTACCTAACTAGCAAGTTATGTTGCCACAGGCCTCTGAAAGCAACAGCCACCTGATTATGTGCCTTGGCACTGGGTTACATATTTCAAAATGTGTTAGTGCTTCTTTCCAGGGTAAGGAACACATATATAATTGAGTTAGAGAACTAATACGTGGGCACAGCAAACTTTAAACTCCTTATTTCGAAGAGATTACATGGAAAAAAAATGAACAGGTGTCAAACAGAAGGAGTATGTTTGAATTTCTTCTACCTGCTAGGCATAGTAATCTCCTTCATTTTGGACAGTTTCAAGGGATCAAGCACCATGCGAATTTTTTAGATATCCAGGCACAGGAAACCTGTGCTGTAAGGGGGAAAGATTTAAATCTTTAAGGTGGATGCTGCTGTGAGTGGAGAATACAAATCTTATCAACTAAACAGTGCAACAAGTGATAAAGTGAGACTCTATTGATTTTGAACCATCCAAGAATTGCACAACAGTAGTGGTTTCCAATAGGTCTTGGTTGGAGAAATCCAGGTAAAGGTGTTCCAATGAGAAATGTTCTTACAGGTAATTTGGGTTATTTAGGTGTGGGTATGTGATCAGGTTGTTTAATTAGAGACTGTTGCATTATTCCAATAATACCTTTAATAAATACCTTTGATAATGATAACTTCTAAATTACTCAGTGGCTATGAGTGTGCTCGGCTGGGTAACCTGTGAAAGGGGTTCTACATGAAGATTTAAAAATAGTCAAATATTCTGATTTACAATGCAATTATGGGGAAAAATGGATAAATAGAATTTCATCTTTCCTGAGAAAATAATTTTTATTTAGGACAATTACATAATGCAATGAATTCAATGGATCTTATATATGTTCTCAAAGGTGGGCATGTGCTTCTGTGCTGTTTGGAATAGAAATAAAATTAGGAACATGTTAAAGTGCTGTCCTGCATTCTCCTAAAGGAGCACTGGAAAACATTCCTAGAAAATAAGTTATTAGTTTTAGAAAACCTATTATATATTTGTTTATATTTGATAGAAAATAATGCTCTCACAAAACACATAGCAATAATTAGGCTTATAGAGACAAAGTACTCACTGCATTAATAGTAATATGCAGGTAAATTTACTTTGTTATCTCACACTCTTGAATAATCAGTATGTAGTAATATTAACTTTGGCATGACTGAATGGATTGCTAGATTTAAATCAGGTACCTGATTTTTCAGCTGACATTCACTGAAGCACGGATCTCTCTCTCTCTCTAATCAAAATGGTTTGAATATATACACAGCAAATCTCAGAAGTAATTTCAGACCGAGCATTGTGTGCAGAAAACATTTTGTAAATCATTTTGAATACTAAACAAATTAGAGAAAATTTTCCTTTGGATTAGAGAAGAAATTTGTTGAATAAATCATATTTTCTGAATTATTTCCTCTTTTCTAACAATCAGACTAGATTAAATTGAGAACCCAGTATAAAACAGCCACTGGAATATCTATTATCTCTTCATCCTTTTATCCTCTTGCAATTCTCTTGGGGAAGTGTACACGTATAAACTGCATGAAATGTTATTAACTGACATTAAGTCTCTCATCCCCTTAGGCCGTGGCTTTTTTCCTACTACTGTACTGACCATTAAGCAACTCTTGTAGATGTGATCTGGAAATTGTTGTATTTATACCTTCTAGAGCACATGTATTAAACTGCTCATTAAGTTTTGATATTACATGACTTCATAAGCCACATACAAGTTACAGTATCGATTATGTTTTAATATAATGACATGAAAATGACAGGCTATTAGTTCTTTGCTCTAAATGTTTGCCAATGTCTTTTAAATATTTTCAGTCATCTCTCGGGTATCTGTCTTTCACTCTTTTTTCTGTCGTAACTATGTATGAATAAGGACAAAGAAACACTGCCTACCTGGGCTCTTGAAGTAAGCCATGTGGAATCTTTTTTCCTCTGGCTGACTTGTCTTGGTGGAAGACAATATCTGGTGGCTTGCGCTTTGAGTGGGAAAATTAAGAGCACACTTCATGTCCAGACACACTTCTGAAGAATGTTGGCATGTTGATTATTTGATTTAGTGCATCAAATCATTTGCTGAAAGATAGCATGAGAGGTAGTATGGTGAGAAGGAAATTAAGCCTATTGCACAGATATCTCAGTTGCATTCTCCACCAATTATACTGAAAATCTTTTGCCTATTTGTACCCTGCTCCTGTATGACAGCAGCAGCACAGCAGCAAGTACAGTGTATCTCCTATTCGCTTTCCTATTTGGCTTAAATGTCTCCAGCCAGAAGCTTCCACACAGGTTTAATATTCATTTGTACTAAAATATTGCGCCTTTTTTTTTTTTTTTTTTTTAAGCTTAAAGGCTCAAAACTTCAGTTCCCCATGGGAAAAGCAAAAGATTGTGCCAGTACAAGAATCTCATTTTACCCTGAACCTGAACTGTCTCTCTATTTTTATATTTTATGGTCCTGCAGTTCTTTCTACAGTCACACTGACTGCATTAAATTATGTAAAAGCACAGTCTTGTGACACCTCTGAACCAGCCTGCAAGAGAATACAAAATCTCTTTTGCTCTCATCCTGACTCAAAATTAAATTCCAAAAATTATATGCAAATAATATCACCAGTCCAAGTTTAATGAATGGAATCAAGGAAAGGCAAGGGCAAAGGCATCAGTTTTATCCTCTACTAGTGCTGAAGAATTAGCACTAGAATTAGTATGAATTTGCATTACTAAATGGTCTTTGAATGACATGATAACTGGGTGCAATTCAAGTTTGTTAATATTTTTAAACAATAGCAGAAGATGAACTCTCTGCCTAAGGCTTAGGGCTGAAGCAAGGAGCACTGAATTCCCTGTCACAGACTTGCAGGGTGACCTTGACAAGTCACAGAACATCTCTGTGCCTCAGTGTGAGATGGGGATATTAAAACATTTCCTAGCTTGCAGAGGTATTGGTAAGGTTCAATTAATCAAAGTATTTCAAGATCTTCACACAGAAGAGTCTAGATAGGAGCGAAGTATTATTATTACTAAAGTGGACCTCTCCTGAGCACTTAATTTTCATTTTATATAAACTTTTTTGGCTTATATATACTGTCAGCACGCAGAGTCACAGATCCTTCAGACATCGTTTGTGTGGACCTTGTCAAGATACATCTGTTTTTAGCACTATATCCCTATTAGAATATGACACAATACATCATAACAACTCCATCAGAGATGTTACGGTGTAAGCTGTCAATGCATAATAAGATTACTATGCATTACATCTGGTGGTGTTCTGATAATTCTGAACTAGGCACAGTATCATAGAGTCTAGAAAGCCTTTGAATACTGATGTTGCAATGTCTTTCTAATGAATGCAGTGGTATTATTTTGAAGTAGAAGTAGAACATCTTCTCTAGCATGTGTGAAGAGCAATTTTTTCATAAAATAAATAACTTCAACTTTTTGCTATTTCAGAAAAATCCCAAAGATGTCCTCCCCAGTATCTTTATGTACTAAAGAACTACAAATGTTTCTATTTACAAATGAAGTTGTTTTTGTTTGAAGGAAGGGCAAAATCTGCCATTCTGTCTCTAAATAATAGCAAAATTTATTCAAACAGATGTAATCAGATAACTGTCCTTGGATGCCATGAACTATAGGAAGTTTGCATTCAGAATAGCTACAGTTAGGGACAAATTCCAATGTGCTTTTTGTCACTTCTAAAAGTCCAATTTTCAGAATAAAAATAGAAAAAGAAATTAAAAAAATGCTGTTTTTTCCCCCATAATTTTAATCAAAGTATATTTGAGACAGGAAAAAAGAAATGTTCAAATAACTTGAAGTGGGCACCCAAAAAACTCGGCTGATTGTCTAACCACAATCTAGGAAAGATAATATCAAGGAAAATGATCAGCAGAATTTCTATTTGAGAGAAAGCCTCTATATCAGTAGGTTTGTGCTTCTCTGTCTGCACAGCACACAAACATCAAGCAATCATCACTGGTGAATTTATTCTTCTCATACCTTTGTGAAGGACCTTTTCTTGGGAGAACTGAAGTGCTGGCTTGACCAAGGTCACAAGAAAGTCTGTAGCAGATCAGAGAAGTGGGCTTTGCCGATATCTTAATATCATCGCCAGAAATCTGCAGTTCTATATATGAAACTCTTGTTCACAGTATCTCATTATTCCTGAAATACTGTGCTGAAAGTGAGCAAGGTGACAGAGCTACAGTAACAGATATATGCCAGTAGAGTTTGCATGAGAACCTGTATGTGCAGGCACGCGTGCCTGTATGGGAGGAGGTTGTGGTAAGCCTTGTAAAAAGGGAGAGGTGAAGGGGAAGTACAAACTCTAAATGCTTACAATTTTCAAGGCTTCCCAGAGAAGACTGAGCTGAGTGGCTTCAAAGGAACTTTAACATAGCGTTTGGCCAGTAAGAGCATTAGTGCATCTTCAGTAGGTCTGTAGCCTCCTAAAAGTGGAAGTTATAGCCTCTACCAATCAGATGTCTTGTGAATGCATGAGCTGTTTGACTTTCTGACTCTGCAGTAGAGGCAACAGGCAGGCAGACCTACAATCAGAAAATCTTAATAAATTTTCTAGGAATATATATTCCAAAAGGTACAGAGTAAGAAAAGAAAACAGTACAGTCATTTTTCATAATGATAAAAAGTCTTATTCAAAGACCTCCTCATTAAAAATTAAATATCTTTTGGTGCAACAATAGAAGGTAAATAGGAAATGTATTCAGAGACCCAACACTTATGCTGAATAACAACCAGGAAAACATGTTGTGGTCCTTGAAGGAGACATAGAGCACAACTAAACAAGGAAAAATACAGAAAAGAAAAGGTAAAATTAAAAAAGCAAGCAAAATGAGGAGGAATGTCAATGATGTGACAGGTAGCATAAATATAGGCTTTTTTTTTTTATTAGGGTGAACAGGAAGACGTAAGAAATTCAAATGCTTTGCAAGTATAGACTGACAAGGGGAAACAATGGGCTGAAGGGAAGACTTGCTTACATGCAGAAGGAAGGTGCTCATTTAAAAGAGTAGCTAACAAAATTACATGGAAATAATCCACTGTGTTCTATCTCAGTCCACACAGAGGAGAGAATGAGAAAAGTCAGAGACATGAATTAAATCTTCTACTCAGGAACAAAATCCCCTCTCATAAATATAGGAGCTTTCACTGATATGAAAAGACATATAAAATGCTGGGAATGACCTAGAACAGGTAGCAAAGAGCAAGAGCTCTGAGAACAAACCTCTCTCAGGCGTGAACATGTTATTTCCCTCATATGGATTTCTCAAAAACATGCCACAGGGTTTTGGAAGAGATCCCCAGTTCTTCATGGCAAAATGTTGAAAACCCAAAAGTTTTCTGAAAGTGTTAAAATAGACATTAAAGGAGGCTGTTCTTATTTGTAGACTTGCAGTGTCAAGGACAGAGTAACTGCAGAGGAAAATCAAAAAAGAAGTTGATTCAAAGACCCTCTCAAACTGAGCAAGAACACTGAAGAGTATATGCCCTCAAAAGCAACATTTTCTGAGACAGAAGGAATCAAATTCTTCCAGAAATTAAATGTTGCTTTACCCCCATTACAGGTGTGGGGTTTTTTGTGTGTTTTTTTTTTTTTTTTCTTGGAAGGCTATTTTTGAACCACAGTCCCCAGATGGTTAGAAACCTTCTTCTGATTTCCAGCCTAAATTTATTCATAATCAGTTTATATTCATTTGTCCTTGTGCCAGCACTGTTCTTTTGTTTTATTAGTATATCTATATTGTGTAGCTATTTTTAGATTAAATTATTTAGTATTACAAAAGATAATATCGATTTTTTTAAAGAGAAATCACCAGCTGAGATTATGGAGATAAAATTCATTGTTGCAACAGCTGTTTGATCATAAAGTTATAGCCTAAAAAGCTTATAAATACAATAAGATATGTTTTCACATTTCAGGGGAAAATAACACCTATCTTTTTATTACTTCTTTTTATGATATTCAGTAATGAAATACAGTTAAAATAAATTTCAGTAAAACAGATCTTGATTTGAGAAAAAAGCAGACTAGGTGGAGACATTGTTCATTCATCAAAGGCAGAAGCCTATTCTTCAACCTCAGTAAAGGTGATACGATGAAGTTCTCTTTTGGACCTGACTGATTGCTTGGTTACAATTGGTAGCAATATGACAATTGATTGGCAGCTGCATAACAATCAGCCATTTTGGAAGTAGATTTGGACAAATGAATGTTTGAGGGAGGGAAACTGACAGTGTCAGGCTGAAGGAATAAAGAGTGTCCAGGTCTATGCAAACATACTGTAGAGATTATATTGCTGGGTTGTAAGCCCTTTTGAGCAATGATAGTGCATTTCCAGGTGCTTCTGAGTATTAACGATCCTTGATGCATCAGTATATTAAAACCCAACACTAATAAGGGGGGAAGAATGCAGAGTAAACTGCCGTCTGTCAGAGCCTCTAGGAAGTATTACAGGGATTCCCCTGCAGCGCTTTCCCTTCTGTGCAGGACAGACTGAAGATGTGTGAAGCAGAATATCAGAAATCATGTTTCTTGGCTGAATGAAACTTCAGATTTACCTTCCTATTCCCATTATTAATTACCTGCAGCCCCTCCAGCAATATCTTCTATCCACAACTGGATGCCTCATTTTGTACCCTGTATATGCTTAAGTATTGGTACTCCGTCAGTGCTGAGCTGGTGCCTCCTGTCTCTGCATCCTTCTGTTTTTCCTCCTGTGTATTTGGGCAGCACAGGGCCTTTCTTTATTAACCTTTTCCACCTGAATAAGCCAGAACAACACATGACTCCTGACCTGAAGCAATGCAGGCCAAGTGAGTAGGCTGGCTCTCTATTCGACTGCCTTTCTACATGATGTCCCTGCTTTTCCTCAACGGACACAAGGTCCCAGAGATGAGCAGCGTGTGCCTGCCTGCCTGCTCACCCTATAGCTCTGGGAGACAAGTAGGGTGAATATGAGAGCATAGCTGTTTGTGCCCATAATAGTGAGTCTCCCACAAATAGTGTGAGAGGTAAATGGTGGGTATTACTGCTTGTATTTCAGCTGAACATAAATGTAAACAGGATATAGTATCCCAAAGGATAAACTGAACTCAGAGGTACTTGTAGTTACTCTGAAGCTTGTGCTATAAAAAAAATCGGAAACAAGCCCTTTATTGAAGTCCTAGCTTTCAAGCGCTTGTGTTTGACATTGTTTTTTTAATCTCCTGATCCCATTCCATGTTTCTGTACTGTTTGTCTTCTCTGGAAATATTTAACTTGCTAGGTTAAAATTACTCTTGTGTTATGGAGATACTGTGCTAGGCTACTGGGATTTTTCCCTCTAAAGCTAACCTGATCTTCATCGTGATTGCTCAACGTCTGCATAACTCCATGTCTTTCATATGCCTAAACAATTACACTTGGTAGCCTGCTAGCTCATGGCGGCAATAGGAACCTCAGATGAATGTGAAAAAGTTTATACCCCACTCAATACACTTTATCCAGGGCAATTTTTTCAAGTATGCAAAGCCTTTTGGGTTTAATCCTGCAAATGCCTTTCAAAAGGCCCAACTGCTGAGGAGCTGTGTCTTCAAAGCATTCTCTCCTTCACACCTGTGAGTCTCCAGTGCATTCCACAGAGAGACTGTTGACATTAATTTTCTTCCATTACTGCCACATAACCTATAATTTCTTTTTTTTCAAAGTGGGGGGTGGGAGGGTGGGAAGGAGAAAACCCACCTTCTGCACTTTGAGTCTGTACCTGCCTACCCTTCATTCACCATCTCCACCTTCCCCAGGGTCGTCTCCATGTTTCTGCAGTCTGGACTGGCCACAGAGTAATTTCCAAGGAAGAATATTGGAGTAATTCTACATTTCAGCCTGAATAAACTCTACCTGCTCTACATGCTACTTTGAAGATTTTTTCCCCTGAAAGACAGTGACAAATTAATTCCATCTGATGATAATTTATGTATCAAAGAACTTTGGAAATTAACACAAAAATAACCTTTATCTTCTGTGAGAACATATTCTGAGAAATTTGACATGGTATCCTATTTACTCGGTAATTAAACATAGTCTTCATTATCTTCATCAGCCCCTGGGAAAAAGACAATTCTACAGTGATTCCCTGGTCTTATGACGAGTTTAGCTAGTCCTGGAAACCTCTTGGTAAATTGGCCATTCATATCTATTTTCAGTCCCTTAACATTAATACTGACATGAAGAGATGATTATTTAGATGGGAAAAAACACTAACAATAAGCAATCCGATCCTTTCTTGATATACAGCTCCTGATCTTCAATAAGAATTAGGAATATTAATGTTCAAATGCTAACTCTTCTGAAGAAAAAACATTTTTCAGGAAAAGTCGTACTCATATAGATCAAGTTTTGTCCACATATGTGAAAGTATTGGAACCTTTTTGATTCTATAATTTCTCTATAAAATAGATCTTGAATATGAGTTTAATTTAATTGATTTCTGGATACTGAAGAACCATGCAAATAAAATCCACATAAATCTACTTAATACAAACAACAGATTATCCTAAACTTGTCGAGTTGTCTATATTTATTTATAATAAAAGAAGTACATTTAATAATCATAATATATAGACTTCATGAACTGCAATTAACTTGTATGTTATGTACTATCCTCCTTTTATAGCACAGATTATTTTGCAGAAGTACACAGCCTTTAAAATAGCAGAGAAAGTCTAACTGATGCTTGAAACTGCGTATTTTTCTTATGCAGAATACAGTAGAAAAAGTTTGACATTTATGTCAATCTTCCTAGAAAATATTCCAATGCCTAAAAGCATAAGTTGCTACTTACGAAGCAATAAGAAGAGATTCTCTTCTTATGCCCCCTGTTCCAATTACCTCTGTTTGTTACAAGCACTTTTTATTCCTGCCACCATTTTGGACTGATCTGGCAATTTCCTGTTCTTGGGCTGAATGCTTAAACAAGCGATGCTACTAGAGTTGGTGGGTATGCTGGAATGAAATTATTTTTGTCAGAGTACATATTCAGAAGACTGGCTCCAGGATGCTCAGTAGCAAGGCAAAGATATTAAATGTAATCTGTAGAGTGAAGACTTTCAAGTACCCACATGACCTTCCTTTGGAGGTGTAAAATTTCAGAGAGCAACCTTGCATATCTACAGATCTTAATTGCCATCTGTTTTTTTTTGCCTCAGCTAGTACCTTGGAGACCCTGTTCCTAAGCAGATCAGCCTCCTAGAAACTTAAATTTTCAATTTAGTGCTTGTCCAGAGTTCCCTCATAGGTTTGTTCACCAGTGCCAGCTGTACATAAACACCATTAAAATGAGTACACCTAGATGGGAAATATCTAAATAGCGAGAGAGGTGGGGCTACTTAATTATTTTCTGATGCTGAGCACAGGAATGTGAATCTGCAGTGTAGATGCATAGTGCTGAGGCCATGCAGAAAGGCTCTGTCTATCCAACCCTGGAATACAGGGCTACCCCTGTCCCAGAACTCCTACATTAAAAGCAAACAAACAAGTACATACTTAGATATCTAGAATGTTTACTGACTTCAAGTTTCGTGAGAGACTACAATCAGAAGAGGCTTAAGTAAATAAGGAAAGCTGATTGGAAAGCAAGCATAGTGGAATGCACGCTTGTCTGATTCTCATTAATGCCATCTCCAGGCCAAGATTAGAGAAGGATGCTGAGAAAGAGTGATTCTTTTCCTTTTTTCCTTGGAAACAAGCTCATCATTATAGCAACACACCTGATCTCAACCGCCCAAAGAGGAGAAAATCCTGAGGTCACCAGATTCACCCAGGGGTTGCTGAGTAAATTGAACTGGGTAGGAATTTCATCTTGATTTACTAGGGTTGTCATGCTTTTTTAAAATTAAGAGATGTACCACTGGGATCTATCACTTGTTATATTATTGGCAGGAAGTCTAAAACTATTGGCACATATTACCTACCAGCAATGAACATTACAAATGGAAGCCTGTCTTTTAAGAAGACATCAGGAAGATAAGGTTCTGAGTCTTAGAGAAATAATTTCTGATGTTATGTTTTATGGAGCTACAGTAGAACTTCTTTGATGAAAAGATTTGCAAAAACTTTCAAGAACGTGTGGATTTCAAGAAGTTTTTGCCAATGAAAGAAAGGCCAGATGATTTTGTTATCAGATTCTGTTTTGAGATACATTGTCAGTGCAATGATGTTGCCAGCAAGAATGTAAGTTAGGTTCTCCTCCTGAATCAAAATCCACACAGAAAGTTTATGTATCACCTGTGTCTTACGAGTATTGCTCTTATGCTCAAGTTATGAGAGGATTCAAGTTAAAGAACTCTATCAATTAAACTTTTCTTTAACCATCAACTCAATTTTGCAGAATTAACCGCAAACAGGAATATTCTTTCTTTCTTTTTTTTTTTTTTAGAATACAGGAAAATATTTTAGAGGCTTTTAAACATTCCTTCAGATTGTAGGAAACTATTAGTATTAAAGTACTATGTTAGAACATAAGGAATTATGTGAAAACTTGAAAACTTAAGAAATTAAAGCTAACAGGAAACAGAAATGTAGGTCTGATATTATTATTATCCAAGCTGAATATGTGAAACGTAACTGCTATTAAAAACTGAACATCAAGAGAGATTTTAGCATCCATTTAGTTCCAGCTTGTTGTGACAGCAATTTAGTTACTATATCTTTTGGATCACTTACTGCATGATACTGACCTCTGTCTTATTTCCCAGTGACTTAACATCAAAATATACTGTATAATAAAGGCAAAATATGTGTATAAGAAACATTCTCTATTATTTTCAGGGTTTCTGTAAACTTCATGGAGTGAAGAGAGTCCTTGCACAGACAATTGTAAAGGATACTCTGCTCTTTCCACCATGACATGTCCACACTGAATCAACCCAGAAGGTGAGGCCAACAAGATGTGTTAAAAGAAGCAATCACTTGATTTCTGATTGTAAATAGGCTTCCTGTTTGAAACCACAGGAACCTCTCCACTTCCAAAGGAAAAAGGTATTAACTTAATTAGACTGTTCAAAGAAGAAATTAAAGCAAAATAATTATTATTATAAAACCAAGATGGACATTTAGAGTATTTCCACTGCTACAGTGATGCAGTTGGTACTGTAGAGATTTAGTGGATAAAGCACATGTTTGGAAAGCAGTGGCAAACACTGAAGTTTTATCAAAACATTTATCCTGGAGAATTTTTTTAATGTTTAATTAACAACACATTAAAAAAGTTTGATATGTTAATAAAACATAAACCTTTGGCCTTTTCAAGCAATTGCTAGGGGAAATCCCATGGGACAGGGTACTAGAAGGTAAGGGGGCCCAAGATAGTTGGTTAGCATTCAAGGACTGCTTCTTCCGAGCTCAAGATCAGAGCATCCCAGCAGGTAGGAAGTCAAGAAAGGGTACCAGAAAACCTGCATGGTTAAACAGGGAACTGCTGGGCAAACTCAAGTGGAAGAAGAGAGTGTACAGATCGTGGAAGGAGGGGCTGGCCACTTGGGAGGAATATAAGTCTGTTGTCAGAGGATGTAGGGAGGCAACTAGGAAAGCTAAGGCCTCCTTGGAATTAAACCTTGCAAGAGAGGTCAAGGACAACAGAAAGGGCTTCTTCAAATACATTGCAGGTAAAGCCAACACTAGAGGCAATGTAGGCCCACTGATGAATGAGGTGGGGGTCCTGGAGACAGAGGATAAAAAGAAGGCGGAGTTACTGAATGCCTTCTTTGCCTCTGTCTATACTGTTGGAGGCTGTCCTGAGGAGCCCCGGACCCCTGAGGCCACAGAAGAAGTCAGGATAGAGGAGGAATCTGTCTTGGTAGATGAGGGCTGGGTCAGGGACCAATTAAGCAACCTGGACGTCCATAAATCCATGGGCCCTGATGGGATGCACCCACGGGTGCTGAGGGAGCTGGCGGAAGTCATTGCTAGGCCACTCTCCATCATCTTTGCTAAGTCATGGGCAACGGGAGAGGTGCCTGAGGACTGGAGGAAAGCGAATGTCACTCCAGTCTTCAAAAAGGGCAAGAAGGAGGACCCGGGTAACTATAGACCGGTCAGCCTCACCTCCATCCCCGGAAAGGTGATGGAACAACTTGTCCTTGGTGCTGTCTCTAGGCACATCAAGGATAGGGGGATCATTAGGGGCACTCAGCATGGCTTCACCAAGGGGAAGTCATGCTTAACCAACTTGATAGCCTTTTATGAGGACATAACCCGGTGGACAGATGATGGTAAAGCTGTGGATGTGGTCTATCTCGATTTCAGTAAAGCGTTTGACACGGTCTCCCACAGCATCCTCGCAGCTAAACTGGGGAAGGGTGGTCTGGATGATCGGGTAGTGAGGTGGATTGTGAAGTGGCTGAAGGAAAGAAGCCAGAGAGTGGTGGTCAATGGGACTGAGTCCAGTTGGAGTTCTGTGTCTAGCGGAGTCCCTCAAGGGTCGGTACTGGGACCAGTTCTATTCAATATATTCGTTAATGACTTGGATGAGGGAATAGAGTGCACTGTCAGCAAGTTCGCTGATGACACAAAACTGGGAGGAGTGGCTGTCACAACGGAAGGCTGCGCAGCCATTCAGAGGGACCTAGACAGGCTGGAGAGTTGGGCGGGGAGAAATTTAATGAAATATAACAAGGGCAAGTGTAGAGTCCTGCATCTGGGCAAGAACAACCCCATGTACCAGTACAAGTTGGGGGCAGAGCTGTTGGAGAGCAGCATAGGGGAAAGGGACCTGGGGGTGCTAGTGGACAGCAGGATGATCATGAGCCAGCAATGTGCCCTTGTGGCCAAGAAGGCCAACGGCATCCTGGGGTGTATTAGAAGGGGTGTAGTTAGCAGGTCAAGAGAGGTTCTCCTCCCCCTCTACTCTGCCCTGATGAGGCCGCATCTGGAGTATTGTGTCCAGTTCTGGGCCCCTCAGTTCAAGAAGGACAGGGAACTGCTAGAGAGAGTCCAGTGCAGAGCCACGAAGATGATTAAGGGAGTGGAACATCTCCCTTATGAGGAGAGGCTGAGGGAGCTGGGTCTCTTTAGCTTAGAGAAGAAGAGACTGAGGGGTGACCTCATTAATGTTTGTAAATATGGAAAGGGCAAGTGTCATGAGGATGGAGCCAGGCTCTTCTCAGTGACATCCATTGACAGGACAAGGGGCAATGGGTGCAAGCTGGAACACAGGAGGTTCCACATAAATATGAGGAAAAACTTCTTTACGGTGAGGGTGACCGAACACTGGAACAGGCTGCCCAGAGAGGTTGTGGAGTCTCCTTCTCTGGAGACATTCAAAACCCGCCTGGATGCGTTCCTGTGTGATATGATCTAGGTAATCCTGCTCCGACAGGGGGATTGGACTAGATGATCTTTCGAGGTCCCTTCCAATCCCTAACATTCTGTGATTTTGTGATCAACATTTTGCACTGGAGTACCTTAGGTAACTTAAACTGCCAAACAAACAGTGAAAGTATTTTGCATGACAACTGCTTGACATGTTGGTTGTTTAATCATTAAGAGTTAGACAAACACTGTAAAATATCTTTTGTGCATTTTTGATTGAGTTCTACATCCATTCCCTATTCCTTTTGCACTTGCTTTCCACAAAGGCCTGAGGAAACAGACTTTATTTGCACCATTTTACACAATAGGTGAGGAAACACAGAATTAGCACACCTGAGTGCAAAACTGATTCAGATATAGCTTTTACATTATTAGGGATTTAATGTAAGCACTTGAGAGACTGCAGTCACTTCTCCAACTGGATTTACACTGCCTACTGCAGTGCATGTTTGATGTCTCAAGATACAAGAGCAGCTTCAGAGATGAACGTAACTCCCAGAGACGGACAATATCTGCATCCAACTTTCCCACTGAAAATGGGTGACTTCTCCAGACAAGGATGTAGCAATGCCATCCATTGACCATGAACAGTGTCTTCACATTTTTTCAGTGTCACTGTGGATATGAGGAAAGCTTGCACCCCAAGAGAATGGACAAAACACAGGTAACTCTAAGTGATACACCAGGCTTCTGTGTTTTTTTTGGATTTTTTTCCCCCTCCTCAAGTTCATAGGAGTCTTATATGCGAAGATTTTACAACACAGTGAAAGAAAAATGAACTTCAGCTTGGTTTTCAGGAAATATATTCAATAGCAAGCTAATTTTGGTGGCTATGAATCCCTGAAAAGCTATGTGGCTAAAGATGACAAGAATTAGTGTTTTCTAAATTCCATAATCTTTACCTACTGCAACTCCCCAAGAGGTTCAAAACCTATTAGAAATCATGATCAGAGATCAGAAAAATATGCTGAATAATCTGAACTCTTACACTTTAATTAATGAAGCTCAGAATTCTATTGTGGTGGACATATCTCTGACAGAAGCTGTTTGCAATCCATCTAAAGGAATAAAGCAAATAAATTCAGTGTAATCTAGATTTACTCTTGCAGTTTCTGCAAGCAGAAAAAAGCTAGGCTGGATGAATACATTGCTAATTGTAAATTATTCATCTCACTCTAGCAATCAGTAACATCCACATTAAACATTAAATACCTAGATTCACAAGGAGAGTTTAGACACATAAATACCTCTTCAGGCAGCCAGGGTTGACATTTAAATGCTAGTGGTATTCAACACCCACCCTCCTCCCCCTTGCCTTTTCATAGGTGCTTAAAACTGCATACATACTCAAGTTTCTGCTGAAAGGCATCAGAATAACTTCCAAAACTTTAGCACCAAGGAGTTAGTAGATACCTGTTTCATTGCTTTTCCGTGTGAAAGTTCACACAAGAAATGCTCTCTCTTATCACACTTCTGGCATCTGATTTTTCGTCTTACAAAAGTTACACTCTGAAACTGTTTCACTAAAATATGGTAGCATTAGCTTAAACCCTGGAAGCTGGGTTTCTGTACTCCTGCCTGAGTGCTAACATAAGGTGCAGTCATTCTCCAATGTCAGTGGTCAAATAAATATTTAGATCCTACATAGACACACACACACAAAAACTGAGCTTCAAGAAGAGAAATTCACTACAATTTGCTAGAGTATCTACAACATCAATATAAAAAAATGTTCGTTTTACGACTATATGATGATTTTATGACTCATGATGATAACACAATTCTGATTACTTTCCTGAGCTTTAAGCCCGATCTTGGTACTTCTGCTCGGTTTGCAGGAAGTGCTGGCTGATAGCATGGTGCTTAGTGATTCCTATTAGATCATTTTAGATGTGGTTCAAGCTTCACTAGAAACAAGAAGGCTGGGACCTCATGCCTCTCCTCCAGGGTGAGCAGTAATCCTCTGGCAGCTGTGTTTGGGCATTACTTGACTCCCTCAGTTATTGAAGAGAAGTCTCAGGTTCCCAGGTTTAAAAAAGGCCTAATGGCTATGTCCTGCAAGAGGAGATTGGGACTTCACAGTAGCTCAGGACTGAGCTTCCATATCTCTTTTTGAGTGCTGCTTGAGCCCACAAATATAGGAAGACTTCACAAATATAGGAAGACTTCTTTAGATCACATATGGTATTTATACTACCTTTTGATATGCTTTCTCTGAAATAAAGCTGCTATTGCTCAATCTCCTTCTTATCCAAACCTCTACCCCTTTTCTAGGGGTGGGTTTTTCCCCTCAAATCTTTTCAATGTGAATTAAAAAAGTCTTTAGGTTGATTAAATGCAACAGACTTTTTTGAGGGTGTTCAGGTGTAAGGATATGACTATGCTTGTTGAGATCAATTCAATGTTACACATGAAGGATCTGTACATATGTCATCTAATCAAACTCTCTCTCTTTGGTTTACATTTCAAACGAGCTCAGAAATGAACTTTATGGAGACAAGACTTTCCTCAGAAATTTTTCTTCCTCTTCTCCTTCTCCTTTTGTCAATTTGGGCTCAAGTTACCACTTAAGGCCAGTATTAGTTTAGCATGGGTCTGATCCCCATTGTGTGAGCATGTCTGATAGATGCTGTAAAGGAAGCTGTGGAAGACAAAAGCTCTTCAGTTGTTTAAACTTATGCTGCATAAACTACTTCAAGTTATAGGTATATTAAAAGTCACAATCATAGATATTTATGTGACTCAAATGATTACGTTCCATACTAAATGTTTGAATTACGATAAGCGTCTGGTATGAAGCTGAAAAAAGGTAGAAAATACGATGGAAAGTCAACAGTCCTCATTTAACTTGTCCTATCATACAGGAGGGTGAGAAGGCCAGGGTAAGGAAAGGGAAAAGTAAGAGCAAAAGTATGAGATGACACAAATCTTGAACTCCCTTCAAATTTCTGTGCTTCTAGCGTAAGTCTGCAAAAGAAATATTTAGTCACATTTGTTTGGTCTTTAAAGTAATTAATAAAAAAGGTTTTTTAAGTGGAAGAGAATCATTTAATGAATTCCAATATGTAGTCTCTTCAGCAAATAAAGCCTTTAAAGTGAAACAAACATTATCATGTCTGAATGGAGCAACCTACAGGCTTTCCAGTTTTCTGAATAAAATCCTTTATTTATGTACACATAGGAAGTCATTTTATCGAAGACAGAGACTAAAAGGTAGTTCCACTTTATCAGAAAATGTAGCAGTGTTGTGAACAAAATCCTTCCAACAAATTAGTCTGCAATATTTGTTACAGATGTGCAATAACAGATTGCTAAATTGCAAGATCTCTGTTACTGTAGAAATAATTAATATCACATGAATTGGACCATATTTGAACAAATAAATAAAGTTCATTTCAACAGAAGTGCAATGACAACACAGACAATATTTGACTTTTTTTTTCTGTTTTTAGTACATGACCAAAACTTCCAGGTGGGTATTCCTGTTGAAACAGGAAAATTAGAAACAGGAAATTGTTCAGCTTACCAATGGCAAAATAAATCTCAGTGGAATAATTATTTTGATATTAAATCACTTTTGTTCTGGAATGCAATATTCACTGGCTACCTGTGCCAGTAGAGCTTGTAGGGAGACCTTATTCTACTGTCATTGTAATCGGCAATTTCCCTGTGCAGGCATGCTTAAGGTTGTGCAGAATATGGTCTTTGGAAATAATATTCCATGTCAAGATATTTAATAGAATATTTATTTCTGCTTGTATTATAAAGCTCTGAAGATATAGATTTGTGAAAGGGATGAATGCCTACATGCTAATGGGTACTTAACAAATATTAATAGCCTGGCTTTAAAATATGAGAGCTGTTATCTATATGTGATTCCAAATATTGCAGTGGGATGTGATCTCTATATATAGTTCAGAAACAGACCTCCAACTCAAAGAATCTCCCAGAAAAAGACTTCTTCAGTTGGAAAGTAAGCACTTAGGGTGGGGGAACCGCTTTCAAGTTTTCTAACTTCTGTTTTTTAAAGGAATTGTGTCAAGTTCTTGAAATGTGATATTTTAACTTTGAAGGACTGAGAAATATTCTGAACTTTTCAGGTCATCTCCTATTTTGAGTCAAGATATTCCACTGATGTTTAAAATAGGAAAGCATGGATGCTTTGCTCAGAGTGTCAGCTCTTTTTTAATGTGTTTGAGCAAGAAGCTGCGTGCAATGGGGACAGAAGATAGCCCACTTTTTTTCACCTTGATCACAAGCAGTCTGTTTCAGCACAACTTGAGTTGCATTCATCTCCATGCATGACCTGCTGTGTGCCTGTCCAGTATGACTAATGAAGCTGTGTTTTAACGGTTGAAAAGTGCAAGTATATGCACAAGGGAACAACTTTGAAAAGTGGGATTTTAGATTTTAGAGCACAATACTGGTTCCATGCCATCTTCCTTTAAGAGTCCTTTATTCTACTTAGTAGATTAATTTCACCCATTTGTGAAGTCATAGGTCAGGTGTGTTTATATTGTGCAATAGATGTCCTATGCAGTGCTGAAATTTTGGTCCCCCTGTTACCTCAACATGGATGCACTAAAGTGTACCATAGCTTCCTTCCTGCTTGGACTAAGGTTTCCTTGCATGGAAACCTGGACTTGTGATAAGAAAGAGGAAAGGGCTGATATTCACCCCCTTTCACTCACAACAGAGCACTCCCAAACCCCACAGTATAGCTCTGGCCTTTGTATTCAGCAGGACTGTCTATATATGAGGAACAATTGCTTCAAACAAATACGAGGCCAAATCGTGCAAGCAGCAATGATGTTCAGTTACTGAAGGCTGGATCTGTCAGACCCTGGGTCCCCCTTTTAGCCTTATGTATTGTCAGAACTGCCTTCTAGTTGCGGTTGACTTGAGCAAAGGGATAAAAAGGGGGAACTAGTTTCTGGACAATTAGTATCTGTGTCATGTGGTGTTCAGGCCTGGTACAAAGCTCCCCGTTTCCCACACTAGCCATGTGGCAAATGCCACACGGGCAGGCGATCATTGTGGAACCAATTTGACACTTGGGTTTAATTAATCACACCTACAGACATTGCTTTAACCAAGTTCTGCTGTCACCATCATATTATACAAACACTTTCTAGATGTGCTTTGAGCAACATGACTTGAATCTATCTTATGCAGATATACTCTGCAGTTTTTCTGCTGTGGTAAATCGATGTAAGATTTGAAATATATGCATTTATAATTATTTTATATCTGTGGTTTTAAGTCTTTTTTTTCTGAAAACAAGGCAAAGAAATACATCTTTTCTTCAGGAAGGAAACTGATGAGACTTTTTCAGCGTCAAATTAAAACACATTATAATGCTTTTCATTTTAAGAGGCTTTTGACACAAGTCGTGATCATATGGAGATGGATTTAGCTACAGAAAGTCATAGTCCATTTCCCATAAAGTTGGTGATATTCTAGGCAAAGCCACAAAAAAAAAAAAATTGTTCAAAAGTCCTTTGCTCTGGAGTGGCTAAAAGTCAAGGATAACATAGTGTCAAAAATAATTGTATTGAAAGAATTTGAAATAAAATACCTCAAATCAATCAAGCAAATCATGTAGGAAAATATATTGCACAGTTAAAAGAATTAGAATGTGATGACGTCAACAGCCACTTAAATATTGCATCTCTCTCATCCCTTCTCCTGGAAACATAAATTACTTGTTTCCAAGATGAGCAACATTTATTCATGCAAAATCTGCTTACAAGTGTCACCAGTTTGCATGGGCAGCCTTGCAAAATTGGGCCTTGGAAGTATAACAACTGTCTAAGCAAGCTGGGACTCGGAGGGTCTTTTGGCTTCGAGGCCCTAGATAGCTCTTTATGTATTTTACTAAATGTAAACATTCAATGTTTGTAAGCCCTTACAAGCATTAATCAACTCAGCCTTTGCACCATGCTGGCACGTGCTTGTTTGAAAGGTTTGAAGGGTACCATGGCTTTTCAGCAGGGCAAGTTTTGGAAGATCAGATAGCTCAGAGCCAGGGAACTCCCTGAAGCCAGAGGCTTAGAAGTAGCTGCTGCTAACCAAAGGCTCTTCCCCAGTAAAAGACAGTACTGCCTGGCGTGAGGGAAACGTGACTAACCTTTGATTCTTAGGAGAAATCATTAACAAACTTTCAGCCTTAATGATCAGCTGATAACTATTTACAGTTGCAATTAATATTTTCAGATAAGGGAGTGCTAAGAACTAATAGTTTTTTGTTTTTTAAATGGAATATTAGGGTTAATTGAATTGTATGAGGGTTACTTCCTTGCCTTTTAAGCAATTCTTCTGCTTTGGTGCTAAATGCAGCTCTGGACTTTTACATTCTACCTCTCTACTTCTCTTTCTATAATATCATGGCTAATTTAAGCCCTTAAACTTGCTATAGGAATCTGCCTGGAACAAAAATCTCCCTTCACACACATACTTTCTTTCTTTTCCCCTGTCTAAAATTTAATTATGTTTTTTTTTTTAAGAAATCACAGAATCACAGAATCCTTTTGCTAAATTCCTCTGAGGCTGTTGTTTTTGTCTTAGTTTGTGAAAATTACACATTAGCTAAGATTTTGACTAAGATTGTTTTTGCGGTTGCTTGCTAACTTTGCAACATTAGAAAAAAACATTAAGTGTACTGATCAACACAAATATACATTTGCTCAATATCTGAAAGGTAAATATTTATGTTGTTGCTAGAGATGTAAATGTTCTCCATTCTTTTTGTGTTTATTCATTTAATTGCACCTGCAAAGGCTCAGAATCATTTAATGCATGTTACTATTGCTAAATGTTAAATACAGATAAAAAGAAGTATTGGAAGGAAAATGTGTAATCATCTTCTGTGATGGTATTCACACATGCTCTTAATCTAGCACTTGCATTTTGTATATTTTGACACAGGAGTTAAGATCCTGAATACTTATTTACATATATAATCCTGTAGTTCCAGTGTGTCAAGAGCATGCATTCCGATTCATTATAGACTGAGAATTCAAGAACTGAATTATGGTATCTGAAAAAAATTGTTAGAACTTCAGAATCGATCTAAGGCCAACTTCAAATACCTTCACAACGAAGAGCTCAAGAGCTGCAAAAGAAATAGGATGGTATTCCATTGAAGTGGGGATGTAAACACTTGTTCCATAATTAATAAGTCTCCAATTGCTGTACATAGGAAGGAACTTCTTTGCCTGTGGATCTTCAAGGGTCCATTGAGTTCTCTGGAGCTATGTAAATTCACATTGACCAAATGTCTGGCTCTTAGTGTCATGTAAATTAGATATTAACAACAGCATAAGGTCATTTTGTCCATTTTTCTGCAATGGTGAGATTGTTACCTAGAGCGTATTGCCCAATTCAGATTATTAAAATAATGAGATTTCTCTTACTCCCTAAGGAAAACGTAATTCTAGACTTTCATTATGCCTACAATTGCAGACTGTTTCCTTGAGGTGCAAAAACATTTCTTAGTTTCCTTTCCTTCACCTATTTTTTTTTCCCCATAGACAGCTAAATACTTTGTTCCACTCAGCAAAATTCTCTCTTATTGGCTGGGTGGGTCACTATGTTTGAGCTCTGGCCTGTTAGATTTAGAATAAACTTTTCAAGGCAGAAGAATGCAATGGTACTGTTAGTGAAATGGTACTGTTAGTGAAATGTTAGTTTTACTTATCAAATCATGTTGGTTTATTTTTTAAATGCTCTACTGACATAATCTAAATCCTCTTCTACAAATTTAAATTTGTGAAGGAGGGCTTGTAGGAGAATGAGGGTTACTTTGGCACAAGATCAAACACTGTTCAAAGTAAATTCTGGCCAAGCGCTTCAGCTAAATACTTGGTAGTTTTAGGCACTGGGTTTGAACCTTCTTTTCTGGGTTCATATGCCTTTATCTTCCCAGGAAATTCCAAGATCAGTGTTTTTCATGGCCTCTTTTGCACACTTTCTAGACAAAGACTGTTTTCCCAGCTTGTAGAAATGGGAATTCAGGGCTTCAGCTCTCCAAGACTAGCTGGTATCTCGAAGTTCCCAGGAAAACTTCCCTGAAGGTTCATCCTGTCACAGCTCTGGCTTGCAGCTCATTGCTTCTGTGACATTTGATGGTGAAAACCATCAGACCTACTAGCTTTGCAGAGCCACCTGCATTTTAGTTAGTGAAAAGAAAAATCCAGAAAGAAAAAGAACTAGACAAAACAGGGCAACACATCAGTTTTCTTAATATACTTGAACATTTGGGGTCATTCCGGAGTCCAGGAATTTCAGTGTGTTATACACCTTCATATATTTTCACTAGCCTCCTTTGAACAGTAGATTTCACAGAATCACAGAATCACAGAATGGTTAGTGTTGGAAGGGACCTCTGGAGATCATCTAGTCCAACCCCTGCCAAACCAGATTCCCCTAGAGCATATTGCACAGGGTCACATCCAGGCGGGTTTTGAATATCTCCAGAGGAGACTCCACAACCTCCCTGGGCAGCCTGTTCCAGTGCTCTGTCACCCTCAAAGTAAAGAAGTTTTTCCTCCTATTGAGATGGAATTTCCCATGTTTCAGTTTGTGCCCGTTGCCCCTTGTCTTGTCACTGGGCACCACTGAGAAGAGTCTGGCCCCATCCCCTTCACACCTGCCCCTAAGGTACTTGTAAGCATTGATAAGATCCCCCCTCAGTCTTCTCTTCTCCAGACTAAACAGACCCAGCTCCCTCAGCCTCTCCTCGTAAGAGAGATGCTCCAGTCCTCTGATCATCTTTGTAGCCCTCCGCTGGACTCTCTCCAGTAGTTCCTTGTCTTTCTTGAACTGGGGGGCCCAGAACTGGACATAGTACTCAAGGTGTGTCCTCATGAGCACAGTGTAGAGGGGGAGGATAGCCTCCCTCAACCTGCAGGGCAGACTCTTCCTAATGCACCCCAGGATACCATTGGCCTTCTTGGCCACAAGGGCACATTGTTGGCTCATGGTGAACTACTTGTCCACCAGAACTCCCAGGTCTTTCTCCGCAGAGCTGCTTTCCAGCAGGTCAATCCCCAGCCTGTACTGGGGATCCTTCTTTCCTCTCACATTTCCTTCCTTTGTTGCCAGATTTCCACTTTCTCACATGCTGACAGTTGAAAAGTCTCCCTCTGCCAGGAAAACTTTCTCAATGGTTCTTCCATCCTTCTCAAACTTCTTTCTCTTTTATGCCTCTTAGGCATTTCCAGCATAAAGTTTAACTTATCCTAATGTGAACACTTCAGGTAGATCTGATGAACCTCAAAGTTACTTTACCTTCTCTATTAGTTATAAAGAGAATCCAGGATGACTAGCTCAGGTGCAGGTATCTTCGTGGCAGCTACCTACATTTGAGTAGAAGAATTTTGTACCTGGGCTGAGTGTTGATCAGCTGAAATATGTCTGCAAACTTTTCTCAGCCCTGGTAGATACTTGGTGGGATCAAAGGCAGTGACCAAATTGCCCATGTTTGGGATGCTCTGCAAAGAAATAGGTGCCACCTGGAAATGTGGTAGACTAGTGAGGGAGATGCAGGGGTGAGCCCATGAGATGATGCTGCATGCCTACTGCCTCCAAGTGGAAGGATGCTCCCCCTTAGTGCTGTTAGCTGACATTTCAGGAGCACTGAAATTGAGAGGAACCTGGATAAAGCCACAAGTCTGAATGAAAACTTTGCCTAAAAGAATAGAAAAGCACAGTGCAACGTGAAGTATATTGTATTAGATGTGTGTGGGAGGTCTGCATACAAATTACACCAATAAAAGCAGAAGAAAACAATTTAACACCAAAGTTAAAGTTCAAAGCAACTAAAATAAAATTCAATAAACAAAATACCCCACTGAAGAATATGTTCAGTTTACAGGGGTTTGCATTTGTGAAAAAGACTTTAATTGCCTGCTCCCACCTACAAAGCCCATCAGCTTTGTAGCCCAGCCTTTCACACCAGAAGAATAAAGAGAGCACTTATTAAAGAGCACTTAGCAACGTTCAGCCAATCGGCTCATTCAAATGTCTAATACTCTCAGTCCTGTAATTTGGTGCCTAGAGTGCCTTGCACAAATACTGAATTATTTGTTGGACTGCCCATTATTGTGTGACTGAGATGATACTCACCTGAATTGCTACCAAATCTCATGATACAAATGATCCCAGCAGATCTTTAAACAGAGAGCCTCAGGACCACCGTGGTTGAAAAAGGACAGGAACATGCTGTGACACTGATCTTTCAAAAGCCTTTTCCTTGCCTTAGTGGCAAAGAAAAGTGTTTCAGGTGATAGAGTAAAAAAAAAGAAACGGCTCACTACTCACTTGTATAGAGAATTATCTAAGTTGCAAAGATACTTTTTTCCCTCAGTGCAACCAGATTGTCAGTGATGTGATGTCATTTTCTTATCATGAGGAAATATTATAATCTATTTCTTTAATAAATACATTTTAATATTTTACATTGTCATTTAATAAAATGCACATTACACACAAAGAAGTATACTCCTGTTTGAAACAGGAGTAATAACCCTGTTCCTTACTTCAGTGTTCCCTTTGTAAGATGGTACTTTCTTAATGTCGTATTTGATAGTTTCTTCTACATAAAACCTGATTAGTTTAATTTGTAATATAATAAGTAGTTTACTGTATAGCAAGCATAGTCTTTGAAAATAGTATTGTCCACCACAAGTGGAAGTTGCCCACATATTTTTCCTTACACTTTTTTGCGTGTATTTAGATACTTAGCTCTGCCCACTCTATCTATTTTGAATGTGTTTTGAATTAGTCACATGAGCTGACACTCAAGGTTTTCTACTGGATTTTAAATTCTCTTTGCATCTAAGAGTGTGTGGGGGTTTAGAAACAGATGTGAAGGTCTAAATATATATGCTTAAGTACCATGTTGAGTTCTATGATAGTGTTCAACATTTTTTATATCTACCCAATTAAATATCTTAGAACAAGTGATAGCTTTGAAAGGAAAGCAATAAGAAAAGCTTTTGTAGCAGTAAACTACAACTGTGCTGTTTCTTCTTCTCTCTGAATATCATGTTTGATTTCAGAGATGCTGATAGGACTTTATGAGATTCAAGAGATTGCCTTCACGTCAATAATTTTGTTTCTGGTTTTGTTTCACTTACAGAGTTTTACTTCTATGTAAAATTGAAGAGTACCCCATTCTTAAAAAGGAATCAAACTGGCAAGAGTATTTTTGTAATGTTTAATGACTAGAATAGTTTTAGGATATATGATTTTAATGGTTTCCATAACTTGAATCAAGTTTGCTCAAAACACAGTTTGATTTTCTTGAAATTTAGCTGAAGTTTATTGAAGTTTATTGATGTTCTATGGAGAACCCCTAAGTATTTCAAACTGCTCAATTTATACTCCTAGAAGACTATAATCAGAGCTAAAAACTGAAAACACTTTTAGCAGAAAAAAATTGTTATTTTTCATACACCTCCAAGTTCAGTCCTATTCTCATCACAAATTAAGTAGTTGTTGTTTAAGATGTCTCATTACAACTTCCATTTTCAGTGAGAGTGTCACGGTTTTAAAGCTGGGCCAGCTATTAAACCTGTGGCAGATGCCCTCTGTTATCCCCCCCCTCCCCCCAAAGGGAAAGGGAAAGGGAAAAGGGAGAGAGACTTCCGGGTTGGAAAGTTAAAACAGTTTTAATAAACTATAATAATGAAAAAGAATATAATAATAATAATAGAGATAATCAAATATATACAAATATATATACAAAACCAAGATTGAGCTCCCCTGAAGTCAGCCACGTCACCACCGGCACTGCAGGGCATGCTCCGGGAAGGCCCAGGCTGGGCCTAGCGACGGTCGAGAGCTGTATTCAGGGACGCACGGATCGGGATCGGGGGCAGCAGGAAAACAGACGGAGTCCTCCTTGGACACCGGCCATAGCAGAAAGGAGCGAGACCCTCGTGATCCCCCCCCTTTATACCGAGAATGACGTGTGTGGGATGGAATACCCTCGTTGGTCAATTTTGGGTCACCTGCCCTGTCTGCTCCCCACTGCAGCTGCAACCCCCCTTCAGCTCTTCACTCATAAGCAGTGAGGAATTTAGCAGTGACCTTGGTTTCTCTAAGAATAAGTACAGCAAGAGCCTTACTGCACAACATCCCTACCGGTGCCTCAGCGATAACTACAAACTTCGAGCGTTATCAGTCCTGGAAGCAGACACTGTCTGCAAACATGCAGTTAGTTTCAGAAAGTGCAGTTACTTAGAGGAGACTTAGCTGAAAATAAAAATCACTGAAAGGAAAATCGGCCTGGTTTAGGCCAAACCAGGACAGAGAGTTAATGTCACTAATTTAAACAGAATATAATTACATTCACAGCTTTAACCCTTTCTTATTTTAATAATTTTGGTTTTGAACATCCAGTATACAGTGTATTTTGCATGATTTTACTTGCTTGGTCAGTTGATTATCTTTCCAGTGGAATGTAATTCCCTAATGTGCAGGGAACAATAGAAAAACATTTATGTGTGCTACAGAATAGACAGGCAATACAATAATATCCTGCACTTCTATAGTATGGCTGTCTAGCACATCTGTTCACTAATCTAAACATCATCTTACACATCTGGATTGACTGGCTGTGTATCCAAGCTCACAATGTGTTACCTACATAAAATCGTGACAGATACCACTTGTTAGGAATCTAACAGAGAACCAGAAGAGTAAACGAATGATTTTTCTTGTTGATCTTCAAAATGAGGATTGAGGCATTTTTCAGGGAAAGTGTTAGAAACTCCTCTTGCTGCTGCTCTAACTTTACAGCAGATGAAGACAGTAACTAATTCCCATAGACAGTAGTTCTATCACTTTTTACAAGCATTAAGTTAACATAAAATGAAATAATGGAATTAGAAATTATCCTGTCTTCATTATTCTTGGAGCAAACTTAAACCTATTGTGCCTCGCCTTTGGAAAGCACAGGATTCTGCTTCCAGAAAGCCTGGCACTTTATCCTATAGTTTTGAGGGGACAGAGATTGACACTACTGCAAAAAGTAGTGTGGATAGTTTGCTTAAATAAACAATTGTTAATGGTTGCTGGTAGCTTCAGTTTAATTTCAAATTCTCAGCAAAATCTGTGTATATCTCAGGTCTTTGACTATACAAAAACTCTCTGCCCAACAAAAACTGCACTAATTGACAGAAAGTATTAAGAAAGTGTATTAAAAGAGCCTGTATCTTCAAATGAACATGAGACCATGGCTATGGGGACCAAAAAGTTGACATGTGATGTACAGCACCAGTAATTCATGACACGAACATAATTAAGAAATCCCAGCTAAGTCTGCATCTGGATGCATTTTACTCTACCCATGCTGTGATTCATCTCCCTCTAGGTGAAACGTAAGTTGATGTGGCAGAGTGCCATGCGAACTAGTGCCATTATAGGAACTAGAGATTGATTATAGGTTCAAATTAAGATCTGTATGATCGAAAGACAGTTCTTCAAAACAAGTTTAAATGCACACAATATTTCTAAGTGAGATGAAATTAGGAGCAATCTTTTCATGCCAGTATTTGACACAACATTTCTCTAAGAATAAAGAAATTGCTTGGGGAATACTGAGAATTCAGGTTTAATGAGTCATTTCATATCAAACCTTGAATTTATCCAAACAAATCAACATTTTAGAAAAAGACTCACAATCACAGATCCAACTACATTTGCTGCTGATGTTCTAGGGCCTATTGACTATCAATTTATTCTCTTTAGAAGAACAATAGTATGTTGCTCTTTTGTAAAACAAGCTCATTAGAAGTGTTAGCAACTCAATTTTTCACACATAAATTAGTGAGAATTTTAAATCTGGCTTAAATATGATGCACACACATGTTTCTGGGTGTAACCTAGGCCATGATTATTTTCAGAGCTGGCAAATGCTAGAAGAAACATACTGTGAACATTCATTTGAAATTTTAAATGAATTTCATTGACTTTGTAGATATAACTATTTTACTCATTTTCCATCAATATCCACTCCTACAAACAAGTTTCCTGGCAAGAGTGTTTTCTAGAGCACAGGGTTTTATATGAAAAATATAGACTGTTAGCTACAAACAGATTTTAAATTGGTAATCAAGAAGATATATGGACAAAAATGCATATTCTAAGAGTCACAGCTCTCCAATCAGCAAACAAAAAAATCACCATGTGATTACTTCTTCAACAAAAATAGCTTGGATTATGAATTTCAGTTCTTCACAATGAACTATGAATGAGCTGCAGACCAAGAATTATAGAAATTAGTTGGCAAATCATTTCAAATAACAAATAAATTAGAGTGAATCACGATGCATTTGTGAAAATGTCACAATTACTATGCTAATAAGTTTAAATTTACATAGTGCCTTTCATTCGAATGGATCCTAATGATGTATAATCTCAACATCCGGCAGAGGCATGATGGGACAAAGGCTTAGAAAAAATGTCTAATATTACTTTGTTAATACACAGAAAATGATACTTTATTTTTCAAGCTGTATTAATGTTTTTAATTGCTATCAACAAAATAATCAAGGGCTTTTTGTTTCTTTTTCTGTACTGCTTGTTTCTTGCTTATTGTGTTTTTATTTTCAGTATTTCTTTTTCTTTTACTTCCCTGTTTTTAACATTTATTTTTCTTTAATTCTCACTGTTTTCTTTTTTTTTTGTTTTCTGTTACTGATTTTTTAAAATTTATTTTCTTGTGCCTGTATTTTTTTCTATTTGCTTTATACTTCTCTTCCATCTGTCATAACAAATTCTTCTATAAGATGCCTTTTCTCACTATACGCTTTTTGTACTCCAAGCTAGGAAACAGGAGCATCTCTTCTCCTCCTCCTTCTCTCACCCTGTGGTTTTGCTATCTTTAATCCATTTCACTGATTTTTCTGCCTTTTCCGTCATTCTCACTATTGTATATTCCATCAGGATATTGTCTTCTCCTGGCTTAAAAATCCCTTCCTCTTGCATCCACAGTCATTCAAATGCCTTTTATTATGCTTGCCCACGATGCATCACAAAAATGTATGTAAACTATATACAAGTGCTATATATACCTAAATAGCATATGTTTTACATATTGAACTTATGTGAGATCATATATTGACTCATAAGAGCAGTTCCCTTTAATTACAGTCCACACACATACCATATGTTATATATAAAAAACATATGTCGGACTATCTGTGTGTATGAAGCACTCATGCCTTTTCCACATGGGCAGGTCCTGGAGTTATCGTGATCTCCCAAAGCAGAGTCAGTATTACTTTTGCTTTTCCTCCTCAGTCATCCAAGCCCCAGGGGTTTCCCATTGCAATGTGTACCCACTTCTCAGGTTTGCCACTGTGTTACCTTCCTTGCCCCATGCTGATATGAATCCTATTTTTTTTACCAGAAATATATTTTGGTAATTTCATATACAGCATTTCCTTTTCAGAGCTTGTTGATTTCTCTACACCACCCTCTCTCTTTTTCATATTTCAGAGAGCTGCACTAGTTCTGCACCTCCCTGCCTTCTCTTCTCAGAAAACTGCTGTTTCCCAGATCTCATTTCTCAGTTATAATGGCAAGGGAGCTCAGTGACTTCTTCCATCCACAACCTTTCAAAATCTCTTCTCCTAATAACTAGGCAACTGAGATTGTATGTAGAGACAGCCTGATCTTTGATGAAGACTATTTTGTGTCAGGATCTGGTCATAGCTGCTCACATTCTTTGTGACCACAGAAAAGTAATATACTGATTTCCATTTTTGTTTAGACAGGTTTTTATTTCTGTGGGTTGTTTGTAGGAAAGTCTTTTTTCCACTAAACAGTAAGCCTAACAGGACATAATTAAATAAAGACTAAAGGGCTATGTAATGACTACACGCTGCATGACATGTCAGAGCTATGACATAACATGGTATGTCCATAGATACAGCACACATGAGGCCAAGAAATTAATTGCTGTAATGCTTAGTTATAAAAAGGAGAAAAGCTTGCAAATGAGGAATATTACTGGAAGTAAATTAAAAGGAGCAGTTACAAGGAGAAAATATTTGCAGATGATGGAGAAATTTTGAAGATATAACACTGGTGGCTTGCAGAAGACACTGCCTGTTAAAAGATTTCAGGTAGAAGCTAAAGAAAGCTATATAGCAGGGGGTGGCAGGCTACCAGAAGTAAGAGAATGACCTTGAGAGGGTCAAGCTGTGCTCAAATGAAAAAGAACAAAACAGAAAAAAACACAAACTCTTGTATGTAAGACAAAAAGGCAGTCCAAAATAGATAACATTTTTAGAAAACACTTGGAAAATGCACACAAGCTAACAATAAATCCTTTTTCAAACACATCAGTAGCAGGAAACCTGCCAGAGAATCTGTAGGGCCTCATCTATTGGAATAAAGAAACACTCGGAGAAGATGAGACTATATCAGGAAAACCAAATAGTATTTTTTGTCTTTGTGTACACCATGACTAAACTTAGGAAGGTTTCCATTCCATAATCTTTATGGGAGAAGCACTCGGTGATCTGTCTTAAAATGAAGGGTCAGCAGAAGATATTATAGAACAAGCTGGACAAAATAAACTGTCATATGTCATCAGGACCTGGTGCTATTTACCCAAGGGTTCTAAAACAGCTTAAGAATGAAATGAATGAACAATTAACATGCTGTCTTGAACATTGTCTTGAGCCTGATGTTCATACTAGGCAGACTGATAAGACTGTATTATAGAACAGAATTGCTAGAAAATTGATAAATGTAGTTTTATCAAGGGACAATTGACATTGCTAGTGTGAATGGAGACCATTCCTCACAAAACCAGTAGAGTTCTTTTAAGGAATTAACAATGATGAGAACAAAAGATTGTCCTAGCTGATATCCCAGGAATCACCAAGCATGAAGATGAAGGAATATCTGGTTAATATAATTTAGCTAGGTTCTTTAAGTACTTTCTCACCAAAGGTTCTTAAAGAAGCAAGCTGACATGGTGTAAGAGGAAGGGTCCTCAAAAAGATCAGTATCTGGTTAAAGACTGGAAACAAAAAAAAAATATACAACAAAATAACAATCAGTTTTCTCATTGCAAGTCACCGGTGTGTGCCCCAGGGATCTGTGTGAGAAGTTACACACAGATTAATGAAAGATCCAGAAAGACCGGTCATACACTGTAATGACAGATATTTGATAATATTCAATACTTCTGCAAACATGGGGCAGAAGGCCTTCAGAAAGACGAAAGAAAAAAATGAAATGTACAAAAGAACAAGAAAAAATGAAAAAAATCAACAAATAAACTTAAATCTAAATAAATATCAAATTATGTGAATGGGAATTACAAGCATCAAAATAGTCTTTATCACGCCAAAAAACTTTTGGCTGGTAGATTCTCACAAACTTCAGCTCATTACTCAGTATCAGAAAAAGAAAAGGTTAAAAATTACAAAGGAAAAAAAGGAAAACACAATCAATCAAAGACACTCTTATGTAAAAATTCAAGATGTGACAGCATCTCACATAGGCTGTATAGTTCTGGTCCCATCATCTCAAGAAAGGTATAATAATAAATGAGATGTGAAGGTTTCAGGCTAAGGCTATCAAAGGCATGAAACAGCTCCTATAAAATGGCTGAAGACTCTTATCGGGGGAAAGGAGGTAACTGGAGTGTGTTTGTAAGGGTATTGGGGAGGAATGGGAAGTTCAAGAAAGCAGACGTATCACTTGGCCATTTGCAAACAGAAGACACTGAGCTGGATGGACATTTCACCTAGCAGACTGCTCTTCTATTCTTATGAATTATAGAACAGGTTATCGTCTTTCTTGAGGCCAAGCGATGAAGAAATAAGTCTCTGATGACAGTTGTCTTGTAAGTCAGAATTACTTTGTGAGCTTTTCATAAATTTTGTTTGACTATTAACATTGTGCCGGAAAGGCAGAGCAAGACATGGATGAAAAAGTTGGGAAAAGACAGTTCACCACAACTTTCCTTTGTCATCTCTTCAGTGTTTGTTGAAGTTGCAGGTTCATTCAAATGCTAGGTTCAAAATCATTAGTCGTGTTTTTTTAAGTGCTTGGCAGGACCAAGTAATCAATTCTGTTAGTCATTCCCTAATGTGTATGTAAGTGTGCTCAGCTGGTTCCATAGTCATATTAAAATAAGCACTCTAATATTCATAGAAATATGCTCTGCTTCCCCTATGTCTGCAGATGCAGTTCAAGCCCATCTGCCATGTCTGAGAGGTGGGAAAAATTATTAGGGAAAGGTTTGCCTGAATTAATAAAGGTTTCTCTATTATTTGTTTAAATGCTTTTCAAATACTCTTTTTGAGACAGATTATTCCTTGACAACTTTGAAGTACTTTGGAATGAAAGTTTCTTCATGCTGAGAAGGTCTGGGTAAATTAGTGACTTAGGTGTCGAATGAAGGATATAGTCACTCTCTTGCATAATGTAAAGAACATGCAGCTGAGATTTTGTGTGTAACTCAATACAAGAAGATTTTTTGCTATGCTAGATAATGCCCCCTATGACACTAGCCCCCTCAGAAATAAAATGGTCACTGAAAAAATTATTTTTATATTTGTTGTTCATTTTGATTTTGGATTTAAGCCAGGCAGCTGTTAAGATCCTCCTGGGAATATGGAATGCTTTTCCCTAGCAAATAATATTGTTTTATATTAGAGGATAAGTGGACTCAAAAGGTGTTTTAAATTAGATTGAGAGCCCAATAAGTCAAAAGTAAATATTTAATACATGACACAGAAAGTCACACTCCAGGATTACGGAGTAACATAAACACTGTGCTAAAATACAGACGGACTAGGTTATAATTCTATTAAAAGGTTTGTACCATACAAACTATGCTGTATTATTTCTTTAAGAAATGATTTGCTGTAGTCCCATGGGTTAGCATACATTTCAAGATCGTAGTGATGATAACATGCATGTTTTATGTCAAGAATGGTAATTGACCCTAATGAATTATGATGGGGAGGGGGTTGTATTGTATTCCCATGAATGTGCATGTCATCCACCATATTTTTTCAATAAAAATAGTTCTTAAGCAGCAAACCTTTCTCAAGAAGAACTGATAGTTAGAGGCATTTACAACTGGATGAGACTCCCAAGGATCCCAGCAGTTGACACAAAGTAGAGCTAGCAGCCTTTATGGTGAAAATCACCTTTGTTACTGCAGGGGCAAACAAGCAGTACATCAGTATGATAACAATTCTTTATTATCCAACAGTTTCCCTGTGACTGGTAAACCCCATTGATGCTGTCCTATACAAAGGTGCAGTGAATTAAGTTCATTTTGTGAAGCAGGGTGGTGGCATATTTTCTTACAAAACAAGAGCAAGTTTTAGTGCTCTGGTGAGCCAACCTGTGTCTGTTTCCTGCTGCAATCATAGTGAAGGCTATGAAATAGAAGACAAGGTCTACTGTTAATCTACTACTTTAGTTTTACGCCATAAGGATCTATGCTATGAGGAGATGCACTTGCTCTGTAATCAATATTGCCATTACCTACTCATTTCTGTAATGCCCAACAGGCATCTCAGCACAAGTCCACTCTAATATACCTATTGTAATAAAGATGTTTCACTGTAAAAGCATTCTTTGTTTACCTATTGAACAGTATATATTTTTTTACTATTTGCACAATATTTGTGAGGTCTTAATCCCAATTTATTTTACCTGGAATCAGACCCTAAGCTTCCTTGTATAATCAATAAAAGATAGCTTCCCTGTATAACCATGTTTCCTATCTTAGCAGTCTTTGTACCTGAAGATGAGCTCAGTTCATCCTGCTTTTAATCGCAAATGTTTCATATCAGATGAACTTTGAACTCTCAGGAGTCATTGGAGCTGAGTGATATTCTGTGCTCTTTGGCAAACTGGTTTCTTCTCACCACATGGGAACATGTATATTTACATGTATATTTATTCTCTATTATTTCAGTTATTGTCTCACAGTCCTAGCATTAGTCTCGGCTGGAAGCTAATTGCTTGCAAGAACAGTTTGTTACTGCAACATGATGCTATGGTCTCCAGGTACTGTTGTCCTCTCTGTTTCTTAATATCACTGCTGCCTCCAGGTCCACCCCAAGGTTGATCCAGACTGTTCAGCAGTCCTCTCATGAGGCAGCTATTTCCTGATGATGCAGCCCAGTGGCCTCACCAGTACCTGAGGAGAGTAGCTCACTCTTGGGGTGGGAAAGTTTGCTGTTGATAAAACAGATTTCTTCTATCCTGTACTGGGGAGCAAAGCTGCTGTGAGAAAGAACTGTTCTGGTGAAGTGGAGAGAGAGTATGTTCTGTTGCAAAATGAAAACATGTAGGTCTCTAGTGAGGCTCATACCTTCGTATGTGTGCATGAAAGCCGAAGAAAAGTGGAGTGGCTATACTCACTGAGGCCAGTATTTTCTAAAGCATGTGCAGCTACCAACAGACATAGGCAGTCCTACCTGAGGGCTCAATGGGATTTTGGTACCCAGGGATATTTTCAAAGAGGGGGCTTGGCTGTGACCCACTTGTTTGTGCACATGGTTCTCAATTTTCATTGTCCAAAGGGCATGTATCAGAATTTTAGGAGTTTCAGTCGACATAAATGCCATATAGGTGGACAATACCTACAAGCTGTTCTCCTTCTGAAGGCTGTTGACATAATGTTAGAAAACAACAGATTCATTGCTTATTTCAAAAGCTAGAGAGGTCAGCGGCTTGATGCCAAAGGTCTGAGGTACAGTACTTAGTGATGATGACTGTTTGGTATCAATTAAAAAAAAAAAGTGACAGATGTTTTTAGTCACACAATCAATCTCTTTCTGCCTCCAAGTAAAATGTGGTGACCAGATTTTCAAAATCTGCTTGGCTCTTTTGATAATCAGGCCCACAAACACCAAAGACAATATTTCAAGAGCTTGTGTAAGCAAAAATAACCATTTAAGCATCATCTAAATTCCAGATGGGTGGAATAAGTCTAAATGGTCACTTTGTTGTCAATATACTGCAAAAAAACTCCATAATGACAAAGATGCAAGAAAATTGCTTCCTTCTGCTAAACTTATTTTGCACCAAGAGCGAGTCTAATTTCAAGATGCTGTCACATCCTGGTTGGAGGTGGCTGTTTGTTGACAATGAAACTTGTTTCCTACTTCTTAATATGAACCAGAAAATTACCTGTGCACATTAAAACCAAAACTAAAATAGGCAATCTACTAAACTAACAAAAGCCTTTGCAGTATGGTTGCTGAGGTTTGGTTTGGTTTTGTTTTTCATTCCTTTTGCCTTCTTCCTTTTTGCTGATTCAGTTGAAGCAGACTTCTCCTGTTCATCAGCCAGGTTTGTGGAAAGAGGCACTGTTTTCTGTAAGAACAACTCATACTGTTGAAAAAGCAGAAATGTTTGAGCACATAAGCTCTTCTTTTGTACTTTGCTTAGCTATCCTTAGAGGGCTAAATGCATGCAATTCAAGGTTACTCACCTGCTGTTCTGTGACACTGTTTCTGTCTGATTCATCTTCTGTCCACAAAACTACTTTTAAAACCTTGGTGCTAAGCAGTACCATGGCTCCAGGGCATCCTGCCAGACAGACTCCTTGGGCGCTCCCCTAAACAGGAACAAATGCTAAGCTGACCGGGTGGGAGGGTTTCTGATCTGGTTACCAAGGATCTATTGCTCTCAAAGGGAAGTCTGCAAACGACCGGCAAACTAGTGAATTTGCAGAGGGTTTGTATTTGGAATGAGATTTCTTTCATGCCTTTGCCATGTCATTCTTAAATGCTGAAAAGAAAAAATATCAAACCCTGTGGTTTCATTTTCATGGTAAGTACTGTAAAAGTATATAACAGACTAAGTGTGGGGTAATATAACCAGACATCCCAACTGGCATATAATGAGCCAGCTATTCCTATTTTTTAATTTATTTTTTCTTTTATTTTTAATAGTGTTATATCCATCTGTCCTGAGAAAAATCTGATGATAATTTTTCCTGGTTAGCTTCATGTCTTAGTCGCTAGGAGAAAACCCGAACAGTTGTGTTTTTTTTTTTTTTGTGTGGGCTAGGCTTGTCTGGGCATTTGGTTCACATATGTCCCATAAACAGCCCCACCCCCACCTTCCTCCCTGTTTCCCGACATACTTTACTGTTGCATCTTTTCAGTGGGAGTGTCTGCTCTTTCAACTGATGGTTGACTTTTCAGCTGAGAATCAGAGTAACTAAGAGTATAGTATTGGAAGATTTGCTATTTAGTTTGCCACACTATGCAGTCATGAGTAGTAGCAGGGAAAAGATGCTCTTGTCTGTTTTAAAGAAACACTGTACAAGGTGTTAACAACTTTAATGCATAGGCACTTATAAATAGACTTCCAATCCAAACCAACTGAGCACCCCTAAAAATGGATGGGCCTTAGATCCTTGTATCTCTCCCCCCAGCTACCATTTTTTGGTGCTCCAAGAGAAAAGAAAGGGATTTCAAAGAGAAAAGGCTATCTCAGATAAAGGAAAAATCTTGGGTGTTACAGCTCTGTCTTGCCTTCTTGATACTGGCAATTATGATGAACACATGTGAGAAGAACATTGAGGTAAGACCCCAAAATGCACAAGTGTAACTTAGGTGCTCCAGAGTCATAGAAGTATTCTTAACACTAAACCCACCCTCTGTTAGTCTGAGACACCACTGTGGCATCTTTTCTCCTTTTTCGACAAGGGTCCAGCCACACTGAAAGATCTCACCTGATAATGTGAGAGAGGAAAGCAGGAGAAGGGCTTGACAAAAGTTCCTGTAAGGCATAATCGACTGTTTTCTGTCATGCATAAATTAGTCAATTAGTAAGAGGAATTACATTGTGCTGCACCTGAAAGCAACCTGTGTCTGCAAAAGCCAAAATGGATTCTGCACTCTTTTAGGCTTTACTTTGCATCCATCACTTTTAACACACTTCGGCAGCACATATACTAAAAATCACTGAAAGGAAAATTGGCCTGGTTTAGGCCAAACCAGGACACACAGCTTAACCTTCCCTGTGCAATAACATGAAGGGTTTTGTGCTGTCATGGAGTTTCTCTTTGGTAACATAAGCCTTTCTTGAAGCCCCAGGGGCATGTTTTGACCTGTTTTTTTTGTTTGTTTGTTTTTGTTTTTTGTTTTGTTTTGTTTTATGGTGGAAAAAAGCGGCTAGGGGAGGTCCTGAGTTTTATAACCCTACTTCCAAGCAGGCATCTTTATTAGCATATATGGAGCTGTTTATCTAAGAAATCCTGTGCTGGCCTGGAGGGCAGAGGTTGTTTGCACTGAAGAAATATCTTATTTGGGATCTCAGAAAGTGTTTGGGGTAATAAAAGAAAGAGTGGATTTCAGCCTGGAAGATGAGTGAAATAATTACACTTCCTTGGAAGTATGAAGAAGGTAGGCTATCCCCACCTAAAAGCAGTGTTTCCCTTCTGAAGGGATGCAGTGCTACAGAAGTAGAATTAAAAAGGATAAATGTTTGCAGTGCTGATGAATGGAAAGTACAACAGTTTGACTACCTGTGTTATTTCTGGAGACTGCTTTGCCTCATTTCTTAGCTGCTGTTCACCCTTGCTCCTCAGATGGCATCCAGGCAATAAGCATTGCAAGGCAATGCAGAAAAAGGTTGCACTGTTGTCAGTCTTCAAGCATGGGCTTCTCAGCTGAGGAAGGGAAACAGAGGTGGTGTTTCAACGATGTCCTTCCAGGCTCTGTTGCGCTCAGAGCACCGCACAAGCTGTTTTTCACCAAAAAGCTTCTCAGCCCTTTACTTAAAGGTGTCATGTTTTCTCTTTCAGTCTGAAGATGATTGTATTTGGTCTATATAGTGCAAAGATAATATGTGAAACACAAAGTACAAAACAGTACTGAATACTAAAGCAAATGAAGTGAAACTCTAAATTGTCTATTAGGGAATAGTTGTTTATAACATGAGCAAACATTGCATGGTGAGCTAAAGTTTCAGGCAAGTGAATGGTCCCCTACAGGAGTCTTAAGTCCTTTCCTTTCTATATGTTTTCTATTTATGACAGTGGGCATGCTTGTATCCAAATTTCAACATCCTATGTTTCACATTTTCAAGTGAAAATATTTTTACCTTTCCACATCTAAGCTGTCCAGAGAGGCTGAACTTCGTGAAACCCATACTGGTGACTCTGCCGTAAAAGAGGGGAGATAATCTCCATGCTGCTCTACTTGGTACTAACCTGAGTATGCTCTTCTGCAGTATATAACAGGGTCAGAGACACTTCAAGAAATCTGCTCTCCTAGTTTTCATTCCACCAGTATTACTCAGCTTCACTTAAAGCTGAAGAGTTCCAGAGGGCCTGAGAGAGCCCTCGATAAAATCCAACCTTAGGGAATACTGTCTAATAATTAAAGTCTGTATTCACAGGATATTTACAAAGAAAAAAAGTGTGTAGAGCTTGGAATGGGAGAAGCTGATGGGAATTTCAGGAAAACTGATGAAAAAGATGCGGCAAATAGGTAGAGAAAAAAGGCAAAGTTATCTAATCTTAATTTACTTCATATATCCTTAATCCTTCCTGTAAAATTAAATTTTGTTAAAAAAAATGTTGTTTTCCTTACTTCATAGAAAAAGAGAGACAGAATAAGAGTGTGGAAAGAACAGTTGTAATGGGGAAAGAATAATTTATTTCTATGTCCTCTTTATAATGTCCTCTTTAAATAATATGTCCTCTTTAAAATGAGGTATTAAGTATTCTTGAATACAAATCTACTTACAGGAAAGTAGCAACGAATTTTTGTGTGAATAATAAGGCTTTGGAAAGGAGAAGAAATTACTTAGCAGCTTCTTGAACTTAAAGTTTTCTCTGTGGCAAAAGAGTAATAAGGGAATAATACTGGTTAACAAAAATCCTCCAAGAAGTGACAAACATAGAAAGCTAAAGAGATCTATATCAGGGTTTGCAGTGCCTGGACTCACCTTGGAGGGTAGAGCATACAACAGTGGACAGAAAATAATGCAGTATGTTACTGCAAGCGGATAGTTGGACACATATGCTACACGCGAAGAAGAGAAATAAAATCTGGACTAAGATTTCATAACTCTTCTGTTCTTAATTCATATCACAAGGTGAATTGTGGGAAAGGATGAGAGCCGGGAGTGGTTGTGATTGCTGTAACTCTAATTAGAGCACTAGGCATGACACATGTGGGGTCATGCAGTGAGTTTGCAAGGAAAAAGGGCATAAAAATTCAAAGGTAAAGTTTTAAAAAATCGAAAGGTAAATCAGGTTTTAGCATACCTCAGACCACATGTATCTTAATTTTTGCCAGCTGAGGTTTCCTTTGCTTTCCTAATAGAAATCCTAAGAATGAAAGCAGAGCAGCAGAAAGTCTGCTAGGCCTCTCTGACTGAATAGACCTGGGCCTGAAATCCTCAAATGTTTTCTTCCTCAGTCTGTGGGCCAAATCTAGACACTGTGGATGATTCTGGAAACTTTTTCTGAGTAAAGACATCAGTATTAGTAGCTTCAGCAGCAGCTAAGGCACCAGTGACAAGGTAGGATCTCTTGCTATTAACATGTCCTGTTTATCTTTAGAAATTCCTGCCTGCACCTCATTCCACTTAGAAGGGATTTCCTTAACAGGGATGGGCTGCATTACTCCTACATGCCCTGATATTTTGAAACTGTGTTTCTCCTCTGGCAATGAGACGCCAGAGCTTCAGAGGGTGTTGTTATGCAGCGCAATTGCCTTTCTAAAAGATGACATATTGGGGGATATTTAAAGAATGATTCACAAGGATTTAACTGAAGAGTTCCCACTGATGTTAGCTTACCCCCTGCGACTCTGACAGGGTAGATTAGGCCACATTGAGGAAAATAACATTCATGCTCAGTCAGTCACAAACGATCACTGCTATTGTGTCACTCACTTCTGAGAGGAGACAGTAGGTATTAGCCATTGCAGTCCCAGCTTTGTTGACTTGAAGCTTGTTAAGCCAGTTTTATATTCATTGAAGGAGTGCTTGTGGTAATAAGCAACTAAGCTGAAGCTCTGTGATCCTGTAGCTAGGGCTTTTAGAGGAACTAAAAGACATGTCTTTAGGTTAGTGCTGAGACAGGGGCCATTTTTTCCTGGAGTTTATTTGTTAAAAAGAAAATCCTGTTTAATCAGTTTAGAGAGCTGTCCTGCTGTGTTCATACAGAGCACAAGAGTTTGGGCTGGGTCCAACAGTCCGTCCTTCCCAAGCACTCTGGACATCTCTTTCAAGTCTGGGAGGTTGTTAGTCCCTCTCCCTTACCCCTTCATTGCAGAGAGGGTCGTGGATCTCTGACTTGTTCTTTCCACCTTCGTGACTCATCATCCCACACTTCTTTTCTTAGCACTCAGCTGTTTGCATCGCTTCTGCTGTCAGATACTAAAGAGTTAAAACTGTTTGAATCCACTGCAGTCTTCTTCCCGGTGATGGGGGAAAAACAAATGTTCTATTTCTTTACTTTACTTGAGATATGTCACAGAGGTTGCAGAAAAATGCAGTAAGTGACAGCATCTTTCATGTTATTCTGTCATTTTTCTGAAATAAGAAAATTTCAAGCACTTATGAGTTAGGAACACTGACTCATTACCAAAAGAAACAAACAATTCCAAATGTCTGAATAAAAAGAAAAAAAAGATCCCACAATGTGGCTGCTACCCTCAAACAGCAGAAAATAACCTGCTGATAATATGTCTGTATGGCCTGACTTCCTGAAAGGCAGTACAGACAGTCTTCTTAGAGTCAATATAGACTGTAGTTTTATTCTTACTGTAAAATTTAAAGAAACACATGAAAAAATTGCATAATATTATTGTGTTACAGTAGAGTAGATACGCATGAAAAAAATTTTTGAAATGAAGATCAAATGCAAAAGAACAGGCAACATATACCTTAAAGACAATATATCACTTAGCATTTATGTATGTCTGGAAATTTATGCTCCATTGCTTCTGTATAGTTTCTTATGCTGTGGCTAAGTACTGCAAAACATTCCCATGTATGGTTTAATAAGTAAACGAACAGTCAGTAATGACAAAGCTACTTGGTTTTATTTTTTGGATAACTGGAAAGAATTAATTTTGCACTTGGAATCACCATAGCTGAAATGGAAACAAATTGTCTCCCCCACAGAAATAATCTGAAGTCAATAATTTATATAACTGCATGGTTTTTTGTGTTCTCTGAAATAGCTATGTTCAGGTCAGGTTTCCTTGTTTCTTTGAGTGGACTCTGTTTGCCATTTTTCAATATTTATTGCCTGAAGGCATTAATCATAAACCATTTTCTGTGAGTAGTTGATATGCAAACAGCCAAAGTTTATATTGTGTTGCTTAGTTGTAGCTGGTTGGAAACTCACATGATGATACAATTTCTATTTCTGGATTGAATGACCATACACACTCTCCCAGGGTGACTATTTGCATGGATGAATTGAAAATCCCATTTCTGTATATACTTACTTGAAATTCATTTCCACATTTGTGCCGGAAAAACTGGATTGCTGAGAATGTGAACACAACAGGAAATTCATTTAAAAATGGAGTAAGGCTCTTTGCATTGATCTAGAACTGATATTGCAAAAGAATTTTAAGAGAAAAATAATAAATATAAATCTGTTTACTTTTGAGTGGTGATAAACTGTTCTGAATTATACACTTCACTGTGTATTTTTCTTGACCTTGTTATTTCTTTTCATGTGATCAATTAGATTGCCACAGGTTTAATTCTTTGCTCTTGATTTTAAAGAATTTTAAAAGCATTCTTGGCTGCATCTGTAGATATGTTCTCATATATTCCTTCTGACTTCCTGCTACATAGCAGGACTCTTGCTCATGTAGTAGGAAGATCAGCTGGGTGCAGAGAAGCATAATGTACTTGCAAAACTGCTGCCCTTCCTTACTGATCTGAATGTTTTATATACTAGAGGTTTTATCTCTAGCTATTTCGGTTAGCTCTTCTGTGAATTTAAGCTAGAGCTTTTAATAAATAGTCCCTGCTGCATTTTCAAAACCATCCTTCCTTGATTTGGAAATCAATAAACCGTATCTAACAAATCTGACCTGCTAATGAATAAGGATTTGCTCAAAATACTGTTTAAAGCCATGGAAATTTTATATTGAGCCCAGGAGTGATTATTTAAATGTTGGTTAGTTAAGAGGTCATATTCTTTAAAATGGCACTATTAATTTCAACAGCTCTATTGATTTCCTTCCTATCAAATCTGAATTGCTAGGAAGTTCCTAGACCAGTGTTGTTGATTTCAACTGATAGAGCAACTTGTTTTGCCAAAAATATTGTGAAAAATGTGTGCTGTTGGTGTGCAATAACTCCTCTTTCAATACCAATTTTTGTTTCACTCCAAAAATCCCAAATCAAATATAACAGATATGAACATTCAGACGAAGGACTCAACTGAAAATTATAATTTTGACCTAAATAATATGCATGACATATACTCCATGGTGTTCAGCAGAAAATCAACTCCAAATCTTACAGTTCTATTGAAAGCTTTTTTGTTTGAAAATTGAGCTGGAAATCTGAGGAGTACGCTTCTGTATGAAAACCAAAAGGCATCCTTTGTGCTGTTCACGGTACTTGACCTTCTTAGTTTTGACAGAAACTAAGCTGTTCAGAGCAACTGGCTTTTCTTCTCTTTTTGCCCATATTCCTTTCCATTACCTTTCTGGTTTCCATACAAAAATGGTCAAGAGAGACCCCAGAGAGAGACCCCAGAGGGAGACCAAAGTTGCTGCATAAGAAATCTGGATTTATTCTTTTTTAATGTTTCAGAGAAATACGATAGACTAGTCAGGAGGAGAGTTTTCAAAATCACAGGAAAGTAAAGTGTTAAGTGAGCCAAAAACCTGGAGTGTGCACCTGGCTCAGAAGAGTAGGCAGCATGAAGTATAAATTGCAGTGTAAGTGAAACATACAGCTTTTCAGTGATTCTCTGAAGGCAAATCAGTCCAGTGATCCATACGTTGTGAGTCAGTCTGTGGTTTTCTCTTCCTTTTATGTATCTGCTCAGCGCTGTCAGTACTTATTTCTGTGGCACTGGTAAACCTCCACTGGCTTCTGGGCTTGGATTCTGTATTTCCAAATATCTGGGAATTGGGTGCTCTGGGTTTTTCCCTGCTCTGGGTAAACTGTATCTTTCTTGGTTGTCTCTGAAAGCCTTCCAAGAAATAGGAAGGAAGTACTACTTTATAACAAGGGGATTTCTCAGCCCTGTTGCTAATATCCTCGTTTCTTATCCCTGTCTTCCCTACAGACCAACAGAGACATGCACACCTTTTACCCTCCTGTTTTAGCTCTCGGGGTACCTATGACAGTGAAAGAAGATTTAGACTCCCTTAAGGAGTCTGGTCTCTCAGATTCTGACTACAGATGTTCTTTGAAATCACATTGCTCTTTCTCCATCTTCTTCTTCTGCAGTCATCACCCTCAGCTTGATCTTGTAGCTTAGGAACAGTCATACTGGAATTTAAGATAGTTATCTCTCATTTATATTAATAGTCATTATAGCTTTATGCACTAACCCTTCTTATTTGCCATTGAGCTCAATAACATTAGCAAAACTGGAGTTAAACAGTGATGAATCAGGCTTTATCTATCACACTGATTCTTTCTTAGAAAACTTGGCATGTACTTTGAAAGTATAAGGTTAGGGGATGTTAGTCACATAACAATTGACCCATGCTTAGAAACACTAGGGGAGATGTCAGTCATACAGTGGAATTTCGAAGTAGTGATCAATAATTTATACTAGTGATCACTAGACCCTTATCTAATAACCCATTCTGTACTTTCCACAATATCATTTCATTTGGCATTAGTGATCACTGCTTTTCCACTTATAGTGATCTGATTAGACCTTGAAATATTTCCATTTTTCAAGATATGGCACATCTTCTGCAACTCTATGTAACATATATTCAGGTAGAATTTGATTAGACTGGGCAATTTACTTGTGATTCATGCCTATTTTAAGATACTGAAGCAGGCAGGAAGGCGCCAGTACAATTTCAAGCTATCCAGGGCACCAGTTAAAGAGCCTTTCTATGTCCTTGATACATAATGAACATTTCAGTTACTTTCAAAATCACATCAGATTTGCTGATTGTAAAAACAAAACTTAACCCAACCTGTCAGGAGCCCTTGCACATATAATTTTTTTCCTCTTGTCAGAATTCTAGTGTGCAGGAGAAACCTGCACAGATTATCATACCAGGAAGGACTACTATGAGACCATTTTGGGTGGTGGGGTTAGGAGGGGTTTATGTGTTTGAGCCACGGATATAGCAGAAATTAACATTGACATAGGCAGGTATCACCTGTTTTTTTAAGATCGTAATTTAACAGTGGTATTTGTTACTGGCATAACTAATCATATATATTTTTATATATGTATATATTAATATATTTTGTGTGTATACTGGTTTGTATTTTTATACAATGTGTATACACCTATACAGACATATGTAGTATGCGTGTGAATTTATATACTTAATCCTGTACCTATATATATGATGTATACATGCACAACAGGTGGTGCAAGAGGATGCTGGGCCAAATTGGGACTAGGGCTAGAGAAGGATCAACCAGCAGGATCAGGCAGCACGACCTGTGACAACTTTATGATCTATGGCTATGAAAATGGCCTCCAGGTTAAAATTAAGGCTAGAGAGGGCTGAGACTTGTACAGGCAGGGGTGTCCAAAAGGCACTGTGCTCACATAAGCACTGCTCCTGTCTGGCTATTTGGATCTCTTCAAAGTTAACATTTGGGCCATCTCTAAAGTTAGGGTTCAAGCCATGAGAACCAAAGGATAAATGTTAACTTATACTTGGAAAAAGCCAGCATAAAATATAGCGGCAGATAGCTAGGTTTAGCCCAGAGACCAACAGGGGTGTTGGGCTTATGCCACCAGGTATCCCTGGGTACAACAGGGTCAACAGGCTCGGGCAGGTGCCAACATGGGCCATCTTTTCAGTTTTTATCATAAGACCTGGCAGTCTTTGATCTGCATTAAGGAATAAGTTCATGTCTTGCATAGTTACAGGAATTCAAACTGATGGGTTTAGTGAGGAAATCTCAGCCCACTTGCTTTACTTTTAGGCTTCTGCCCAGAGGGGTCAAACGGACAGTGTAAATAAGTTGCTAGCATTAAGGTGATGCATGATGACCCTAACACTTACTTTAAAATGAGATGGAGTGTCACTTTAATGAACTTGTCACCACCTTAATCTCAGGTCTTTTTTCCTTGTCTGTCTTCCGTATTTATTATGTTGCAGTGGAAATTACTATACGAAGGTATGAAGTAAATTCAGCTTACATAACTAGTGAAAGCAAACTTCCTCAGTGTCCTGATCAGTTTGTTTCTCTCTTCTACAGCACTTCAGCCTTCTCTTTCCCTGGAGTAAGGCTTAATACTCAGCTTCATTAATTTCAGAGGAGCACCAGAGTGGACTGGGACATAGAATAACCCCTAGTCCTATTTTCTCTTGGGGTGGATGAAAAGTAACTTACTGAAGCTCATGAAATTGTACAGCTTAGTACATTCATATAACTCTCTAAATTTTGATTTCATTCTGATTCCACAATTTTCTTTTGCCTCTGCTTTAAAAATGTACATTTCAACATTATAGCTTGTACTAAAATTAATTGCTGTCATATCTAATGTGGTCTAGCACGAAGATAAAGAACCTCTGTGGTGTTTGAAAGGCCCCTGAATTGATGTTCAAGGTATCAGCTTTTTTCCTCCAATCTTTCCATATGAAGTCAGCCAAGAAAATAACAAAAATAATGAATTATTTATGATGTCTCATCAATCTTTCTTTGGTGTGCACAAGCAGGGACTTTTTAGTATTCCTTTCAGTCATATTAGCAAAACCCCATAAGAAGTAAATACTTTGATGAAAGCAAATTTTTTATGTTCTTATTGCATTGGTTTGGTTTCTTTAGTAAAGTGTTGTGTGCAGTTTAGCTGGCATTGTTGATGTCTATAGTATGCAGGCAGAATTGTGGGGCCAGAGGGAGATGTTATCTACCACAAATTATCTATCATGAGTTATCTATTGCAACCTACCATGCTATTTTTTTTTTTTTGAATTATTCTCGGAATTGTTCTGTCTTGACTGCTGTTATGCCTCTGGACACTCTTACCTTCAAAAATCTTTCACTTTGCCCTGGTTTGATTAACTCTTTACCCTTTACTCCAAGTTTAATTAACTCAACCTACATCAAAACCAATAAGCATTATGGAGTGGAGTTCAGATATCATTAAATGGTACCTCTTACTTTTGCCTTAATCATTTAAGGCCTTTAATTACTGCAGAAATATGTGCATGAGCAATGTATAAAGTACACATTTTTGCTAATATTATTAATCATGCTTTTTTGTATAGGGTAGGGACCTTTTGCCTATGCTTGATTAAAATGGAGCAACTAATATTCCAAAAGAACAGAACTTCCTGCATTAGTAATCTGGCTGTTCACAAAATGCACACAAAGATGTATTTGAAACTGTTTTTCCATTGATTTTCTCTTGGGATTTGGAATTGATAGGTTGGAAAAATTTCATATGCTTACATGAACTAGATCCTAAATTTTCTGAAATCAGATCAGCAGTGATCTAAAGAGGGATCCTCATGTCTTCCAGGTCAATCAATGTTTCAACTAGAAAACAAGCAAGCAAACAAGGAAAAACTTCAAATAACAGTGGAAGAACACTTACCAACCAAACAAATGTAAAGGAGCTACCATGGACAGACCCCTTTGTGCTATGGTTTAGCTGCTTTTTGTTGAACTAATAAAGATCTGAAAAACATTGCTAATCTGTTGCATTACAGGTACACCTAAAGACTTTGCAATTTAAACAACCAAGGAAAATCTGTAAGAAGGAAAACATGGGGGTAGATAATGTGGTTTGTCTGCGGGTGAATGACAGGTCCCATAATGAACACTGGGTTTTCCATTCTAGTACCCCTCCAGAGTTCATAGTCTGTTAGGTCTTTCATCCCTCATATTCCTTTAAAGTAAAAGAAGATTGAGAGGAGACTTGACTATAGCGTAGATGTGAGTAACTTCACAGGGAGAAAACACTGGCTACTGAAGTGTTCTTTAATCTAGCAGACAAAGACATCACAAAGTATAATAGCCAGAAGCTGAAGTCAGATAATTGCAAATGAGAAATAAAGTAAGCATCTTTACACAGAGACGGTGATTAAGCAGTGGGGGAAAAAACATATCAGAAGAATTCTCAACTTTCCCATCAATTAAAGGTTTCCATAGCATTTTCAGATTAAATGAAAAACAAATTTCAAAAGAAAATCTTTGCCTGGAAACATATGTGTGATTTTTGATGAAAGCAGAATCTTTCATCTGTTAAATTTTGTTTTGTTTACAGTTGTTTAGATATTCTTTCACCAGCTGTTATATTCAGATTAAGGAAAGATAGACAATATTGCAACTGCATTATCTGTTTTATTTATTAGTATAGAAGATGGCCTCTTGGAATTATGAAATTATGTCAGAAACCCAGCTTCAGAACAAAACCTTCAAAAAAACATAAGCTTCCAGCCTTTTGGTTGGAGAGGAAACTGTAAAAGTGACAGTATATCTCAAAGTCTCAGAAACCAAAAGACAAATAATAAGAAAGACAAATTAATGTTTAAAATTGTGAAAATATTGTCTACATTAATGGTTTGTTGAATACTTGAAATGAAAAGAATCCTGGTGCTCCAGGTAAAAGAAAGAAGGTGAAGTGTCTGAAGATATTTGCACTTTTTTTTTTTGGCATTTTGATGAGATTTTCTTTGTTGTTTTTTAAAGGAAAATGACCAAATACCCATTTTCAAATAATGAAGAAATTCAGAGTGCCTGTTGTTAGGAAACATCTGAACTATTTACAAAAAGAGATACCTCTACTTTTCCACGTCTTTCCACTGTCGTTTAAAATTTTTTTTCTACCCTCAGAAAACAGCAGCTTTGATACTTCTGAGGAAGTTTTCACCTGAACTCTTAAGACTGACTAGGTCTTATATACCACTAATGGAGGGCTTGCAGCACTAGATGGACATAAGTCTTGCTTGTTCTTTTTTAACATTTGTACTCTTCACTGGACTCCATTCTGTAGAAGATCAGTCTAAAGATAGTCCCAGGAAAAGCCTGAAATGCTCCAATTAACTTCTCTCATATCAAGAAAACATTGGTTTCGGATTTGACTGCTTCAGTGGCTCAGATAAACACAAATCAACCCAGTGCAGTGTCCTGAATAAAAGTGTGAACCCAATCCCAAGCTGTTAAAAGGCTGCAGCCGTGTTATTTATTTGTGCACTGCTGAGGGAGGATGAGAAACTGAAGGTGGAGGGAGGGAAATTGCTCTGTGGTGCTGCTGCCATCATTGTTCTCCTGTTACAGCCTTATCTCAGTGTCCAAATAAAACATCAAAGGCTGCCAGAGAAATGTAGAAGCAGAGTGGTCTGAGAGTGACAGCTGTCCTCAGTGCAGGCAGAGGGTGAGGAGGGGGTAAGGTCATATCTTATTTTAGAGTGTTCATGGTCACTATAGCTGTCCACAACTCCCCAGGTTTTGTTCAGAGGGTATGTTTTCCCAGCATTACTAGACTTCTAGGGGAGTAAATTAACAGTCCTTTTCTTATATAATGCCCTGCTGCTTAACTCATTCTGAATTTCAAAGGAAAACAGCCTGTTGTGCACAAAATCTTGGAATTTTTGTCTTGCACGTGAAAAGTCTGGACCTCTGCTAGCAGGATGTAATTTAGGCTGCAGACCCTACCACTCACATAGTTTTTCCTGTCCACCTTCTGTTCCTGGAGCCATTTGTTTGCTCTCATAGGAAAGGATGGCTCTTGTGAACAGCTTGTTGTTTCCAGGACGGCACCCCTAGCCCAAGGCAGCTGTGGGAGGGGGTACCAGAATAGAAATGTAGGAGATGGCGGGTGAAGTATTTAAAAAATTTGCAGCTATCTTTTTCTCTCTATTAAGAAAAGGGTCATAAAGCATTCTTCTATCTTGCCCTGATGGACTTAACTGCCTACTTGAATCAATATTATAGAAATGACTCAGCCTACAACAAGTCGAGTTTCTTGGTCAAAATATATGAGGCTCTGCACTCATAGAAAAGCTGCCTTTAGTTTATTGTCTAGTAAATTGCTTGCCAAACTTGTGTAGAATAAAAGATAGAGTAGGAATACCTTTCTGATCTACGTGTGCATTGCCTGTGACCACAAGTTCTTAGTCCGTGTCCAGGACTCACAGGTGTTAACAACACATGAATAAGAAGGCATAATTATTAGATATTGATTGAAATGAATGGAAGAGACATTTGCCACGTGTTCTTTAGCTGGAGGAGAAGAGGAAGAGAAAGAGGAAGGGAATGCAAGGCTATGAATTTTAACATGGTTCATGCAAACTCTTTATATATAGGTATATCCAATATCCAAGACATATCCAAGAAAGCACAGCCTTTCCACTTGATGAGCAAGTCTTTTTTATTCTCCCTCTCTCTCTCCCCCGCCTTGTTATGTCATTGTAGAGCTCTTATCATACAGCCTTTTTGCTGCTCAGGTTTGTTTTCTGATATAGTCAGGAAAGTCATACAAAGACAGCTCAGGCTTTCATTTTCAAGACAAATCAATGAGAAATCTTTATGCTGGGAAACTGACTGACATAATGTAACTACTGAACAGGGTGGAGGGCTGTGGCCACCACATACATTTGCCTCTGTAGTGTTCCTTTTTCCAAGTGGTCTCAATCGTTGGCCAGATGGGACTAGCAGCATGGAGAGGATGTGAAGCCATGTTCTGTATTTTGTCTGACTAAATGGGTATGAGAATTTGAAGATTATAAAGCTGAAGGCTATTGTCCTGGTTTTGTGGGGATAAAATTTGTAGAATCAATTTTCTGTTACATTTTGTTTCAGCTCTCTTTTTCCTCTTTCCCATCTCTTCTCTGTGATCCCTGGAGGAACTTGCCACCACTCTATGGGCTGAGTATAAATTTGTGTCTTTTGTATTAGTATCAAGATTGGGTTTTTTATTTTATTAAATCTGTTTAAATTTCAACTCACGAGTCTCCCTCCTTTTCCCGATTCCCTTTCTCAGCTGGGGAGGGGTCTTGTGTGATAGAACAACTGGTTTTTGTTTAGCCCTGGGTGTGGGCTAAATGAAGACAGATATATAGTTGAGGTTTATGAGGACTTCTGCTAGGATTGTTGGCATTTGTTGATTTTTTTTTTAACACTTCGTAAGTTTTGGCAATGATGTTAGACACTGAAGAGATTCCTACAAAGGAAAGATTAATACATTAATAACCTAATTAATTTGTCTTCCAAACTTTAAAAAAGAGAAAGAATAGGGATGACTAAGGGATGGTGAGAGCATAATGCCTCACACAAATGGGTAGCACTGCCAGCCATTCCCTTTCACACACAGCTGAGGTTGCTTTCCAGGCACAGAGGTGTAGACCAGAGCAGCTGTGGGCTTAGTCTTTTGGGTTGTCTCCCTTTGTATTATTTTACTCTTTCCTATAACATCCCTCCACAAACCATCAGCAAGATGAACAATTCTCATCATCTTCACCTTCTCCAAGGGCACATGCTGCCTTCAAGGTATTGCATAAGAGGTTCATAGTCAATACTTTACAATATTCTTGACATCTTTGACATTTTTTCCCAAGACTCAGTGGACTGAGCTTTGTTCCTCTAAAATATCCTTGTTTCTTCTTCCAGATAAGCTCTTTATGCACTTATTTCTCAATTTCTTGAGACTAATGAGGTGACTTTTAACACTGTACTGTCCAACATAGTGCTGGGGAGTCACAACATGTACATCCTTGTGGCTGCCTGATACTTTATGGTCACATTCAATATCCTATACGTACACTGCAATTACACTGTAATTTATCTTTGTATCTCACATTTGTGTGATATATAGTTGTCCACTGTAATCTGGGCTCTAAAAAATGCAATAATTGCTCAGCACTGTGATTATGCATGGCTGGTTCATCACTGGTATAGTAAACTTTTGTTACAGGTTTTTTTAGTGTGGTGTTATTAAGTGTGCAGTCAGATATACTATACTTGGATTTCAAAAGCAAACATTAAAGAATATCAGACTGTGGGATAAATGTTAAAATATTCTATGTTGTGTTCCATTTTTGTTAATGGCAACTGTCACATAATTACGCTCTACCATGAAATGCATCTTCTTTCAGACTAAGTTCTGCAATGACTTAAAGTAATGGCAGGATGTTCATATGAGATATATGGTTGAAATCTCCTTATCAACATGGGTAAGGGAGCTCTTTTGGGAAACTGAAGGAGACACAGAGAAGGTATCTTATACTGCTTTTAGGGAAATTAGTTACTTCCTTATTTAATGACTACTGCAGTTCACTGTCCAGTATTCAGGTCTAGTCTGTAATGGTAAGATTAGTTTAAGCTGGTTTTAAGGGTGTGATTCAGGACACTACATAAGCACTTAACAGTGTGCCCTAGGCTATCACACCTGACTTCAGCAGGGTACTCCAGAAGGTCTTGCATTCTTATCTGCCAGAATGAAGTATATTTGTGGTTTTATCAGATCATTTAAACACCTAAAATGGTACTAGGTACTTATGTTTAGTGATCTGAATCACTTCATTCAGTGAGTTTTTAGACCTTTTCCTTTGGACAACTGTTCCTCTGTGTGAAGTCTTGTAATCAGTATCACATGCACAATTTCTGCATACACAGCTATTGCTTATTGGCTAATATGGTTATCAAAGGCTGAAACAAAGATACTACTAAGTTAAGCATTTTTATTTTTGCCACCCTGGTGCAGATATTTGAGGAGCATCTGTTGGTGAGGCAGTCAGGTGAAAGCATTGGCCTCCATTGCTCTGTGAAATGGGTTCATTCTCAGTCTTGCTAAATTGCTTTCTTTTTACTCTCCGATTTTTTCCTCAAAGTTTTATAGCTTTTCATGCCCATGTTTCTCTTCTGAAACTGAGTTCATAGCTTCTTATGAGCACAGCCTCACTCCTCCACTCCGTGCTCTCTTAATCTGTATAACTTCTTAGTCAACATATTCTCTTGCTCACAGATTAATGTTGGCAGCTACAGCTCAAAGTTGGCTAGGACATAGCTACACAGCAGAGCTTCACACAGCTGGTCACACCCTTGACCCACTGGCTAAAGTTGAGTCTTAAATGACTAGACTGTCTCTCTTCAATAGATGGAGATGACAAGCCTTTCTGGAGAGTGATTCAGCTGTTTTAGGGTGGAGATCTTCTATTCAGCTTTTGTGAAGTTTTAAGTTAGGTGAGATGAATCCCAAATTAACAGATCAGATATGGATGTCCGACAGACAGATATATCGTTAACATCCCCAAATCTACCTGACAGCCAGCCACTTAGATGTATGAGGCTAGCATGACCTGTAGTGCAGAGACCCCCACTGTGAGGGTGTAAGGATGTAAGGACTGTCTTACTGTGTCAGATGAAAAATGCATCAAACCTGTCTCTGGAAGTGGTCAGTAGCAAATACTTATGGAAGACTATATGACTAAGGAGAGAGAAATAAAACTCAGTCTTCCAGCTTCCAGCAGAGACGTCTATTCTCAAAGTGTTTGAATTTTCTGGAATTAGGAAGATCTTCGAAACTGAAGATGTATTTACTTAATCGCATTCCCTTAACTGTATTCCCTTAAATGAAGACGTAATCCCTTAATAGTAGGGAAGTATGGCTTTTACATATGGTGTTTACATGTATTTATGTTCATATTTTAGTTAGAAACAAATTAAAATGGAAAATAATATTACTGCATCAGTCTGTGGCTATTGGTTACAGGAATACTGCAATTTGGCTTCTGTTCATGTATTTATTATTTATTTACTTATTCCAGAGACTTAAGCAGCTGTGGAAGATGATCATATGCTCGCAGGGCTATGAGCTCTGTGAGCTTGCTGCTCATATTACTGCTTTCTGTCTTGAAGCGGCTCATCCTAGCCCTGCTCCATTTGCTCCTCTCACCCAGTTCAATACACTGGAAAGTGATAAAAATTTTTCTCAGTGTTTATTGTTCTCACAGTAAAACCTCCCATTGATTCCCATGGAAGCTGGATGAGGCCTGAAATGAATGAAAAAAAAATTACGCTGAGCTGATGGTTTATTTAAGAGAGCAAATTATAGATGAAGCGAGGGCAATTACTAGAATGAAGAGTCCTGACCTGTGCCTAACCTTGACTCAGGAGTGACAAAGATTATCTAAACTGATCAGAGCTTGTGTTGGATTAAGATATGTTGAGGCTGGCTGTGGTTTGCCAAAAGGAAAAACAAGCCAACATGGAAATGATTTATGCAAGGAAGAAAGATTATCACAACAAGCAGCAAATGAATGAATTATTAATTATTCAGTCCTGAGAAGAAATTATAACACTCTTTAAAGAAGCAACCATGCTAAAGAAATGGAGCAGTAAGGAAAGCTGCTCTCAAAGAAATAGCAATACGTATTTGACAAATCTGCCAGAGAAATATGAAGCCAGCCTCCTAAATTAAGGTAGAAAGTGAATAATTTGAATGGAACTATTAATACCATTAAAATTGATTGCCTTAAGATTTGTTGTTGTGCTGTTAGATTAAAAGATAGATCAATGTCAGTTTTGTATGGGAGCCCCTCCCACACCAATCAATCAGTGACTCTACAGCTGCTGCCCTCCATCCCTCCCAGCACATTCTTATTTCTCTTCCACCACTTGAGTTAGGGGATGCTCATGTCCTTAAGCTCTTTGTTTTTCCATGAACACAATCTGCTCCATGTGAGGGATGGAAAATAATCCTTGCTGTAGAGTCCTCCTACACAGTGCTTATGCTATATACACTGTGGTTATGTGCAAAGTTGCCCTATCTGTGCTGAGTTGAAAGGAAAAAGGATACATGAGGGCATTAATAAAGTGCTGAGTTAATGAAAGCTGTTGAGAGGCTGAGATTATTAGCATATGATGGGTAATGCACTGACAGGGGTCACTTAAGGGTTGGGGTTTTTTCTTTGTTTTTTTTTTTCCTCAGTTCTGGACACAGACAAAATCAATTCATTTGTGCCAACAACAACCTCCCATTGTTGTGCATCATGCACTGTAAACGTACAGCTAGTAAGTGTTTTTTTCAGATGAGGAATGTCAGATATTAATACTGGTAAACACAAAATCTGAATTGAATGTGATTTATATTGGTGACGACTTTGCCTGATGGAAGTCTGACCTTGAGGCATTAGTGTGTCCTCCTAAAGCCTATCAATAGTATTGCTGACAATAATATCCCACAAATGTTCAGTATCACAGGGCTTGATTTATGCCTTGCTATAAAAGCTTCATTAAAGTGTCCTTTTACATACTCACTGGATTCAGTCTCTGGGCTCATCCGTGTTCAAAAAACCATCTTGCATTATGCAGGTATAAACCTCAAAAAGAAAAGCGTGCAAAACCATATACTGTGGACTCCCATGGGTAGGAGAGAGTTGCCGTGGCTGTCTCCAGGCTTGTGTGCTGTTCAGAAGAGTTACCCTTGAGAGTCTGCTTCTGCCTCCAGGATACCCCTGCTGCTGCCACTGCTGTGAACACTTGGGACAGGAGGAAGTTTACCCTCTAGAGTTCAAATCTACTGCAGCATCTTCTAATGCAGCTTGAAGTACTAGTCACTATCTTCTAACAGGCAGATTTAGTAAGGACACGTCATATCACTAATGCTTACTTTCTGCCTATTTGTGAGAAGGTGTCAGGAAGGGTGTCTCAAAGGGCCAAAGCCGTTGGAGAGGATGTTTTCAGAGTATCCTCAACAAGTAACTTTGAAACTGGATTGTAGACTGCAACTCAAGGTATGACTAAACTATATGTAGGTATACCTGAGTGATAGGAATTTAATCATAGCAGCACAGACTTTCTCTCTGCTTCAGTAGTTTCCCACAGTACTGGACAAGCCTGCCCTGGAGTTTGTGCTGCAGTAACTTTAATGGTACTACTGTTTGATATAACCAGGTTAAGCATTTCAAGACTTATGGACAGCAACAACCTTTGATGAGAATAGTGTTGATTCACCCTGACAGACACCTGCAGAGTCAGTGGATAATTTGAGCCATGACCACAGAAGACAGTGGAGCCTGTGGACCACATCGAGTGCTTCAAATGAACATCTGAGCCTCCTGAAAAATGAAAGGCGTAAGTCAAATCCATATGACTGTGGCATCTCACTGAAATCTTTTCATTCCTGTAGTACTTTTGAGGGTGGTGATACAAAGAGAATGATATGGAATCATATAAATAAATGCATGCAGAAATGGTAAGATGTTGTGAATTGTTCACTAAAATATTCTACCAAAAATGTCAACCATTCTCATCTGCTTTTTTGTTTTTCTTCCCCTTGGAGTCTCCTTCTCTCTTATTGCAGTGCACAATCCCCCAAACTGATCCTAACTTCAGAAAGAAAACTCAGGGTCAGTGCTCACTGAATTGCTTTATAATGCACTACATTTATACTAGAAGCAAAACAAAGGGTTACATCCTTCAGAAATATTGAACAACACAAATGAGTGTATAGGTATATAGTCCACAATTCTGCAGAAGCTGTTGTAATCTTTTTTTTGGTTAGGAAGTTTTGGAAATAGGAACCTATTCTTCCTAATGTTAGTTTGATTTCACTGATTGGATGTAGAAGGTATCTGTACCACCATATTCTGTCAGTGTTTTGAGAACCGTGTATGTAGGTCTAATGCTGACAGAAGTCAAAATAGGTTTTCTAGTCTAAGTGTGAAATTTCCCCTAAAACATCCTTAGTGCAGACAAGGTGTGAAGTGCAAGGTGCAGCCAGAACATGGTAACAGCCACCTTCAAGTTTTATATATTCACTCTTTTCTAGAATACATACTTGCAAGAGAATTGGCCTGTTTAGAGGAGGAGGGGTTCTCTGGGAAATCCTCTGGGAACTGCCTGCAGTGAATGTGGTAGAGCTACATAAATTGTTCGAAAATAAGAGGAACAATATGTTGCCCCATGAAGATGTTAACCAAAAAGGACACACTTTCCTCATCTCACACTGTAATTATTCTCTCTGCAACATATCTGTTATGGAGATTATGGCAACAAAGAAAAAAATCTGCATTTTAGAAGTACATTGTGATCAGCAGTAAGAATGGTAATATAGTGTTGCTGTTTTCTTTTCCTTTAATATTAACATCCACTCATCCTTATCCACAAAATGAGCTGATATACAGCAATAAGTAAGACAAAATTGAAAGGCATACCTACATCTCTGTTTGGCAGAATCACCTCATTAAATTAATCCAAACTACTGCTTGTTGGATATAGCATGTTATAGTGAAGGACACATATTTTCAAAGTACTATGCTAACAGGAAAATCCCAGAGAAGTTAAACATTGATTATAAATAGACTACCTGTATCAGAAAACAAATATATGTACATCTAGAAAGAAACCTTTCTAGTTAGATAGCAGTTGAAAAGCTCTACTCACCAAAAGGTTTGTATGGCACAAAGTATTGAAGGTTTATTCTTTTATGTGTTTAGAGACTGCTGTCCTCTTGGTAGCTTATGATGTTATTCAGCTCATTGATTTATCTTTCATTGATTTGTATGAATCTAGATTTCCTGAGAATGTACTCTGTCTTAGGAGTTATTCTGGAAGGTATTAAAATGATGAAAGCTGTTGACTTGATAGCCTTGGGGACTGAAGACACCTATTGATGCTCTTTTGTTTAAGAAAACTCGATGTAAATTTCCTCACACTAATCCATTAATTTGTCTCAAATCTTGCTGGGAGGGAAATTTTCTGGGGTGGTATTTCATCTTCTATGTGCCTTACATCTGTGAGTCTGAAGTTGTCATAAAGTACTGGTGATGACTGGACTGCTGATACATAAAAAAGGATTCAAACATAACTATCACTGACCCTGAACATCTGTCAGATTAAAGGATTCCTTTCAAAATATTTTTATAGAGTCTAGTGATGAATTAAAGAAAACATTACACTGCTTTCAGAATATCATCTAGTTCTTCCTTGTGTTGCGTTCAGCCGTCAATTTAGAGGTGGAGGCCTTGGTAGCCTAGTATTGTTCCCCTGAATTATCTAGTCTCTGCATCTGTGAACCTCCCTAGAGCCGTTCCATGGTCTGTAGCCAAATACTTAACAGGGGAATAAAGCTGATTAGCTGCAGACTTCCTTGCTCCGGAATTCAAATATCAAGTTGTGTGGCTTTTTTTTTTTGTTTCTTCCCAGAAACACTGCTACGTAAAACCTCTGTTTGTTTTCTGTAATCTCATTATGAATTTTATTCAGTAGTATGTTCTACTATTTCCATCAATAAACAGGTTTTTTTTGCAATAAAAGTGGAAGAGTCCTGCCTCTGATAAACTTACTTGACTTTTGTCATATTTCCTCAGGGAAATATTTGCTCTTATTGTAGGAAAAAAAAATCCAGAATTTTTACAGTAAAATTAGTCTGCAGAGCCAAATGAGTGAGAAGACAATTAGCCTTAAAAAAATTGTGACAAGCAACAAGAATGTTTTCAATCCTCCCAAAATTAATAATATATTTGTATATTTTTAAACCAGCTTTTAAATTTAATATGTAAATTTTTTCATACATAAATCGAACTAGCAGTTAACATTATGACCTAAGCATCTAGGTAGAACTTGGATTACTGGTCTCCTATATGGTTTAGTGTATGAGAGGTTGTTTTGCCCCTTCTTAGGGCAGACCATTACTAAAAGAGTGTAAGGATCTTGAGGACTAGGGTACTAACTGACTCCTGAATTTCAGTATCTAAAGAGCTCCAGGCTGTGACAGTCTGACTTTCGTAAGGTACTCCAGGTGGAGTTCCTAAGATCACTGTTGCCTTTGGAAGTTTCATTCAAACATATTTGAAAAGGTTAAGAGCCCCACTATTAGTACAAACGTACTAAAAGCCCCTCCAAAAACAGGCCTTTGTGAATTCCAAAAGAAACTAGTCCTTGAGAAACTATACTTGAGAGGCTTGATTCAAAGGATATCTAGGAAAATGGGTAATAACAACACTATCAGCACTTCATTTCCCACTTTGCTCTGATTTCATTTAGTTAACAAAGGATCTTCATAAACTATGATCTATCTTTCACCGTGCATGCTTTTTATAATAAGGTTTCGTCTGGTGACTCCTTCCTTCTATGCCTCCACTGCACAATTTGAATTTGTATGCTGCATATCATTTTATATAATTAGCCTATATTTAGATACCTCTCTGTGATGGAAGGTTCTGAAACATATGGCTTTTTGTGGAAAAAATATTTCTGTTGCAGCTTTTCTGAACTTCATTTGGACCTGATCTGTGAGCAGAGCCTGGACCTATCTATTGTATGATTTGCAACACCATTCTGTGCAATTTTAAATTACCTCAGTGATTGAGAGTCCCTGAATGTTTTTTAACTAGAGAGACATAAACAGCTTGCTTAAGATGACCTTCAGATGTCCTTTCCTTTACAGTCCTGAGCCAATTTCATAGGTGAACAGTATAAACTGTATGCAATCTGTTACTATTGCATACAGCAGTGAAGTGGCGTTCCCCCTTCCCATGGTTGATGCTTGTCATGCTTCGTCAGTGCTGACAAGCAATTATTAGTCTTTGTTTCTTTTATACTATATATTGGCAAAACAATCATTGCAAGGAATTGTAGAGGTAGAAACCATTATCTTTTCACTATAGTGGTAACAGAGCTTTTAGGCTTACTGAAAATATCCATTAGGTTCTGTTCTCTTATCTGCAAATGCTTTCTTTTTTGCTTTGTGCTGTTCTGGCAGTTGAATCACCAAATTTGCTGCATTAAGAATGGATAACTGTATTCTTTCATTGGGTGATTTTCGTTTTCTGCTGGCCTTTGTTCAGGGCTGAAGACATGCTTCATTTGTTTTGAGTCCCACTATATTAAATATAATTATTATTATATTAAAGTAATATATTATTAATATATCATATAATAATTAATATAAATATATAATAATTAATATATTAATAATATAGATTATTAAATATATAATATATAAATATAATAATATATTATTAAATATAGTTATTATTATAAATATAATTATTATTAAATATTATTAAATATATTATATTCTAAGGCCTCCTTGGAATTAAACCTTGCAAGAGAGGTCAAGGACAACAGAAAGGGCTTCTTCAAATACATTGCAGGTAAAGCCAACAGTAGAGGCCATGTAGGCCCACTGATGAATGAGGTGGGGGCCCTGGGGACAGAGGATAAAAAGAAGGCGGAGTTACTGAATGCCTTCTTTGCCTCTGTCTATACTGTTGGAGGCTGTCCTGAGGAGCCCCGGACCCCTGAGGCCTCAGAAGAAGTCAGGATAGAGGAGGAATCTGTCTTGGTAGATGAGGGCTGGGTCAGGGACCAATTAAGCAACCTGGACGTCCATAAATCCATGGGCCCTGATGGGATGCACCCGCGGGTGCTGAGGGAGCTGGCAGAAGTCATTGCTAGGCCACTCTCCATCATCTTTGCTAAGTCATGGGCAACGGGAGAGGTGCCTGAGGACTGGAGGAAAGTGAATGTCACTCCAGTCTTCAAAAAGGGCAAGAAGGAGAACCCGGGTAACTATAGACTGGTCAGCCTCACCTCCATCCCCGGAAAGGTGATGGAACAACTTGTCCTTGGTGCTGTCTCTAGGCACGTCAAGGATAGGGGGATCATTAGGGGCACTCAGCATGGCTTCACCAAGGGGAAGTCATGCTCAACCAACTTGATAACCTTTTATGAGGACGTAACCCGGTGGATAGATGATGGTAAAGCTGTGGATGTGGTCTATCTCAATTTCAGTAAAGCGTTTGACACGGTCTCCCACAGCATCCTTGCAGCTAAACTGAGGAACGGTGGTCTGGATGATCGGGTAGTGAGGTGGATTGTGAAGTGGCTGAAGGAAAGAAGCCAGAGAGTGGTGGTCAATGGGACTGAGTCCAGTTGGAGGCCTGTGTCTAGCGGAGTCCCTCAAGGGTCGGTACTGGGACCAGTACTATTCAATATATTCATTAATGACTTGGATGAGGGAATAGAGTGCGCTGTCAGCAAGTTCGCTGATGACACAAAACTGGGAGGAGTGGCTGACACACCGGAAGGCTGCGCAGCCATTCAGAGAGACCTGGACGGGCTGGAGAGTTGGGCGGGGAGAAATTTAATGAAATATAACAAGGGCAAGTGTAGACTCCTGCATCTGGGCAAGAACAACCCCATGTACCAGTACAAGTTGGGGGCAGAGCTGTTGGAGAGCAGCATAGGGGAAAGGGGCCTGGGGGTCCTAGTGGACAGCAGGATGATCATGAGCCAGCAATGTGCCCTTGTGGCCAAGAAGGCCAATGGCATCCTGGGGTGTATTAGAAGGGGTGTGGTTAGTAGGTCAAGAGAGGTTCTCCTTCCCCTCTCCGCTGCCCTGGTGAGGCCGCATCTGGAATATTGTGTCCAGTTCTGGGCCCCTCAGTTCAAGAAGGACAGGGAACTGCTAGAGAGAGTCCAGCGCAGAGCCACGAAGATGATTAAGGGAGTGGAAGATCTCCCTTATGAGGAGAGGCTGAGGGAGCTGGGTCTCTTTAGCTTAGAGAAGAGGAGACTGAGGGGTGACCTCATTAATGTTTGTAAATATGTAAAGGGCAAGTGTCATGAGGATGGAGCCAGGCTCTTCTCAGTGACATCCCTTGACAGGACAAGGGGCAATGGCTGCAAGCTGGAACACAGGAGGTTCCACATAAATATGAGGAAAAACTTTACGGTGAGGGTGACCGAACACTGGAACAGGCTGCCCAGAAGGGTTGTGGAGTCTCCTTCTCTGGAGACATTCAAAACCTGCCTGGACGCGTTCCTGTGTGATATGGTCTAAGCAATCCTGCTCCGGCAGGGGGCTTGGACTAGATGATCTTTCGAGGTCCCTTCCAATCCCTAACATTCTGTGATTCTGTGATTCTGTAATTTGGACATCAGTTTTAGCCTCATTGACTGTAAAGATTTTGTTTTCCTCTTAGCAGTTGTGACATAATATGACATACCTGTGCAAGTTAAAAAAAGAAAAAAAAAATGAAGACAAAACAGACTGAGACAATTTTAGTTTCTGAGCTGGGAGGGAGTTTTTTGAACTTTACTCTGCTAGGTGGTCATTTCTGTATGACTCACATAAATCATTGTTTTCAAGTACTCCTAATAGCCTTCAAGAGCTTAAGCAGGATGCAGCCATGGAGAACAAAGATTTTTTTGCAGCCTCTGAGCTACCAGCTACTGCAGTTATGTCCTCCCGTCTGAATTAGAACAGAAGCAAGTTATCAAAGGTATCATCTCCTGCAGGAATTGTCCTTGGTTGAAGGCACACTGTTGCAGAAAAACAAATTGCCAGTGCAGGCAGAAGAAACAGCCTTTTGTACCCATAGAATTTACTTCTGCTCAGATATCTGGAGAGGTCCAGCACTGGTTCTGGCTATGGATTTTAATTTTCTCAAAAAAACATGTGATTGTGAAACCTCTTTCACCATCCCCATCAGAAATCACTTCCGTCTACTTGCTTGCTCTTGCCTCTTAAATGTCCCTCAAGTTTGTCCTGTTGCTATTCAGGGGTCATCTGCTAGTCTGTTTTGTTGAGCAAGATTGTTTTCAAAGTCTCTTTCATGCTGCCATGCTTGGAAAACATTTGGTAACCTTAACCAGAAACTTCTTCAACTCTCTCCTCGTGACTGACTAGCATGGGGCCTACAAAATGAAATCCCACTTGTGAAGGAGAAACATGGGCATACACACAGGCTGAGTTATTTAGAAAGACAGACCCAGAAATTGACTTCAGGACTAAAACACCATATTTAATGAAGATGGAAAAGGGTGAAAGTATATGCACGTTTCCTGATTTGGTAGCACCCAGTCTGTACTACAGTGTTGCAAGAGTTATAGCTCAGTCACTGTGCTTAATGTTCAACCCAAATTTTAATCAAATTCCTTAGGTGTTACTTAGGATGAGGTATTATTCTTGCATTTGCTAAAGCTGCTAGAGCTATTCAACTTGTATAAAACCGAAAAATTGCTTTTGCACACCTCATTTTTGACATCGTGTATGGACAGTTTATATAAAAGTAGTTATGGTCACCCATTGTTACAGTTTTAAAGGGTTTATTCTCTTTTATCTCAACTTCTGTTTCTTTTCTCCTGATATAGAAGAAAGGTTTTATAATCCTATTAGCTTTTGTACTGGCATTTGACACCTTTGCCTTTGACATTGTCGATGAATGAGGAGAGGGTCTGTCCAATACATAGCTCCAGTACATCCCCAGAACTAAAAGATAAGTTGTGGGTTCTTTTTCTCTTTTTCTAGTGGGTTTCTACTGTTGTGTTGTCTGACAGTAGAGGAATGGGGAGATTTAGGCCCCTTCTGCTGCATACAGACTGAGATGATAGCTGCTCCAGGAAGAAAGGACTAGCTTGTTGTTTCTTTCCAAACACAAATTATTCTGTCCTGTCATTTCAATCCTTATCTGTTCCAACACTGTCTGCTCCCCACTCCTGTTCCCAGGCTACTTTTACATCGGCATTCAATCCCATTCTCAGTGTGTCTCAAATACAATTTCTTATTTGCACATAGTAGAAATAAGCTACTTTTATTTCTTCTGACTTGGGACAGACAGCTCTATTTCAGAAACACCTATTATACTTAGGTCTTCTTCAGTTACAAGATGCTCTTTTCTTCTAGTTGCTTTTAGGAGGACAGGAGACAGTTCAGTTGATTGGACTGTCTCTACTGTCATCCTCTTGTGTAATTTTGCAGGAAGGCTACTGCCTGTCAAAGCTGTCTCCCAGATGTCCCTTTTCTGGATCATACAGAAGAAGCAGGAAGGCTCATGCTTAGGTGCTTCTCTGAGACCTCGGGCCATGTGCTGAGCAGCTGCTCTAGCCTGTGACAGTCAACCAGGTACCTAGGGGAAGCTACAGACTTGCTTGTCATGAGCTGTACATTCAAAATCCCTCTTAGACAGGAGACACCTTTCTGTCCCTCTTTAGTCTTTTTCACCCGTTATCTATATCTACTCTATTGAGGGAGTAAAATCTTATGCTGCTGTGTATCTCAGTCCCCACACTGGTAAGCTCAGTGTCACACAGGGGCCTTCAGTAGTAATATATTGTCCTGGTTTGGCCTAAACCAGGCCAATTTTCTTTTCAGTGATTTTTACTTTCAGCTAAGTCTCCTCTAAGTAACTGCACTTTCTGAAACTAACTGCATGTTTTGCAGACAGTGTGTGCTTCCAGGACTGATAACGCCCGAAGTTTGTAGTTATCACTGAGGCACCGGTAGGGATGTTGTGCAGAAAGGCTCTTGCTGTACTTGTTCTTAGAGAAACCAAGGTCACTGCTGAATTCCTCACTGCTTACGAGTGAAGAGCCGAAGGGGGGTCGCAGCTGCAGGGGGGAGTGGACAGGACAGGTGACCCAAAATTGACTAGCGAAGGTATTCCATCCCATACACATCATTCTTGGTATAAAGGGGGGGGATCACGAGGGTCTCGCTCTCTTTCTGCTATGGCCGGTGTCCAAGGAGGACTCCGTCTGTTTTCCTGCTGCCCCCGATCCCGATCCGTGCATCCCTGAATCCAGCTCTCGACCATCGCTAGGCCCAGCCTGGGCCTTCCCAGAGCCTGCCCTGCAGTGCCGGTGGTGACGTGGCCGACATCGGGGGAGCTCAATCTTGGTTTTGTATATATATTTGTATATATTTGATTATTTCTATTATTGTTATTATACTCTTTTTCATTATTATAGTTTATTAAAACTGTTTTAACTTTCCAACCCGGAAGTCTCTCTCCCTTTTCCCTTTCCCTTTCCATTTGGGGGGGGGGGGGGGGGGGGGAATAACAGAGAGCATCTGCCACAGGTTTAATAGCCAGCCCAGCTTTAAACCGTGACATATATGAATATGCTTCTTCTACCAAGAAAGATATATCTGAATAGTCTCACTTTGTTGTACTGAACTCCTTTAATACCATATATATTGCATGTAAGTACCTGGCATAGCGCTCTAAAGCACTGAACTCTAACCATGTCCCTTTCTTTTCTCTAAATTCTTTTGTGGAAGACAAGAGTAGGTGTTGGCCTCAAACCAGTTCCCAACAAAGCTTCCAAATTGTATCTGGGCTCTGGTGAAGCTGGTCACTGATTCTGCATGAAAAATATCATTGATATATGTAAATATTAGTATTTCAGAAATGGAGAGACTAAAACTGTCTCTTAAAATGAAGAACATGTACGAAGAAGTAGTTTTACATATAAAAGACCCCCGAAGTAACTCCTTTGTATTAAATTTCACCCTGTTTTATTTGAAACTGTAAGTGAAAGTGAAGGAAAGTGAAATCCTTTTAGTGTTATGTTTAAAAATTAGAACAGTTCTTGTTTATATTTATCAACAGAAAATTAAGATTAGGTCTGTGTTGTGAGACAGGAGAGTGTTTTCTAGTTCCCAGGTTTGTGTCTGCATCCATGTTCATTTGCACTTTTCACAGAATCACACAGAATCACAGAATATTAAGGATTGGAAGGGACCTTGAAAGATCATCTAGTCCAATCCCCCTGCCGGAGCAGGATTACCTAGACCATATCACACAGGAACGCGTCCAGGCGGGTTTTGAATGTCTCCAGAGAAGGAGACTCCACAACCTCTCTGGGCAGCCTGTTCCAGTGTTCGGTCACCCTCACCGTAAAGAAGTTTTTCCTCATATTTATGTGGAACCTCCTGTGTTCCAGCTTGCACCCGTTGCCCCTTGTCCTGTCAATGGATGTCACTGAGAAGAGCCTGGCTCCATGCTCATGACACTTGCCCTTTACACAGGAAATAATCATCAAAGAGAACCACAGAACACTCCCGTTTACACCAGCTCCTAGCTTCTGCCTTCACAGATCTCATGCTTCTTTCCTCACAGATTTTTGGTTCTGCTTTAAACATCAGCCTTTACAGTACTTTCATTGCTATGCTGTGTGTGCCCATGCAATTAATGCAAGTACCATTTACTTACTATGAGTCATTGCCCATCAACTAACTGACTTCTAAGTCACCAGAGTACTTTTTAGCTAACACCTTTTCCTCATTTTTCAAACTGACCTTTGTTCGCTTCTTTCTTCTATTCTTGTTCTAGAAACAAGAAGGTGACCAGAACGCTGAGACTATTAAAAACACAAACAATGTGAGTTTATGAAACAAACAAGAAAAAAAAAAAATTCCTCTTGTTTGCTTGTTTTTTTAAAATTGATATTCTGCTCTCAACAAACCAAATTATCCTAATAATGCATGAGGGAAAAGCAGCTGATACTGAGATTTACAAACGGAAAAAGGGCAATTATGAGTGCAACTCTTGCCAAAATCTACCAATGCTCTTTGTACTTTAGAAAATGTCCCTCTGAGATCCTTGGTTTCTGAGTTTGAACCTTCAACCTGTTTTTATGGTCATTATAAAAGCCCTGTGAGCAGGAACTTAAGCTAGGAAAGGCTGATATTCCCTCTAACTCTGGTGGCATTAGCAGATGCTGTCGTAATAAATAATTTGAAATGTGTAACAGCAGTCCATGTTGAAGTTTTGAGAAATCTTTTGTATTAGCCCCCATCTGCTTTTCAAGCAGAGAGGGTAGGGGTCTGTTAAATTGAGATGCTTCCTGCTGGCTCCTGCTGTTGTCAGCCAGGCGATTGTACACAATATTTACAATTACCTCACCACTTATAATTATACCTTTTCTTGAAGCCATTGGATGCACTCATTCAAATATTCTCTCTTGATTTGTCACTGCAGAATAGACTCCGGTCCCCTCCTTCATTATCCTACATATGATTTAATGATCTTAGACTTTTATGAACCTTACAGTTTAAGATAAGTGCTGACAGAAGCAGCTTGAGTACTTATACATAATTTTTAACCTTCAGCAGTACAATTAATGTATACCAGTGAGCACCACACTGGTCAGTATAGAAATACAAATAACATTTTGCTTTAAGATTTCATGAGCACATATCTCAGTATACTTTCATCTGGTAAGATCAGCATGGTAAACCACTGACAACTTTTAGCTCTATGATGCTTTTCTGAGGTTCAGCCATGTAATTTAGCCTGAAGTGGCCTAGGTTACAGTGGTAGCTATGATATTATTAGAATAGCTATCCTTACAGCGATATCGTTAACTGAGCAAATTAAGAAGTACTTGACCTGTCCTTACTGATTTTTTTAGTATTACATTCACAGAAACCTGTTTTTATAACATGCTATTTATTTTCCTCCCACTGCATCTGTGTGGTGTCAATTCCATCAAAACAGCAAGGGAAAACTGGATGTCCAGCAGGCAATGTCAAATAAGCAGGTACATAGGCTGTAAAAAATGAGAAAATACTTAATAATCTTGGCAATTTTCATAATTTTATACACTGTAAGACATAATTTTTGTGATAAATGGGTGATTTTTCTAAGCTGATGGTAAATTTTTAGTAGCCTCCCTGCTTTCCAAGTTTTCAGTTCCAGAGTGATGCATTTAATGGCAGAGATGATCTTAAATTCCTGTACTTGGTATGTCTCATGACATTTGTGTCTAAAATTTTCATGCATAAGAACCTTTATACAGGAAGAGTTTGTGTACTTATTCCATTTGCCTTAAGCCAACAAATAAACATGAAAGAAAGATAATCCATATTTCAGTAGTAAAATAATGAACGAATGGACTGAATTATTCATGGTCATTCCACCCTTTGAAACAAAATGAATTTGAGGAGGACATAACTGTTCTCAAGAAGGCAACGAGTAAAAGAATAGACCAGTCAAGCAAGTACTTCACTTTGAATTATTCACTGTGCTCTAACATTTAATTAACAGATGAACACAGTTGTCCTAGCACATGTTCAGTTATAGGAAACCTGAAAGTGTTGCCTACCATGTCTCCTCATTCAGTTAAATACTTCAGGAAGATCTGTATTGTGAGGAAGCTGGAGCCGTCGGTGTTTATTGATTCATGACTGGTGCTTGAAACACTGACCACAGAAATAAAGCCATGAATTTGAGAAGGAACTGCCCATGTATTATAGTTGGCCCTTACTGATTCTTTGGTTCTTGGCACTGTGTTTCTGTTCTCTGTCTGCTGACTGATGGTGTTTTTTAAAAAGAGAAACTAGCGTTTAGAAATGGAACAGCCCAGCTGTGTGATTGCCTTTTGGATAATCCCTTTGATACTTTGTCACTGAACAAAAGAGTCAGGTGTATGGGCTGTGAATAAAGACATTTCATTTGACACATTGCCATGTTTGGGATTTTTGGATCCCTGGAATTTGTTTTTCCTTTGTCAATGAATCCTTACTTCTGTCAATTTGGGTTTTGGTCTACTGCAAATGAATTCCATTTCATTCCAACAAATTTTTAACCAGCAAATCTAATCTGAAAAGTCACAGTTTGAACTTGAGACTATTTGCTTCTGAATTGCCACAGAAATGACACACATTCACTCTAAAATGAGAAAAAGATATTTAAAAGCTTGAAAAATACGAAACCTTAGGCTACTTGTCCTTTATGTATCTGCTAATAAAAGGAAAAGACTTTAGGGGGTGGTTCTTTTAGCTTTTGCAGCAGACTGGCTGTTAAAAAGGAAATAAACTAGAATTAGAGTAGAAATATCTTGAACCAGGCTTGTGATGTGTTTCAAAGAGGTACCATATTTAGGCCAGTTATGATGAAAGTTTACAGTTATCAGGTGACAGTTCATCTCAGCAATAAATACGGCCTCTCTCTTTTATTCACCATGCATAGCCTTTTTGTAAAAGTGTTATTGTTATTGATATTGAGATATTTGTGCGCCTTTAAAACCGCTGAAGTTCTCTTCTTCACATTTCATTTGGCAAATAGTTATGATTCCACCTTGCTTGTATCCTGGATATGCAACTGAATGAGCCGTATAAGGGATATATAGGATGTCACAGGGAGTATTTAATTGGTGATAACAAGTAATGCATTGCTACATACTTTATCATGTGTGTTTCAAAGTATCTTGTTTGACATTGGCAGTAACACTGAAAATATATGCAAAATAGAAGTAAGTCTAGACTCAGTGTTGTCTTGGGAAAACTGTACAATATCTTGGTCTCAGTCAGCTGTTAGTCAGCTGCAAAACACAGGCACCGAGTCCATTGGTCCATGTGAGGAACAACCAATGTGGAAATTACACTGAGGAATTCCTTAATCCTAATAAATTTTCACAGTCATGAAACCAAACTGAAATCTTTATCACAAACACTTAGGGAAGTCAAAGCCTTTCCCGTTTCAGATTGCATTAGATTAACACTAGAATATTTTAACATAAAATGTCTCCCTGCCAGGGCCCTGAGAGCGCTTGTAGGGCTGATGTGGCTCTGCTTGTCCTCAGCCCTGTGGTTTGCATTTCATGGATTAACCTTGGACTTGAAGTGTTACCTTGCTTTTGCCAGAAGATCACTGGACAGTCAGTAGGAGCTGCTGCTGCTGCCACCCTGCCCTGCTCGCCCTGCTCCGCTGCCATGGGACCGTGCCCCATCTCTGAGGGCTTGGCCTTGCCTATGTCAGGGGTGCTCCCGGCCTCCCTTCCCTCGGGGAGCCACCTGCTCTTGATGCTCCCTGAAAATCCTTTCTTAGCTATGCTTGTTTCCTTGCTTACTAAGGAAATCTCTTATAAGTATTTTATCACTTTTAAGCTTCTTTCACTTTTTATTTTTTCAAAAGGAAATACATGGTTATTACGTATTTAAAAATGGTATATGTTAAAAATGCATTGATGAGATTTATGAACAAATGCAAGTTCTGCTTTTGAATGGATGGCCTTTCTGTTTTCATGTGAGCTTCATAAACTCTTTCCAGAATGAACCTGGCTGTTATTTCCTAACATGCTGTTTATATAGTTCGGAAGATAGATGATGAAACAGCAGATATGTTTGTTTTCGTTAATAGTCATAAATTTTAAATCCAGAAGAGGCTGTTGTGTCATCTACTTGAGCTCCCAGTAGGACTGCTAAAATTTAGGTTACTGCCTGGGTTCTACCCTCATATCTTATGAATGAGATCTTAAGATTGGCACTCCAATTTATGAGTATGAGTACAGTCTCCTTCATTTCTCTTTAGTTGTATTTGCTATGTGATGGGCAGAAAAACTTAACTGCAAATCCACATGTATGTGCATTTTCACTGCTTTTCACCCATATTGATTCACCACTCACAGTCTGACCTACTAATCCTCTCCTGTGAACTAGCAATGCAAAGATGTCACATTTCTTTAGAAGATGTTGTTCCCAGGCAAATCCATCTCTGGTGAAGCTGGACATGGCATGATGAAGTGTCAGCACTAGGTGACTGAGACCACTTCATGACCTCTTTGATATACTAGCCCAGAAAGCAATAAGCACTCTTGCAAGACTGTGATGGTTAATGAGATTTTCAGGAAGCTGGAAGCAAGGGCTTCACCAAATCTCAACATACAAAGGTGATTACACATAAAGAGAGTATAAAGAGAGAAATTCTTGTCCTGTGGCCTGTGCCAGGTATTTTCCTCCATGTGCCTCCAACATAACTCTGTAAGATGTCTAAGAGCCTGGTACCTGAGTTTTGCTGCTGGTCCTTTGTGGGAAGCAGACTTTAAGCGCAATATTTTACAGAAGCTATGAAGGTGCTTACTAAGGCTTTTGGAAGAGAGGTGGGTTGGTTTAAGTTGACCTGGGATTTTGTAGAGGATAATAGCTGAACTGTAGAGGAAGCAGGAGGATATGGAAGTGTGAGAACAGTATATCTCACTAGATACAGAAACTAGCCCTGTTTCATGCTGCACAGGAGCTGTTTTGTATCGTCACTGTTTCATGCTGCACAGGAGCTGTTTTGTATCGTCACTAACACTGTCTTTCAGGTGCTACTGCAGACTGGCAGAGTAGAAGTGGTGACTATTCGAACCTGAGCCAGAGGCTAATTGGTCCCATATTTGTGAAGGGTGAGGCAGAACTGGATGGTCTGACAAAAGCTGGTTGCATCCAAGACAGTTGGGCAGGTACATCTGGTCAGAAATATTCTGTCATTGTTTGCTATCATAGAATCACAGAATCATAGAACGGTTTGGGTTGGAAGGGACCTTAAAGACCATCTAGTTCCAACCCCCCTGCCACAGGCAGGGACACTTTTCCTCTAGACCAGGTTGCTCAAAGCCTCATCTCAGACCCAACCAGACTTCTATCATGCCACTTGGTGTTCACCTGGCAGTGACAGAGCTGGCGTCAAACACCCCTTCCCTAAAAGTCGGAGATGGATTAGGCAGCTATGCTGAACTGCCTGGGCTGATCTCTACCCAAGACTGAGTGTGCTCGTGGGGGCGCATTTCATTCGTGAGGGGTTTCTCTTTGCTGTTATTGGCACCTCTTCTGTGATGAGTCCGGGTGTTAGAATGGCCACAGGGCAGCCCATGAAATGGGGTCACATGTGGCTGGAGATCTCTGCACATTGGCTTAGATAGCTACTGCTGTTGAGCTGTAACATGGTCGTGATGATGGTGGTATGGTGTATGCTTTATGCACAGTTCAAGCACTGGCAAATTCCTCAGGAGAGGGATTGTATTTTAAATTTTTCCACTGTCTCTTTAGGGAAGGGATCAGTGTCCCTTCAAGATAATCAGTATGCATAGCTGAGGAATTTGTTGCTCATGAAGTACCAAAGTGTCCCCTTACAGACCAGCTCAGACCCAGCTGTTAAACCAAACTCATAGTCTTCATAAAGGAAAACATCTAACAGGGTCAATGAGTCTTCCCTATTTAAAGAACAAGAAATTGGGTTCAATGTGCAACCACCAGCAAAATAAAACAAACCCCAGACTTTCAGGCTAGGCTTATTGCATTACTCTAAAAGGTATTAGGACTTGGGTCCAGGCACTGGAAGAAAATATTCTGCACAGAAGCATTACTAGGAAAAAAACCTTTGGATTCTGAGTTCAGACAAATTGGACTCTCAAGTAACTTCTGGGGACATTGTTGAGAATTAGCAAAGACCACAGACCATTCCTGGTAGGAAGTTACAGAATGGAAGGAGCCAGACTATGCCATTGACCTCAAGTCCAGGGACTGGGCCCTGGCACTGTTTGGTTTAATGGTATAGATACAACCACGGGATAACAATCTGTAAGTCGAGATCTTGAGGAAACTCAAGTGTGATTAGAAAATAAACATTATCTCATGGATAGGTTTGAGCAGACTGTTGTGAACTTTCTCAGTCTTTCAAGTTTGGCAAGATGAAAATGCATTATGAATAGTTTTTTTGTGGTATTTTGCCATTTTGTCTCCCCAAATTTATGCAGAAAAATACATTTGAATATCTTGCTGTGAATGTCTGGCCTTAAATGGAAGGGGTAGCAACCATTTTCAGACTGTAGGAAGTCTTGTTCTGATTCTCAGTTGAATGGACTCGGTCGCTCCTCAATTTTTAACAGGTCTATTCCACCTCACCTTCTTCACACACTTAATGCTTATAATACCATACTATTTCCAAATACTTTGAAAGTAGATGTCCAAATTATAATAGAAATTTAGTGGGTTTTGTTTTTTATTTTTATTCAATCTCTAGCAATCAGGTTTTAGCATGAGTGCAACGGCCGGGCAGTTCTTACTGCATTGGGATAGCTCCTGTTAATAACTGATGTGTGTTGTATAGTAACAGCAATAATATTTTGTTTAACCCTAGGAAGTATTTTTGCCTTCACAGTTTAGGCTTTGCGTCACTGTCAGATCTGCTTCTAGTTACCAGATTTTCTGTTTCTCCTGGCAAAGACTGTTTGGTTGGAAAAGTAAACAAATACTACATATGAGTTTTGAAAAGCCTTACATTAAATGGCACAAATTAGTTTAGCCAACTGTCCCAGACCAAGTGCCTGGATGTTAAACTACAGCATTAAGAATACTGTTTTTGGTGAAATGTCTGGAATTTACCTAATTTTACAATCATACAGCTAAGCTGTATGATTATTATAAAGCAGAATTAACAAATGCAAGCTTGTGGAATGCTTTTCCTTCCTCTCACTGAACATCAAACATCAGGCACCATTCTGTTTAATAATTGGAGACAGAGCAAAATGACCAAAGCATAGCACCAAAGTTGCTCAAATAATGTAATAATATGCCCTGTGGTCACTTTCATTCAGAAGCATTATCGGGGGAGACTGATGTTATCATGCAGTGCTTCATCTTCAATGGAGTATACTGCTTAGATGAAGATGGTGCACTGCATGTTGGCACAAGTCATATCTGCAGATTGTACCAAAGTGTTACAAAGGAGGGCAGCTATAATGTACTTGTTATTGAATTCCTGAGCAGCTTTCAGTGCATCAGTCTCTGATGGGAGTTTTGGACAGAATATATCTCTTTAAGATAGCCACATTCCTAACTGAATACCTGCAAAGGAGATTCTTTGTCAGCCAGCTCTGGTGCTTGCAGTGTAGTTCCTACTGCTTTGCCCCCTTCTCTCACAAGACATGTGGAGCGTATCTTAATGAGTCACTAGGGCTCCTCTCAGGAAGCCCACTAGAAGAGTGTGCTCCCAGGAGCTGTGGTCTCTTGTATCTGAAAGCAGTTCTAGGGTGGTAGAAAGCTCATGTAGTGGCATGTGGCAATCTAACACTACAATGCAGTGGGAAATTTTTGCTTTAATATAAGCCTTTGAACATATTTCACAACTGAATTTAGTAACTATGTATGTATGATAAAAGTAACTGCAGCTTGCTGTGCATTAAGCAATTAGTTGCCTTTCAGATTCTTTGGATGACGTGTATTTGCTGAACAGTTTACTACGTGTTCAGCTTGGCTTTATAGCAGCCAAACTCGCCGCATATCTGATATAAGTGCACAAAAGAAAGAAAATGGAAAGCTTGGACAACTGGACAGTTCTAGTTCTCTGCTGTCTGTGACCTACTTTAATTTATCTGTTACTCACAGGCCAGCAGACATACAGAAAGGGATGGTATTTTACATTTGGGAAGATAACAAGGTCCCCCCTTCTTCTCTGAAGAGCAAAAACCTGGAATGCAAGTAACACCAAAGCTCTTGATGTTAGGCCATCTACCCTTATTTCTCTGAACAGGCTAAAAAATGCTGGGTGTAAAATGGATCATATCATAATTGATAGTCTTGTCCATTGTCCACCTAAGAGATTTCATTCTCTATATTGTATTTCCAGGTGCCTTCTCCAGCACATTGTAAAACAGTGCTTACATGAGGATCTCGGTACTTCTCTCGGGAAACTACTGCAGATTCAGTAGGTGAAGCCTATTGTGTGTAACACGGTATAAAGGAGAGTGAAGAGGTGCTCTGAGCAGCTGAAGCTCAGAGACATAAGTAAAAAAAGTAGTCCAGCTCGACTTGCTTTTAGAAACATTTTGCTGTTTATTTTATGAAAAAAGTTGCTTACTTAAAATCTATTAATTACAGCTGTTATTACCAAATTTGCAGAAAACATACCTATGTTGTGGGGTGAATCAAAAGTGTCAGTATATCAAACATCCTACTAAATAGATATATTTTAAGATGTTGAAGAACAAGAAATAAAATATTCTTATGAACAATTAAACCCTGAACAGTGACAGGGAATGAGGCTGTCACCTCCACTAAAGCCTGCTTTATACTGCTTTAGATGATATGGGAGCTTTGTATATTTTTAACAAATACTATATGCACCTCACTTTCCCTAATTGTTACTGTCTTGCCTGACTACAAAGGGAAACCCACATCAAAGAAAATAATGACAGAGTCTGAGGAGAACGTCCAAAGTCCTTGTGGGAACTAATAGGAAAGCTCTGAGTTGAAAATCACCTCTGCCAGATACCAAATTGGTGGGCAAGTTTACCCTTTCCAGACTCAAGCAGGACACAAACTTTTCAGATGCTGATTCAAGGGAAGAAGGGAGGTTAAGTGGGCTGTCAGCAGCTGCTCAGGGGGAAGGTGATGACTGACTCTGAGGAGCACATAAGCAAGCTGAAACAAAACAGTGTCACCTACCCCCCACCTAACCCAGAGATGGGAGTAGCAGGATGAAGCTGAATTTACTGAGGCTCAGATGGAAAGATGAAAGCTGAGGTAAGGGTCTTTTGTTTGTTTAAGCCTTTTTCTCTGTGTTTGAGTGAATAATGCTTTGTTTTGGAGAAGCTGGCTTGGGGTCACTTCAATTCATCTGCTGTCATAGGCTCTTGGAAGAAAAGGCATATTGATGACAAACACAGTTAGGTCTGTCAGATCAACATGAGTAGTAAATGAGATATTGTCGCCAGGATTTTCAGTCTGAGAGTGGTGGGACCATATGGCTCTATCCACAGAAAGTTGAAGGTAACAAACCTCTTTTCAGGAAAGTATGCTTGAGAGGTATGAATAGGCACTTCCATATAGCTTATCTGTAGTTGCAACTAATCTCACAATTCTTTCAGTTTAAGAAAGCAGAATATTCTCTACTGGAAATTCTTTCCTTTAATTTAAGCAATTGAAAAAAATAACAAACATTTACTTAAAAATATGTAAAATGGCTTCCTGCCAACAGTTGATATGTGCAACAAGTGATCCAGAACTAGCACATCTCAGTTCAGTGCTTAAAAAGGAATATTTGATAGATATGTTGCTGTATGGGGTTAAGTTTCATTCTGAATAGCTGGATTTCTGCTCACATGGTTGAAAAATATTTGAAGAAATGTAATTTGCAATGGCCTTAAAAGATGAAAATGTTATATTTATTTAAGGATATTATCTTCCTTGCAATCTTTTTTGAAGCATGACCTGTAAACACCTAGCAGCCAGCATCGATTACATGTTCCCAATTAATGGACTGCTCCTGAAATCAGACACCAGCCCTGCAGGCAGGGGAGGGTGTGTGGCCCAGGAAGGTTTCAAATCACCTTTTTTAACAGATTAAGATAGATGCCATCAGTTGAAATGACAAGTAGGGGAATCTTTTTTTGTGTCAATAAACAGGAAGAACAAGAGGATATGTTGAGTCCTCATTAAAATGTATGAGGCATTAGAAAATCTAGCAGCAAAATAGTTTCAGTTTATTATTAGTTGTCTGCTGGAAGGCCACAGACTGGAGATTATGAGGAAGAAAAGGCAAATTATTTCACCCCAGTCTTCCACATTTGTAGTTCAAAGAGACCTCTATTTTTGAGTATTATAGAATTAGGATTTGATCTTATTTTGTTAACTTTGATTTATACAGTTTATTTCACTGAATCTAGAAATGGACATTTTTCCTTTTCTTGATAAATGCACTGTAAGTAAATGTTTAAACTGGAACCTGCAGGGGTAGAAATTCATATTTAATGTTGTTGCAGATTCATTAATGTATCTCTTATTCCAGCACTGATATGCCAGATAGCAGATTTTGCTTTCCTTTGAAGGGAGGAAGTGAGGTCTAAAAACCAGGAAGAATATTTTTTCCCTTGAAATAAGTTTTACAGTTCATGATTAATGTTTAATTTGAAAAAATATTTAACAACTTCAGAAAGGAAATGATCTCTGGTCTGCCTAGAATTAATGTCCTACCACCTTAACAGAGAGGAAGGGCCACAGACCTTAAACTACAAACAATGCCATGGAACAGCAAAAGAAGCAAGTAGTTCTTGCAGTAACTAATCTGTAAGACTCATTTCTGCAGATCTGTTTTGTGTTCTTTCTTTTGGTTTTAGGTGCCAAATGGTGGGAGCTGTAACAGAGGGGTTTCTTGGTGTTGAAACTTGTTCAAGAGTTTTCTCCTATGTGTGTATATATATTGTCAGATCTTTAATATGGCATGACTTGATAATGCAACACATTCTTCAGACCCACTTAATTTATTGGAATATGTATCTTTCTCCACTCCTCTGTCATAGATGTCAGAATCATAGAATTATAGAACGGTTTTGAAGGGACCTTTAAAGGTCATCTAGCCCAACCCCCCTGCAATGAGCAGGGCCATCTTCAGCTAGTTCAGGTTGCTCAGAGCCCTGTCCAACCTGACTTTGAATGTTTCCAGGGATGGGGCATCTACCACCTCTCTGGGCAACCTGTTCCAGTGTTTCACCACTCTCATCTTACAAAATTTCTTCCCTAAATCTAGTCTGAATCTCCCCTCTTTTAGTTTAAAACCATTACCCCTTGTCTTATTGTTACAGGCCCTACTAAAAGTTTGTCCTCATCTTTCTTATAATCCCCCTTTAAGTATTGAAAGACCACAATAAAGTCTCCTTGGGGCCTTCTCTTCTCCAGGCTGAACAACCCCAACTCTCTCAGCCTTTCTTCATAGGAGAGGTATTCCTTCCCTCTGATCATTTTCGAGGCCCTCCTCTGGACCTGCTCCAACAGGTCCATGTGTTTCTTGTGCCAAGGACTCCAGAGCTGGATGCTGTACTGCAGGTGGGGTCTCGCCACAGCAGAGCAGAGGGGCAGAATCACCTCCCTCAACCTGCTGGCCATGCTTCTTTTGATGCAGCCCAGGATACGGTTGGCTTTCTGGGCTGCAAGAGCATATTGCCAGATCATGTCCAGCATTTCATCCACCAGTACCCCCAAGTTCTTCTCCTTAGAGCTGCTCTCAATCTCTTCATTCTCCAGCCTGTATTGATACTAGGGTTGCCCTGGCCCAGGTGCAGGACCTTGAACTTGGCCTTGTTGAACCTCATGAGGTTCACATGGGCCCACTTCTCGAGCTTGTTTAGGTCCCTCTCGATGGCATCCCATCCCTCAGGCATGTAGCTTGGTGTTGTCTGCAAACTTTTTTGTCCCTTAACTGCAGCACTAGAAGGTGTCATTTGGGAATTCACCTGCCTGCTCCCCCCCCACTTTGCCTATGTCATGAGTTGAAATAATGAATACAAGACAACCCCTTTTTCTTCCCTTTCTCACTAGACATTTAATCATAGTCTTTCCAAGAGACCGGTTGGCATCCTGTAGTCAACTCATGTGCTTTCTAGGTTGCCCAGAAAGGTCACCAAAGATGTCTCTGAATGTTTTCCAAACTTGGAGGCTTATCACAAAGGTTTGAGAGCTGGCTGTTAATTTGCTAGTTTTGGGTTTTATAATCAGTCTCAGTAAGAAAGGCACAACAGCAAGTAGAATAAGGTAGAAAGTAGGAAGAGAAACATAGATAGCAAGCCAATCTTACGTTCCTTCAGATGATGGGAACCCCACTTTTATGCAACATCTGGCAGCCTTGGAATGCTGGGCAGGATTTCCATCCATGGAGAGGTTCAACCTTTCCTCTATATGGTGACTCCTTGTACCTACAGCAGCAAAAGTTTTTAAGTTCTCTTGACAGGTAGGAATGTTATCTCTTAAAGCCCACCAGAGCATATCTAGCTACACGTACTTAGGAACTGTATCCAGGAACAGTGCATGCACAGGGTATTCCAGCACATTCCCTTACACTGTTATATGCATGGGGTTATACTGTGGACACTTATGCTAGCACACAGATTTCTCAAGCCTTAAGTAGAAGGCTCAGTATAACAGATGTGGCTTGCTCAAGATCTCTAACTCCCTGAACAGAGTCTTCTCCAAGACTCCTAATACAGGTATGTATTTGTATATTGAAGAGCTGGTTTACTCAAGTTAATTGAAACTTATTCAGAGGAAATCCTTTAACCATTCTAAGTGCATTTTAAAGAATGTCATCAACTGCTTTTCTGTTAATGTATTCCTATAAAGATCACTAATTCTGTCATTGCAATGTAGCAATAAAAATGGAACAATTATGTTATTTGAGAATAGAAGCCTTGATAAATTTATAAAAATATTTGTATAAAGCTTTGCAGTCATCATATAGGCTGATTATCAGAACCAATTTCCTTAAAAATATCTAGTAGAGATTCTGTGTTTTGGAAGGAATATCATTCTCCATTTTTATTTGCCAGTAGAATAGCATCCTGTCAAATACTGCCAAGGAAAATTTTGATTCCTCCTTACTAAATAAAGAAATGATTGATATTTAAAAAAAATTATAAGGATGTTTTTAAAATTATCACATCTGTTTGTGGTTTGTTTGTGTGTGTGGGGGTGGGAATAAAGAAACATATGAGGTAAATAAAATATGAACTGTTTTCTGTAGACTTACTTCCACTGATGAGATCAGAAAGGGTGAATGTTGAGCTTTCTACCTTTTTCCCCCTGTCTCTTTCAATTGTATTTTCAATTGGATAGGCTTGGCAATTTCACCGTTTTGTCTGTTTGTGGTACCACAAGGAAGAGAGGTGATCCGCTAGATCAATTCAGTCCTTGAAGGAATATAGTTTTCTAGTAGTTGCAAGGTGGTTAATTAAAAAAATATATCTTTCCATAGGCTGCTAAAGGATATGTTTGTTGACAGAGGCTTGTGGAAGAGGTGGACTTCAAACTGACGGCTTGTTCAGAGCAGGAAAATCTGCCTATGAGGACAGATATTGTCAGAATGTAGGGCTTGTGGCTTAAACTCAACTGAACAGACGTGTCACTTTTGCAATGATACAAAAGTGAGAGAGGCTAAGACTCTTCCTCCTTCAAGGGTGGGGGAAGACAAGGTATTTTTTTTCTGAATTCTGAAAACATTATTTTTTCAGTGAGTGACTTGAACATTTAAAATATTCTGAGCAGTGTTCTTTTCTCCTTCTTTTCCATTCCCACATGCCTGCTACAACTATCTGCCCAGCTGTGCTAGTAAATATGATAAGGCATTTTAACAGTCAACAGTGAATTACTTACCTGCAGTTTTATCAAAGGGCATAGCTGCAGAAAGTAATCACAGCTTCACATTTTGATGCATAGTGTCATATTTCCTTATAGGTTTTAATACATCATTGACTTAGTTTCATATCTCATTTCTGTGGTTTATAAACTAATTGACTATATCTTGGGATGAAGCAGATCTTCTTTTAAAAATTTTCTTCTGACATGTTATAAGCTATAGTGTGATACTATCTGTGTGTCCTGATGCAGTTATGATGATTGAGCTGCACTCTGCTAATTTACAAGATCACTGGTTGGACACAGGCTGTTTTGGACATGCTTGGACACTCGCCCTCTGTCACAAAAAGTGCCCCATGAAATAATGTGTCACATTTTGCTTTTTGATACACCAGGTAAAAGCTGAACTTTTAAGAAAAATCACTGACATAAAAGGATTCCCCTGTTTTGTGAGAGTTCAGAATAAAGACTAATTGTGTCTTAAACCTAAAGACACAATTATTGAACTGAATATAACAAAATCAGAAACTGACTTTTCTGTAAAAAAAAGAAGTTAGCCAGTATTTAAAACAAAATCTAGAACAAGAGTCTGGATATTATTTTCTTGCTTTCCCCATAAAAGAGTGTGTTTTTTTATTTTATAACAAATTAGTCACTACAAAATGGTGTGACAGTTAGTTAGAGGTTGAACTTGTGATATTTTGGTCTCTCAAGGTCCGTATGTTCTGCAAAATATGAAGGAATTTCAGTTTCTACTGTAATATAGGATGGTCAACACTCTATAAACATAAAAATCATAGACCAAAATATGTATTTAACATTTGCCCCTCATTCCTATGTTGATTACATTTCTAAAGCCAGAAGGAATAATTAATCTGACCTAGTGTATAACAAGGCCATTTAGTGTCACCTGGTAATGACTGCATGATTTTCAATAACCTGTCTTTCAGAAGAAACCTGTACTCTAGACGTAAAGACTTTGAAGAGATGATACTTATTTTACCACTGATCACAAAGAATTGTCTTTGGGTATTCCTGACTGGCAAAGCTTTGGAAAGATAGAGAAAAATGGGTAATTTCCATTCAGAACACAAAGTACCTGGGTTTCCTTGTCTTCCCCTGTTGATTTCATGTACATTGCAGCAGGTATCAGCAAAAAAATTACCCATTGAAAATAAAAAATACTGAAACAAACTTAATAAAAGACCTGTGTTAATTTTAGACTGAAACTGGTTTTCTAAACTTCAGTCTGGAATACATATATAAGAATGACTTATTAGCTTTGTTTATCACCGAAGGCAGCAATTTAGAATAGAAATGCTGACCTAAACTCAGCTGGAAAAATTATGAATGTCTGCACAGCGATCTGCTTGCAAAGACTTTTCAGAGTGAGCAGAGGAATTTTGGGGTGTTAAGGTAAAGGAAATGAATGCTCTCATTTTATTAAAAATTATCAATGCCACTTTTTTCTGTTGCACTTTTCAGGGAATTTCACAAATCAACATTTCCAGCAACAAGTGCACACATTCTCATGACCTTTTGGGATGATCCAAAGTTTTAAATGATGTTCAATTTATAGTTCCAAATCCATATCCACATTTTTTGTAAATATTTACTGTTGGGAACCTTGACAGAGAAAAATCAAAACTTTTCCAATTCATTGTACAGCCAGCCAGACATTCATCAAAGCTTTAGTTCCCACTGACTGTTGTTCTCCATTTTCACACCAATTAGAATGTGACACCCAGGGTTCATTAAAATAAATGAAATTTAAGCATTGTACATAAAGCCAGAATTACTTGTGTTTTTTTTTCTTTCCTGCATTAAAAAAATTTGTTTGTTCATGTGCATCCTATAATCAAAAAAATCATACAGTATATAGTCTTCCACAGTTTTCCACCTGTGATTCATTATCTGTTAATGCTATTACATGGGACTGCAATGTAACATGAGTTTTGTTGTAATAGGCACACCTACACATACAACCATTAATTGATTTGGAGCCTTCATAAAGGTACTTGAGTCATAACCAGAGGACATTTTCAGTGATGCTGGCTGTCTAACTCCCAATGTCTGAGTGCCAGTCATGCATTTGAAAACTGACATTATCAGTAATGTTATCACACAATTTTAAACAAATGAGATATAGATGCCATCACCTTTAGCTCATCTTCCAGTCTTGTAGTTCTGAGTCTCTCTGTCTTTTACTATTTAATCTTTAAGTTAATTTTCTCAGTACATGCACAATTCATGGATATAAGATTGATAAAAGTACAAAGTGAAATCTTCCTTCTTGTCTGAAAGATCTCATAGTCTCTGTATGGAACAGTATTTATACATTTACACAGACATTTCAGTCTGGAAATTAAGTGGATTTCAACAGAGTGCCGTGCAGAGGGGTCTTCATCTTTACTTGTCTTTCTATGTAACAAGGCTGAAAATAATAATTTAAATACTTTCCTGATGAATTTAGGTTTGTCTAGTTTTCTTAGTATCTTCTTTCACCTGTCTTGACACATGCTTTAGAGAATGCATGTTACCTCTTCTATTTAGGAGGCAAAAGAGCCTTTTAGAAGCCTGTGAACAGGTATTAATTTTTCCAGATTTGGCATGATAGTGCTCAGTTATGACTTTTTGCTCTTTGCTGTGATCAGCATAGAGCTAGATGTGGCAGAGGGAAAATCAAGGGGATTCTTCAAATCTAGGAGGATCTTTTTTCAAGAAGGATAAATCCATTCAGAAATTCACAGAGGAAAACTGACACACAATCAAGATTATCATATATGCATGCTCAAATGTCTTCAGGCAGTACTTCCTGCAGAGCTCTGAGTGGACAGAAGTTTCACATGCAGAGTATAACACAATCGAGCTTTGGGCTTTCCCTTGAAGGAAGGAAAAAAGAAATATATCAGCTCTTAATTTTCCTTGTACAAAATAGATCTCATCATACAGTGTAGTGAAATAAAAAATAATCTCTAAGACACTGAACACGCATAATTCTTATAAATTTCTAGTTCCTTTGCTTGTAGATAGGAATATAAAATTTTGTCTTCACAGTATTTTCTGTGCTAATGCCTGGATTTTTAAAAGAAGTCTGCTTTGTCTACTTAATACTTTCCTGTTACTTATAATACCACAGAAGAATGATATATTTTCTGATTCAAATAATCTGAAGTATCTGTGTTATTGTCTGGCAGGAGTCATTGATCCTATTGTACTGATAAATGATTATGGAGCTGTGTAATCCAAGGCTGCCAGTGTATCTGCAGTACCAACACCTCCTTTGAAATGATACGAAAACATGGGGAAGATGTGTTAGCCTTCTTCCCTCGAGCTAAGTCTATTTGTGATCTCATGGACTTGAAAAATAACAATTTTCCTTTCATACTGATTTCCCCATGAAACAGAATAATTAAAATGCAGTTGATGATAGGTGGTTGAATAAAGATGCATGTCAAATGGCAATGATGTGTTGAGTGTCACTGTAACTTTCTGAGGACAATTGGTGTAAGGAAGCAGCAGTATCTCCTAGGCTGCACTGTGAAGGCTACGTAGCTCATTCCACAGATGATACAGAAAGAGTTACTGAATTCCTATTTGCTTTACATTCACTTTAGTAGAATTTTACTAATTTGTAATTCCTAAATCTCATAGTCTGTGGAAAGCAGGCACTGCATGGTTATACAGCTGGTCTATTACCTACATATAGCGTACACATTTTTTCTCAGGTACTAATAAATGGTAGTTATCACTAGATCTGTTTATGGCAATTCAAATGAAGAAAAAAGAATCCAAATGCCATTAGTGAAGTCATACTCTTCAACTGAAAAATATCTCCCTGTTTTCCCTTTCATGAATTCAGTTTTTGTCTCCTTTGCTGCACTGCATCTGTTTGTGCAATATTCAGTATCCATAATGAGTTGTTAATGAGCTGTCAATTATGAATGCAATTTATAGACAAGAGAGATTTGAGGACGAGGTACTCTTTCAACAATTAGTTCTGTATCTGAGTTCTCCTTCATGTACAAATATACACTGTTTCTGTTACAGTATCTCTTATACTAAAATCTTAATCTGAGTCACTCTGAATATAGTTACACATTTACTGAGTTTCCTTTAATGATATATTGACTATATCCTGAATATTGCAATGAACAAAGACTACAGTATAATGAAAACTGTTATGCCAAGAGCAGACTCAAAGAATTATGCTCATTAAGCTGTGATCCTGAACCAATGAATTTAATGGGAAATTTGCCATCAAATTCAGTATGAACAGAACCAGAACCTAATTTCTTAAAGGCACTCAGAAATATGGTCTTTAATAACAGTTTTGTAATACATCATGATACAAAGAGAATTAGCTACAAGCGACCTAATTATACTGGAGAATGAATCATCTAATACTCTGTACATACAGCTAGGACTCCCCTACGCACAAAACTTGAAGTGATTTGCATAGTTTGTTTTTTTTCACCTTTTCTTTACAGTCAGGAGTAACTGAGGCACAGATGCTAAAGCACAAGTCAAGATTATATATAAACAATGGCAGAAATCAGCCCAGATCTATCAACCGCTAAGCCATATAACCATGTTTGAACACAGCAGCAAACCCTAGTATAAGAATGGGCACCAGGTGGACTGTGCGTTCATCAGGCAAATGAGGTCTAGTCACTCCATTACCATTAATTACAGTTTTAGTGGTTTGAAATTGAGGCAGCTCATGAAACAGAACTCCTTATGAAAAAACAAGTTTATAGATGGATTACCTTGAATGAACCCTGAGATTTTATGAGCTCCATTCCTTCTCCGAATAGAGGAATTCCAGCATGAGCTTTTGCCACCATCAGAGACTTAAATATTTATTAGAGATTGGACAGAGCTGCTTTGAGAGAAATCAGTTACTGGTGGTTAACAGAGAGGAACTTGAGGTCCTAACTTGGTTACTTAAGGCATGAGATTTAGCCCTCCAAACATTCAAAGCAGTCAAATGTCAGTTGGGTGTGTTGTGTTTTTTCTATTTATTTTATTTTAATTGATATCTTTCTGCTGGTTCAGGAAATGTTACTTGTGCACAGTAATTTTCCAGAGCTGCAGAACTAGAGATTTTATTTATATTTATTTGTTTGTTTTGCACTAGATGTAATTCACCCATGCTGAGGTTTTGGAAAAACCTGGTACTTTTTCTCCTGTCATAATCAACATCTGGCAAGAACCAAGGGTATGGAGGCTTTTAAATGTTTGCTCTGAATTTGGGAAATGCAGCTGTGGTACTGTACTTACAACCCATTTCTTCTGAAACCTGGTGGGGAGAAAAAGGGAAAAAAAAAGAAGCTGTTTAAAATCATATGACAGGTTATTATTTTGTTTAATGTGAAATGTTCATCTGACAAACTTATTGAGCTTGATTTGTGTACAGAACCCTTCTGCAAATCTACAGTCTATCTGATTTCCCTTCCCCCTCTCCTTTGCTCCCTCCCCTGCCACTAGCACTGACATCAACCATTGTGCCATCTGAGGAAAAAAAAAGGTACTTGGAGTATTAAAGTGATTTAACCAGTTTGATTTATGTTAATGGTACAGAAGAGAATATTTTTTGGTCCTCAAAAACATAACAGGCAATTGATGTGCCATATTGCAGTATGGTTTTAGCTATCAACATGTCAAGATTTAGTTTTGCTGTTAACATTTTACGATTTAGAAGGCTATAAGAATATGTGCAGCGTAGCAACAACTCAGGCATCATTCCCTCAGCTATATTTATTGGGCTTTCATTTTTCCCTTTTATAGAAGAAACTGAAAAAGAAAAAGAGGAAGGGAAAAGAGATAGACATTTTCTGTCTTTCATTTTCTTCAGTCTGTCAAGTTGTGAGGATAAAGAGAAAGAAAACTGACTTCTAATGGTTTGTTTTCAGACCAAAGCAGATTCAGGGCAGAAGAATTCAAATGTAGGGTGTTTTGTTTTTTTGTTAAACTAAAGATAATTTGTGCATAAACTGTAGCTTCATGCTTCTACCCCCTTTATTTATCCATGTAGCTGAAAGCTGCATGTTTAACATGTTGTTGAGATGGTGATCTATAAAAGCCAGTTGTCTGAAAATCTGGAAGTACCATGTGCGGTGTACATGGTCATATAAGAATTTATTTTCCTTCTGGTCCTTCATGTCCTTCTGATTCTGCTGTGGAAAATCAATAAGTTGTACTTCCTGGTGTCTAAGTGGGAAAATAAGTTTTTCATACTAGAAGAATGTCACAGTGGCTAGAGCTGCTAAAGTAAGGTCTAAATTCCTCTGTGAACTTCAGTGGGTATTTTACTTCTCCCAGGTTTTTAGTTGCTGGCCATTGGATAAAAATTGTTGCTGACCATTTAGAACTAGCACTGCAAAGTGAATGAGGCACATAAACAACTGACCTTCACCTTCTGAAATTTCCATACTTAAACTACTAAATTAAGAAAACAATATGAAACATGTATGGTAAGAAACAGTACAAATTTTAGAAAATGTTTCAAACTTCTTTCCATGTACATTTCAAATTTTGAAACTCAATGTCAGTAAGGTATTGAGATTCTCTGTGAAGGTCTAATTAATATCTTTCATTTTTTCCGGTTGCTCTGCATGATGAAGAAATGCCTAGTATTCAGGACTTGACACTCTATCTGCCCGAAGCTGTGTAAGAGGATGTGAAGGTAGTCTGGAACTTTGTAGACATGCAAAGTTTGGTTTCAGAGGACTGAACTTTTTATCTTCAAGTAGTGATGAAGGTTATGTCATATTTCTTTTACGTGATGATCTAGGGGCTAGAGCTGTTGTCTACAAGAGGAAGATCTGGGCAGGCTCAAGTTGCATTTCCCATATTCCAAGAGAGTGAACTCCTTTACACTTTTTATCTTTCCCTTTGAATCTGAGGTATTGTCCAGCTGAGCTGCTTTGATGAAATGCAAAAAAATTAGAAAAACTACAGAAAACTGTTCTTACATTTGTGCACATAAAATTGGGGCAAAAGTCACACCTTTTGTCTCTGGTCAAGTTTAAACTGTGGAACCCAGAAAAATTTTCCAGCTGCCAGGTCCAGGGGCATGGCTTGATCCCACATTGAATGGGACCTAGGCATGAGCCACTCCTCCACTTGTTCTCTCCCATTCTGTGGTTTTGATAGAAGTCCAAGATCATGGGCCAGAAGGATGGGCAGGAGAAAGACTTTCAGATCCTACCAGAGAGCAATTGTTCCCTAGGTCTTAATTCTCCAAAGGTTTTACCTAATGAGGATGTTGCAAAGATGAATTATTTGCCTTTGAGCCCTATCGTGGTGACAGCAATATCACAAAGAAGTCTATTGAGAAATAAATATTATTCTGCTGAGTGAAGTGATTCTGCAATAAAATAAGGTCAGAACTACACAATAAATGGGAAGGCAAGAAGAAATATTGATTAGCTACTCATGAAGATAGCGCCAGTCATCTTGTGCATCATGTTGAAAAATACTGGGTAATTACCTAATTAAAGATTGTATCACCAATACTCATAAACAGCAGAGCTGAATTAATAATGCATAGGCAAAATTCTAATGTCAGAGCAGATAAGTACGAAAAATGATATAAAATCTGTGAGGATTTTGCTATTGATATTGATTTTGTATGCAAGATATTCAGCTCCAACAGTGACGGACTTTGATTTAAAATCTAAAGTACAAAAAACCTGATTTCCAGCATTTTTTATTATTTAAGGGACTAGCTTGCCATCCTTAATGTTCATTGAATGTAGTAGTATTTTTTAAATGCAGAAGAATGTACATAGTCTTTTATTTGAAAAATAATTTGTATGGGGGAAGGTAAAGTAGGCTGTGAAGGTTTTGTTTTTTTTAATAGAACATCTGTTGCCAGCAAGACTCTTTTATGATTTATAAGAGCATTCACTTTCCTTTCAAAAACTGGAGCTTTGTAGTTTTTTAACATTCTTGTTTACTATAAAGAAATTGGTTTACCTTGACCCAAGTCTGTGTTTAAAGAGGGAAGTTGTATGGGGGTAAAATAATCTGTTTCTTATACAGCAACAAGGTTGTCCTTTTCCACACCTCTCAGCTGAGCTGATGCTTAGATTTGAAAGGCAGGAGTTTTAGTTGGTTGATAGTTTTTGGAGTATAGTTGCCATGAGGCCAGATTTCATAATACCTGTTGTTTCTTTAAAAAAATAAAATGACTCAAACATATCACTCAAAATGGAGTTAGTAAAAAGTCTGAATGGACCCAGATGACATAACTGAGATTACAGTCAGATTGGCTACAAAAGTAATGTGATCTATATTTTAACTAGAAGTCTGATTTAATTTCTCCTCAGTACCATGTTATGTTATCTTCTGTGTATTAAAAAAAATATAAAGAAGGTAGGTACAATAATTTAGAGAAGTTCTTATTAACGAAATATGTTATTCTGTATAGGAATCAGTTTGTATGTTTTGACTTCACGCATGAGGTTTGGTACCCTTGGGTATTCTTTAAGGAACAGGAGCAGCTGATTTCTTCATTTGCAAGCCAAAAACCTGACAGTCACAGATGCGAACTAGTCCAGCTTAAGGTGTGAAAGCTGTTTTATGAAGCCAGAATCCAGGCAATTAAGCAGGTTCCCCTCCTGGTAGGCTGGTATTTAGTCAGACTGTCAGTACTGAATATGATGCTCTAGGAACAGAAAGGCAGACTGTGATAGACAGAACACCTGAAGCATTTTCTTGAGAAAAAGTAAAACAAATAGCTAGGAATTGAGATTGCATATTATTATAAATGTATTTGTGCCTTTGGTTCCTCAATATTTTGACCAAGATCCTTAGAGGTATCCTGCACAAATGGCACAAACAGGTTGGAGTGCAAACTCTTGGTGTACCACATAAAACAGAATCTAAACTGAGGCTATTCATAAGATGCAAAGTTATTTACCCAGAGGCGCATGAGTAATGCAGGGCAAAACAGTCTACCTCAATCCATCTCCATTTCACTCCTGATTATTAAGCAAATGATTGCTCAGGTTAATGTGTGGTTTGATAATGGATTTTTGTGTGTGTGTAACAGCTATATGCATAACCTCTGTTTTCTGTAATCCAGTATGTTTGTTTTAAACATGATTAGCCTTTTTTGACAAAAGCATTGAAAAGTTAACATTCATACCAGGGAGAACTTTCTGATGGTTGTTCTTGTACACTGAGTGGCTCCTAAACCCTCCCCCTGCCTTTGGCCCTGGGTCTGAATGTGTACTTAGATTACGTTCCTCTCTGCTCTGATGTATAGGAAAATGCTCTAATGAAAAAGTCTAGTGGTGTTATGTCAATGTAAAACAGATGTAGTAAGTGGAGTACCATTAATGAATTTAAGGCCTTGATTTTCAGTCCAACTTAACCTTTCCACTTATATTGCATGTGTAATATTACACCTCATAACTTAAACCTAAGATTGCGAGCATGGTTATTCTTACAGTGCTCCTGATTTTCTGAAGTCTAAATGTCTGTGAGTTGATGCACTGCATGCTGGGGTTTAAGAAAAGGACTTCCTCACTTGCAGTTTCATCTACTGGGGATAGCCCAGATCCTGGACTGAATGACAGGTGAGAGGTAGATTGTGTAGCAGACAGGCACAAGATTATGGATGGGGAGGGCGTCTTGCTCCTCATGCTGGCCCTGGCTGGGACACACATTCCTTGACCACAACAGGGGGGTGTAACTCCTCTCTTATTCCACCCTCCTGCTGCCAGCGTGGCACTTGGCTTCCCAAAGTGAAAGACAATGATAATTCTGTGCTACCCCTACTAATATCGTTTGCTGTGGCCTCCATAACAGGGGAGCACATGAAGTAAGAGACTTCAAATGAATCACTGCAGGATAGCTGACCAGTACGCATTTAGTTATTTGCCTTGTCTAGGTGATGCCAAGTAGTAAGGCAAGTGCATGACTTCCAACACTAGAGGTTAAAAAACCCTGAAGCCTGAGATATTTGAGTATAAGTATCCAAGTTTTCGTCTGTCAGGCTTTCAGATAATATTAAAAAACACATCCAATAAAAACAAAAAGCAAAATCTTAAAATAAAAATTAGGAAATAATAAATAAATGGATTAGTTGTGTGATAGAGCAAACAGAATGAAATGGAATCCTGTCTCATATTTTCTATATATTTATCTTGAGTCCTCCCATAAACCTCCTCTGAAATAGCCTGAGTCAATTCAGCCATGCAAGAGTCTATTGACAAGCCCATTCAGTTTCAAAAGAGATGAGATAACATTTTTAGATGTTAAGAGAGGTCTGTTTTCTGAATAAAAATGGATCATTTAGCAAAGCATGTATCTAATTTTTATTGCAGTCTCTTTTTCAAGAGCACTATAGTGGGTCAGAACTAGCATATACTTTTGCTGTCAGATTAAGGAGTTAATTGTTTCAAAGGATATTAGAACACAGTTTACTAGATCTAAGATAGCTTCTGTCACATATTTTAGAATGTCTCTTCCATTGAAACCTAACAAACCTACCATTCTCTTACCCATACAGAACATTATTTTCTGGACTTTTTTTCTGAAGAAGGGCGAAGCAACCTGTAGACTAGCTTTCAAAGAAGCTTTATTTCTCTGCTGGGAATTCATCGAGGACAGATAAAAATTTGATGGTTATTGCTGACAGCTTACTCAACCATCTTAATGTGCATCAAAGGCAACTGATGCCCTCTGTGTGTATTATGTCCTCTTCATGAACTGTATGATTTCACTGTATGAAGTTCAGTGGACATTTGAAAGGATGTAACTTACATTTTGTCCAAACTGTTTTGCAACTAATAGATATGGCAAATGAGGGGTGTGGTGACAGACAGGATTTATTATTGCGGTTGGTTTATTATTTTGAAAATGAAATGCAATATGAGCCTGGAAACAAGTTGGACAAACCTCTCGCAGTTTGATCTTGCTACTCAGAAGTTCTTTTTCTTAGGGTGAAACCATTGCTATTGGGGATCTGTGCAAATAAGCACCTTGGGGAACAATAGCCATGGCGACTCACACTTATCCAAGAAGGCTCTAACATCATGTCCTCGTATGAGATTTGAATAAGAACAATCAAGCAACAGAGCTTGTTATAGTAGGAAAGACTGCGCTTTGTGATGACTTTAATAAAAAGTATCGTTTAGTAATAGCAGTGTCTGAACTGCTGGAAACCTGCAACAGATCTTTAGAGAGTATAAACTGCCTTTGTTCCCCATAGTGCTCTGCAACTGTAGCCAGCTGAGATAGTGCTATTTTAACTTTTCTGTTGCTTGACATTTTCTTATTTTAATTGTGTAACCTCTGTGTTGGATTGTATTCTGGCATTAAAAGCCTCACCATCCCCCTCTTTTGATTGCTACTTTTTAAAGCAAGAGGAATAAAATTAATTGCGTCTGATCCATGGCAATGGTAATTACATAGTCCCAACTGGGACCTGACCAAGGATGAACTGCTGTTGTTGCTTTTTGGCTGGAGACACTAAACGGGGATAATAGAGAAGTATGTCTGTTACAACGGACTGGTTGTTTCCTGCAGTAGAGAATGATAGAATTCTATTGCTGTACAATTACAGTGTAGCATTTGCAGGTTGCAATAGCATCCAACAAAACCAAGAAGAAAAAAAAATACAATTTCCATTGTTGTATATCTCATTTAGCAAAGTGTCTTGGTTAAATGCTGCCTCTTTACTCCTTGAATCTTCATTAAAAAGTCACATTGCTATTAAGAACCTAGCAAAACTATTAAAAACACAGCTTGTTTTACACCTGCATATCTCAGGAAGAATAGGAGGAATTTCACTGATCTTTAAAAAAACCCTAACACTATATTTAAACAGAAAAAACCATGTATCTAAGCAATATTATTAAGTGTAAAATTAAAGCGTCACATTGAGTTAGGTCCCTAAATTCATGCTGCTGAATTAGAAATGGCTAGGCTATTAAAGAATAATACATTAACTTTCTGATTTCTGTACCTTCATTGTACAATTTTTTGCATTAAACAATTGTAGTCAAGAAAGATTTTTTTTCTTTTAAAGCTGATTTTCTAACACGGTCTATTGACTTAAACAATCCAAACCTGTGAGACTTACCATTATATTCTGAGCTTGAGCAACAAGACTATAAAAAGTATTGTATTGACTATGACGAAAACTGCAATAGGTTCTTCCTTCAGCTCTGTGAGTTTTGCAAAGAAGCTTTACAGAAAGAATGTATAAGATATAAATGATGGCATGAAATTTCTTGTTGGCGTATAGTCTTCAGAGAAAGCACAATAGGATACAGACATCTAAATGCTTCTGTAGCTGAACTAAGGCTTTACATGACATAACTGCATGTGCTTTCAGATACGTGCCCTTTGAAGATCAATCTGGAAGGCCACTAGAAGGTCTCCCCAAAGCCTTCTCTTCTCCAGGCTGAAGAAGCCCAGCTCTCTCAGCCTGTCTTCATAGGAGAGGCGTTCCAACCCTCTGATCATCTTCGTGGCCCTCCTCTGCACTCACTCCAACAGCTCCATGTCCTTCTTACATTGGGCCCCCAGAGCTGGACGCAGTACTCCAGGTGGGGTCTCACAAGAGCAGAGTAGAGGGGCAGAATCACTCCCTCAGCCTTTTGGCCATGCTTCTTTTGATGCAGCCCAGGATACAGTTGGCCTTCTGGGCTGCAGGCGCACATTGCTGGCTCATGTTGAGCTTCTCATCAACCATCATCCCCAAGTCCTTCTCCTCAGGGCTGCTCTCAATCCATTCTCTGCTTAGTCTGTATTTGTGCTTGGGATTGCCCCGGCCCACATGCAGGACCTTGCATCTCCATCAGGAGAGAGCGGTATCAATGCAACTTGCACAGATATACTAAGCAGAACACTTGCAACCATTCCCTGTAAGGAAAAGCAGTGAAATACAGAGGAGTGGTAGTGCATTTGATGGTGCATCACTGCAAACCTTTGAAAAGGTAGGCTAGTGTCAAATGCTTTTCTCCGTATATCCTGCCTTGGAGATAAAAGAATAAGTCTGGGGGAAAGCCCTTCCCTCTGCTGGCAATGCTCATAGCTGAGGCGAAGGGGTTGTTTGGAGAGCACATGTGCTGCTGCTGTGCAGGCGATGGCACACATGTAGGCTGTCTGGCTTCTTCTGTTGCTGTCCTTGAAGCTGAACATTTCAGGCTTACTCCTGACTTCCTTAGCACTGTTCAACTGGAAGGAGAGAGAAGTTGTAGTATAAACCATGCATGCCTTGCTTTTCTTGGATGTAACTGTCATAAACAAATAAGAGGTGTGAAAAGCATGTGCTATCTCCAGAAAATGATGAGATTCTTTTTAAAAAATGGTAGGCTCTGGTAGGACTCTGTTTTTCAAAACAAAATCCTGCTAATGAAAAAGAAATATTACAGATGCAAAAATGGATATATAATGAAATAATAATTGTTAGCATGGCTTTATAAGTTTATTATGAAATCACTTCAACTATCATTATACTGTCTGAAAGACCCACTGCTGCCTATGATTCAAATGTTCATATTTAGAATTTTTACATGATATTTTCTTCATTTTCTTCATTACTGGAAGCATTTGCATGATAACAGGATCTTTGCTTTTAAGAGTTCGTCAGCTCCTGCCACTTAGTTCCCACTTGAAGTCATAATCCTCTGTTTATAATTTCATAATTGTTTGCAGTAGAGGTGATTAAAATCTCACAAACATAGCATTATTTTGACTTCAGGCAGGGAACAAGCAGCAGATGAACTCTTAAGGAACAAAGATGATGTTTTTTGTGTAAATAGCCCAACTCGTACAAAGTAAGGGGAAGAAATGAGTAAGTGGAACACATCCAAATGTAACGTTTTTCACTCTTTTCTTTTATGCAATAACAGCCCTTTGAAACCCTTACATTTCAGAACCTCACATCTTCCAGTAGAGTACTTCCCTCATCTCTTATGAAGTTTTCCTGTTTTCCACTCTAGGTACATGTTTCTAAGCACAGGCAAAATACTAATTAATGCATTAATTAGGCACAATAAACTCTCTTATGCATTAATTGACACAAAGCTCAGAACTCTTCCAAACAAGCCAGTGTTCGCATTTCACCCTTGCAGAAACACAAGTCAGTGTAATGTCACCATCAAGTGCATTTGGATATTCTAACAGAAGGTACCGAAGTTAGGAGTTTGTGGGGCTTGTCTTTGCTCCTGTGTGGTCTATAGAGCAGGCTGTCAGGGCTCATACAGCGGTCTGTGCAGATCCTTGTTTCTGGCCCTATTCACTCACTGAGGCTTACCATATACATCCTGCTGGGACAGGGACATGTTTCACACTATGTAAGCAGACAATACTTGGAAATTCAGTACATCTAGGGTCTGTCAGATGGGTGAGGCAACAAATTCAGGGTGACTTCTTCCTAAACATACCCCCTCTTCAGGTACTAGACTGCAATGGGAAAGACAAATGTAATTTTATATGCTGTTTAAGTTGCTGAATATCAAGAAAATTCCTTTCCCTCCCTGTCACAAACTCCAAAGGAACTTGCAATCAAATGATAAGTGATTATCTCTCAGAAACAGTAGGTACAGAGTTATGTGCCACTCTTTTATGCACATGATAATTCTTTAAATTCACTAAAAGGTGTACTGCTCAGCCATTTTATTATTTAAATAGAAACATGGAAAATATTGAAAAAACAGTAAGGTATTTTGGTTTTGCTCCTCAGACACATGTATTATTTCCAAGAGAAGAACAAGACTGTGAGAATGGGACATATTTCTCTGGGACGTATACAAGCCACAGCTGATGGCACCTCCCTCCCCTTGTATTTGGATAACATTACTCAACTTTTTTCTTTTTTAAAAATCCCTCAAAGATAGATTCTGAGGGCTAAGTAAATAATGGGAATTTTTAGTTATCTCTTTGCCTGGTGACTCTTCATTTGAAGGATGAGCGAGGGGTTCAGTAGTCACTCAAACACAAGATATCTGAAGGGTTAACTCAAGGCAGCATAGTAAAACAAGCTTCTCCTGGCTAGTCCTGAGTCATGCCAGGGCCTCTAGAACAGTAGTTTGTCAGATCCAGGTTCCCTGTAAAATACAAACAATGGGTGCCTAACAATGTCATTCACAGGAACCAGTGTCTTTGGCCAGCAGCTACGCTGGAGGGTAAGAAATTCCTCAGAGACAGTCAAAGAGGACCCTCAGTATAGTGGTCGAGGTCAGACCTTCAGATGAAAAATCAGAGGCTGGAAAGGCTGTCCTTGACATGGGCAATGTGTAAGTGTCATCACACTCCCCAGGGTCCCCACCCTCTAGTGCACTCTGTGGGGACCTGGCCCGAGTCTCCTCTTGCTCCTTCCTATTCCAGTTGCTTGGCAGCTTCATGCCTGGGTCTTGCTTTGGGAGGCCCTGTCCAGGCAGATGTGCTTTGTGAATACCAGACTGCCCTAGACCCCAAGGAGGATCGATGAAGGCAACTCAACATCCAGCTGGAGGTACACCAAGGAACACCTGGGAGTGTGATAAAAGCCCAGAAGAAACACATCAGCATCAGTGAAAACTGAGGTGCCTGTGCAACTTTATAAGCAGATACTGAGGTGTTAAGTGACTGCACTATTGTTCAGCACATTGCATCCCTGTATTGGACAACATTGCCTAAAATTGTAGATAGCTGACAAAGTCCCTGTGTAAATTTAGTATTAGACTCCTAAACAATTTTTTCATTCAGAAAATAATTGCTTATTCTAACATGCTTTGCCTATATTAGTATGAGACTTTCCAGGAGAAATTTTGCTGTTGGAGAAGTTCCCAATTTCATTTTTTTAAGGAAACTTGAAAGCGGGAACATGAAGAGTATTCCTTAAAATACAAATAATTTCAGGTGAATCATTAAAAGAATAGATTTAAGGCAAAATGTAAAATAGGAGTGAGAGGTCTTAAGTCTAATTACTGTCTACGTTGGTTTTGCATGGTTTCAGCTGACTTTATTTTTCCCTTGAAGAATCTTATTGTCCCAGTACAGCTTTAGCAAAACACAACTAGAACCTGCAAAGTATTTACAGTTAGAATTTAAGTACACAATTAAGAACAAATAGCTCAAAAAAAGAGAAGAAAAGAAAAAAAATCAGGCAGATGATCCTGGCAGTGTGCATGTAGAACTTCATCTCACCAAATGCAGGTCACTTCTGGAAGTTGCCTTTCCTTATTAAAGCAACACACCATTTGTGTGGCATAATTAAGAATGGAGATATATTGTTTTTTTTGATGAGCTTCTGGTCTGAGGGCCAAATATTCTGAAAGTGCAAATTGCTGCAGTTTCAAAGGCATTTTATGCTGATTTATGTGAGCTGAGGTCCTGGTCTGAGTCCAAAGGTATTGCTGGTGGGAACTACTATTCAGCTTGGAAATGTGTTCCCAATTTGGTCAGAATACTTTTTTTTTTTTTTTCCCCTCTGGGGCACTGCTCAAAAAGATACGTAGAGAGGAAGAAGAGGCTGATGGGCCTGTATTTTAACAGGATGTCACTTCTGGAAGGGGAACTTTTGGGAAGTGAAGGGAGACTGAGAAGAGTGAAGAATTGTTTTTCTTATTGTCACTAATGCGAACAAGAGTGTAGTGGCTATGGTCAGAGATAAAGCTACCTAACCTTAAATATCTTATAAATCTAAAGGGTAGGATGTATTGGCTGGAGCTTTGTATGTGAGAAATGTGAAAATGCGCAGCTGTTTTGTTTTTGTAACTTTGTTTTAAATACGTCGTAAAATTGATGTTGGGGCATGCAGATATATGCATGCACTAATTTTATACAATTTTAAGAGGAAGCACTTGTAAAGCCTTTCTAGATATTGACGCAGAAACTAAGGGTTTTCTTGTTTAAAAAGTACCAACTTATAAAGAGAAAAAAAGTGCTCTAATTTAGTTGGACAGATTTGCAAAGATCTTTGAAAGTGTGAAAGAAAGGGTAAGAAGGAAACGTCTCCTTTACAATCTGTTTATAGCTTTGGGACTGTGCTTTATCTTGACAAATAAGATAAAGATCATTTGACAGCAATCCACTTATTCTTATCTTGCTAGCAACTTAAAAACTGAATTATTCATCCTCAGTGTGAAATTTTGTGTTTACTATTCTAAATTCAAGTGCACAGTTAGCACCTAGCCTCCACAAAAATGTGTCTAATGCAATAAACCAAACTTAGTTCAAAACACCTCTGTAAGACTAACATTAGCAAAAATTATAAGCATTCTATGAATTAAACAGCTTTCAGGAACTAGTAACATGTCACATAAACTTACGAGAGTTACATACAACATAAATATTTCTCTGGTTTCTTTCAGTATCTTTCAGGTTTGAGGAGGGGTGAGTGAACTTGTGAGCTTTGCTAAATCACGCAGGAATTTTCCTCTTCATAGGAAGTCTCTAAGTGGATTCACTTGGGCCACATGAAATTGCAAATATGTGTTAACCTGCGCCATATCACACATGTACGTGAACGGGCATGATTGCTGACTGCCAATCTTAGACCTACGAATCCCATATTACAGATGCAGTTGTACCACAAGCTTTATTTATCTGAAAGGTTTGATGAAGACTAACATAAACTCTGCCAATGACAACGTTACATTAATAAAGCAAATAAATAATGCAAGTCTTTATTTCTGTTACAAAAGCGGTGCTTTGCAAATACAACACATCTATAATCTATCTTGAGTGCCATTTAGAACTGATCCAAAATATGAGACTAGACAGTTTAAGAAGTACAAGAATTGCATGTAAAAGCCAATAAACCTTGCTAAGAGGTCTTTCATGTTTTTAAGTAATGTTGAACCGCACAAGGCTTTTCCTCAAGAATTCATTTTCTCCTGCATACTTTTTCTATTGCTCATTTATGTATGTATATAGATTATGTATCAGTTAAGCATTAACATCTCTCGAATTAAAATCAATCAGTTAACACATGTAAGGTCAAACAAGTCAAGTTAGAGCAATTTCTAGTCACCACTGTTCAAAACTTACTTCTCTGACATGTTTGAATGTCTACAGCTCTAAATTTTTTCCCCAGTTCTTAATTTAATGATATGTCTTTGTTAATGCATTCTTTCTCAAATCAGTTGCATTTGTGCGCAGAGTGAAGGTGCCAGTCTCAGCTCAGGAGGAATGTGATTTAGAGAGGTATAAGCAGCTGCGGAGGGATCATTGTGGGCACAGCGTTTGAACACGAAAGTGGCAGCTATCTTTCTTGCTACAATAAAAAGAAACCAATAACAATAGTGTGCTATAAAAAGCAAAGGAACATTTTTCTTTGTCAAACAACTACACCTCTCTGGCAGTGCTGCTGCTGCAGTATGCTGGCTGACATCCACTTTGTGTTTGAACTCCGCTGTTACTGAATTTCATTTAAAACTGAAAACCACACAAAGGTAGAAGGACCAGAGAATACCAAAAAGAAACAAAATGTTCATTTGCTTGGTTGTTTTTGTTTTAAGGCTTTTCTTTTGTCTGATTGATTGGGAAATAATGATCTGAGTTTGATGGTGAGGGCCCAGGTATCTGCTGTTTGGGTCAATTTTACCTCATTAAGGAAATACAAGAATTATGGCAAGTTCTCCCAGAACATCAGAGCTGCCATTCAAAAGCAAAAGTCATACTAGGGTGCAAAATCCCTCCAGTTCCTGCTTCAGTCCATTTAAAAAAATATGTATTTGAAGCCTGGGGGAAGAGTACAATTTAAGAGAGATTTTTCCTTATGCAACGAACCCAACAAGGCCTTATGTATGCTGCAGCAAACTGCAGTACCTGCAGGGTGCTCATCTACCATGAAAGTCTTCTATTATCTCATTCTTTACATGAATGAAATGTGAATATAGTTCCTTCTTGCTTGAAAACCATTACACTGATTGGATTGTGTCTGGAAGCAACAGAATGGGTTTTTCCACACAATTATTTTCAGCAGATTGAAAATGTATGGCTCTCCTTGTGGGTGCTGATGGAAGGTACTTTGGAGTTTCAAAGACTGTGTGAAAAACAGTAGCTCCAGTAACCTTTAAAAATGTTCTGAGCGGAGGGGAATAAAAGAAAAAAAGGAAAATTTTAAGTGGTTAAAAATACATCTTTTTTTCTGTGTATTTTTTTCTGGAACTCAGTTGCCTTTATTGCTGCAAGCTGTTGGTATTGATTGTAATGAGATCATAAGCTGCACAAACATTCACTCATAAGAAAACAAATACATTGTGATAAAATTAAGAAAATTGTGGAATGATTATTGATAATAAAAGTGAAATCTAATGAGACCATAGAGTAGTCACACAGGAGGTAGCAGATATATTTTCTTGGAACTGCTGGCTGTATTAACATTGTATAAAACCATTCTCTGAGAAATATGGGTTCTGAGTGAAGGATTGTATGCAAGTTTTTAACTAAACAGTAGCCATTTTGTTATCACAGGAAAAAGATATGAGAAAAAAGGCTATTTCACATCATCTGAGGACATATGTGTGTGTGCCTGTGCATGTATGCATACATGCATAGCTATATATCTATAAATGCAGTCATATATTTACTGAAAACTTTTGAACTGGTAGAAAATTGAAAGGAGTGGAGGAAAACTTAGTTTGACTAAAAATCTGCTCATTCAATTTTTCTGTCTCCTTATTTGTCATATCAATATTTTAATCACATCTCATTCCCTCCTTTCTTCTTTGGATTGTCTAAAAACTGTTCTAATTCAGTCCGGCAGCTCATCTTTTAATGTCATTTTAATAGACCTTGTCTTACTTTCATGGAGCAGTAAAAGCAAAGGTTTCATTGTAAAAGAAAATTGCCTCACTTGCACTGAGTTTTCTAATTACTGTATCTGGTACCACCATTTAATGTTTGAGAAGGGGAAAAGAGAGAGCAAATGGAGACTGTTATTAATCAACCTTTACTGGTAATTAAGCTCCTCAGCTTCTCATTGATTTTTTTTTTTCCAGTTTTACATACCTTGATGTCAGATAAAGCAAATGACAGGAGAAAAATCTCAGCTCCATAATCTGGTCCACAGGCAAGTCACTTATTTTAAAAATGTGAATATTTTATGACATTACATGAAGGAGGATGCAGGACTGTGGATCTGCAAACACACCCAGTTTTCCCAAAAGGGTTGTATGGTAATATAAGGTGGATCAACTCAAGTGACACATGATTTCAACAACAGCATCACTGAACTCATCAGTGAACTTGGATTTGCAGTGGTTTGCAGTCGCCTCCTGTGGATTTGCTGAATTCTGTATTTGCAAGGATGAGACAAGAACAGGGTCCTTCAGGTTTGGCTGAATGAGCAGTTTGCCTACCTTATAAAAAAATCTGACCCAGAAAGACAGAACTGCCCCTACCATGTACGTAATTTAAAAATTTGCACACGGTCACTGTAAAAGTGACCTTTTGGCAAGAGTGAAGATTAGAATTTGTGTAATATTTTCCTGTAGAGTCATGAGGTGACAGGAAGAAGCTGGGAAGAAGTGCTCCTGCCTATGTGAGGAAATACATTAACACCGATCCAGAGGGAGGATTGCAGGCCACCTTGATGACAATCACTCACAGGACACCTTCAAGGGCTGGTGAAACGCTCCATTTCATGACAATTTGCTGCTCTGGGTTTCCTTATTTCACCATTTAAATTATACAGAAGTCCAACATGTTAAAGCTCTGGTAAAAATTTGCACAAAATTAAATATATGAATACATTATTGAAGAAAAATATTGATGGGTGATATGAGGAGATGAAAGTTCATTAATGCTGGAGAACTATTGATCCCTGCTGTTTAATCTAACACTAAATTTGATCACAGTTCTTTGTTTTACCAGGATTACCTTTAGAATGTGAAAGTCTCAGAATATGCACTGCACATCTTCTTCACACCCTGCAGGTGTTGGGGCCTGTATCAGCAGTTGCATACATCACTTTCTTGTGAGATTATGGCTTAGTGAAGACAAAGTATGACATAAGAAACAATTTGCCTCTAAAAGAAAAAAAGCAACCATGCTATTGCTAGGAAAACATAATTTGAAATCCTACAAAAATGTGAATACAATTTATTTTGGTTTTCTTAATCCTTTTAAAAGGGAAGAATTAAGCCTAAGAAATTATTTAACTGTGTGTAGATATCATGATGGAATTTATTTTGATTGGATGACCTCATAAAATTATTCACCGCTTCTGTTATTTTTTTGATGGCAGCTCAATAGAGTTTGACTCCCAGTTCCCATTAGAATTTAATGAGAGCTGGGCCTGTAAGTCCCCTAAATTCCTTTGAAAATAACCCAGCCCATGACAAAATAATACAGTTCCGTGCATCCTTAATTTTTGACACTTTGCTCATGACTGGAATATTGATTGTAACAGCTACTGCCAAGCACACGGGTCCCATCACTCTTGCCTGCTTTTCCATTATGTCATAAATAGATTGCCCAGCTCAATAGATTATAGAAATAGACGAACAACTTGCATGGGTTTTATGAAAAAAAAAAAGAAAAGCCTAATAATAACCAAGCATCTACGTTCCCTGAAAAAGTTAATTGTATGAATTTTAAATACTCTGAAATAAGTAACTTCAAAGAGCAAATAAGGACCAAAGCAAGGCCAGGTCCAACAGTAGTAATTAGATTCAAGTCAAAAGTAAGCCTGTTTGGACAGTTTTAAAATGTTTGTGCTATGCAAGAAACCTGGCAAGTGTGTGGTACCGAAAATGAGAGTTCAATTAAATCTTTGGAAAGGCACAAAAACATGCAAGCAGAAATATTTAATATCCTGCTAAGCTGAAAATGCATTCAAACTAAAATGAGAACTGAAGTGACTGAATAAGCAATAGGAATAAAGGAAGTGAGTTGTCAAAATAAAATATATTTGGGAATGGCCTGAGTGAAATTTTAATCCTTGATTTCATTTTCTTGCATGTTTGCACATTTGTTCCCAGCAGTGAAAGCATTATGACCTTTGACAAAAAGGTAAGGCAAGGAAAGAAAAGAAAAAGTGCTGATGATTCAGCCTTCAGGCTCTCCATAAAATTTACTGGAAAGCAGGATGCAAAGTTGTGTTTGCATGTCCCACTGTGGTTTGTCATGTTATTTATTTCCCAACACTGCTGAAGAAGAACTGGGACAACTCAGGATAATTATCAGAACACTTTTGGGCATCATTCTTCCATGGAAAGAAAAAAAATACAAACAACCCTGTGCTCAACAGTACTAGGTTACAACATTGTACTGAGGTTAGATTATGTAGTCATTTTACTAGAAGGCCATTACATCTTCAGGACTTTTTGCTGGAGTGAGAGCAATGGACTAGCCTGGCAGGTCCTGCTTGTATGCAACAACTCATCAGCCTCAACGGGCTGGATTCATTTGGATTCCTGACACCTCAGGGAAGATTTTAGAATTGGGTTTATTTAGTTTTGTTTTTTCTTATGTCTGGTTTTTATTTTCCCTGTAATTTAAATGATAACACTACCTAGAAACCTGTCAGGAACAAGGACCACATTGTGTCTCCAGGGTGTAGGACCTGATGTACAACTGCAAAACCAAAAACATGGTTCGTGTTCCTCAAGCACTTCTAATAAGGATGAGAAAGGATAAAACTGAGATAGAGGCGGAATGGGTGTCCAAGAAGTCAATGGTATGTCTAAAGGCAGTTTAAAGCAAAGTTAAATATGGTTACACAGGCTCAAGTCACCCTTCTGGACATATCTGGTGAGACAAAATTGGTCACCTTAGCAGTCAGGAGTTGCATACTTTCTGCGAAAGAGTGCTTGTTTGTTTGTTTGTTTGTTTCGAAGCCATTGAGGCAGAAGAATGTTAAACAGTGACTTAAAAACTGACGAGATTGTTCATGGATGATGATGATGAAGTTCTCTCCAAAACAGGTGGGCTAGCACCAAACAAAATGTAAATATACTTGTTGGAAAATACAGTGGTTACACAATATCATAGGGTGGACAGATGTTAAATTGAGCTCCTGAGAGCAAATGAGAGATGAAAGACAGATGGAGTGTCACGATGAATGAGCTTGACAGTGAAGTCAGGAACTTTTTGTCTGATGAATACCTTTGGATGGATGTAGATATGAGGGTGACAAGGGTGAAATTATGGAACTTCAAGTACACTTCCAGTACACTTGTATTTCGAGTCTATTGACTTGAACAGAGATAGTGGCCACAAAGTGGAAGATTAGTTTCTAGTTGTGAATTAGCTGTTAGTGTTCATAATATTGGGCTGCACCAAGGGTAATAGTTTGGGAACAGGCTCAGGAAGAATAGTTAAGTTTTCATTCGTATCATGGAATGTGTGAAACAAAGTACGTAAAATTCTGCAGCATTTTGAACATGTTCAGAAATGCTTCCAGAAAAGTTTTATTTTTTTGAGCAAAGGTCATTTCTTCCCTTGCAGAAGACATACTGCTGTGATCATTTATAGTCAGTGCCAAGTTCTAAGGTTGAAACCTTAGTTGGAGCTACAGAAAAGTACACACCAGAGCAGACAGTGCCTCTGTTTCTGAGGATCCATCTGATCAGTGGTGATTTAACACTGTGGATTTTTTGTGCTTTTTATGTATTTTTGGATCTCCTGCATGACAATGGTTCTGATCTTGCAAACTGCTGCGTCTTGGCAGCCTCTGACACCAGAGATGGTTGCTGCTGCAGTCAGAAGGGCTGCATGCAGATGGAAAGGTCAAGCTGCAGAAAATAGCTTGCAGGTTCAGAGGCCTGACTGCAAACACTCCTACCTTAGAACAAACCCAAATTGCCTTGTGAGTGCAAGAGGCATTTAAAATGAGACCTGGCAAAAACTGGTAAAAGTTTTGTATGGGGCAGTGTCACATCAACTATCTTGAGGCTTGAGCAGCCATTAGTCAGAGTAGCTCTATCTTCTTAAAATTCTGGGTTGTAACCCAATCTGTGTTTGCTTTATCACTAAACACTGCTCCATCTCTTTGAGAAGACAATTCTGTATTGAGCAGATGTGAATCTAACAACCAAAAAACCCCCTCTGTTTTCCCAACAGAAACACTTATTTGTGTTTGGATCCTGGAAAGATTGTAGCTCTCTTTTAACTCTCTTAAGAAACAACATTATTTTTGTTTCTCCAATTATTTACTTACCAAAACTCCAGAGCATTTTTGTGTGCTGTGTAATTTGAACAACAGTTAATGATGCACTGTTCAATTCCCTACAAAATCTTTACCTCAAAATCTGCATAGAGACTGCATTTAAAGAAATAAAATAAAATAGAATTTAAAAGCTCAGCCCCAGGATAAAGCAGACTCTCAGAATCCTTCGCTGCCCACATTTAAACAGTCCCGACTGAAGCATGATCTATTTGTCTTGCATTTATCCGATACTACACAAAAAAAAGGTAGATTATCATGGGAATATTATAAGGTGACCAGTATAATCTCATTTCTAAAAATAATTACCCCAGTACTGCATACAGTAGCGATGAAAGAAAGCTCTTTTTGCCTAGCTTCAAATTCACCTCAGCTTTCTGGATTTTGCACATTTACCGCAAACACCCACAGAACTGAGTCTGTGTTTGAAATGAAAAGATGTGGAAGGGGGGAAATGTCTGAATGAGAGGAATAGCCTGAAAAATATGGACAACATATCCTCAGAGAGTAAAACTAACACAGGCACACTGTGAATAAAAAGAACAGAGATAGTGAAAGAGATATAGATGAAAATAAATAATATGAGGGCAAAAAAGCAGTGTCAGTTTCCCTATCTATTTAATAATTTGTTGTTGGAAATACGTTTAGTCACAAATTATGCACTAGTAGTTAATTATCTACTTCTAGATTCTCATGTCATTATTCATCTTTGAAAGTATCTGATATCATGGTCATTAATGAGTTCCATATTTTTCTAATAGGTTTGCCAAACCTGTATTATGACTGCTCATTTATTGACCTTCTTTTTGCCATGTGGTTTGATCAACTTTAAATTATTAGCATTTAAATATGCTAACAGAGTATTGAAGTCTCACAATACATTGTTGTTTGTAGCAAAATCATTAATGTGATAAGATCCGGATCAAAAGGAGTGTTCACCAAAGTGAATACAAATGATACAATATGGAATTAATATGAAAAGATGAAACACGGTGAACAATAGACTTCCATTAATGTCTTAGCGAGCATATTAATGACAAAATTGCTAAAAGATATGATGGAAAGTCTCTACTAAGGAAAAATAAGGAACATTTCCTAGAATATAAATACTTTCTTAAATGAGAAAATTTAAAGGTTGATTTGGTATTTTTTCCTGCAAGCATGTGTCAAATTCGCTCATTTGTCAGAAGCACTAGTTTACATAAATAATAAAACAGATAAATGCTTATGGTAATAAACAGTGTTCCAAATGCTACTTTGAAGTGATCGCGCAGACTACTTTCCTCTGGGCTGGTGAGTCATTCAGGGAGTAATACAAATTTACCCCCACAGATTGAAATCTAAGCCAGGGATTCACAGTCTGGGGGTTGATAGATCATGAGTGTTCTTTTAAAGAGAGCTCATTAGGAATCCTCTTGATGAGGCGTCTTTGCTCCTTGGGGTAATTCTGATGTAGATGATGTAGAAACACTTGTGGACACGGAGAACAGAATCTTTCCAGTCCCAGCTTGCTTTCCAAACCAGTGAGTTATTATCTATTCTCTAGTGAATAGGCAGATCTTTCACTAGTGTTTTATTAAAAAGTTTGAAGACTCTCAAAGATGGCATTGCCCACCTGCCACAGTTACATTGTGCTATCAGGAATAGTGTGATACTGACATCAGCTTCCTGATCCTTTTCCCAAAAGAAAACAGGAAAATATGGAGCATACTAATCTTTACAATTAATGCCATGTTTCTTCATATTCCCTTTCTCTAGCTATCCTCAAAATAATTCTGTTTGTGTCTGGATCCTTATAATCTTTAAAGACATTATAACAACATTGTCAATATGACAGATGTTCTTGTGTGTAGTTGTAACTCAAAACAAAAACAGTATATTCCTGATAAGATATATTTTGATATAGATAGATATAACAGAAAACTCACATATGGTCAACCATAAGGATAATATTAATTCCTACATCTTCTGTATTCTGAAATGTAAACTTCCAGCCCTAAATAAGTGGCAAAATTCTCACATTTCTGCATAAGAAAACTAATATTGCCCCTCTAAACCCATGTCTGGCTTTTTAGTAGTATAGACTGGTGGAGCAAATAACTAAATTGAGCCATAAAAATTGTCTTGCTTCTATGTGCTGTTTCAGAGAGAATGGTGGGTAAAATGTATTTATTCTGTTAATGTGAGGTCACTTCATGTATCAGAGATTGCATAGTTGACAACCACACTTGAGTTACAGTAAAGTTTTCAACATAGCCAAATGGCACATCATATAACTTCTGATTTGTTTTAATAAAATCGAAATGTTTGGTAACAATTTACAGTTACTTCTTGAGAGTTTCGTAATCTATGCTTACACTAACTTAACGTGGCTGAGAGAGATACGTGAATTTTAATTCTTCATCTAGAAAGTTATATAAGACAAGTATAGGGACAACATCAAGAGGAATAAAGTCAACAAGAAGAGAAGAAAGATGTTTTTAGGGGACTTTTTAATCACAAATCAGTAGCCCCACCCAAGATAATCAATTGCTATCCAGGGTTTATTCGAGTATCCAAGGCTCAGGACAGAGAAGGACTGGGAAACTGCTTGAAAATTTTTAAAAGCAAGCAGCAGCTCTGAGAAGAAGACAAGAGACTCATAACTGGAGCTGTGGCACACAACCAGTGTTGTGTCTTCCTGTATTATCACCAGATACTTAAAGAGAAAAAAATGAACTCTAGAGATGTCTCAGTAAAAAGGAAGACCTGATACCTTTCTCTTTGCAATACAAATACTTTGTAACGCAGCTCAACTTCACTCAGATCTTTGGAGACAGGGACTTACAAATACAGCCTGGAATGTCTCAGAATATCTGATCCTTTTGAAAAATAGTGTTGATGTGGAAACTGAAAAGTAGGATTACTTGAGCTGTGTTTGTAAAATAGGCCAACCGCATGAACAAGAAAAATCTGAAATATTCACTTTTTAATAAAGAAAAGTTCTTTTATGATTAGGTTATTTACAGAAATTGTATGGGAGTGCATTTGCAGTGCTTGTGTTGTAAAGAGAAGATTGCTCATAAAAGCAGGGAGAAGAGTGTTTTGATTTCTCAAGTGGGACAGAATGGTATGATTATGGGCAACGTATGTTTATAAAGATTTGAAACTGTAAAACTTGTGTTCCTGAAGAGAGGAATCAGTGAAACATGGTTTCTTATGCATTTGTGCCCTGATTCTTTTAAATACATACTGTCAACTTCACAATTACTCTTCTTTTCCCTGTGGTACCCTCCCCTGAGCAAGCAACATTATTTGTGGTGGGTAACCTGGTGCTGCAGGTGTGCTCCCAGGCCAGCTCACTCCTTGCTGCTATGTGGGTCTGTCTGCCTGTCCTTTGGCAGGGGCAATAATTCTGGGCTTTACTCCACCTGATTTTTACTTTTCCTCACAGCTCTCATAATAACTTATCTTTCAGATTCCAGCCTCTCTTTCAGATCTGATTGATTGCAACGTTATTAGAAGGGGATTGACAGACAGACAAGCATGACCAAGCAAGACTTATTTCCTCAGAAAACCAGGTGAAAAAATGAAAATGTAACTAGTGAGAAGTAAAGCAGAGAATGACTGATTTCTACATACACTACTGAGCAAAAAATTATGAAGACATGTTGTTACCTAGGAATGTAGTACTAGTCATGTGCAAATGAGCCAGACATGGAATGGCATATAATTGAACACGGGAAACCAAGCAGGGTAAACCAGGCCAAGGTAACTCAGCATCGACTAACCTTTGTGAGCAAAGGTAATATGAGAAAGATCTGACCAGATGCAATGCAAGTAAGTATAAAAAACCCAATAAAGCCACTGATCTGAAGGAATTGTTCCGAGCTCTTCACTGCTTTACTGAAGTCATACTGTTTTTTTAAATCCCATGTGCTTGGATCAGCCTTTCAACTGTAACAAATAGAATTGGTGGCCTAGATTCTGATAGTTTTTATATTATTGTCGTGGGTAAGTTCCCTGAAGTCGTGGAGTTATTTGGATTTGCAGTGTGAACAAGGATCTGTCATGGGGACTTCTTACACCAGTATCTCTGCTTGATCCTTGTTGTAAAGTTACAGGCTGGCATTTTACTGTGCTTTCTTCTTAAACTAGAAAGATGAAAGAGATCAGGTAAATGCAAAACATTAGAAGTCTACCAACAATGTAACTGATTAAGCAGTGCAAAAATAATATGAAATCAGATCCTTTGCTTTTTTCTGAACCTCATGGTCAGCTTGAAATAATTTTCTGTTTTCATGTGTTTTAAAAAGCATTAATCCTCAGTTAATGTAGAAAACCTTTAAAGTCCCAACTATGGCAGAGCTTTTGTAGGGTTGATTATTCCTGCTGTGCAGTTTTAGCAGTTTTGCATGTGTAACTGTATATAAGCACGCACACACACACACATGCAGAATACAGGAAAATATTCTTCCTTACTTCATTTCACTAGCAGTAATTCTAGGTGTGGTAAATATTTTTAGTACATATATATGTATTTTTAATGAAAGTGTCCAGTTTAACAGTTGCTGTTATTTTAGTGGAGGAAGACAGACAGCCTTTCCAGTTTCCATGCCTCTGTTTTCTATATTTTAGAATAAATTCTTAAGACAGGTCCTTTCATTGAATGTGTTTTCCAATTCTTTGCGCTTATTTATGGCTTCTAGTTGCTATTAAGCTACTTCAAAGTAGCATTTTGCTCAAAATGCAGAGTCTGGGGATTTTCTTAACTCAAATGAGCATCAACTGTGCTCTGAACATGTACATATCTGATAGCACATTTGAAACTAGAATGATAAATCTGAAATGTACTCTGGTCATAAGACAAACTGGCGAACTGCAATGAGTTGTTTGCCATGTTGCTACTAATCCAGTGCCGCCTGTTGCAATGCACTAGCTAAGTGGCATTTCTAGACTGCTCATTGTGTCTTGTTCTTTGTTCATTTTTCTCATTCTGTGTATTTGAACTACTTTAGCTGGAAGTACTTAGCTGAGAGATTCACAGAAAGAACACATAGCATGGGGTGGGTGACCTATGAAGTCAGACACGAAAGGTTCCTGTTTGGCTATTTCTCAATGCTGTTTCAGTTGAATCTGAGGCATTACCAGCTGTGACATTGCACAGCAGTCATTTTGTTTCCTCATAGTAGCTAGACAGATTTATAAATTTCTTTTTCCTTGTTCTTTATGATTTTTTTTCCTGTTGTTGTTCTAAAAGAAGAGGACAGAAAATGTAATGGGATCTGGAAGACAATTCATTATCAAATTCCTTTTACAATTGGTGCTCTAGGAGGAGGGTCGCACTACAGAAGTATTTGAGGTTGGGGTAGAATATCTATTTAATGAGTTCTTTGGCAAGTGAAAAGCTTTTGTTGCTAGCAAAATCTTTTTTTTTTTCTTTTTTTTCTTTTTCCAAGCAAAAGCTGTGCAACAGAGTGGAACTGAGGGTCAAAGTTTAAATACAGTTTGCTGTGCCACCTGGTTTTGATCTAGAGATCAAGCGTGTGACTGGCAACACTCACTGTCACAGCAGGGAGACCTGGTAAGGGGGAAGAGAGCAACATTTCTCTCTTTATTTCTCAAATTGTGAAAGGTGTGAGATTGACAGCCTTGGAAAAACAAGTCTCCTGTTTTATTCACAAAGAAAAAAGATGGCAGGACAATCATAATACAATCTTCTCCCACAGTGCTTTGCCCATTTGTTTCAGGCCTGCTTTAGCTGAACTGTCTGGAGGGGGTGAGGAGACCACTTTTTCTTTTGACTGATTCAGTCTTTGTCCCACTGCTACGACTCCCCACCGGGGTGCCAATTGTGGTCCCCGTCTTTTCTTGGGTAGTTGCCACCTGTCCATTAGAAACTGGACAGGGACCACGAATTCACTTCACATTGGCCACAGGGTACATGTCATAGGCTCAAATTAACATTTTAGATACTGTGTCTGGATTTGAAACAGCAATTTAAGGTGAAAGGCAATGTATCTTCCTTGATTACTTATTTATGGAGTTACTGCATATTTGAGCTACATCCACTTGACTAGTCTACATCTACTGTAAACTTTCTCTACTTAACTATTATTTTTGTTTTTAAAGAGTCGTTAAAGGCCTGAGGCAGATTAGGACCCATTTTGCTACAGGCTGTACAAACCATGGTTTGTTTTCCTCTGCTGACAGAAGAAATTTGCCTCTGAGTCCTATGGCTGGCTCAAGGGTCTCTTGTACCACATAAGTCTCAAAGTACGGCCTCACCCAAGGAATTAAAAAGCCCTGAAAACCCATCCTTAGTAATCAACGAGAAAACATTATTATTTTATTGAGGTATCATGACTACGGGAGAAAGACCACGTGAAAAGAAAAAGAGATCAGTATTAGATATAAGAATAAACATAAAGATGGGCCAGAACATGAAAACAAAATGAACAGGTATCTGGCCAGTCTGACTGGGTATCTTTTTTTTTTTCATGAGTTGTCCAACTGGCTATAAAGGAACTTTTTAGGGGATGAAATATTTGTCACTCTGTATCAGAATCTAGTTAGTGATTTAGAGACTTGTCAAAACTGCACAACTGTATCCTTAAGGGGGGACCGTAGGGTCATAGCAGTGATTTGTCTGTAAGACTGTGGCACTGAAGGAGCTATGATATATAAGGGTGTTGGTAATGTACTGTACAGTGGACATCCAGAACAAGATACCTATGTACTAAATCTACCCCTGTTCTGTCACTGGGAATAGCTATCATAATAATATACAAAGATATAAGCCAGGAGATAAAATTAAAAAAACCTACCAAAATAAGCATTCCTGCCATATTTGCACAAAACCAGGCACACTCCTTCCAGTGTTAGGCAATAAAAGGAAATGAACATGAACTGGGAGACAAAAATAGCAGTGCTGGCAAAAAAGTATTTTCTCATTATGGAAGACAGACATGGGGACAATTCTTTTTTTTAACCTTTATCAAAAGCCAGGGATTTACAATGATTAATACTCAAGGAACTGAATCTGCAGAAGGACATGGTGCTTTGAAATAGTTTGCTTTGATATACCTTGCTGACCAGTGCAAACCTTAGATGCTGTTTCCTGCAGAGAGCGTCTAAAATGCTACACTGCAATAGATACTCTTTTGGTTTGGATAAATTCTGCAAAGCGATGTGCAGCTCTGTGAAGACAGCTCAAAAAAAATCTTACCTCACAAGTTATAAGACACTTCCATTGAGTATTTAAATACCTGTGTTATAATGATATTCTCGAGTGTTGTATAATGGACACTGTTAGTCCACTGGAAGGGTGAGTGGGAACCTCTTTTTTTTTTCTTGTCAGAAAAATGGATGTCCAAAGCTGTCTGGCACTACAGTTGTTACCCTTAAGGTTACAAGTTTTCAGTTACAGTTTGATCTTCTAGGTTATTTTTTGATTTATTTTGTAGCTTGCCTAATTGCCACAAAGTTGTTCTAATCAGGAAAGAACATCTTGTTTGCTTACTCTAAAAGTGCCCACCCAGCCTGCCCACTAGTCAACGTCTCAGCACTGATATCGATTCCATGTTTGCTATCTCTAATGAAATAAAGGACTCCATTGCATTCTTCACAAGGGAAAGATGTATCCACAGTAACCACTCTTAAGACTGAAGAAAAATGTTTTATTTTTCTTTCATTCAGTCTATGCATTACTCATGTTTTTTGTTGGAAATCTGATCCCTGTAATTTAAAAAAGAAAATTCTCACTGCAGTGATAGCAACTGGTTAGTTCAGAAAGAATCAATGTTTAAGACACAGTCATTTCAATGAGATGTTGTATCAGTTTTCCAAACTACACACTTCCTTAGTGCACTCATCACACATGATCAAATGCAATGTTTTGTCAGTTTTTAGACACTTTGCTATTAGAGTAACATCTTTTACTTCATCAAACTAAGGCTCTGCTGAAGGACAGATTGTACAAATAAACATCAGTTGGAATGTTTTTAAAGAGCAATTGTTTACTGATTGAAATACAAAAACTGTTGCTCATGCTTGAAGATCAAATTACGTGCTTAAGAGAAAGCAAGCTACATAATTCATTGACTCATGACTCATAAAAAACATCAGGCTGTATCTTTTGATGTGAAGACTTGCAGAATCTCTTGTCTTTATTAGATGGAGCAGTACATGACAGGTTTTTCTTAAAAACGGTGCCACTATATATAGCAATCTCATAGTCATTAAACTGTAATCCTTCTGTGAAGGGGAGCTGTGAAGAGGATGATCTGTAACATTCAGGTTAAAGAGTCTTTTGTTTTAAGACAAAGTATTATACTGATGTTAAAATCCACCTGAATTTCCAGAGGGAAATTTTGCCACACAGTCTCCTGTTTTGGTTCACTGGGAACTAGTCATGGAGCAGTCATGCAAACGTGGGAGGAGAATTTAATGGATCCCTTTCCTTATGCACCGTGAAGCCAGGCTTCCAAAAAAACACAGTGCAGAAGGGAAGATGTTAGGATGTATCTGGAGGGTATGGAGGGAGTGAGAGGCAGAAAAGTGATATAAAGTCAGATGAAAGGTCAGCTGGGCCCAGACTCATCTCTTGGCAGCTAATAGGGGAAGACTTCAGCAAGGGGAAGCACACAGTGACATTTTCCCCCAGATTACCTCTGCCCTACTGTGGTTTGTGACTCAGGAACTTGAAGTCAGGTATCATGTCTTTGTCCTTTATAGCCTTTAGTGGCCAATGCCACAGCACTATCTAATTGCCAGTAACACTTGGCAACCATCAGGTCCCAAAGAGATGAGCTGGGGTTCTCCCACAGGGGTGTATAGATGTCAGTGTTGGCTCCTGTTTATGCCTTTCAGAGAGGTCCAAACTCTGAGCACAGAGGAAGGACAGGAGTTTCAGCTGAGGCTGTTAGTGGAAATGCATTGAGGATTTGTTCAGAGTATTTTTCCTGTCCATGCCTGTGGATAAATTAGTGTTTTTCCATGACAGTTTTATATGTATGGTTAATAGTGCTGGCTGGGTCACTAGAGCTTTTGTGAGGGAATAAATACACTTGAGTATGAAGCACACATAAGATACATAAAAAATAAAAGGAAAAAGTTGACCAATTAAAAATAATTTTCTTGAAATAGATCTACCTGGTCAGATATAACTGAAATTGGCAGTAGTGGTGTACTTAATGAAGTAGCATTTCCAGTGCTGTTACCTTAGTCTCACACTGTAAGGGGTTTCTCCGAAAATCTCAGGTATTGGAATCCTATGACTCCAAGAAGATCTAAAATAAAAGAACAAATAAGTCTATTTTTCAAGACTGTGGAAGCAAAACTAGATCTCACATTTTTCAAGATTCATAAAATGAAGACAGTGAACTCCAGACAGGTAACTATCTGCTTTAAAGATAATGGGCTATTTTCTATGAAGTGGGAAAAAGGATGGGGGGATTCTATTAAAGAATCTCAATCTCTGTGATTCATGATTCAGCAACATGGTCAGACCTCACAGTTGACCTTGTTTTGAGCAGGAGGTTTGACTAGAGACCTGAATTATACTGTGGTCCTGTGATTCTGCATTTCTGTAGAAGCAGAACAGTGTGTAGACCTAGATAATATTGACTGAGCAAAAGCTTGAGACTCCATACAACTTTGTTGTTATCAAGCCTAGAAGATATAGCCAGACATTTGAAATACTCAGGAGACATTTTTTACTCCTGTTTCATAAATTTCTGTTTGTATCTGGGAACAAACTGGTATCAAGTTCTGAGGTCTATTTTCTAGTTTGTTCACAATAGCCACAGAAAAATACAGGGGGACTGGGATCAGTGTGATCAAACACAGATGTATACTGTACTGTTGTCAACTGTCATGCTAGTCACCTTAGACTATCTTAATAGCAACATAGAAAAATGGGTGCTTTTGAGTACTAATGGTATAACCTGGTTAAGGTATCTCATTTAAGATAAGATGAATTGCTTGCTAGAAGGTCTGTTTCTTCCTCCTGACTAAAAAAAGCTAAGATAACTAGCTCAAAAGTAGAATCCCATCTTGGCTGACCCAGATACATTGTTACCTCCAAAATAAGATGGATAAAAGAGAGAATAAAAGAGGAGCTGATTATTTCATTTTCATGCTGATAATTGAGGGAATGAGTCTGTTGCTGTGTTGCAAAAAAACTGCAAAAGCCTTTGCATCTTCCAACCAAAAAGTGGGAGCTGAATCCCTATCTTCAGAGTCCCATGCAAGTGTATTCCTTACACAACTACATCCTCTTCTCTTGTTGTTCTAGAGCAGACAAAGCATGTAGGCCTCAGACCTGCAATAAGGTCTATACAGGTCTTCTCACTTACCAAGCAGAGCTGCATCCATTTCAGTGGAGACAGGATTGCTGCAGAGGAATGTCTGCTTGCAAGGCCAGGGAGTGAACAAGAGAAGGGGAGAAGGAATTTATTAATTCAAAGAGCAACACAACAAAATATAGAAAGAAGGGATTTAATTTTCAACGTACTAATAAAAAAGAAAACTCATATTTTTGTGTGCATGAAGCCCACAGGCCATCTGCTAAAAGAAGCTCTCCTATGTTTTATTAATTGTGTTGTTGGTAGGTAATAGGACAGTATTTGTCCCATAAAACTCTGTCTTTGTTTTGCATCTCTCTGAATTCTCAGAACACGTTTCCTTTCCTTACACAGCCTTTCCCCCACTGCTGCCCCCACCTGTCCAAGGCTCTGATTCCCCTCTCCTTCTGACTTCATGAGATTATTGAAGGTTTATTTTGAAGCACCAGTCTTCTCAAACAAGCACAGTGTTATCTGAGGTATGGACTGTATTTGAAAACAGTGGATAGGCATAGATTTGAATCAATGAAGGGGCGTATGCAAGATTGAAAGAAGGACAAGGGAAATCTGATGTGATTCTAAATAAATCAGCCTACACCAAAAGCGGAAAACAAAGGGGTTTATAACTTTTACAGAAAGAACTGGAAAAGGAACTGAAAAATCTATATGTCTCTATTTCCCTTACTGTCACTGTCCTTTTCATATTATCTGTTAATCAGTTTTGCAGTTTCTCTGTCAGAATGTCCTGGTTGACTTAGGGATACTGAAATGTATTAAAATGCAGGGTTTACAAGTATTAAGACTTTAGTCCTGGACGTTGCAACATTCCCTGTGGTATTCGGGATCAGCTGGACCAGATGTAACTGCAGGATTTGTGGCTAGTCACACAGCCATGAAAGGATCTGTGCTTCTTTCTACACTTCTGAACAAGCCCCTGAAGTTCAGAGAGATGCTAGATGTGCATGAAGCAGCACCTGATAAACTCAGCGGAACAGAGAACTGTCAGTTTCTATGTCTGTAAAATGTTTATTACAGTTTTGTGACACTCCAAGGGAAATGACTAGACAACCATGCAACCTACAGAAAGGTAGCCATATGTGCTATAGGGCAAACACTACTAATAGTCTGTGAGATGAATTCCCTCAGAAGGTTTAAAAAACGCCACTGTGAGTCCAGAGATAATGGTTCTACTGCGTAGATAAACTTGCACAATTTCTTTCTTTTAGAATGTCTTTACTAAACCATCTAATATTTGAATTAGAGCATGACCATAAAATCTATAAGGTTTCTTTTATTGACTATTATGAAGAAAACCCTGTAAGATAGGTTATATGCCCTGGAGGAGTACCGGTCACTAACGTAACACAAATAGACACATAAAACTCTGATAGCTATAAAATCAAAGTAATGTACAAATATAAGTGTTTATGAGTATATCAACCAGCCTGTTGCCAACAATTCAGGTATGCAGAGGTACATACCTGCTTATAATCTTGCAAAGCTCAAATACCCAGAAAACCTTCCTCATTACCCAAAGCATAAATTATGTTTTTTAAACAAATCTGCCTTAATTCCTAGTTTTAATCTAATTTTCTGTTTCACTTAAAACAGATTTTAACATGGTTAAATTCTTTATCACTATAGACAACATTGTGACAGTGGCCCATTTGAACACAGTAGGAATGAGTTCTGTCTCACCTGCTGAAATAATGGGAGACTCCCCCCTCTCCTGGTTTCATTTTTCTGACTTTCGGGGAGTTGTTTCCAATACTAGTTTGTTCTTTTGCAGAAGATGCATAGTCATCTGAGCATTCAACTCCTGTCAAAATCTGACTGGTTATAACCTGATCTATGACTAAATTTTTTCATCTCATTTGCTTTCATACCCAGCTTTGAGATTTGTTCATGAAAGCCATTGCCAGACTGAACCAGCTTTCCAAACCCCATAGTGCTGGTGATGGCTAAAAGCCATTATGGTCCTGTGGATTAAAAAGCGTTCTTTCTGTCCCAGTGATTTCTTGTTAGCTGCAGGCTGCCCTTACGCTTGCTGACAGGTAACTCAGCATGGAAACCATAAGCATGTGGGAGCAGTGGTATCTCAGAGACCTGCAGCAGACTCAAACATAGAGTGGTGGGGTGAGACCTGTAATGATGAAAAGTTGCTTGAAAGGTGAATTTCCTCCACAGCCGAGCTCTTCCTGGGCACAGAGGAACATTTTTTGTGTGTTTTTATAGCCCATCACAGCAGCTATAGCTGTTGAGTTTATGTAGAATTATGCAGCATGTGCCATTACCAGTAGTCTTTTTTTTTCACCAATAATAGTAATTATTTTAGGCAAAGTTTTAAACTTTTTTGGAAAGGAATTGTTATGAGTAAAGAGCTCCTCTCTTGTCCCATCTCACTGACCTCACTCTTATCTTCAGTGTGATTAGAAGATATCTCCTGAGTTTATTTTTGCCTATGTGAGTTGGCCTCCATCTTTATTGTTGAGGCTACGAGAAGAACTATGCACTTCAGCCAGACGAGAAAAGGGACAAGACAAGTGCATTTTTATCTTTGGGAGTATAAGCAGCTTGGAGTACTGAAAAAAAGTACAGGACTTGGAAAATGACAGAACATGGAGCAATGTCAAAGACAGGCAGTACCAGCACACTGCAAAGGAAACCATTGAAATATCTGAGATTGCCTCATATTTTTTGGTGTTGTGGAAGATTATATGCCATCTGTGTTAGGATGTGCATGAGAACCTTGTGACAATGGCCATCTTGCATGGCCTGAGGCAGGGAGGGTCTGAAATGTACCTAGACCACAGATCAGTGTTGGACAATGTTCAGAGATACTGCACATCCCAGGTGCTCTTCAAGATTCAGATAAAATGGGTCTTGATAAAGCAATAACTCAGTTAAGGTATCAGATTAAAGCATGATGGTTCTTGAAATAAAGTTGTTATTTACATGACTGTATCCTCTCTCCTTCCCCTTCCTAGTGCTTGACAGCAGGGAGTAAATAAAAGCGCCTTTGGATCTTGCCAATTTACAAGTACAACTTGCATGGGCAATCAAAAGCAAAAAAGAAGAAAAAAAGGAAGATAATATTATTAGCAACCCCCAATTATTCCCAAATGCTTGCTTTTGGCAGTGCAAACAGTTGGAATTTCTAGCAACATAAACCAATACATTACTGAAAATCATGCCTAAGCATTCAAATAAAATTCATGGACAATTTAAAATTATCCTTGCAAGCTATCCAGTAACCAGTTGTTTGGACTGCAGGGTTTTTATGAATAAAATTGTAAAGTAAACCTACAATGTAAATATCCAATCCAAAATGCCCTAGCTTTCTAGCTGCAGAGTCCAAAACAAATTATTTGCATGCTGTGTCTGAATTCTGAAGTGGACAGAGAGCTAGTTTGCTGCTGGGTCAGAGGGTGAAGCTTTGAACTGGCTCACAAAATGAGACCAACATGGCTGTCCTTCCCTATTTGCAGAGCTTCAGATTTTGCTTGGCACAGGAATCCTTTTGTTTCCCAGCATAACCTTGAAAATATTTTCAAGTAGTTTAAATCGTGCTTGTATATTCCTGGGGACATATCTACTTGTGACATGCACAGACAGACCTCTGCTCTGGGAGAGGGAGATGGAAACCTGCCCTAATGTATATCTGCATTAACGTCAATTAGAGGTAGCAGGTGTTGAGCAAAGAGCCCCTCCATCCTGGTAGCGCAGCTTCTGAAACAGAAGTGGAGTATTCCTGGCTGTTCAGGAATGTGGGCAGAGATTGCCCTGGGCCATCCGCATCCATGTGGATGTCCTCTCTCTAGGCTGCCCTTTTTCTGTAGGTTGGTAGGACAGCTTTCTGTGATCGTTCTGGCCAGCTCAGAGAGTAGCATTTCTAGGTCATTAGCAATGTCAGTCGGCAGCTTTCTTTGAGCCTTTAATATCTTCATGAAAGACACATCGGCTAAGATCAGTCTTTATCAGAATAGGTTTGGCAATATTCATTCTTGTTTAAATTCTATTTACTTTACACTTAGTGCTTGGATACCCCACAAACTCCCATCATCATCTGAAGCTGAGAAAATTACCCCTGCACTCACCCTGGTGACTCTAGATTGTTATTAGAAAAGCCACGATGATACTTGTTTCTATTCATTATTTCTGGGAAGATTTTTGCAGAAAATTTTAAGAAATTTTCTCACCAATCTTCTTGTATTTGATAAATCTCTAAAAATATCTTTCTTAACCTATTTATTTTCACCATTGGCCTCATTTGAGATATCTGTAAGAGACATCCTCTTCACAACGAATGAAAGACCAATTTTATGTCAGAATAAGAAGAAAAGAAGAAGGAGGGAGGTGTCTACCAAATGCCCAGAAATGTTATGAGCCTGTGACCCTTGATACATAGAAGGGAATGAATGAAAGGCACCAAAAGAAATGTAAGGAATTGCTTCAAGACAGCATGTAGCTCCTGTACCAGAAAAAGCAGATGGTAAAAAGGATCATGTAGAAAAAAGATGCAAAGATTCGTATCCCAGAAGCCAACATGCAATACAAATAACAGTGCACAGCTCCTTTGTTATCCCCAACTTAGTTTCAGGTGTAACATAACAAGAAAGCTCTTCCATTCAGCCTCAGAGGAAAAAAAAATGCCACAGTTATAATGCTTACAGATGTGCCAGTCAGCAGGAGCTGTTGGAACATGCCAATTTAAATGTTTTTTTTTCTGAGATATTTTTGTCGCTTGTCTTGCAATGTCCTATGTATTCGCTTTTCAGAAGTTAATATTTTGCTTTGCTTCATAGAATACTAATTCATTCCTCCCAGAAGGACATTTCTCTCATGAAGTCATACACTATTTTATCAATCACTTAAAATCAAAGCCAAAACCCCACAAAACAGGACAGTCACCATACCCTTAAGGCTGTCCTCAAAGAACTCATACCATGATGTGATTTTGCAACTGCCTTTGTAGCTAACTGCTCAAAATTAACAAGAATGCCTTCCGTGTCTCATTCACTTCTAATATATTTCTTCCCCTCTTTTTTCATAGGTGGTCACAGACTTCAGCAACAACAACAGGGACACATGAAATGCTGAGATCGAGCGTTCTTGCAGTGCATGTCTGGAATGCCTTCAGTCTACCACATTGTGCTTTTGAAAGCAGACTGTGTCTGCTCCAAGACTGCAGGCTTTCTTCATATTGCAGTTCTAGACCCTCTTTTACAGCTTTGTGGGCCAGGGTAGCTCAGAGGGTGCTGGTATTCATCAGTGGCTTTTTAACTGTACTTGCACCCTGTTTGCATTCCTTCCACTGCAGACACTATCACTGCCTTTTGACCACTTACATTAATTTCTGTGAGACTTCCTTGACGATGAAGGTACTAAGAGACAAAGGTAAATCTGAGGACTAAGTAACGGTATTAGAATATGGGCAGCCTGTTAAATAATTCTCCTATTCAGAGGAGGATTAAAAGGGTACTGCTTTGCAGGACCTGGTTAATGACTTTACATAAGAGAGGAAATAGCAAGTACAGCTTAAAAATTAACCAGGATAACTCTTACTTTTATGGACCCCACAGATAAAACTCTCTGAGTTCTTCTGCTTTAAAGTAGGTCTGATTTTAGTGTGGCGCTGCTATAGGGTTGTGGCAAGCTTATTATGCAATACCAAAAATGTGGTCTTCCCTGTCTGAAGTCAGTAAATCATCCCAGCTTTGCATCATAATTCAAATTTAATTGTTATTTCCTCATCCCGGAATGAGCATTCTGCCATATACAGATGGTCAGTGAATGCCCTCAGCACCCATCATTTTCTATTTACTCTGTCATCTTAACACTCGTTTTTCTCTGCTATCATGGTATTCAAGTTCCTGACAACTAAATGTGCTCTCTCTTCACCAGATGCAAACCATGCCAGCAACTTCAAATCTGATATGGAGGGAGAAGCTAGCCCTGAAGACAGGGTGAAGACAGACTGGATTATTGACTGAAACAAGAACAATTTGCCCTCAAATTCTTGTAAACTCTTGGAAGTCACAACAATATCTCACAGTTCACAGCAAAAATAGTCCCCAGTGGCAGCAAGCGAAACAGTGGAGTAGGAATAGTGATGCCTATCCTTCACACGGTGCATCTTCTCTCCACACAGTGACTCATTATGACGTCAGTCTGCATGGGAAAACTGCGATACTAGTACCTGTATTGCAGTATATCTGCTAAACATAATATTATTTAATACAGACACAGGGAAAATGAAGAGTAGGGACTTTCACTTCCTTTCTTCTTTTCTGGGGTGAATTGTGCTTCCAGATGCCAAATCTGTGACAGTAAATTAAGTATGTCTGGCACTGTTCTCTGAAGCCAACTTGAAAGGAGCAGCCCGTGTCCACATTAACTTGCTCTTCTGGTCCCTCCCTGTTCTGAGTCCCTAATAATGCCTAAGCTGTGCCTGAAAACTGATCAAGAGAAAAGATCATTGGCCTGCAACAAAACCATGTGTCTGTGCTAACAATTTAACTAACAGTATCCCAGTGCTTGGGAACATTCCCTTGAGTTATTTAGCTTACTAGTGTAGATGCACTCAATGAGATTGAGGGTTATGAGAGTGACTATTCTTTCCACATGGGTTATTGGCTTTGCCTGTTGCCTTTCATAAGAAGTCTTTTTCATCTGTTTGTTGCAACTTGACCTTATTATAAACGAAGACTGTGTGAAGCTGCTGATATTCATCACCAGAAAACAATGTTTCTCCTTAAGGGGTTTATACCATATTTATTTCATTGCTTGTATAAAAGAGCTAAGTAGAGAGTGCTGGACTGACTACGATTTTTTAATTAAACTTCTACTATATCAATTTTTATTATTTAATTATGGCTTTTATTTCTATAGGCAAGGCTAAGCGGAAATGCCATCAACTTGTATGTTAATTTACAAGCTGAATTAATACTAAATCCACCTATGTCGTGTCTAGAGTTCATCCAGTGAATGTCTATGTTCTGGTGTAGTCACATCTTTGTGTCAGGGTACTTAGAAAGCTGGAGATCTGTCTGTGTCATCACTCTCTATTTGTTTATTCATTTTTCCTATTACTCTTTCATTTCTCTGAACAGCATTTCTTCTCACTTCTAATGAGTTGTGACCTCCTTTGCACCAATAGAGATGGTATTGACAGGGCTGTTGATGTCCCCTGATATGAGATGGTTTGACCTGGTTTCCTGCTGCTTCTTCTCCCTCTTATGTTTGTTTGCGTGCAGTGATATATGCCTTGTGCACAGAAGATAAGAGAAGTTAGAGCAGGAATAGCACGGGAAGACAGGCCAAGTGGCATCAGGAGAGCATGAAGAGCTGTCGTTGTAAGCCAGTGATGACCTAATGTTGTTGTCATCTGACAACTGCTCAGTGACTTACATGAAGTAAGTTTGGAGGTCTCAGCCCAAATCCTTGTGGCCAAGTGACTACATCATAATAACTACTGTTGTAGCTGGCGCTAATTGACAGTACTGGGAGTCTCCACTGGCCGCCCAGGTACTGAACAGGCTTCTGGATTTGATCAAACCCACTGAGCAGGTCGAGGTTGGGCCTATGTACTTTCCCTGGAGAAGGCTGGGTGTTTTTATTGAAAAGTTCAGCTCTTCCATACTCTCGTGGACTCTTTTTCTTTTTTTAAAGAAAAAGAGTCAAATATTTAGTAGTGCAAATTTATACATATTATAAAACATCTGGCCCTTGACGACAAACTCTGTTTTGCCTCCCACTTGGTTGCCAAGAGTAGATAGATTTAATTTTTCTAAAGAACTATTAGAGTTCCACTAGAATCTATTTAACCAATATTTAGTCCTACGAATTGTATTTGGTTGTAGAGCAACAGGCACATTTATTTCCTTGCTCAGATTTTAAATGTCATTTCCTGTCTATTGATTCTCTTGGCATTGGTTACTGATCATATAACTCCCAAATGGTGTAATCCAAGCTGTGCTTATTATTTGGCTCAAACCTTATTTTAAAAATCTGTAGTAATCTGAGTTAAATAAACATAACGCTAGAAAATATACTCTAGGGAATAAATCTGCATTGACAGAGAGGTGGGTAAAATAGATCTTTTCCATCTCTGCATATGACTTTCTGATTAAAGAAGGTAATAGCAAGAGATGGATGACTGCCTAATTAGATATTAGTAAGGAAAGAGTGACACATGTTATAGGATACTGCTAGAGGATGACTCTGAGGGTTACAAAGTGAAGTATTTAGGACAAATGAGCCTGTCACATTAGATAAAGTAAAAGACACAGTTGGGATTCCAAGAGCTTCTCTGACTCACAATTAAGAAAATGTCTCCACAGGAGTCTGGCTAAGCATATCAAAGATAACAGATACAATATGTTGAGGGTTTCTAGCCACCTCTATGGAGGAAGCTGCCTTTCAAAGGTGACCAGAAAATGGGAGGAACTGGAGTTGTTCTTCCCCCTTTTGAGGTTTCTTTTTCACTATGTATATCTGAAAGTATATCTGAAGAAGTTTTTGCATAATTATGATTATTTTTAATATAAGAATGCAATTTTCCTGTGTGAATATCTGTTTTTACATTGAGAAGTAAGACCTTGTTTGTGGTGAGAAAAAAATTATGAGAACCTGGAAAGGAAAATATGGCAGGAACTGAGTAATTGAGACGGGAAGTGTTTTCTAGTGAGGAATTGCTGGCTCTTTGGGTTCATTTTTTTTCACTTAATACTTATGTCAAGGTTTAAAGCTGGGCTGGCTATTAAATGGACGACAGATGCTCTCTATTAACCCTTTCCTTCCCCCAGAAGGGGGAAGGAAAAGAGATAACGGAGAGAGACTTACCGGTTGGAAAGTTAAAACAGTTTTAATAAACAATAACAATGAAAAAGACTATAATAATAATAGAGAAAATAATTGAATATATACAAATATACACAAAACCAAGATCAAGCTCCCCTGGTGATGTTCATGTCACCACTGGTGCTACAGGGCAGGCTCCGGGAAGTCCTGGACTGGACTCACTGGCAGATGGGAGGTGGATTCAGGAATGCACAGATTGGGATCAAAGGAAGGAGAAACGGACAGAGTCCTCTTTGGACACCAGCCATAGAAGAAGAGAGAGCGACTATTGTGATCCCTCAGCTTTAAACTGAGAAAGATGTGTATGGGATGGAATACTTTGTTGGTCAATTTTGGGTCACCTGTCCTGTCCACTCCTCCCCCCAAATGTGACTCTTCTACGGTCTGTCACTTGTGGACCATAAGAAACCTAGCAATAACTTTGGCTTCTCTAGGAATAAGTATAAGCAAGAGCCTTTCTGTATACCATTCCTACTGTTATCTTAGTAATAACTATAAACTTCAAGCATTATCAATCCTAGAAGTGGACACTGTCTGAAAAACATGTATTCAGCTTCAGAAACTGCAGTTGCTTAGAAGAAACTTAACTGAAAGGAAAATCACTGAAAGGAAAATTAATTCTGTCCTAGTCCAAACCAGGACACTTAAAACACGGAACTGGCAGAAGAACAATGCTTTTGAAACAAACATTTTCTTTTTTCTTTTTTTTTTTAAAAAAATGTGGTTTTTTTTAAATTGTTTTCAAATAAATATATGAATTGGTTGACTTAATTAAATAAAAAAATAGATGACAGCTTTCACCTTTTTACAATTTTTAAGCCCTGAGTTATACAACCACTTTGTATGGAATTTATAGGGTCCTGTTCACTTCAGTGAGTGCCCCACAGCCTTTATTATACACAAGAACAATGAAGGAACAGTTTTTTTGAATCCCACTAAAATCCTCTCCTGCGGTTAAGTAGCTAGAGACTCTGCAGGCTTAACTTCTTAAAGTCATTGCTAAAATGAGGGTGCCCAGTTCAAATACTGTTGAGACTTCAGACGGGACAGTTCAGGGAACTGATCTCTTGGTTTCTCGAGGCTAGCATCTTAACCATTTGTCAAACGGAGTCGTCGAAGTGCTGACTTCATTCTCATTTGTTATATGACAGATGTCCAAAACATTGCTATCACCTTGGAAAGGTCAGAGTAGATACTCTTCACTCAGAGTGGCATACCAGCACAATCTGGAGACCATTTGAAATTCAGTGTATTTGGGAACACTCCATACTGCACCTAGGCACTATTTACTCTGGAAATCAGTAGACTTTTACTTCTGTTGGGTTACCACTTGCGCTAAAAGCTGTGACCACTCTCGATCCCTCCAGTTTTGCAGCTAATCCCAGTAGGTCCCATAGGTTCAGAAAATTCAAACAACCTAGGTGTGAAATGAAGTATGAGTTGAAAGGTAGGTCACTTGAAATTGCTGTCTGTAATGTTAGAAAATCTAAAGCTGTACTGCTTGTAGTATCAAAACAGAAGAATCAATCTAGAGATGTACAGGAAGAATGAAATACCTCTTTAATCGAAGATTAACAGATGGACTATGATGAATTTGAGAACCTTGCACCAGATACCCTGTTCCCTCATTGTCCTACACAGTCAATACAATCCTCTATCAGTACAGCCCAGATAAACATGTCTGTATTTGTTAAGGAAAAAAAAAGAAGAAAGATTAATTCAAATTTTCTTCCAAGGAACATTTTTATGTATGATGCACATAAAGGTTAAATGGCATAAATCGCATGCATGCATATAGTATTGAGTTATTTATCACCTATTAATATTTTTTAACTTACACTTTCTTTCTTTGTTTTCAAACTCTACAATTAAAGTAAATAAAAAAAAGCCTAAGAAGCGAAACAGTATAATTTTTCTGAAGCATAGGTGGAAAACTTGAGGGCTTCTGTCAAAATGCCTTTTCAAATTGAAATAGAACAGAAGTCACTTGTGTGACATGAATCTTTATCTGATATTCTCATTTATCCATCCAAATAAGAGTTTGTCATGACGTTCCAAAGTATATAGATTTTAGTGAGAATTGTTTAAAAAAAAATTGAGAGACCAAGAAACAGGACTGAGTTTTCTGACGTAACATTTACAGTGTTGAGAAGAGAGGGCGTGGGCCATAACTCACTAAACTGAGATCTTACTGATAAGTAGAATGGAAATGTAATCATGTGATAGGTAGAAAGTCTAGAAAGGTTTCTAGTTGGGAATGTGTGTTGTTTTAATTTCATATCTATTGTTGTATGATTGATATATGTCTGAAATGAAACTTCGTACACTTGCAATGATGGTACAGTAACCTGTCTTGGTGCCTTATGTTTCTACTGTGAAAGTGGCAACAAAACCCATGATAGCTGAAAGCGATGTTTTTAATTTTGACTGCTGGGTCAGCATTGCTGGGATGCGTGACCCTCAAAGCCTGCTGTCAATTGAAAATAAAGTGCTGCAATTTCAGTTTTCCTCTTCTAGCGATTCCTAATTTTTTTCCAGAAATGCAAATATCTCAATATTTCCCCGATATTTATGGCATTAAGCAATTTTTTTCCCTTTTGCATTACTGGAAAAGGTAACTGCAAAAAATGAGAAACATTCTTTACCTTATAAATATTAAGGAAAACAGAGTTGTGATGTAAAATTGTAGCAGTATGTGGAGTGAGTGATGTCAGAGTATTTAGGGCTCTTTTATTATGAAAACAAAATAATTCTGTTGGAATTCATTGTAGTAAGATGCATATCACTGAAGTGAACAATACAAAATTTCTAAGCCATTAAGTGAAGAAAAAAACGAAGATAAAGAATTGTATAGGAATTAAAAATTGGCAACCAGCAAGATGTTTCCATGTGGAAAAATTATTTCACTGATCATTCCACATATATTATGCATCTGCATAGGCAAAACATTAGGCCCTATGGAGTATTCCCTAATAGTGTGTCACATAACTTCCTGGCAAGCATGCATGGAAAACAGAAGTGGGAGAGAACGTTTTCTTCAGTTGATGTGATTTAGGATCTGCTGTCTTTAGATGTTCCCGAAAGGGTGTATTCTGAATTCTTAGTACCATCAGGCGAGTAGAACTCTAGTGTATAAACCCATATCTGAAAAAATTTCTGCATCGGTATCCATTTTACTGTTTGAATGATTTTTACATACCATACATTTTTTCCTGTGCACGTATATTATTATACTGTAGGGCATTATTTCAGTGCAAGTTATTGCATTTTGTATATGTGCCTTGGGACGTGTTAGGGCACATTTTCTAAAACAGTCGATACATAAATGAGGCTGTTCAACCATTACTGGTGAAATACCGAGGTAGGTGTTAGAAAAGGAGATTATTATCACTAGTGTGGACAATGCTGATTTACACTCTTGGGTATTAAATGTTCTTAATTCTGGCAGTTGATTTGACCTGTTAATTAGTTAACAAACTGGGAGGTCAGGTATTTGCTGTCTGGATAATTTAACAGTTAAATACATCATGAGTTTGCCAGAAGATTTTAACCAATTTGAGAAGTTGTAAAGCGAAGTTTCTAGGGTTAGGAACTGATATTTCTCATTTGCTGCTCTTTATAAATACCATGAAGAAAAACTATGATAAGTGAGATGAGGTTTGTTTGGAAACCAGATACCTGCATTAAACAAAGTGTTTTTTCTTCCCCTGAGGTCATCTGTGTGTGTCTCCTTATCGTTCATTTAAATGTTGAGTCACTTTGTTTTTCCTTACTTATATTTTAGCTATGAAGCAACTTAATATAACAATTAGATACCTTTTTAATATGTTGTTCTAACTGTGTTGCTTTTAGAAATAATATTATAGTATTATGTGCTACAATCAAGCTGCATAGATCTGTCCCTTGACATTTAACTTATGTATATAGTTCATTTTAATAATGTTTAATAACTTAGGCATCTAATAGCTAAAACTTAACACACAAATGTTCTTTCTTAAAAAAGGAGTCAGGATAATTGTGTGTATGCACAGGTCCACAGCATAAGTCTGTTGTTTAACGTCTGACTTCTTAAAATTTAAATCTCACATTGTTGTGAAACTCTCCTGTTGATTTCTTTATACCTTCCATAAAGATTTAGCCATTAAAGGATTAAAATTAATAGTATTTAATTTTATTTTATTAGTATATAAACTTATCAGTAAAACCATATTAACTGTGGTTTAAAACATTCTTTGTGTACGTAGTGTGTGGCTTTGACTCAACAAAATACTTAAGCATATGTTTGAGCCTGTAACAAAGCACTTTGGGCCAAGATTTCATTCCAAATAGTCATTAAAGACAAAACTCCCTCTGATTTCAAGGTGCCAGCATTTTAATTTGTAGAAAACTGTAGTTGTGTATTTCATTTATATATAGATTAAAACAGTCTGTGTGTGTCCAGATCCAAAAGCTGCACTGCGTGTGTAGAGTTCCAGTCATGAACTCTGAGCAAATCAAATCATCCCATTGATCAGTGATATACATCTTGTTAGTTTGAGAAGCTTATACTACCACAGTGGAAGCGTTCATGGTATAGCCGCTATTTGATCTAAAGATAAAGTCGCTAAAGATACATGGTGCTGTGCAGGGACGATACATGCAGGGAGACTTGGATGCAAACACACATGCTCATACCTTGACCACACAACTGGGCACACATGTGGTAACGCAGAAGAGGAGGCAAGCATCCTTCAGGAGATGACCTGTGCAGCATGGTCCAGGACAGGACCAAATTTACAAACAGTGGCTTGACACTGACTAAATTTTGTCAAGTAACATCAGATAGCTCCTTACTATGCAGGTGCTGTGAAAACATGTCAAAGAAAGGGAGCAATTCAGAACAACTCATCAGACCTTCTCACTTCTAAGAAGTTTCCTTGGAAGAATTGTGTAGGGAACGGGCCAGGCAAATTGTTCTGGTAAGCCATCAGTTGTTTTTTATACGTGGAGGACCTCCTCCAACAACTCAGCAAAGAGTGTATGGCATTCAGTAGCATTTCAATAAAGCGTTAGTTTATTTTCCCTTTTCTATTTCCTGCCACATGCATAATAAATGAAACAAAAGCCTCCCTAGTCTATGCCCCTGGATCTCACAAATCTGTAGGAAGTGGCAAATGCTTAGGTGTCACTCCTAAACAAATGCAACATCCTATTCCAGACAGTGCTGGAAAGACAAATCAGTATAAATGTCCTTCTGAGCAGTAAGTAAGCATATTAAAAAAGGGTAATATGCAAAGGTGGCCATATAATTTGAACAGTTGATGTCCTGCATTTGAGCGACATTTGGACACTACAAAATCTTGAGTGAGCTTTATAAAGCCTTATTCTGACTTGCAGAATTTTTAATGAGTAACATAACGTAAACTTAAAGCATTGCCAGATAAAATATGCAGAGCGTTATGGAACTGTTAACACATGTAATACAGTAGATGAAGTATGGGATGTCGAACTTAATGATCTTGTTCACCAGACAAGTGTATAACACATGTAGCTGTGCAAGACACCAACTGAGGAAGCAAGCCAACCTTTGGAAGCTAGTTAAAATGTTTATACAAGTTTCTTTCCACCTCAGAATCTGTAGCAATTACTTTAAGCTAGAGGGTTTCTAAAGCGTAATGAAAGTCCCACTGTCCAACAATTTGGTGAATGGAACTCCTTACCCACTTATACCCTAACCTAAAGACAAGCTTTAACTATTGAATGGCTACTCTGCCATTGTTGACTTTATAATACCTTGTTTGGACATGCAAAGCCTAATAAAATTTTGTAACAGAATAGAGATAGAGAACTCCAGAAAGTGTGGAAGAGCACAAAAACTGTGAATGTGAAACTTTCTCATTCTGGGAAAGTATATGCCACACCACCTCACCTGAATTTCATTGTGGCTTGCCAGTACTACAAATCTGTCTTTGAACTTTATAGTAGTGAACAAGAAACACCAGTATGATGGCAAGCAGATATTTACCTGATAAAAACTTGTTCTGTTGGTCCAAATTTGTTTAAAATATAAAACAGTTTAACTCCATGGAAGGATATGTAGACCATGCATCATGGACCTTCCTGAGTCCAGTATAAAACTGACTCCATGCTCTGTTCTCTTTGCAGACCAAGTGCAAGGTCCTGCACATGGGTCAGGGCAATCCCAAACACAAATACAGGCGGGGTAGAGGATGGATTGAGAGCACCCCTAAGGAGAAGGACTTGGGGGTGGTGGTTGATGAGAAGCTCAACATGAGCCGGCAATGTACGCTTGTAGTCCAGAAGGCCAACCGTATCCTGGGCTGCATTAAAAGAAGCATGGCCAGCAGGTTGAGGCAGGTGATTCTACTCTGCTCTCGTGAGACCCCACCTGGAGTACTGCGGTCAGCTCTGTCCAACAGAAGAAGGACATGGAGCTGTTGGAGCAAGTCCAGAGGAGGGCCATGAAGATGATGAGAGGGCTGGAGCACCTCTCCTATGAAGAGAGGCTGAGAGAGTTGGGGCTGTTCAGCCTGGAGAAGTCTCTGGGGAGACTTCTAGCGGCCTTCCAGTACCTGAAGGGGGCCTACAGGAAAGACAGAGAGGGAATTTTTACAAGGGCATGTAGTGAAAGGACGAGGGGTAATGGTTTTAAACTGAAAGAGGGTAGATTTAGATTAGATCTTAGGAAGAAATTCTTTCCTGTGAGGGTGGTGAGACACTGGAACAGGTTGCCCAGGGAAGTTGTGGATGCCTCCTCCCTGGCAGTGTTCAAGGCCAGGTTGGACGGGGCTTTGAGCAATCTGGTCTAATGGAAGGTGTCCCTGCCTGTGGCAGAGGGGTTGGAACTAGATGATCTTTAAGGTCCATTCCAGCCCAAGCCATTTTATGATTCTATAATTCTAGGACTAATTTGACAGAAATATGATCATGTCCTCATGTCTGTTTCAGACTAAAAAGTATTGCTGGGTGATCTGTCAGGACACAGGACACAGCCAATAGAGAGAAAACGTATCTTCTGATTTGTCTGTTGAAGGGACTTCTGTCAATTAATCCGATCTATTTCCTTTGTTTCTATAGGGAGGCTGGTTGGCTAGATTTGTTGTCTAAAACTGGGCCCTATATAATGATGGCGAAAAGTACAAAGAAACATATGCCATATTAAAGTAAAACTGCATTGTCCCAGAAGGAGAAGTATGTGATACACATCAAAAAATTGTTTTCAGAAGTTGTGTTAGAAATATTAACAGAGGTGACACATTCATACATTAAAAAGCATCATACAAATTAATTTCTCTACCCTTTTTTTGCAACTACATATATCTTAATAGGAAAGAAAGTTTACCAGAATACAGCCATTATATGGCAGACTAGGAATTTGCTGGTTTCGTTGTCATTTGAAATACTATAAATCTCATAACATTGATCTTTCTTCACCCTTTACAACAATGAGCAACTAGCAAGTGAAAACTCTGAAAGATAACACATATGTAAAGAGGCAAGCACTTATTCATGTCACATCTCTGAAACCAATGGAACTACTACCTTTGTTCTCTGATGGCTGAAGTTCAATGTTGTTTTTCTAGTATACTAAATGATAGGAAGGTTTCACAAATGTTTTCTCTTTATAATTTTGTTATATAGTTCCTTTGTGTTCCCTTGTTTCTTTCATAGTTAGTTTAGCCTTTTTCCCCTGTTCCCTCAAGCGTCTCATTCTACAGGCAACTTCAGTTTCTTTTAACGCTCTTTGAACCCTTCCTATAGTCATATTTTTATAAGTTTTATGTTTTTTTAAAATTTATTTTATGCATTTTTCATTAATCTTCTGCTTCAGAGAGTCTTTTTTGTCATAAATAATATCATGGCTATTTAACCACAGCAACATAATTGTTAGCTTGGATTTAGTCCTTGTATTGAATAAAATAAAATTGAGCATGTTAACAATTTTTATTTTTTGAGTTTATTTTAAGTCAGCTTTTTGAAATTAGTGTTAAGAGCAAGATTTAAGGGATTTGATGATCAGTAACTGACAAATGTTAATCAGTGTAAGGTTTCTAGAAAGCTGTTGACTGTTATGAGAATCAGAAAGCTAAATCTGAGATGGTATTCACCTATAGCTCGGGCATTGTGGCATTGCCACTAATACACAGAGAAACGGAAAGAAAAAAGCAGTGAAAGTCAATCTGCCAAGACAGCACCTAGTGTAGTCTCCTCATCACTGCTCTCAGGTAGGAGAAATGTCATTCCTCTGCAGACAGGGAGTAGCCTAACAAAGAAAGGAGATATCTGTGGCTGAAAAAAAAGTCTGTGAGAAAATGATGAGAAATGAGCTCATTCAAACCAGTGCTAAAGAACAAAATCAGCGAAAGTTGCCTTTTAATTATACGGAGTAGTTTCTTCATCAGCTATCTGGTGTTTGTACAGCACATAGGTAGTAAACAGGTCACAGCAGCTTTTAGGTTTTAGTAAAAAGTTGAAGTGTGATTTAAATCAGTGAAACTAACTTTGTACAGTAGTATGCAAAGCAAATTCTTTTCTACTTGTTACAGATTCCTCATTCAGTCTTTACCCTTCATTTCAGATGGTAAGAAACACAAATGTTAATACTACTCCAGGGCTGACAGAGGTCCATTAGTATGGATGAGAAGAAGTGAATGCAGTGAAATCTGGACACAAACATTTCTTTCCACCTTTGCAAATTTCTTCATCCTAGTTTTTTAACATTCAATGTTGGCAAAATGATAACTTGCGCATTCAAGCTGGTCACAGTTTTGTCTCCAGGGTGAACTTTCCAGCTGTCCTCGGCATAGATTACTAACCTTTTCATTAGCCTTTGATCTTAAACCTGGCCAGTTTGCCTTGAGACGTCTTTCTGGACTTGATAGCCACAGTTTCAATTTCTGATGAACATCTGGAGGAGGAAGAAGCTGAACTGACTGAGCAGCAAGTAAAGATCTTTGTGACAAGACTTTCCTATGCTATACAGACTATTTAATATCTGGGTACCAGACTTTCAAATTCATCTGTCAGCATTGCTTTTGAATATTTTTTCAGACAGATAGCACTAGTGATACCATAATGTCTTTGTCAGTCTTGGCTCATTAAGGAGAAAGTTGAACTCTAACTTCATGTTCTCTTGCTTATTTTTCTGCCAGGATCAAACTGAAACAGGAGGCATCCTTTGGCTTTAAAAATACACTAGAATTTTTACTAAAATGATTTGATATTTCCATTGAGCTTGCTCTGACCATAGCTGAAATATTAGCATTCCAGAAGAATCATGTGTAATTACACTCAAGCAGAGATGAATTTTCTGGCATGTGAGAATGACTGAGAATCTTCAGGCAGAAATCAAACTGTTATTAGCTTCTTAAGTACTTGTTGCTGCATTGACTTATATGTGATCTTTGCCACAGTGCCATATACAAGGCATGTTTCCTTCTGAAATACTGGTGCCAGAGAGCTTCAGTGTTTGCATCTCTTCAACGATGACAGCACTCAGTTCTGAGGTCATGCCTGGGCAGCAATTGGCTACTGGGAATTGTTTCTGAGCTGGAACACTTCACTTAAGAATAGTAGAAATGATTGAAAATAGGAAAAAAAAAAAAAGTCAAACAATCCTAGCAGTAATAATGGATTATTATTAATTATTAATTATTAATAACAGCAAAAAACCTGTTGAGGAAACAGATGGGAATTGGCTGGGCGTAAACTCTGTGTTTCCAAGCTGATAAGTTAATGAAGTGTTAAAGCAAGAAAATAAAACCAAGAAGGTTTGGTTTCTTTTTTTTTTTTTTTTTTGTTTTTTTTTTTTTTTTACCCCTGGGCCCTGTGCATGGGACAAATGCAAATCTTCATGGTCAGGGGCAGTAAAATTAGGGATGAATCAAGGCAGCATTCTTCAAAATTCATAGTTTCTCCAAATGCTGCAAACTGCAAAGGTCCTTTGAAGCAGGGTGGATGACAGATGCTATACATTTCCATTTTTTCCATCAACATGAGTTTTACCACATGTAGTCTGAATAGACTTCTTTTCAATACCTTGCTGCCACTTTTAATGAAAAGGCTACTTTTTATCATCTTCGCCATCTACACTTCAGGCTGCACTCTCAGTTTGAAGACTATTTCTTTCCTCCTTGAACTGCCTCACCCCAAACTGGCAGTTTAATAGTTTGCCAAGCAGACTATGATAAAGAATTATGGCAATAGAAATTGATGGTGAGTAAACAAGTGCTAAAAGATATGGTTCAGCTGGGATTTTGAGTAGAAAGATAATCACACTAACTTGGGTGAAGATGTACTTGAAATGTAAAGGTTTTTTTTCAGCAGCTAGAGAAAGTAGCATGAGGCTTCCTAAAGGATGAACCAAAAATCCCTACAAAGGCAGATACAGAGGTGGGTGACCTGAGAATCACAAGCACGCCTCTACTGGTGTACCAGACCAGATTCTCAGGACACCCACCTCTGTATCTGCCTTTGTAGGGATTTTTGGTTCTGGTACTGGTTTTGGCTGGGACATTGTTCTTCATAGAAGATCGTATGGTGCTGACAACCCCCCATTTTAGCTATTGCAAAGCAGTGCTTACACAGCCTCAAGGGCTTCTCTGTGGACTGGGGTGCACAAGAAGTTGGGAGGGGATACAGCCAGGACAGCTGACCCAAAGTGGCCAAAGGGATATCCCAGACCATGCGATGTCATGCTCAGCGATAAAAGCTGGGGAAAGAAGGAGGAAGGTGGGACATTTGGAATTATGGCATTTATCTTCCCAAGTAACTGTTCCATGTGATGGAGACCTGCTTTCCTGGAAATGGCTGAGCACCTGCCTGCTGAAGCAAAGTAGTGAATAATTCCTTATTTTGCTTTGCTTGCATGCACAGCTTTTGTTTTACCCATTAAAAGTTGAATCTTTACCTAAACCCATGAGTTTTCTCACTTCTACCCTTCCAATTCTCTCCTCCATCTCACTGGGGAGTTAACAAGTGGATGCATGGGGCTGAGCTTCCTACTGGGGTTAAACCACAAGAGGAATGAATAGAAATAAGAGCTGCCCACATCTGCATAGGATTTTCACATGGCAAAACACTGAACAGAGTTGGGTGGCTTTTTCTGAAAAAAAGATGCCAGCAATGTTGTTCTGTGTCTTTTTGCTCAGTATTCCCATTTTTTAGACACTTTGTCCAGGAAATAAGGCCAAGGCTTAAGTTCATTTGAACCTGCATCTCACAGACTTTGAGACATTTTGGAAGGTTAAAGTCATCTTCTCTCCCTCCCCCTTGAAGCTGAGCAGAAAGGAAAGCTGAAGAACTGTATCAGCCTGATAAAAGGGCATCCCATCTTCTACTGGGAGAGGGTAGTTCTCCTGCTCCAGCACCTGGTCTTGGAGTGGAGAGTGGGCTCCTTCCATCCCTTCCCCATCCTGAACAACCATTTTCTTTCTGGTTAGGTGCTTGCACAGCTTGCAGACCTTTTGGCTTTTCCTGGGGGACCTGAGCAGAATGGGTGGTGTTCTCTGCTTGAGCCTAAACCTCAAGAACCACTGCAGAATTTCTGAGCACAGCTAGGTATGTAATTTTAGATGCCAATGACATTTTATAGAAGCACTTGGAAGATGCCAGTGGGTTGTGCTTTGTCTTGCCAAAAAAAGTTACCTTGGGAAAGTATGGAATCGTAGAATAATTTTGGTTGGAAAAGACCTTTAAGATCATCAAGTCCAACCGTTAACCTAGCACTGCCAGTCAACCACTAAACCATGTCCCTAAGGACCACATCTACACGTCTATTAAATACCTCCAGGGATGGTGACTCGACCACTTCCATGGGCAGCCTGTTCCAATGCCTGACAACCCTTTCGGTGAAGAAATTTTTCCTAATATCCAATCTAAACCTCCCCTGGCACAACTTGAGGCTGTTTCCTCTCGTCCTATCGCTTGTTACTTGGGAGAAGAGACTGACACCCACCTCGCTAAAACCTCCTTTCAGGCACTTGTAGACAGCAATAAAGCCTCCCCTCAGCCTCCTTTTCTCCAGACTAAACAACCCCAGTTCCTTCAGCTGCTCCTCATAAGACTTGTGCTCTAGACCCTTCACCAGCTTCATTGCCCTTCTTTGGACTCGCTCCAGCACTTCAATGCCTTTCTTGTAGTGAGGGGCCCCAAACTGAACACAGTATTCAAGGTGCAGCCTCACTAGTGTCGAATACAGAGGGACGATCACTTCCCTAGTCCTGCTGGCCACACTATTTCTGATACAAGTCAGGATGTTGTTGGACGCCTTGGCCACCTGGGCACACTGCTGGCTCATATTCAGTCGGCTGTTGACCAACTGCCCCAGGTCCTTTTCTGCCAGGCAGCTTTCCAGCCGCTCTTCCCCAAGCATATAGCAGTGCATGGGGTTGTTGTGACCCAAGTCGCAGGACCTGACGCTTGGCCTTGTTGACCCTCATAGAGCTAGCCTCAGCCCGTTGAACCAGCCTGTCAAGATCCCTCTGCAGAGCCTTCCTGCACTCAAGCAGATCAACGCTCCCATCGAATTTAGTGTGGTCTGCAATCTTACTGAGGGTGCACTCAATCCCCTCGTTCAGGTCATTGATAAAGATATTAAAGAGAACTGGCCCCAATACTGAGTCCTGGGGAACACCACTTGTGACCGGCCGCCAACTGGATTTAGTTCCATTCACCACAACTCTTTGGGCCTGGCCATCTAGACAGTTTTTACCCAGCGAAGTGTACACCCGTCCAAGTCACGAGCAGCCATTTTCTCAAGGAGAATGCTGTGGGAAGTGGTGTCAAAGGCTTTACTAAAGTCTAGGTAGACAACATCCACAGCCTTTCCTTCATCCACTAAGTGGGTCACCTTGTCACAGAAGGAGGTCAGGTTAGTCAAGCAGGACCTGCCTTTCATAAACCCATGCTGACTTGCCTAGTTGTTCTGTATGTGCTGTGTGATGGCACCCAGGATGATCTGCTCCATAACCTTCCCTGTCACCAAGGTCAGACTGACAGGCCTGTAGTTCTCCGGATCTTCCTTCTGGCCCTTCATGTAAATGGGCATCACATTTGCTAATTTCCAGTCACCTGGGACCTCCCCAGTTAGCCAGGACTGATGATAAATGATGGAAAGTGGCTTGGTGAGCACTTCTGCCAGCTCCCTCAGTAGCCTTGGGTGGATCCCATCCAGCCCCATAGACTTGTGTGTGTCTAAGTGGTGTAGCAGGTGGTTAACCATTTTCCTTTGGATTATGGGGGCTTCATTCTGCTCCCTGTCCCTGTCTTCCAGCTGAAAAGGTTGGGTACCCAGAGAACAACTAGTCTTGCTACTAAAGAATGAGGTAAAGAAGGCATTAAGTACTTCAGCTTTTTCCTCATCCTTTGTCACTATGTTTCCCCCTGCATCCAATAAAGGATGGGCCTCCTTGGCCCTCCTTTTGTTGTTAATGTATTTATAGAAACCTTTTTTCTTGTCTCTTATGGCAGTGGACAGGTTAAATTCTATTTGGGATTTGGCCCTTCTCATTTTTTCCCTGCATAGCCTCACGACATCTTTGTAGTCCTTCTGAGTCACCTGCCCCTTCTTCCAAAGCTCATAAACTCTCCTTTTTTTCCCGAGTTCCAGCCAAAGCTCTCTGTTCAGCCAGACCGGTCTTCTTCCCCGCCAGCTTGTCTTTTGGCACATGAGGACGGCCTGCTCCTGCGCCTTTAAGATTTCTTTCTTGAAGAGTGACCAGCCTTCCTGGACTCCTTTGCCCTTCAGGACTGCCTCCCAAGGTACTCTGCCAATCAGGCTCCTAAACAGGCCAAAGTCTGCCCTCCAGAAGTCCAAGGTAGCAGTTCTGCTGACCCCCTTCCTTACTGCTCCAAGAATCAAAGAAACTGTGAGTAGATTGACTTATCTCTGGTCAGCATGTAACTGCAGATGATTGGGGAGGGGAAGGCTCGGAATTATTTATAATTTTAAAAATAACTCTCTTAATAATTCTAATAATCCTTTTGGTTTATCTGAAAGCCAAATGAGAAATAATATTAATCATTGTCTTGTAAACTATTGCTTAATAAATAGAAATGAAATGAAAATCAATTTGTTTCAAATCCTTAGGAATTAACTCAAACCTGAGTCTTCAAAATACTGCATGAAAATAATTTTCATTTTTCAACCAGCTGTAATCCTAAACAATTAAAATCTTTAATAACAACTAGTCTAAATAAAAAGAGGTTAATTTTAGTGAATATCTTTTGTGACCTGAAAGCCAATTATGGTCTGATTTTCAGAAGTACTAGCAGCTGTAGATTTTCAGGAATTCTGAATGCTGGGCCATGTTTTCCATATCTAATATTTATATCCAATTTGAAAAGTATTCATCTTCGTGATTGTGTCCCTTTTTTTGCTTTCTCCTCTGGAAAACTGAATAATAGCCATTTTAAAAATATTTTGAGATTCTTTGATAAAAGGCACTATATGAATGCAAATTATAACACTTTTAGCATGCTGGCTTTCAGTTTATTCTTCTCTGTGTGGGAGTTATCAAATCTGATTTTACTTTAGACTTATTAATAGATGTATTAATAAAATTATGACTTTAGAAAGTCATAATTTTATTAATACAATAAAAATGAACTAAATGGAAGGAATGTTCAAGATCTGATGCAGTTTTGTGACAGCAAAGACATTTTCACAAGAGGAAATCCATACTATGCTACCACCTTAAATCTCTTTGTGCATTTTTTTCTTCCACGCTGAGGATCTTTAAACTGCTGTTGAGGTTCACAGAACATGATTCTTGGTGTCAGGAACTGTATCCCTACTGAGTATCCCAGGTATGAGACAAAGTCTGACAACTGTCCCTGAGCTCACCATTCACTGACTTTAAATACAAACCCTGACTAATATTTGTGGATCTGTCATTATCCCCTCCTCAGTCACGTTCCAGAATGGCTAAGGGGACAAGGTGGGAGGGAGCTCAGATCCTCATGCTGTGTGAGCAGACTATGAAAGATGAGTTTACAGAACTGTTAGTTGTTGACCTACCTCTAAAACTGGTACCAATCATGTGAGCAATTCTGTTGATCTGTTTCAGTCTGAAGGAGGTAAGATCATCTAGGATTCAATTTGTTTGTCTTCATACTTATGGTGCCCATGATAGCTAGCCATGCAGACATATATCCTGTGTCTTAATTTGGATGAAATAGTGGGTTCAGAATATGGTTGGGCCAAAGTCCAGGCTGAAACATGAGATTACAGATGCAGAGTAAATAGATACCTTGACTATATGGTTTTGAGACACCTTCATTCAAACAGATTCATTTTTTATCAGATATCTACAACAAAGAATGCTGTAATCATTATTCTTTAATGCTTTCTGTAATTCTTTAATACTTCCTCTTTGCTACTTGCTTCTATAATTTTCCCTTCTGTTATGTTTTCTTTCTTCATCCTCACTTCTACTGAAATGTCTTCGGTGGATTTCTGTGTCTCCAGAGTCTATTTATTTGTTTACTTATTTTTCTCACTTTCCTTTATCTTTCTTCTTGGCTTTTGACACCATTCCTTTTACCAGGGGGAAGGGGCAAACAAAGGCAAATCCCACTTACACCATAAGATTTTGCACCTCGCTTTCCTAGTAGCAGTGGTCAGAGAGAGGATACTGGATTAAACGTAACCACATAGCATGACCATTGTACTCAGCATTGCCACACTGTGCCTGGATCTGTCCCCGAGTGACTTGACCCAAGTTAGGCAGTAGGTTTGCGGCAGGATGTAGGATTTGTCTAAGATGAGTGCTAGCACTGAGAAAGATAAGCAGCTCAGGAGACCTGTAATGGGATATAAACACTGATGTGCTGCCAATCTTTTCACAATGGGCACCAACAAAAATTTTTCCCATTGGCTTGTGACAGAACTCATATCAGGCGCATACACTTGCAAAAGAGTGTCAAGGGACTGGCAAATGTATTCCTTTATTTTGCAAGCAAACAAAAATGCTCTTTAATAACCAAAGACGCAGCGCTTCTCAAAAAACTCCTAGTAAATGTGCTTCTATTTTGCATTATATTTTATTTGTATCACTTGATTTAAAAAGAGGTTGAAGATATTTTAGGAAACAACTAATGATAAAATCTGCTGTATTTCTGAGCCAAGAAGATGATCTATATGAGCTCCATGAATAAAAATCAGCCTGACAGTTCTGAGTTAGCAATAACTAGAAGGGCAGTGAAATACAAAAAAGGTGGAAAAAGTAACCCATGCTGTCCTTTTAATTTTGACATTGGTGTCAAAGGGCATTTCTGAGTGCATAGAGACCTTCATATCTCTGTAATGACTCTAAATATTGGAAGCAACGACAAAGTACTGTCAGGAACTGCTAGGTCACTGAATTTCCTTTCTGCAGTGATAGACGGACACATAATGAATGTTTTAGAGGGACTCACCAAAAAGTTTATCTTTTTTCCCCTCTGTGTCACACTCTTCAAACTGTCTTTTGTCTCCTAACAATCTATCATAAACCAAAGGCTTTAGGCAAAATTCTGTAAACACAGAAAGATCAATATTTAGGAGAGAACAGAACTGTTCCTGTCTTACCACTTCTTGGAGTATTTCATATGAACAGTGCAATGAACTTAGTGTTTTGGTAGTTTGCATAAAAAGATGTTATTCATGTGCTCTTGTTAATTTCTTCCTGCACACTGATTTCCCACTATTTTGCCATGCACTTCAAGAACAGAACAAAAATACCCTGCTATATTTATATTCAAAGTGTAATATGAGATACAAAACTTGGATCTCTACAATGAGGGCTGAAATGTTAGTGATCAGTATAATAAGCAGTGTGCACAATATCCCAGCTGCTTAGTTAACCAAGTTCATTGCAGGGATCAGGAGACACATTTAAAGGAAAAGTTTGAGAACAGTTCTTTTAACATTTATTTCTGGAGAACAGAGTCACTGTCAAGCATGTTGTCCTTTTAAAGGGGAATAAATGGGCCTGTGACAGAACCCATCCTATTTTGACAGTCACTTACAGCTGGCGTTTAAGGGCCAGGACTGATAGACAATAGCATACTGGGGGCACTTTGATGTTGTTTGTCCAGATGGTATTTGTCTTAATCATCTGTCAAAATCTCCAGTGATGCCAATCTAAGGCCTCTCAAGAGTAACTTTCTGTTTTAAAGATATAGCCCTATTCTTAGACTTTTTTCCATGCTCCTATGTTTAACGGCTCCTGAATGGTGCTGACAAGGAAATTTTTCTTGTGAAACTCTAGAGGTATTTTGACTGTTGTTCTGATTTTTTGGGAAAGCCGGTTGCTCCTCGCAACCCCAACACTACATTAAAATAATATACTGCTCAACAAGTATTCAGTAAAGAATGTAAAAATGAACTTAACTAGACAAGAATGTAGCTGGCCTGACTTTTGCATTACATTATACCCATAATTCAGGCATTTTGTTTGCCTTACAAGGTATTACAGGCAACACTGTAAATGCAGATCGGAGCTGCAGTAGCATAACACAACATAGCTAAACAGCTGATTTAATGAAGTAGGAATTTAACACAATGCTTTATTCACTGAATTTGAGTGTTGAAGACCAGATGGTGTCAGCAGTATTTCTCTCTGACTCTACATTCAGAATTAAAACAGATTCCTGTATTATCTTAAAGTTTTCAGCCCAAATCTCACTTTCTGCTTCCAGCTAACACTTTAATCATATAATCATACAATGGCTTGGGTTGGAAGAGACATTAAAGATTATCTAGTTCCAACTCACCTGCCATGGGCAGGGACACCTTCCATTAGACCAGATTGCTCAAAGCCTCATCCAATCTGGCCTTGAACACTTCCAGGGATGAGGCATCCACAACTTCCTTGGGCAACCTGTTCCAGTGTCCCACCACCCTCACAGGAAAGAATTTCTTCCTAAGATCTAATCTAAATCTACCCTCTTTCAGTTTAAAACTCTTACCCCTCGTCCTATCACTACATGCCCTTGTAAAAAGTCCCTCTCCTGCTTTCCTGTAGGCCCCCTTCAGGTACTGGAAGGCTGCTGTAAGGTCTCCCTGGAGCGTCTTCTTCTCCAGGCCAAACAACCCTGACTCTCTCAGCCTGTCTTCATAGAAGAGGTGCTCCAGCCCTCTGATCATCAATTGCTTTCCTGTATTCATTTTTCCCTTTACATTTCTAAGGTACATGTTGAGTAATTAGTTCATGAGCCAAAAATAATCTGCTGCTCAATAAACCAAAGATTGGAAGTCAAGGGACTGTTGTATTAAGGGCTTGGACAGCACAGCATGCTAAATGAAGAAGATGTTCACTCCTGCCTGGTGATTCATGGGTAGACAGAGTTCAGAGGCTTCTTTCCATGCAGGGATCCTTATATAAGGCACTCCTAAAGGGAGAAAAAATATTCCAAGAAATGGTTTTCTTTGTAGTGAGCTGCAGAACAAACCGAGAAACTCCAAAGAACTAGTTCTTAACCATTTTGACTGTGAAATGAAAAACAATCATCACTGCAAGCAGGTCAAAGTTCCTCACAGTCTGCCGAAGACAAAAGACTTGCATTCACTAGATTTGATTTCAACCAGAAACGGGATGACTCACTACTCACTGGAAATTTAACAATCTTATTGCCGTGACACAAGAAGTCATAGTGGATTTCTCCTTATCCTATATTGACTACCTCCGACAAATCGCTGCTGTGGTCAATTCTTTGTAGGCAGGTGTTTTCAGCATTTCAATCTGAGAAAGTGTGTGAAGCTGTCAGGCTAGCAGGAAAAATTGCATGCTCAGCTCTCCTCATATACTGTGGTCCTAGTTTGTTTGTATCAGTAAATGTTTTCCCTCTCAGCAGTTCTAATTCATTTAGCTCTGTTGTGGGAGATAGATGTAAAAGTCCAATTCTGGTACTTTTTGGGGTTGCAAATAATTCCAGAAAAATAGTTCCCAGTGTCTGAGATATATTCTGGTAACTGAACCACTTTCTGTCCCAGAAAGCAAAACAAAGTCTCTGGAAATTCCCTCAAGGACTTGTCTTTGCAAAAAATCCCCATCTTCCCCTTAGAGTCTTCAGTGGAGAAGCTGCAGTTATCTTCTCACCTGTGCTCTTACTCTGTCCCTTCTTATTCCCTCACACAGAATCTTTAAAGCATTAGTCTAGCTTGTTGCTTCAGCAGATGGGCATTCACTGCCTGCTGTCACAGCATAAGCCGTCCAATCTGGTCCTCAACCCAAAAGTTCAAGGACTAGAAAACCCTACTTGTCTAATGGACTTGGATAGAGATCCACCAGGATGGAGGAAGATGATGGCCAGATGTTTCTGGGGAGTTTCTTTCTGACTGAATCAAATCACTCTTTTTTTTTTTTTTTTTTTGGCTTTACAGTTGTTTTCTTTTTTCCATGTTGCAGCATAGAATCATAGAATCATAGAATGATTTTGGTTGGAAGGGACCTTAAAGATCATCTAAGCTCCAACCCCCCTGCCACTGGCAGGGACACCTTTCCACTAGACCAGGTTGCTCAAAGCCTCGTCCAATCTGGCCTTAAACATGGCCAGGGAGGGGGCAGCCACAACTTTTCTGGGTAACCTGTTCAAGTGTCTCACCACCCTCACAGTAAATAATTTCTTCCTCAATATCTAATCTAAATATATCCTCTTTCAGTTTAAAACCATTACCCCTCGTCCTATCACTACTTGCCCTTGTAAAAAGTCACTCTCCAGCTTTCCTGTAGGCCCCCTTCAGGTATGGAAGGCTGCTATAAGGTCTCCCCATAGCCTTCTCTTCTCCAGACTGAAGAGCCCCAACACTCTCAGCCTCTCTTCATAGCAGGATTTGAGCAGAAAATATAATTGCCCCCTGAAGAGAAATGAGTGGGTTGCAAGTGGCTGGAATGAAATTGCTTGCCATTGCCAAGAATAGAGCAAAATATGGGGGTTTGGGATATGATCATATCCTGCATGGCCAGAAGAGTAACAGTTTGCCAGTGCACCTCCTAAAAACATTACAAATGGATGAGTAAGTGTGAAGAGGCCGAGGGGATGATAAATAACACTTTAAAATTATCACAGTGCAAATCAGAAGAACTGGGATGTACGGAAGAAGTTGCTTCTAGTCTTATAATCTTTAAATATTGAATTATTTTATATTCAGATATATAAATATTAGCATCCTTGACAATTATGTCAGCACTAGCAATTCCTGATAACTGTGATTTATTAACTTATCATATAATCACAGAATAGCCCAGGTTGGAAGGGACCTCAAAAGATTATCTGGTCTAAGCTTTCGTGGGAAAGGCAGCCTAGATGAGATTATTTAACACTGTGTCCAACTGCATCTTGAAAACCTTCAGCAAGGGGGACTCTACCACATCCCTGGGGAGGTTGTTCCAGCGAATGGTTGTTCTTATTGCAAAAACTTTATTTCTTACATCAAGATGAAACCACTCCCAGTGCACTCACTTGTCTTCTCTATGTGGCTCCTTGTGAAGAGAGAGCCTCTGTCCTCCTTGAAGCCATGCTTTAAGTACTGAAATACTATGATGACGTCCCCCTGAGCCTTCTCTTCTCCAGGAGAAAAGACTTAACTAACTCCTTCAGTCTTTCCTTACACGGCAGGTTTTCAAGCCCCTTGAACATCTTTGTCACCCTCCTTTGGACCCTTTCCAGTCTGTCCATATCTTTCTTGAATTGTGGGGACTGGAAATGGGCACAGTACTCCAGGTGCAGCTTGACAGGTGCTGAGGAGGGTGGGATGGTCCCATCTCTAGCTCTGCTTGTAATGCTCCTGTGGATGCAGCCCAGGATCTGATTTGCCTTTGTTGCTGCAGCAGCGCACTGCTGACTTATGTTCAGCTTGTTGCCCAGCAGGACCCCTAGGTCACTTTCAGCAAGGCTAATCCCCGTCCACATAGATCCTAGCCTGTACTGGGCTCTTTGGTTATTCTGACCCAGGTGCACAACTTTGCTCTTTGTTAAACTTCATACTGTTCTTGGTAGCCACTCTTCCAGTTTGTTCAATTCTCTCTGTAAGACGGTTCTCTCTTCTGAAGCATTCACCTCACCACCCAGTTTGGTGTCATCAGCAGGATCCTGCCTAGCAATTTGTGCTCAGTAGAGATGAATTACAACAGAATCAAATGCCATTTATTTAAACTCTGAGAATGACTTGGTTAGGTGTACTACTTAAGCTCAGATGTATTGTTTGAAAGTTTTAATATTTAACATGCGAGTATTTGAACAAAAATGTGACTATAGATAGATAGGTTAAATGGCTATACTTGACGAGGATTTTGAAGACCTAACACAGCTCTTGGATTGGTTGCTTTCTTCTTATATGATCTCTGAAAAGCCATTTCAGATTTTTGTGCCTTAGGTCTCCATCTGTAAAAAGGAGTGATGATGTTCAGCTTTCACCTGTCTTTTCTAACTAGCTTAATTACAAATCCTGTTGGGCTGCGACATTCATTACAGGTATTGCCAGAATTTAAGACCCTGAGCAGTGCTGGAATTTCTAAAATCTATCACAGCATGACTAATAGTTTGGAGAATGTCTTTCAACAAATGAATATATCCAAACAGCGTTATTCATACTCAGATCATTCTCTTATTTTCAGCCTTTTCTTGCTAAGGTTGCCTCCCATCGTTCCCCTACTCACAAAGCGAGTAATAATACATAAGTTGGGATGCATTAAAAAAAATCCTGAAGAGTTTGGAAACAACGCTTCATACACAGTCAGTCCACTCCTTGGAAACTGTCTGCTGTAAAAAAGAAATGAACAAAGTAAGACTTGGCCTGAATAGTTTGAATTCTGGCCTTGCTGAAGTCAAGGGCAGAATTCTGATTGATTTCAATGGAGTGAGGATTTTACTCTTTGAGAATGACTTTGTGAAGTGAAAAAAGAGCTAAGACTAGGATTTCCAGTGGTACCTAAGGAAATTAGTACTTCTGGGATGCCTTGAAAATCCCAGCCTAAATCAGTTTCATTGTTCCAGCAAATGACTCAACCCCTCATATTTGGTACTGGCTTTCTGTCTCTAGTAAACCAGATGGATTAGAACTGTTATCCTAAAGAGGAAAGACCCAGCCTCCATTTAGCCACCATTTGAGTCATCTAGACTTACAATATAGAGCATAATTGTTTCTGTAATCCTTTTGTAATATCTGGAAACTAGTTATCCTGAAATTATGTATTTTAATTTATTTTCAAAACATTAAATATTAAAAGTGCTAACACATGACCTCTAGATGTAATTAATATAAGAAATGATAAACCAGGCATATAATTAAATATCCTTTCCAAAAATAGAGTACTGAGGGAAGCAGTCATTAACTAAGATTATATTACCAAAAGGGAAAACATTAGTACAGTCAGTCATCATTGTGAACAGCAGCACAACAAGGTTCCTTCCTATGCCTGTGGATAGCTATTTATAGTATAATGACATGCGCTGGAACGGCCACATGACATCTCTTCCAGCATCTGAACTTGTGGATATCTATATCTGGAGAAAGAACACAGCAGGCAATATTTATGTTCCCCGCTCTTATTCAACTGAAAAGGTGTGAAAAAATAAAAAACTCAGTGAACAAGGATGCAGCTTTTATTTCCCGCTTTGTTTAAAGGAGTGTATTTTTAGCTGATTCACCTGTTATCAAAACAATTTTTCTTCCACAAAAGAAATAGGTCTCTCATTAGAAGGCACAGAGAAAATACAGACTATGCCAGCATGATCTAGCACAAAACAATCATCTCTCTCAGGAATTTGAATTTAATGTTGTCTAGTTTAAACTCGTAACTTTCAAAGAGGGTAGCTGATGTTTTAATGCAATTTGGTTTAATAAGAATTGTATCATTAAATCCCCTCATTATTCTGACAAAGTAGGAAAATAACTAATCATGTGGTGGAGGGACAGGTTATAGATAAGAGTGATAAGATATAGAGGGATAAGAAGGCAGACAAATACAGGGAGGAAAAAGGAACGACAGAAACTGTCAGATCTGACTAGTGAGCAAGAAAATATCCTATCCTATGCTCCAAATAAACTGAAAAAAATCACTTAAAACTATCTGCCATAAAAGGACTGAAAGAAATTAATGTGGTAAAGGTGAGGGGCAAGCTGTACCATTCATTTTCGTCCGAGTTACTCTGAATTTCCTGGGATTAGACTGCTCTGCATGTAAGTGGAAGTGGGCTCTGGGAGGCTGTCACGGTTTAAAGCTGGGCCAGTTATTAAACCTGTGGCAGATGCCCTCTGTTATCCCCCCCCCTCCCCCCAAAGGGAAAGGGAAAGGGAAAAGGGAGAGAGGCTTCCGGGTTGGAAAGTTAAAACAGTTTTAATAAACTATAATAATGAAAAAAAAATATAATAATAATAATAGAAATAATCAAATATATACAAATATATATACAAAACCAAGATTGAGCTCCCCTGAAGTCAGCCACGTCACCACCGGCACTGCAGGGCAGGCTCCGGGAAGGCCCAGGCTGGGCCTAGCAACGGTCGAGAGCTGTATTCAGGGACGCACGGATCGGGATCGGGGGCAGCAGGAAAACAGACGGAGTCCTCCTTGGACACCGGCCATAGCAGAAAAAAGCGCGACCCTCGTGATCCCCCCCCTTTATACCGAGAATGACGTGTGTGGAATGGAATACCCTCGTTGGTCAATTTTGGGTCACCTGTCCTGTCTGCTCCCCACTGCAGCTGCAACCCCCCTTCGGCTCTTCACTTGTAAGCAGTGAGGAATTCATCAGTGACCTTGGTTTCTCTAAGAATAAGTACAGCAAGAGCCTTACTGCACAACATCCCTACCAGGACAGAGGCCCACTTCTGAAGAGAGTTGCTGTTTACTGCTTCCCTGTCGGGGAGAGGATGCATAATGTAATACATATTTGTATGGCGCCCATCTCTTCTGCAATTGCTGTCTGTTTATTGTGTTGATAGGCTGACTTGTCTTCTGGGGATTCCTTGTTTCTAGAAAACGAGCTAATAAAATTCACAAGTACATTTCTTCTTGTTTGTTAGTTACCTCTCAGCATAGTCCTCAGCATTTTAGTCCTGGCCAGCTCAAAATACTCTGTTTCTTTGTTAATTTTACTGACTTTTCAAATTAGCATGTGCATAAGCTATGGCACACTACAAGTGTACGTCACCTGGTGTGGCACCAACATAATGACATCAGAAACTGACACTATAGCAAATGATTCTTCAGCAAATTATCAGGATGCATGGACCAAAATGTGCAAACCCACTCCATGAAGGTCAGCAGCATTTATCAACCAGTAGTATCACATTGTTTCTTTCATGACAAGTTCTCTGAGATCATTAAAGCACTCTACCATCTTCCCTCCCTCTCTTTGTTCCAAGTTTCTGTGTGTTTGTGTTTCCAGACTTAGAATCATAGAATCATAGAATGGTTCTGGTTGGAAGAAACCTTAAAGAGCATCTAGTTCCAACTCACCTGCCATGGGCAGGGACACCTCCCACTAGATCAGGTGGCTCAAAGCCCCATCCAATCTGGCCTTAAACACTGCCAGAGAGGGGGCATCCACAACTTCCCTGGGCAACCTGTTCCAGTGTCTCACCACCCTCACAGGAAAGAATTTCTTCCTAAGATCTAATCTAAATCTATCCTCTTTCAGTTTAAAACTGTTAACTCTTGTCCTATCACTACATGCCCTTGTAAAAAGTCCCTCTCTGGCTTTCCTGTAGGCCCCTTTCAGGTACTGGAAGGCTGCTATAAGGTCTCCCCAGAGACTTCTCTTCTCCAGGCTGAACAACCCTGACTCTTTCAGCCTGTCTTCATAGAAGAGGTGCTCCAGCCCTCTGATCACCTTTGTGGCCCTCCTCTGAACTCGCTCCAACATGTCCATGTCCTTCTTATGTTGGGGGCCCCACAGCTGGATGCAGTACTCTAGGTGGGGTCTCATGAGAGTGGAGTAGAGGGGGAGAATCACCTCCCTCGACCTGCTGGCCAAGATCCAGCCCAGGATACGATTGGCCTTCTGGGCTGCAAGTGTACATCGCCAGCTTATGTTGAGCTTCTCGCCAACCATCACCCCCAAGTGCTTCTCCTCAGGGCTGCTCTCAATCCATTCTCTGCTTAATCTGTATTTGTGATTGGGATTGCCCCAACCCACATGCAGGAACTTGCACTTGGCCTTGTTGAACTTCATGTGGTTCACACGGGCCCACATCTCACACTTGTCAAGGTCCCTCTGGATGGCATCCCTTCCCTCCAGCGTGTCGACTGCACCACATAGCTTGGTGTCGTTGGCAAACTTGCTGAGGGTGCACTCAATCCCACTGTCCATGTCACCGATGAAGATGTTAAACAGCACCGGTCCCAGTAGTGACCGCTGAGGAACGCCACTCGTTCCACATCACACTTCTGCTTTCATTTCTTTCTTATTTCTGTACTTTTGCAGACATGTTTTTTTCTCCACGTCACAAGAGTCCGCCACTAATGGTTTCACCGTTCCCTAAGGTCTAAGGTTGCAAATTCACCACTACCCACACATGTGCGGAATAACTAATGCAATTGCTTGCAACATATGTATTCTGAACTGTCGAGTTTTTCAGCCTTCCTAACTAGCAGAGTAAGCACTGCTATCTTCTGTTTACTGGAGGTATGTACTATTCCTTGTAACCATCTTGGAACACACACTATTTCTTACTATTTACCTTACTTTTGCTTTAAATTTAAGTATCTTCATGTACCCAATATTGTAGGTAGATTAGGGTACGGCGACCGGAAAATCTCGGGCTGTAACGGAAGGTAGGCGTGGCGAAAGGAGCAGGATGTGTCATTATCGTGCGAGTTCGTACGGGACAAGACGACTATATAAGGCTGTTGCGCAGTTAAATAAACGCCATTTGTTGCATCCTCACATTGGTGTCAGTGCTCAATGGCCCTGGGGTGCGGATAGCCTCAGGCCAGCCAGCAACCGAACGGAGCTTGCTGCAGACAAGCGGCAACAAATATTTATCTCTATTTGAATAAAAAAGGAATGGAAATTCTATAAGCTGTGCTTCCACTAAGGCTGGTGATGTGTCTTCCTCTTATATTGACAGCTAGGCAATACAGGTGTTTCCTCTTAAATTATAAAGGCTCAAAACCACACAGAAATCATATGTTTGATTCTTTCTGTTAGTGGCTTACTTGCAGGCATGGCATTCAGATCTTCCAGTCTTTGTAGAGCTGAAAATGTAGATCCACTATTGTCCCAGAGGGACTGAGGTTTCCATACATACAGCAAATTACAGATTACTTTCCAGAGTTGTAAGACATTGTGTTACCACTAACACTGATGGTCTACAGCAATGCCAAGGTTACAAATTTACTTTACACAGTTTAAAGTCCACCAACCTCCATTTTTACTTTATTTTTTAAATGAAAGTCCTTGTGTCAATCAATTATAGGAAATTATAGATCTACTTAAGAGTATATTAGTTTCCTTACTTCGGGCAAGGAAATAAACTTTGAAAACTAGAAAAGTCTAATATTAAAAGCCTACTATTTAGAAAAGTTTTATTCTAATGATAGAGCTGGATGTTTCTAGGAAGAATTCTAGTCCTGATCCAATTTTCTCTGGTTTTCATGATCAAATATGTTCTCATAGAAATAAGTCTGAGCTAAAGTAATAGATTTGTTTTTTTTCTTCAGCTGTGTACCACCTGTAACACTTGTATCAGACTTCCTGACAGACTTTATGATCTTGTTTTGGTTTTCTTTATTTTTCCTTTTTTTTTTTTTTTTTTAAATATAGCTTAGTCTTCTTTGTGTTTCAATGTTTCTGCAAGACTTTTGTAGTTAAGTGAAATTTGGAATTGTAGAATACTTCTCTTTTTTTGATCAAATCATGTAAAATCTTACTGAAACTCTTAATTAGAGAAAGATGACTTAAGTCTTGAATGAATGACTGATTTTATAAAATGAGATAACTAGGTCAGGGCCACTGTCCTAATCTCCTAGGGTACATGAGCCCCATAAGTTGAAGACCATGAAAATAATAATTACTTGAAACTTCCTATTACTCAATAAAAAAAATAAAGGCTTATCTTGGGAATGCATCTCTTAAAATAGTAAGTAACTCCAAACTGTCTTTGGAACGTGTTAAACATGGCATTCTCATCTTCATAATTTCCTCTTGTTCCAGGAAATCTGTGAGTGTGAGATGCCAAAAAGACATTCCTTTTTTTTTTTTAATTTCTAGTTAAATATTACAAAAATAAATTAATCGTACAGGTAATATATTATTAATCTTGTTTAACAACTGTTGAACTGATTTTAAGAAGCTGTCATTAAAAATACTCTCCCCTCAGACAAAAGAATAAAAATGCACAATTGTTTATGTGGTTGTTCACAAACACATACCCTCTGCAAACGTATCCTTGTCTGTTGGGTATGATGTGTGAGTTCTGGGAAACATCCCTGCACTAACAGCACTCTTAGGTACCAGTGATGTGAAAGTAATACACCAGCCCAGTATGAAGTCATCACCTTCATAGATGAAATTACATAATGCAAAACATGCTCATATATTCAGAGTGTCCTTACACACTTTTTAAACCATTTTAGACACTATAATTCTTTGAAAATTTTATATCAAGAAATTAATTATTAAGTCTGCTTTGTGTCATCTTCCCAAAGACACAATGCAGATAAGAATAAGAGCTATTTCTGTGTTTCTGGAAAAAAGCTAGCAGTAACTGGCTCAAAATATTTTTATTATCTTGTCTGACAATATTCTGCTTGGATTCACCAGGAGTTCATTATCAGTCTGGTAGTCGGGACTGTCTGAGGATCTGGATGACACACATATATGAGGTTGCAAAAACTGTATTTCCTTCTCTGTAGCTGAGAAAAATGGGACAGGTCCCTCTTCTTTCCTGCCTGCAGCTAGACCTGATTTTGAAGGATTCTACCACCTGAATATGCTTTAGGCATTGTTGGTTTGTCTCCTCAGTCATCAGGTCTCTGGCACCTGTGTACTCTTACTGCTGTTTTATAATGAATATTAATTCAAACCCTGCAGGTTGCTTCAGTACTCTTTGCTCAGCTTTAGCAAGGCTGGCTGAAATACAACAGCTGAGTTCTTCCCTCCTCAAATTATCAAGATCTTATATTTCTTTTTGTTTCTATGCTAAGCAAATTTGAGACTTATTAATTTTTCAAACTCCCCCCCCCCCCCAAAAAAAAAAAATCCCACGTGCAGGAATCATGTCAGATTCTAATGATCTGGTTAGATTCACCTGGATCTAAGGGACAGACTGTAAAGTTAAAGTGTGGGAAGAAGTCACCTGCATTTATTTTTCTGTAGCTCATACTGTATTTGAACTAGTGACCTAAGGCTCTTATTACAGTCACCAGGGGAAAGTAAGAATCTGGTCTCTTTTCAGTGTCTGATTTGAAGCAGGATGAACTGTGCTCCTGTTTTCATACTTGAATGGTGCCTATGGATACTTCTCTTTTCATCCATAGTCTGATAATTTCTTTATACAGATGCAATACGTTTAGCTGTAGTGCTTGTAAAATATAGGGTCTGTATCTTATCACCTTGACACTTACTTGGGAACTGCAAAACCTAGAATTACATTTCTGCATTAAGTCAGTCAGATTAGAAGTAAGGGCTCTCACACACAGGTGAATGCTCTACAGTATGTCATCTTAAGCAGAAATTCCACCCCGGACCTAAGTTTCATTGACGTGTATTTCTACAAAACTTTTTTTTTAAAAAATGACATTTTTGAGAGGATTCTATTCATATATTTCTAATCAGTTTGGTCATTGTTAACACCCATCTCTTTACAATAAAGCCTCTGCCCTCACAGCTGGTTTGCAAATGCTTTTACCTCTATATTACTTCCTGAAGACTTTATTTTGTGGTCCCCTCACCTTTCACAAGTGATCTTCTCAAGTAATCATATAGTTATTATAAAAACAAGCTAGGCTGGACACTGAAGTATAAAAAAGTGAAGCATCAATTAACAATACCAAAGCAAGTCTGTGATTAGTTTTTTCCATTTGATCTTTGATAATTTAAGAGGGGAAAAAATGCCAGTATTTTCTCTTTATGAATAAACATTAAGTGGACAACTAAGCTTTCAGCAAAACTTTCTTTCTGTCACATGTGGTCCTGAGGTGTGGAATATATTTTAAGTGCAGTAACTAATACAAGGTTAAAGGTGAGCAAATCTATTATTTTTAGCGAAGATAAGACAGAACAGCAAACAGTTTCTCCTGTGTAACCTAGTTTCTAATTTTCTCTGGAGAGCAGTGGATACCAGAATAAAGATGTGATTTAGGCTATGGAAATTATGCTTGACTCTTTTGAGCAGTCCCAAAGAAAGATCTGCTGCTCATTTTTCTTTCTAAAATATCACTGTACTGCAGAACCCTAGAGCTCTTATTTTCCAGGAGGAATAAAGGGATGACATCAGGAATGGTGCTGTACATCTCTAATTGCCACCTTGCTTTGTCTGTGGTGAGGGACAAGTTCTCATAGCCATACCTAGTGCATCCCAAAGTACTGAAAGACTTGGGAATTTGTAATGAGACTCCTACAATATCCAGCAGCAGCTCCTGGGAGCTGGTGGATAACATTGTTGTAAAAAGCTTATTAGCATTTTTTTTTAAATTGTTCTTACTGGTGATTCTGCCCTCCCCAAACTTCTACTGCTCCTGAGAAGTGGTGCAGAGCCAAGGGAAACCATCTCTGCCCTGTCCTGTGGGCCTGGCAGATGGAGGCTTGGGAATGCAGTATGGACTTCTCAGCAAAGTCACAAGAGCTTGAAGTGCAAAGGAATTTATTTAAATTATTTCCATTCGTACAGTAAGATTTGCTTTAAGCTGTTTAAAAAAAAAAAAGTTATGTGGTTGATGTGTATGTTTCTATCTTTCCCTTCCTGTAGGAATAAGTGGGGAGAATGCCTCTACAAGGTGTACACTTAACTGACCCCTTCATTCAGCTCAGCTAATTTCTTTCTTCTTTAGTCACACTCCCTACGCTTTCCTCAGGTTAGATACAATCAAATCATTCTGCTTTTGGTGATATTTTGAGTCTGGATTTTAAGCATCCATCCACTAGCTGAAATGTTTTTATCATCACCTGAATGGCTTGTTTGCCCTCTTGTGTTCCTGGCATCTGAAAGGAAATGTTCTGAGGGTTTTTGATCTGCCACTCCAGAGCCAGTTCCTCTCTGCCTCAGGTAGGATGGGATTCAACAAATGCAGAAACTGAACAGTCCGTAAGTCTCTTCTGTCAGTCATTCTCACCATCTTCTTATTCTCTGCCCATGATTTCTGTATTTGGACTTTTTTCCTTCTTGTGGTGGGTTGACCCCAGCTAGCAACTAAATACCCACCAGCCTCTCACTCACTCTTCCTGCAGTGGATTGGGGAGAGCATCAGAAGATCAGAAGTGGAAACCTCATGCATCAAGATAAGGCCAGTATAATAAGTGAAAAAAACCCTCATATACAAGCAAACCAAAAGAAGAAATTAATTCACTACTTCCCACCAGTAGTCAAGTTCCAGACAGTTCCAGCAAAGAAGGGCCTCAGCACACTTAACAGTTACTGTGGAAGACAAATGCCATAACTTGAACCCCCTCCTCTCCCCCCTGCCACCTCCTTCCTCCTCCTTTCCCTGAGCTTTTATTTCTGACCACAGTGTCCTATGATATGGGATATCCCTTTGGTCAGCTGGGGTCATCTGTCCCAGCTGTGTGCCCTGCCAACTTCTTGTGCAGCCCCAGCCTACTTTCTGGAGGGGCTAGAGTGAGAGAAAGAGAAAGATTTGATGTTGTTCAAGCACTGTTCAGCAATAGCCAAAACACTGCTGTGTTATCAACACTTTTTTAGTCAGAAATCCACCATAAAAGCCCATATGAAGAAAATTAACTCCATCCCAACCAGACTCAGTACACTTCTCACAGGTGGACATGAGTTTCAATGAAAGTTCTCTTTGTTAGTCATCTGTCTATCATTTTTATTGGAGAGATCTGACCACTGAGATTTCTTCTCCACTTCTGTGAGGATAAGAACTTTTACTCACTCATTTGCTACACTGAGTTTCCACTGCTGCTGCTAAAATGTGTAGTCTCTATTATTTGAGGACTTAGTTTATCTGGAACTATGATCACTGGGGAAATGGATTATTTCCTAACAGATTTCAGTGGAGTTATATTTCAAACTATTTTAAGGCACTAAATCAGCACAGGATTTAACATTCTCTGCAAGTGTATCCATACCTGTTAGAAAGCAGTAGCCACGCACATTGTAATAAGAAGGGTAAAATTGTATATATACACAAGTATGTGATTTCAGCAGCCTAATATAATTGCAGAGGTGAGATTACCTGCTGACAGAATTCTGGTCTAAGTACAAAGATGTTATGAAGACACCACAGAAGAATTTTGCAAGCTCATGGAGTTTTCTCTTACCTTTGTTTACCAGTTAAAATACATCTAGTATTGGCCTTTTTCATAAACCATCCCTGCTACATTATGCTGTAGCACTCTGTTAAGCAAGTGTTTTAAATTCTAATTAAACACCTTTGCTAAATCAAAGCCACTGTCTGTAAGCACCTACTATTATGAGCTGCTATTACTGTAAGTCACAGTTGCTTGCACAGTAACTAATTGTTACCTGGTTACTACTACGTTGTTACCCCAGTCCATGCAATTCTGAGTTATCGGTAGCTGTACTGATTATTGGCTGAAGAATAGCTATGGATTGGTGCACTCTTTCAATTCACAAAATGTGCTTTAATTGCACTGCTGGTATTAACTGTGCAGTCTGTGTCGGGATCAAGAGGAGCTGAAATTGGCTATGTTTCTGATAATCCTTTGTCTGTAGGAACAGTCTGTAAAGTTGTTCTCTTTTCCTGCCCATAAATTGGGGCACAAGATAGCAGTAAAATGTGAAAGAGTGATGGACAGGGGAAAGTTTGCCAGTACCACACTGATCTTTGGCAGTGCAAGTGCGTAACTCCGGTCTGTCATTCTGTATGTGCTGATTTAAGTGCTTTTACCAAATTTTGTTTGTTAGTTATCAGTGGAGCTCTGTAGAAGGTTTAGTTAGAAAAGACAAGCTAAAAACTCTCAGGTTCCTCTTAAGGAGCTCTGGGAACATTGTTACTAAGAGTATTACTTAAGTTACAGAGCTTAAGAGAGACCAGTTAATTAGAGGAGTACAGCAAACTCACTGATGTTGCTCCAGCAAACAGTTTACTTCACCTGACAATCAATAAATAACAGGTTAAATAACAGGCTGGTTGAGTAAACATCTTGAGATCATGAGACAGTCCTACGTGGTACCTCATTTACGGTATAAGTGTATTGAAGCCGGTGAAATTTTGCTGTTGGAAATCTGCAGGTGAGGTAGCACTCTCTTTGGCATTTATCACAGCACAGTTATTCTCAATTCCCCTGCTTAAATAAAGACAATTAAAAATTTGATTTGCCTATAAGTGGCTTGAATACTTTGCCAACTGTAATATCTATTGTTAGTGTCATAGCAAAAATGACCGAAATACTTTTTCCTTATTATTGCCATACTACACACAGAGCTTAATCTTTAAAGTGAAAGCCAACAGATGGGACCATGGGAAAATCCTGTTCGACAATTACTAGGGCAAAACTTCTGGACTTTCTCAGTTGTCGTATTTCAACAGAGTTTCACTGATATAATGGAATAATGCTTATGAACCTCCTGCTGAGGGTTTGTCTGACCACTAGCTTGTAATCAATGATCTGTTGAGTGGGAAGACGACTAAATGATTCAGGAGACTAATAATGGGTAATGGAGCCTTTGATATTGCTTTAAATTTGGCCTCCTTCTGCCATGACAAGATCTAATTGAACACTAGGAAAAAGCTGATGAGCTTGAGCTGCGATTCTCATCAGAAAGCTTTCAGAGTTCCCTTACGCTCAAAATACAAAGAAAGGACTGAATATGCTTAGACAATTCCCTATTCCTGTTGCAGGTTCTACCAAAGCTAACAAAGCACCTGGGATCAGCAACAGAATAAGCAGCAGTTGTTCTGTTCATGTTTTGTCATTAAAAAGCAGGTTCTAGTCTGTTTTTCACTAGCACTCATTAAAAAAGATATGGGATGAAGTACCCTGCTCCACATCAATATCTCTCTCTTTTACCCTGTACCATTTTAACCCAGGGTGTGGAAGAAAAGTAGTAGCATTCAGACTTGGAGCAATTGTTATCAACTTGTTTTTAGCCTTGTAAATTGCTGCCTCAGTCTATGTCAGACCTGAAGGAAGGCTCGTGTGCTTGAAAGTTTGCCCGTTTTGCAGCAACGTCATCTGACAATATGTCCTGGTTTGGCCTAAAACAGGCCAATTTTCCTTTCAGTGATTTTTACTTTCAGCCAAGCTTCTTCTAAGTAACTGCACTTTCTGAAACTAACTGTGTGTTTTGCAGACAGTGTCTGCTTCCAGGACTGATAACGCTCGAAGTTTATAGTTATCACTGAGGCACCGGTAGGGATGTTATGCAGAAAGGCTCTTGCTGTACTTATTCTTAGAGAAACCAAGGTCACTGCTAAATTCCTCACTGCTTATGAGTGAAGAGCCAAAGGGGGGTCGCACCTGCAGGGAGGAGTGGAGAGGACAGGTGACCCAAAATTGACCAGCGAAGGTATTCCATCCCATATACGTCATTCTCAGTATAAAGCGGGGGGATCACGAGGGTCTCGCCCCCCTCTGCTATGGCCAGTGTCCAAAGAGGACTCTGTCCATTTTCCTGCTGCCCCCGATCCCGATCCGTGCATTCCTGAATCCAGCTCTCGACCGTCGCTGGGCCCAGCCTGGGCCTTCCCTGAGCCTGCCCTGCAGCACTGGTGGTGATGTGACTGACGTTGGGGGAGCTCGATCTTGGTTTTGTATGTATTTGTATATATTTAATCAATTTCCATTATTCCAATATTATTATTATGCTATTTTCATTATTATAGTTTATTAAAACTGTTTTAACTTTCCACCCCCTAAGTGTCTCTCCCTTTTCTCTTTCCCTTCCCCTTCTGGTGGGGGGAAGAGGGTTAATAAAGAGCGTCTGCCAACGGTTTAATAGCCAGCCCAGCCTTAAACCGTGACACAATACTACCTCTCCTACAGTAATAGGTGCTGAAGTCTGACCTATTGCTTATCGTGGGTCATGAAATTCCCCCAGATACTTTGTAGCTGAGCACAATAACCTGTGTTTCAGCTGAAGCGCTCTGTGTTTGGCTAAAGCATAACTTGCTGAAAGGCACCAAATGTTGTTCTTGAGATCTTAGTAGCTCAAGAATCTATTTCCTTTGGAGCTTGTTCCAGTGGTTTGCTTCCTTATAGTTAAGAAACGGTGTGCTTATTTCTCACTTAATTTTCTTGACTTCAGTTTTCAGCTCCCAGTTCTTGTTATGCCTCTGGTAGATTAGAGAGCCCTTGTATTTTCTCCCTGTGAAAGTACTTACATGCTGTAATCAAGTCACCTCTCAATCTTTTTGATAAGCTACACAGATTGAGCTCTTTAAGTCACTTAAGACAAGGGTCGAGATTGCTGCTGCTAGCTCAAGTATTCAGACCTGTTTTGGTCAAAGATTACTAATTAACGTCATTAGAAGTGGACAATTCTTTGTGAGTGAGTGAGCCTCACAAACAACTCTCAGTTGATGAGTTTAATAATGCAGACCAGAATACCTGTAAGCCGGTTATCTATAATTATGCATATACTCAGGAAGACAGCGGATGCCACTTCTTCATTTTAAAGTGGGCTGTGTAAGGGAAGGGTATTTAGTGACAAGAATGAGAAGTAGAAGCTCTACAGCATCATTATTCCTTTTTTTTTGATTTAAATGCTTGCTTCTGTCCTAGCATTTCCTTTTCTCCTTAATTTTTTTAATGCTACTTTCTGATAAGACCAAACTGTTGGCATAATGACTAGGTAGAAATTCGAAGTATCAAGCACCTTCTTGAAATCACCTCCTCTCAGTTTCCTTGCAAGCTAGACTAACTGTGAATATATTTAATATTGACAGATCGTTCAGTTTTTCATGTTTCTGTACCTCTGCAAAAAAGTTTGGTGGCAAAACATCCAAGGCTACATTTATACAGGAATAAATATACTTGTTTCACTGCTTCAACAGGAATGTGCTGTGTCTGATTTTATTTCTACAGTAATTAGCAAACTACCCTTAAGGTATCATTCATCATGAGCAAATCCTTGAGGAATTTATTTCTATTTGTCATCTGAAAGCAAGACTGAGTTATTATTTTCCTAAGTTTTGGCTTCATGATTACCTTAAAGCAGGAACTAACCCACCTATGGTCAATCTGGCAAAGTCTTTATGCTTAATGTCTTGTGGAAATACAGAGAGTCAGACTTGAACCTGTGTGTGCTGCTCGGTTCTCTCCTCCGTGTTTAATATATTCATGCAGAGCCTGTGATATGGGAATAACCGTTCACATCGGGGCTTATTTATTCCCTTGTTCTAATCACTTGGGTTCACAGAGCCAAAACATGTAATGTTACTAGACTTCTATCTGGAAGATTTCTCTTTTCGCTCTAGTCCATTGTCATCACCTGTCAGCACCAACCTCTTCGTTGTCAGCATTGTCAAACCTGACAGCACGTGAAGCAGGGAAAGAAGTGGACAGAACAGAATTTTAATGAAACGTCTTCACATTCACTTTTAGCAATGTCAGTTCCTCACCACACTCGGTATTTCAGGCTTGCTTGTGACAAGGTTGCCATCAATATTGGAAATACATTCAAAGCAGAAACTTTTGAACAACTGGACTGTTTCAGTGCAGTTCCACCTAGCACAACACTCCGCACCGCTTTATTCTGCATGCACATGTGGCAATGGTATGAAGCAAAATGTTGGGCAGGATTACAGTGTCAAACTGTGGCGACGATGTTAGCTTGCTTTTTGGCTGATTGCCCTGAAGGAGGGTAGTAGAAGGGTGAAAATACTTTTTGGTTTATTGCTAAGATCACATTCAAACCAGAATTAGGGTCGATAATGAGCTTTCGATTGTGGTGACTAATGATAAAGAATGAATTTTTACTCTCAAATGAGATGTTTGAAGAGGATGCAAATATCATGCTATTTTTATAATCTATGTTAAATGAGCTAGAGAGTGACCTGTGTGTGCTTTTGGACGTCCATGCTGAGACAGCTTCTCACTCTCTGAGTTAGAGAGCAGGATGCAGACTGAAACCGCAACGTTCACCTGGACCTGGCACCAGTATGGTGTTGGGGAGGGTGCTGTTCTCTACGGACAAAGCCTCTCCCAGTGGGTCAGCTCTGCATCCGTCCCTCTCTCAGGCAGGCAATCAGACATATGGTAACGTATTTGTCGTACTCTTTTTATAAGACAGCCAACTCAACCTAGTAAGTGCTTGCTAGCTTCTACAGTATTATTTTGGTATCTTGATTAAATTCTCAGCTGATGGAATCCTGTGATTAAATAAGCAACTTCATTCTTCCAATTTTTCTTCTGTTTTTCCAAGTATGCCAGTATAACATTGTGACTGCATCATCAATAAACTGTTTCTGTCTTTCATTTCAATCTGAAGAGTATGTGAGCAGAGTGTACCCTAAAGATACAAAAGCCACACACAAATAAGAAAGAAATACAATACATTATCATTAAAAAAGATTTCCATGACTAGTTGAAATATCATTATTCTTTTGTAACCGGTTCTATGATTTCTGGACATTTGGGATTGCCTTAGTTTATGCTGTAATAATTTCTATTTGAACCAAATGTCTGGTCTTTTATGAAGCATGACACTTGTTGTTTCCATTCTTTGTTACGGTCTTTTGAATCTCCTTGCTATTTCTCTAATGGTGTGTGGAATACTTTGAGGGCCAAACCATTCAATGAGAGACTGTAATTAATTTTTTTCCCAAAAAATCTATTAAGTATGCTTTCTTGACATTTTGAGATTTCTTCTTTTGTCTATCATGTTGATATTCTGCATGTAGTTTGGAATAGTCTGGGGAGTCTTTATGTTTTCAAATCACTGTTGAAAATGATGATGTTATGTATTCTGTTCTTAAGCTAGGCTTTAGTGTATGTGCACACACACTAAGAGTCGTACTGAGACATGACATATATGTTTATTTTTTCCTTGAAGAAAAATATTGCCTGGCAGTCAAGAAGACAGAGAAGAGTATTTGGCAAAAAAAAAAAAAAGGTTTAACTTTGTTCCAGAAAGTACGATGCTGAACTTATCAATGGAGTAGAACAATGTTTTACTTGCATACTTGGAAATGGGTGAGGGAGCAGGTTAACAGAACAAATTGAGAGTATCAGGTCTGTCTGCTTTCATGTCTGTTTGGAGGGTACTAGTCCAAAGAGACATAGCATTTGATCTGGAGAAGTGCTTTTCTCAGGCACACAGATAAATAGTTCCTGACATGAATGATTTAGCAGGACATAATGCAGTGATGAGCCCCCCAGAGGAGGGAAGTACATTTCATGTTTTCCTTCAGTTTTAGGGTAGGAAGAATGATGAAGCTGAACATTTAGCCAGTAGAGGCTTCTAAGGAGAAAGAGCAGTGTGTAAGGAGATGAGAATCCAAGGGCTGTGAGCAGCAGTGGGAGGAAAAGCCTAGAAGTGTTGGGGTGGAAAACAAATTTTAAGCAGACACTCAGCTGTGCCAGGGACAGAAGGTGAAAAATTGAGAGCTGAGCAAAAACCTCAGACTTTAATATAGGTGGAACCGTCTACCAACAAACTGTGGTCTTTCCACACAGAGTGACAAGTGACTCCAAGAAAAGGTGGGGTCTACAGTACTTAATCACTCTCCAGAGGAGTATGGGCCAAAAAGGGTTAACAATGCCAAGGCAGAGAAATTCAGTTAACAGTCCTCTTCATTAGACTTTCCCAAAAGACTAATGCTGGACGACAGTTTTGGTTATCCTTTCTTGCATTTGTTGTCAGTTGTCTACAGGATTTATACCTTCTATCAAATGTCAGCCTCAGTTAAACCCCTATCTTGCTTAATATCTGGATTAATAAGATCTACTTCCCCCACCTTGCCTGGATGCTGTGCACAACTTGCCAAAAGGATTTGTAGGTTACAAGTTGGGGACAGACCTGTTGGAAATCAGCGTAGGGGGAAGGGACCTGGGGGTCCTAGTGGACAGCAGGATGACCATGAGCCAGCAATGTGCCCTTGTGGCCAAGAAGGCCAATGGCATCCTGGGGTGTATTAGAAGGGGCGTGGTTAGCAGGTCAAGAGAGATTCTCCTCCCCCTCTACTCTGCCCTGGTGAGGCCGCATCTGGAATATTGTGTCCAGTTCTGGGCCCCTCAGTTCAAGAAGGACAGGGAACTGCTAGAGAGAGTCCAGTGCAGAGCCACGAAGATGATTAAGGGAGTGGAACATCTCCCTTATGAGGAGAGGCTGAGGGAGCTGGGTCTCTTTAGCTTAGAGAAGAAGAGACTGAGGGGTGACCTCATTAATGTTTCTAAATATGGAAAGGGCAAGTGTCATGAGGATGGAGCCAGGCTCTTCTCAGTGACATCCATTGACAGGACAAAGGGCAATGGGTGCAAGCTGGAACACAGGAGGTTCCACATAAATATGAGGAAAAACTTCTTTACGGTGAGGGTGACCGAACACTGGAACAGGCTGCCCAGAGAGGCTGTGGAGTCTCCTTCTCTGGAGACGTTCAAAACCCACCTGGATGCGTTCCTGTGTGATATGATCTAGGTAATCCTGCTCCGGCAGGGGGATTGGACTAGATGATCTTTCGAGGTCCCTTCCAATCCCTAACATTCTGTGATTCTGTGATTCTGTGAAATGAGAATTTAAGAATCTTCAAGTGTTGTCCCCTAGGTACACTGAGGCAGAGATATGTTTCATTCACTTCTGAATTTGATTCAAGATATACAGGAAGTTTATGATTTTATCCACCATTTTGCAGGGCTAAGCATGGGATTGTTCACAGTAAACACTTCCACATACTGCAACCCAAACATCTTACAAACTGATGACAGCCAAGTCTTTGTCTTTTGCTTACTGAGCCTGTTCATACTTTTTCAATCTTCTAGCCATGGGACTGCATCTTTATTTCTTGTTAGGCGTATGGTCTGGGACGTGGTGGGTAGGCTGTGTCTTATTCTCTTGCAAACTGATTCAGGAGAACGAGCAGGGATGGTGAAATCTAAACTGATGATAAAAGGAGTTTCCGCAGGTGTCTTGCCAAATGGGTCCACAAAGGCCGAGTGGGGCTGTTTTTGAAAGGAAGCAAGCTGCCCTCTATTGGCCAGCACACGAAATTTGGCCCTTTTCCTTTCTTTGTGTAAACGAGGGATTAAGTGTTTGAATCTGACATTGTATCTTCATCAGAAAAAGCAGATATATGTCTTTTTACAGGCTGCTACATTGAGAAGTGGTATGAAATTTGGCAAAAGATAAATAAACATGAAGATGACACTTTTGCACTCTTTAAAATATTTCTTTGCTTTTCAGCCATGTTACAGGAGAGGTAAAGAAATATAAGAATCTGAATTTTCATTTGGGAGGATTTTCTATTGCATGCACTTCTGTATTAATTTTATCAGCGTGGATAGGAATCCAGGAACATGAGCAAAACCTAGACAATGTATAGTGTACTGGGCCAGTAAATGTACACAAGTATAGGAGCTCTGCTGGTAGTGATTGCATACAGTACGAGGGTTAACCTGAGCACAAAACCAATCTGGGGACATTAGGAACTGGGACCTTTTCATGCTCTGAACTGTATTTCAGTAATTTACTGTACTTGTTCCTTCACATCACCTCCTTGTGAGCAGAACTTCCTACTAAGTGACATACTCACTGAATACCGCAGCGGCTGGTACCTCTGGAAGTGCTGTGAGAAGTCTTCACATTTATTGATCTTTGTAGAGGAAGCTACAATTTAAAGCAGTTTACAGAGCCTTGTTAAGCAAGCAGAAGTGCTAGACTCAAGTGTTTGTGTATGACGTGCTCCAAGTCCAGTAAATATTATTGTTTGATTCAGCTTTACGCTCCTGTAACATACATTCTTTTCTTCAAATCTTAATATGTTATATTGGTAGAAAACCCAGGCACTGAAGTAAATAAATGAATCACATTATCATGTCCAGAGGCATAATGAACCTACATTATCCCATTATGCCCCATGTTTCTCGCATGATTTGAGGTAATCTTTAACAGTGGGAAAAGGTCTGTTCAAGTATGTTTCTATCTGTAACTGCCTATACTACTTTTTTTGATGACAGACAGTAACCAAATATCCTGGACTGGCCAAGAGAGTTTTGGGATTTTGATTACTGCTCTGGCAGCTTGAGAAATGTCTTTAGGACTCTGAAGAGATGAAACGTGCCCCTTGCATAATCCAAGGCAAAGGGCAGATTCCTGAACAAAGGAGAAATGCTCCAGCTGCTTTTTTTTTTTTTTTTGCCTAAAATGGTCATCCTACCTTGATACCTCTGCTTACTTGTCAATAACTGCCTGGGATGTTTTTCTGGCTGCTAAATTTCTGTGTATTTTGTTTTGTTTATATTTGGTGTTAGGGTATGCAGTTTTTTTCTCCTAAAATTTCCTTGCAAAATGATATTGCCCAGCAAAGTGTGGTGAGGGAGCTGGGAAAGATACAGAAGAATTATAATTAGAGGCAGGCTCAGGGTTTATTGACAAATGCTATGTTTCAAGTGTATATCATGCAGTTCTCACTAAAATGTTTTTGTCTTATGCACCCAAATTACTTGCAACTATTGCACAGTTGGAAGTAGTTGTTGCTATAGAAGCACTGGAGCTGCTGACAGTGCTGGCAGCAGGAACAGCAGCAACAGCAGAAGGTACTTGATTATCTTATGGGTTTAGGAATGAGAGTTTGCATTTTATATCCTATTGCTTCTCATTGCATTGGGAAAACAATGACAAGGAAAGGAACGGAAAGGAACGGAAAGGAAAATATTATTTATTTTGTTTTATTATTTTTGCATTTACAAATTTGGTTTGAACTCATCTCAGGTGGATCAAATTAGCTGAATTTGCAAAATGAGGACAGGGTGGTGTTCACAAAGGTTTGGGTTTTCTCAAAACTCTTTACAAATAGCTGCCAAATAATTCTGAAAGAGATGAAAGTCAAACAGTCTCAACAGGAACTGTAAGAGGCAGTAGCTATGGTGGGGCTGTGGGGGAAAAAGGGAAGAAAGAAGCCTCTAACAACAGTAAGAAGAACTGCCTTCAGTAGTAAAGGACATGGGATGGATCTGTGCATATGCAAGAACTTGCATAGAAAAAACACTCTTTAGTTTGTAGTCTATGCCATGACTTTCTCAAAATGTTGTCTCTTATGTGGGAGAAATCAGTGTTCAGCTTTAAATGTTCCTTTTCAGGAGAGGAGTACTTGCATGTCACCTGGATGGGTGGGAACAGTACTGTACAGGAGCAGATGAGATCCTGTGTTTCCTCTCCAGATTTCAAGAAACAGTCCCAGGAAGTCACTCTCTGCTCTCCCACCACATGGGAAGCAGGAAGATGCTCTCCTTCCCCAAAATTTCATTATGGTCTTTACTTCACTCTTTTGCACTTCTGCATCCAGCCAACAGCCTCTCTGCTCCACCTCCCTGGCCCATCTCTTCAGGGCACAGCTTCTGCCCAGACTGCTGGGCTGAGCAGGATCCCTGTGTGGCACTGCTCTCGCTTCTTTTCTTTCCATAGGATGTGAGCAAGAGAGGGCAGTGGGAAGGACTCTCTTGTCTCCTGCTATCCAGATCTGAATGAATTTTGCTTCCTTCTCTCCTGTATAGCTGGGGAGGAGCCCCAGCCTGAGAGCAGTCTGTGTGCACTCCCAGTTTTAGGGCACTGCACGCAGCAGGAGAAAGAGATGAGCATTTAGCGGGAGTACTGAGGAATTCACACTTCCACAGATTAGAGTCTGTTCCTAATTTCTGATTTAACAATAATGTTTGAGAGGATCTAAAATGCTGCGCATTTGCTCTTCATTAGTTTCAAAGAGAGAAGCAGTGGTGTCAGTTAGAATTTCATGCTTTTCTTTTTTTTTTTTTCAGTAACCATAATGTGAGAATGGAGATACTGTGAATACCGAGTCTGAACAAAAGCCCATCAAAAACAACCACCTCAGTGTAAGCTCAGAGTAAGCAGATAGTGATCATTCTGTTGTATGTTCTTCTAGCCTCAAGCCATCTGTGGCCCAGGAAATTTTTAAGCAAGAGGTGATGGTTTTGTATTTAGTAGCCCCAGACTGAGTATTCTTCCATGATGTTCTTCAGATGATTTCCAAAGCCATGTAAACGTTTGAATCCACAATGCTGCAAGCAGGTCCAAGGCTTCAGTACGTGCTCTGGGACAAATGGTGCCTCCTGTTTGTCTGAGCCTGCTGACTGCAGGGAGTCATTTATTTGATGCCTCCTAGTTTTTGTGGCAGAAGAGACAATAATGTCATGATGTAAGTCATGTCTGTGGTGAACTCTATAGCAAAAAATAAGCAAAAGGTAAAGATCTGAGAGTTTTGTGTGGTGGAAGAGGATTTGCTACTTGTATGTATCTTAACTGTGTGTATCTGAACTGTATATATCTGAACTGGGATGAACTTTGCCAGTACAAGAATAACCTTGAAGATGGCTCCAAATAAATCTAACCCCTGTCTTTCAGAACACCTTAATCTTGCATCCTGACAAATATTGCCACACATAGTTCTGTATAGATAAGATGGGAACTAAAGGCTACTGAAGTTTACCAAATCCTTTTCCATCCAAGAAATCCTAAATAAGCTTAGTATAGAAAAGTGGTTTAAGGTATCTTAGTTTCATTCTGTGAGTGGCTTGCAAGGGTTAAATGACAACATTCTACATTTTGAAAATACTTTTCATTAGAGGAAAAGGTACCCAAGATGATTCCCCCCCACCTTTTTTTTCCCCATTTGAACCTGCCTAAATAAGGATTCATCATTGTTAATGGGATTTTCTTTTTCATTAGTGTCACTAAATAAGCTCTACTTGGATAACAACAACAACAAAAAATGGAGCCAGAAGGTACAATCCTGTTCTAGTGGAGCATACCACTAATGTAAATAGTTTGCTTGAAAATATTATATATCTTTTTTTGAACTGTTAGAAACACTGTAAGCATTTCAGATACTATCTCATGCAGTTAACAAAATGCCTAGGAAAACAATGAATTTGTTTAAAAAAGGCGTTTACTGAAACAGAAAAAAAAGCCTTATACATAATAATAAAAACAAAGCTTCTAAGTGAATAGTACACAGCTCATTAGAAAGAATAAACTCCCAGGGTCCCTGAAGGTAAAATACAATAGAATGTAGCCTATTTAAAACTCCATTCAGTGAATATGACTTTTGCATACTAAAGCAAATCATATTTCATGACAAAATGGATTATTTTAAATGACTCATTTTTTACTATTTAATGTTCTTTTCATATAAGCTGCATTTTCCACTGAACAGTCTTTGAGAAACCATACTTTTGTAAATGAATCATCAGGCAGTAGTAAGACTTCTCTATTGTTTATTGAACATATAAATATTTGGTGATGTATTCGAAGTATAAAGTCTCCCTGTAGTATGCTGTAGTTATTTACAGCTGCCATGTTAAAAGACAAGTATTTCAAAATTATGTACAGAAGCCATTGGCAAACAGTAGGACTATGTGGAAAAATACTGACATACCAATATGCCAATACTTAACTGAATTTCTATGATTTTACAAGGTATTTTCTTTTTAACACTTATCCTGGACCATTTTCTTCAGCTTTTCTTTCAAGCCACTAATATGTTCAGAGGACTTTGAAGAGGAGATGACTCAAAGTCAACGAATAACATTTTCATTTGAAGTCAGGTAAAGCAGTAGATGAATTTTGCAGTTGGAAGTAGTACGAAGAGTCTCTTCATGTTCATTATAACATCCATAAAAGGATGACCCTTCCTGAAAGTGAAGTGCTTGGTTAATCAGTACTTTGCACCAGTTCAGAATTCTTAATCCTATAGCATTGTTGACAAGATCACAGCAAAACAGCTGAGGATTTTCTTTAGTGCTGCCAGCCAGAAATGACTAAAGGTGTTTAAAGGCACAGCCCCCACTGACAAGTGGGTGAGGAGTGCAAGGTAAGAGAGTAACGCAGAGGCCCTCAGTTTGAAAAGTCTCCTCCAGCTGATGTACAGTAGCCAACGCTGACTGTGCCAGATGAAGTGTGTATTTACTGCTCATTTGGTTTGCAGTTCAGACTAGTCTACATGACATGTGCCATGAGTGTGGGCTTGTGACACATTTGAGCACACTGTTCTGTGTAAGAAAGAACTGTGTGCTGTATTGCCAAACTTTGAGGTCAGTTCTGCTGTTCTGCTTGAAGACAGATGATGTTGCAACTACATTTGGCTGTCAACACAGAAACCCATTCTCAATCAGCTAGAAGCTGAGATACATAGGAATAGCAGACAGTATTTTTGGAATATTTCATTGCATTTTCATTCCTCTATTTCCATCTCATCTGATTTCTTTTGTTTGTCTCTGAACAGTTCAGACTTACACAAAGAGGCTTTGGATTAAGAAACACATTCTGAGACCTAGCTTCGATAATAATATGATGCAACTGCAATTCAATGAGAAGATATACCATTTACTAACTTTGTTGGTAGCCTGGGAATTTTATTGAGTGTCCAGATGTGCTGACTGGGCAGAAGTGTTCTTCAATAATTCTGACAAGTTTTTCCCGGTAAGAACCTTTCCCTTTTAACATTATTGAAGTCTAAGTCATTTGCAGGTTGGATTACTTCAAAAAGCTCTAGACTGTGTTATGACCTTAAAGAAACAAGGAAAAGAATAATTTTCACCTAGCCTAGGAGGCACTGTACACCCCAGCAATGGTCACAGAAGGGTGTGTGATGTGTCAATGAACGGAGGATTTTCAGTTAACCGATTCTTAGGTAGTACAGAATCACAGAATTGTTTTGGTTGGAAAAGATCTTTAAGATCGCCAATTCCAACTGTTAAACTAGCACTGCCAAGTCCACTGCTAAACCATGTCCCTCGCTACAATCTCCTTTCAGGTAGTTGCAGAGAGTGATAAGGTCTCCTCTCAACCTCCTTTTCTCCAGACTAAACATCCCCGGTTCCCTCAGCTGCTCCTCATAAGATTTGTGCTCTAGACCCTTCACCAGCTTCGTTGCCCTTCTTTGGACTTGCTCCAACACCTCAATGTCTTTCTTGTAGTCAGGGGCCCAAAACTGAACACAGTATTCGAAGTACAGCTTCACCAGTGCTGAGTACAGGGGGACAATCACTTCCCTAGTCCTGCTGGCCACACTATTTCTGATACAAGTCAGGATGTTGTTGGATGCCTTGGCCACCTGGGCACACTGTTGGCTCATATTCAGCTGGCCGTTGACCAACACCCCCAGGTCCTTTTCTGCCAGGCAGCTTTCCAGCCACTCTTCCCCAAGCCTGTAGATGTGCGTGGGGTTGTTGTGACCCAAGTGAAGGACCTGACACTTAGTCTTGTTGAACCTCATACAGTTGGCCTCAGCCCATTGATCCATCCTGTCAAGACCCCTCTGCAGAGCCTTCCTACCCTCCAGCATATCAACACTCCCGCCCAGCTTGGCATCATCTGCGAACTTACTGAGGGTGCACTTGATCCCCTCATCCAGATCATTGATAAAGACATTAAAGAGAACTGGCCCCAATACTGAGCCCTGGGGAACACCACTTGACCGGCCGCCAACTGGATTTAATTCCATTCACCACAACTCTTTGTGCCCGGCCATCCAGCCAGATTTTTACCCGGCGAAGTGTACACCTGTGCAAGCCATGAGCAGTCAGTTTCACCAGGAGAATGCTGTAAAATACAGCCATCCTGAGATGAAAATGGAGGACAATTGCTGTCAATAGTGAGTGCTTGGCTTTCCTGTGTGCTTTCCTCGGTTTTGGCTTATCAGAGTTTATGTTCAGTGATTTCCACATTTTCTGTCCCAGGCTGCTTTATATGCTGCTGTGGGTAGGAGGTTTGAGTGAATAGTTTGACACAAGAATGAAGAGAAGTGTTTTTAAATCTGGAGAAGGTTATGGTTTGAATGTGTATGTTTTACATGCACTACTGTGCATATTTTATATTAAAATGCAAACTGTGCATTTTAATGCACAATATGCTTCCATATTGTATACACACCTAGAACTCAATAGTGGATACTTGAAAGGCTTTGGCTTAGATGCAATTTCTTGAAAACCACTTTTTTTTTTTTTCCTGTAACAATGGTGTTCTGGCTGAACCCAAGGACTCTGCTGTCCTGTTTCATTGCAGAAAAGGCACCTATTTTATGTTCTTTGCTGCTCCCCTCCACCAGCAAACCAAAGATTATGTTGAACACTCAGGTGGCAGTACATTGTTCCTACTTAGAGCTTGGATATTTCTTCTCATGATACCAGAAATAGTGTCAATCTCTGGTAATAATAATGATAAGAGTTGGAAGAAAATGTCTTTCCACTAGGCATTGGACTAAGTCCCACTTAATTTCACAGGATACACTGACCATCGTATTGTTGGCTGCTACCCAGCACAGCCAACTAGTACAGCCTGCCAGCTGGGGATGTAAAGCAAATACACAACATTTTATTTGTTCCTGGAAAAGTGGTAAACGTTCCCAGCATTTTAAAATTTTCGTTCTTAATAGTTTTAATTGAAACAGGGTTGTAGGAATACTAAAATTTTTAAAGCAATATGTTTCAGGAGAATAAAAAAATGAGGGAATGGTGGAGATCTGTTTTGTTGTTAATTTTTTATTACCAAAATTTCACTTAGCATGTGAAGAGAATATATTCCGCTCAGTTTATTATGGGAACAATGGAAATGTTCAAACATAGGCAAAGATTAAAAAATGTCTCAAAAAGGGTGAGAGAAAGAAAAATTATGGAAATTACGTGTTTTCAGTTACATTTGTTGTTTGTAACTATTGTTTATATGCTAAATGCACTCCTAGGTAGTTACTATACTTATCTGATAAGCTTGTGGGCTATGCAATAAGTGTAATTTATTAAGCATCATTCATATCTTTCTTTAGTAGTTCAAATCTCTGATCACCATCAAAGAGCTGCTATTTGGGCTGTTCTTTTATCTATTTTTTAAGTCTTTGTATTTCACTGGAAAATAAGTGTGAGATTTTCTCCCATGAACAGTCTGAATCCAACTAAAATTCATGGCCATTTATTACAATATCTCTTATAACTTATATGTTTAACACTGGGTGCTCTCAGTTCATTCCCCTATCCAAAGGGTAGTCATGTGCCACTGTAAGATGAAAGGTTTGGCTGAGTTGAGGGAGGGTGTGTGTGTTTGAATGTAAAATTTTGTGTCTGTCTTTTGTGTGTAAAACATTATCTGCAGTTTCTTTACAAGAGAGTTTCTACACTACGTGCATGTCCATGCCACTTGACTGAACTAGCTGACTGCTGGCAGAGCTACCAGATGTCAGGCTAGTCCCAATGCTACAGGCAGGACAGCAGCGTGAGCATGGTACTCTGCCCAAGTTAATAAGACTGGTGTTGGGTTAGAGGTCCTACGTAACTCATTTGTGACTCCCTGTATGTGACTAATGCAGCCATTATTTTCACACCACGTTGCATACTACTGAACTTCTAATATATAAACCTGGACACCTCTAACTGGCATATATATATATTCAGAATCTTACACAGACTGCATGAAGAGGAGGAGGGTAGACCTGTTGCAGATATCTGCTCCATTTTGGTACATCAGGGTGCATTGTTGCTTTTAGGAATCGGACATGTTGAGATGGGTAGAAACCTGCCCAGCACACAGATTTGCCACTGATTTCAGGGACTGTGTGCTTGGGCTAAGAGAGTTTGAACTGATGAGCTGTAGTCAGCTCCTTGGAGCTGCCTGTCCCTGCTAGAGCTTGTGTATAGAAGCGATTTGGGACCAGAATGTTTAGTAAATATTTAATTAACTGAAAGGTTATTAGAGTGCAACGAATAACTGCAACTCAACTTTTAGCTTCCACTCCTGTCACTCACTCTGCAGTGTGGGAGAAGTAAATTGTGATAAGGAGCCACGTGAGTTTTGTCAGCAAGACTAGCTATGACTTTTAAATATATTGTCTGACACCCTAAGGGGAGCCTATAAAAACTTGAACGTGAAATCATTACACTGTTTTGTCATGCCCAAATGACAATAACAACCATGAAACTTTTTCTGTGAAATGCCTTTAACAGGCTAACTTGATTTGCAATGATTTAAATACTGAAACAAATTCCCTCTATTTCCATCTTGCATTTAAACAAAATGACAGGATATTGGCACCACCACTGCCTCATCTTACTATAAATCAGCAGAAATGAACAATCTGTCAAGTTCCTTATCTGTGCTCTTTTTAGTCTTGTACAGTATGTGCATCTCCAGAAGAAAAAACATCATAAATACTTCTGTGCTCCCTCTCTGTTTGACTGTTTTTAATGTTCTTGTTATAGCTAAAGCTCTAGAAACCTGGAAAAACCTCATGGGTAGTTGAATGGTCTTACTGGTGAAGAAAAAACTGGAAACTTAAAGCAGTAATGGTAATGCTCATCTGGTAGTATTGGTAATGAAGAAGTATCATGTATTTGACTGAAGATACTTCCTAGAAGAAATGGTGTTACTAAATTCAGCCCACGCCAGTACAGGACACAAAACAGTTCTTCTGTGGGGTGATGATTGGCCAGCCTTGCAAATAAAGACTAAGACTCTTCTCTGAATATTCCTGATGTTTTCAACAGAGAATATGCAGGAGCTAATGTGTTGTGCCAAGAATCCAGTCAAGTGAGAATATATGAGTCAGTCAAAAAGCTCACTTACAAATTGAATTTGAATTTAGATTTACCTAGACTGTTTAGATTTACTAAATTACTTAGGCTGATTTAGATACAGATGAGTCAAAGACAACTTGCACAGCATTCAGTAGCATATAAACCAAATGTATTGATGGATTGCTTCTATTAATAAATAGATGCAGGTTTTTGTTTTCCATGATGATATTTGCATAAAATAGTGCTTTAAATAGAAAAGATGTAGTACTGAATTTTGCATATAAATATACATACAATCTCTATGTAAAATTAACTGAGAAATCTTCTTATGTGAAGCAGTCTATCACATCTATAGTAATAATCTCCTCTATTGCCTTTGTTGAGATGTTCAAAATGTGACTCTAAGGTGACTGTTCAAATAATCATGAGGATGAAACCTCATGTGTTCCAGGTAGCAACAAGTATGCTCTGTATTGTTTTTTATTTTTTTTAAGTCTAGTAGAGATAAACAACATGATGCATAAAGTGGTTATTATTTCTAAATTCAAATGGAAGGTATAAAACAGATCCAGACTATGCCTGTACCAGTGTGAAAGGGGCAGAATGAGGTAAGCATGTTACAAGAAGATCAGGAGAGCAAAGGGAGAAAATGGGACAGATTTTGCAATTGATTTTAGCATTTCTTCCCAATAGGTTGCTCTTCTAAAATATATTTGAAGCAATTACATCATAATGTCTGAATCTTTTACTTTTCTGCTTATTATTTATTCTCGGATAATTGGAGAGTATGGTTCTTAACATACTACTTTTGTCTGGCTTATATGTGATACACTTCCCACTGTCCCCTTTTGCTGGATGCAAAGCCTACAAAGTAGCAGAGATAAAATAATTGTGCTGTATGGATTATGCTGTTGTAGAGGGCTACTCTGTAGTGTGCTGTGAAGAAGTTGGAGAAGAAAGTCTATAGTTCCAGAACAATGTAGGAAGAGGGGCTGCAGGAAGTTAATTGTATAGACCTGCTGAGCGAAAACATGGTATTAGTCACAGCAAGAAGGAATATAGCATTTTTTCTGTTCCAGGGTCACATGGGGTCACAGAAAGACACTGAAGATTCAGGCTAACATCTGAAAGTATGGGATGAATAGGGCAGTTTTGACACTTGACAGCAAAGAGAATTTCTTCTCTATTGTGGAAAAAAACCCGTTAATGTTGTGATTTCAGCTTAGGAATGCAAATAGCAGTCTGGCACACATGTATCTAGAATGAGCGAAGAAATAGTCAAAGAACCAACAATTGCAGTAATAAACACATGGACAGATAAGGAAGCAAAATCTTACAGGAAATGGTCAACCTGGTGAAATGGTGCAGGAAGTCACTAGCATAAATAACACTTTATGATTATTTATTGAAGGAAAGTGGCATCTAAGGTTCTCACTGAGAATCAAGACTTCATTCAATTACATACTGCACTAATATGCAACTGTTATTGCTGCAAAGGGCTTAAGACCTGCCTAAAAGCTAGATCTACTAGAGGGAAGTACTGAACGTACAGAAGGAAGATAAAAACAATATGAAACTACACAGACTGTAAAAAAGAACATTTAAAGGCAAAACATACAGAACACAGCTCTCTAATTTTATCCAAAACTGACTGTGTTCTACTAACATTTCTCACCAAGTTGTTACCTCTTGTTAAACTTTAACTTTTCTTTTTCCCTGTCCTCTCCCTCTCCCTCTCCTTCCCTTTTCCCCTATTCCTTCTCCTTTCCCTTTTCCCTTCAGCCATTCCCTTTTCCTTTCCACTTCTCCATTCTATGTTTTTTGGTATGCTTAAAAGACTGGAAGATCTGTTGGCTCCATTCGTCTTTGGAATAAATATGTTGTTTTTTTCCTTTACATCAAAATGCTTTCTTTTCTCCTTCCCTGTATGGAAGTCATTTTGCATTACATGAAACCCTCAGTAGTGTTGTGGGTTCTGACAATCCTTGACAGTAGCATGCTGGCGTTAATTCGCACGTAGACTGGTGACCAGTATCAGTCCCATGTCTTACCAAATGGCTCCACTACTCATGCCCTATGCAACTTATAATGGAAAAGCTACAAGGATACTTACTGCAGTGTTAAGTATAATATGCAATGTACAAAAGCTGTAAGAGGAAAAAGCAATACAGAAAAGTGTAAAGTGACAAAGCATTAAGCTAATCCTACAAAGATCTTGACTGTCATGCAGTACACTTTCCAAATACTTGGGAGGCACAGAGAAAGGTTTATTAATGATTCACCATCCTGCCAACACTGCCTACATTTCTCATATGCAAACATTACTGTTTGGGGAGGGAGTGGGTGGGATTTTCCATGCATCAGATTGTAGCCATGAAAATGACAGCATTTTTCCCGAGTAATTAAAGCATTACCAAGCAAGACAATGATTGATGGTGTATTTAACAGTCTAAGAAAACTGCCTGCTTTTCTTACAAATATGTTGCATGTATATGAAGAAGAAAAAGAGTGTGGGAAAAGACTTATAGCACTCAAAAAATGCTGCTCACAGTATTCAGTTGATTTTATTCATTATCATTTTCACAAACCACTTGTTTGATTTCTCTTTTGTATTTTCAAATCATTATATCATTGCCAGAAAGCAAAATTACTGCTTTGAAATATATGTGACATAATTAACTGGGTACATTAATGTTTGTGACAGAAGCACTCCTTAAGTTTTTAAGCATTCTGAGAGTTACAAAGATGTTGCTAAAGTTGGCAACAACAAACTGATTTTCTGTCAATACAATAAAAAAGAGATCGTCTATACTTCCTGTGTCTGATCAGCTCCAGACAGCAGAGACATGCATATAGGGTGATGTATGGCAGAGGGCTATGCAAAGAGTGGTGCACCATTATAACTAATATACAATCTTGAAATTAGAAGTGAATAGAAAAAGAAATTACATGGCTTTTGTGCTTTCTTCAGCACAGGGTTAAATTTTCTTGGCAGAAAGGAGAATTTTAGGGAGAAGAGAGTAAGTATGGGATAGATTAATTTATTTTCTCAGACCTAGTAATGCCATATTACTTGGCAAATTAATAATTTTTAAAGAAAAAATGTATATGTTTCATACCAAATGTTACAGTAATCCTTTCTGAGACGGGTGACTATGAAATCAAGGACAAAAGACAGGGTCTTTCAAGGAATATTGTTTAAATGTGTGAACTTAGTGTATATGCTTGTCTTCCAAGTTGCAAAAATACTTTAGTGAGACACTGCTGAGATTGTCTCTGGGATCACAGAATCACAGAATTACAAAATGGTTGACGCTGGAAGGGATGTCTGAAAGTCATCTGGTCTATACCCCCTGCTCAAGTAGGGTCACCTGGAGCTGGTTGCTCAGGTCTATGTCCAGATGGCTTTTGAGTATCTCCAAGGAGCGAGACTCCACGACATCTCTGGGCAACCTGTGCCAGTGTTTGGTCACCCTCACAGTAAAAAAGTGCCTTCTGATGTTCTGAGAAGACCTCCTGTCTTTCAGTTTGTGCCCATCATCTCTTGTCCTGTCACTGGGCACCACTGAAAAGAGCTTATCTCCACCTTATTTGCACCCTCCCTTCAGATATTCAGTGTTGATTGGCGGGGAAGGATCACCTCCTTCAACCAGCTGGCAGCACTCCTTCTAATGCAGCCCAGGATACAATTAGCCTCCTTTGTGGCAAGGGCATGCTGCTGGCTCACATTCAGCTTGGTGTTCACCAGGACCCCTAGGTCCTTTTCATCCAAACTGCTTTCCAGCTGGTTAGCCCCAAGCATGTACTGGTGCATGGCGTTGTTCCTCCCCAGGTGCAGACTTTGCACTTCCCCTTGTTGAACTTCATGAGGTTCCTGCCAGCCTATTATTCCAGCCTGTCAAGGTCCCTCTGGATGGCAGCATGACCGTCTGGTGTACCAGCCATTCCTCACAGTTTTGTGTAATCAGCAAACTTGTTGAGTGTATTCTCTGCCCCATCATCTAGTTCATTAATTAAGGCGTAAAACAGGATTGAACACAGTATTGACCCTTGCGGTACACTGCTAGTCACTGACCTCCAATTAGACTTCATGCCACCAATCACCACCCTCTGGGCCCGGCCATTCATCCAGTTTTCAATCCACCTCGCTACCTCCTCCAGCCCATACAGCTTCTCTATGAAGATCTTATGGGAGACAGTGTCGAAAGCCTTACTCAGTACAAGGTAGAATCCTGGGCAGGTTGACCTCAATTAACAGCAACTTAAGAGGTGAGGATTCAGCTGTGCCACCGATGAAGAGCTGTGCAGCAACATAGCCCTTTTCACCACAGTGGAGAGTGGCCAGTCACCTGGGCAATGCCAGCCAACAGCAGTTGGGGGATGACAGGGGGTGCCCAAAATCCACCCCAGAAATATAGCTGTGTCTGCTGCTCAGGACATTAACTTGGGAGCTTTTGATTGTATGTCTTCTTGTCAGACAGCATAGTGGTAGTGCCTGTGCAATCCTAGTGCTGATTTGCAAGCACCATAAAAGCAGAATAAAAGTAATCTCCAAGATGGTGGTAATGATGAAACAGCTCCTAAAACCAAATTCTTCTTCTCAGCTCCTGCACTTTATCATCCTTTTAAAACAATTACAAATCAACAACATTTCCGTTTCCTTTCCTTCTCCCTTTTCTCCTCTCTTCTATATGCTGTCCTTCTCACTATTATATATTTATTTACTTTTTCTCTTTTCACTTTTCCATCAGTCAGTCTTTTCAATGGTCTCTTAGACTATAATTTTCCCGATATTCCATTTAACCTGTACATAGAGCGCACCACTTTTATTAAGGCATGAGTATTTTCAGCACCTCCACCTCTGTAAATGGTAAGTCATTCCTTTAGAGTGACACTACTGTAAAACAGATTCAATTGGGAGAATCAGAGATCCTAGCATTTACAGTGGACCTATGATAAAAATTTAGCCTTTGAATATTGATTCAGAGAGGTTAATAAGATTTACAAGATTAAGACACTAAGGCTGTCAGAGTGATACTGGGATAAATCATTTAAAAAGAAGGGTTGAGCAGACAGTTAAAAAAACACCAAACCAATCAACAATTATTTATCAATTGTGGATGCACTAAAAATCCTCATTTTCACAGAATCACAGAATGGTAAGTATTGAAAGGGACCTCTGGAGATCATCTAGTCCAACCCCCTGCTGAAGCAAGTTCACCTAGAGCACGTTGCACAGGATTGCGTCTAGGCAGGTTTTGAATATATCCACAGCCTCACTGGGCAGCCTGTTCCAGTGCTCTCACCCTCAAAGTAATGAAGTTTTTCCTCATATTCAGATGGAACTTCCCATGTTTCAGTTTGTGCCTTTTGCCTCTTGTCCTGTTGCTGGGCACCACTGAGAAGAATCTGGCCCCATCTGCTTGACACCCACCCTTAACGTATTTGTAAGTATTGATAAGATCCCCCCTCAGTCTTCTCTTCTCCAGGCTAAACAGACCCAGCTCCCTCAGCCTTTCCTCATAAGAGAGATGCTCTGGTCCTCTAATTATCTTTGTAGACCTCCACTGGACTCTCTTCAGTAGTATCTTTCTTGAACAGAGCGGCCCAGAACTGGACACAGTACTCCAGGTGTGGCCTCACTAAGGCAGTATAGAGGGAGGGGATAACCTCTCTCAGCCTGCAGGGCAGAGTCTTCCAAATGCACCCCAGGATATTATTGGCCTTCTTAGCCACAAGGGCACATTACTGGCTCATGGTGAAATTGTTGTCTGCCATGATTCCCAGGTCCTTCTCCGCAGAGCTGCTTTCCGGCAGGTCAACCGCCAACCTGTACTGGTGCATTAGGTTCTTCCTCCGTAGGTGCAGGACCCTACACATGTTTTTGTTGAACTTCATTAGGTTCCTCTCCACCCAACTCTCTAGCCTGTCGAGGTCTCGCTGAACGGCAGCACAGCCTTCTAGTGTAACGGCCTCTCCTCCTAGTCTTGTGTCATCAGCAAGCTTGCTGAAGGTATGCTTTGTCCAGGTCATTGATGAATAAGTTGAACAAGGCTGGACCTAGTACTGATCCCTGGGGAACACTGCTAGCTACAGGCTTCCAACTAGACTCAGAGATGCTGATCACAACTCTCTGAGCTCTGCCATTCAGCCAGTTCTCAATCCACCTCACTGTCCACTCATCTAACCCACACTCCCTGAGCTCTCGTATGAGGGTGTTATGGGAGACAGTGTCAAAAGCCTTGCTGAAGTCAAGGTGGACAACATCCACTGCTCTCCCCTCATCTACCCAACCAGTCATGCCATCGTAGAAGGCCATCAGATTGGTCAAGCATGATTTCCCCTTGGTGAATACATGTTGACTCCTCCTGATAACCTTCTTTTCCTGCACATGCTTAGAGATGGCATCCAGAATGAGCTGTTCCATCACCTTTCCAGGGATGGAGGTGTGGCTGACTGGCCTCTAGTTTCCTGGGTGTCTCCTTCTCACACTTTTTGAAGACTGGAGTGACATTGGCCTTCCTCCAGTCCTCAGGCATCTCACCTGTCCTCCATTACCTTTCAAAGATGATGAAGAGTAGCTTCGCAATAACATCTGCCAGCTCCCTTTAATCTTAGTGCGGGTTCCATGTATTTCCGTTACCAGGGGAGGGGTAAATACTTTCAAACATAAGGTATCACTGCTCTGTGGATGCCAGGATAACTCTAGCTTTGTGTCTTTTCCAGCTTCCCTTTGCAGCTTGCCACTGAAACAATATGGTTTAGTGTGCACTGGAAGTGTGGTTTTATTATTCTGTGCCTTTCCGCTTTGTGTTTAAGACCACAAACAAGCCCTCAAGTTGATTGCAATTAGAACTGCATGAAGAACAGTGTGTTTCTGGCTTATCAAAGAGAGGGGGGAAATCCTGACTCTCCCACATTATTTTCTTCAGCCCACTTAAAAATATCTGTTGTTTAGTACTGTGGTCTCTGAACTCTCCTTGCTTTAGTGTTCAAAGGTACACATATTTTGAACTGGAAAAAATGCTTTGAAGCAAAAAAAATGAGCAGATTTTTGTAATGACTAAGACAATTTCTGGAAGATGACTATTCTGTGAGGAATCAGAGACTCGGAGTTAATGATGCCAACCAGGACTAGGAGCACTTTCCTCACAGAAGTATTTAATCTCATTCATGCAGACACTCCTTATGCCACCCACATATTTGACATAAAACTTTTTAACAAACTTAGGATATGTGCACCAACATGAGGGCGTTGTCCATACCGATGTTTATGCTGACTTCCTATTCTCAATATAAAATAAATAATAAATAAATAAACCCATAAAATAACAGGTTAAAATGCATGGTTTTCTCCTTTTCTTTTACGTAACTAAATTAAAACTTCCCATTAGCCTCCCAATTGTTTTTCTTTCTCCCTGGAATAAGTTTGAAATCCAGTTGCAGAAACAAAGGAATATGGTTACAGAAGTACTTACACAGAAAATTCTAAGAAATTATCTTTAGTTGGTTTTGTGCCAGCCATCTTAACTACATGTTTTATGGTATAGGCCCAGCTTCCCTACTAGACCACTGCATGGGTGGAAATATGCGTTTGTGGGACACTGAAGAGTAAATTTCCCCAATGCATCACAATTACAGAAACATCTGTGCAAAACAGCTTTGATCCAGTTCACTCTGAAAACATACATCATTCATGATGGTCTAGTGACTGCAGATTTCCCTGCACTGTAAAGCCAGAAACAACAGCAAATTGGTTCAAGACACACTAATAAAGAGTTTTCCTTCTGGCACCTGTACATCTCAGCTGTTGTTTCCTTGTCTGTACTGTAAGGGTATAATTCCATTTAACGTTAGAAGGGAGACAGATACATTTTGCATGCATTAATGAAATCATATAGACAGCATGTAAACACAGGCAGGAAAAGCATCTGAAAAGGTCACTTGAATAAAAATAAGTTGGACAAATGAGCCAGTTTTGGTAAAATAAAAATCACTTTATACTTCTATTCGGCTCTTGAGCCAAACCTCTGTTGAACCCTGTTTGAAAAGTTTCCTCCCCTGCTTTGTACAAATTGGTTCAGGCTGGGTAGGGAAACAGAATGCCAACATTCAATAAAAAACCTTATTTTAGCTGAAGAAAACAAGGGGTGTTTTTTTGTGATTCCTATCTGTCTCTTTCTACCCCTACAAACTTTTGTATCTGCAGTTTCAGCCAAATCTTCCAGTTTCAACCAAATTTGACAGATGGCCTGTAGGATCTTACTGGCAGTGATATGTCTCACTTTCATTGAAATATGTGACTTCGTAGGCATGAGAGGCCCTACTGATGTCCCGTCTAAGGGAAATGCTGCCACATGAACTAATCACTTCTTAGATACCAGAGAATCTACTACTGCAAGAGACTCAATAAATACCTTATCTGTGGAAAATCTTATTGAAGCACCAATTAGCTACCAGAAGATCAAACCATGAAAGTCATAAGAAATCAGATTTCATTAATTTTCCAAATTTGGAAGTCTTTATTATGAAATACTAAGGCTGGTTTCATAAATATAAACTTTTATATTACACTAAGATCCAGCTGAAGACATGTTAACTGAACACATTTAATTTTCTATTACAGGTAAAGAAACCACAGCAGTTGTAGGCCCGGGCATTTCTTTACTTCAAGCTTTATTTGTAAATCACATAAACACAGGGACAGGTAAAAACAAATGATGGCCCTGAAGGGCGATTTTGATATATTGTTCCACGGATCAACAAGTTTATTAATAACACTACTATTGAAGATATAGAATAGGTGTTGACAGTCACTAAATGTATGAAATTGCTTTTCCATCTACCTATTAATCTCTCAGTCTGTCAAAGTGAATAGAATCCTAACTGGCCTCCACATCAGTAAGTGTTTTGCAAGTTGTAGATTTCTCTGTTAGAGCATCTGTTTTCTCCCCTTTCATCTCTTCCTCTTCCAAGAGCATATCACTGCCTATAGGACAAAACTTATTTAGTTATCTTTGGGTAGATATGCTGCAGCTGGTGATGTATGCAAGGAGGCAGGCAAAGCTGACATCTTCAGTTGTCATTAGACCTTATTTACCAGAAAGGGTGAAGACCAACCAGTGTGTCTCAAAATACAATAGGCAAGACGACCCTGCAGATTTTCTCTCATTAGAAGTGAGATGCAAGTATATATATCTTACTGCTGAATTCATTCACTTTTTTATAATTATTTTATCAGTAAACAGACCATTTCAAATTGCCCCCCCCATATTAATTTCAGAAAATTGCAGCATGAGAGAGGTGCATGATTATATTCCTAATTAAAACACAAATACAGTAATTACAGTTTATATGCCATTATCCTGAATCTAGACAGGATGACTTTAAACAGCAAAACAGTCATTAATTTTACTGTTCAAAGAAATGCTCATAATCTTTTAGAAATGTCATATAAAATATTCATTTTGAAATGCCCTACGGTGATTTCTGAATTTATTTAAAGTGGGCTGTTGATAGCTCTTTTATAAATAAGCAATTACAGTACACTAAATATATCATGGCCCATCACATTATACATTCTATAATTTCATGGATGAAAAACCTACAGCTGATCTGCATAAATGTGGTGCATCTCACAGCAGGTGAAGAGTTTGATTACAGAGGATAATCAGTGTTATTATTTATAGTAACCATTTATACCTGTTATTTATTAAAACCCAGCAAATTAGATATTGGTTTATTTAAGGAAGTTGCTGTATTGTAGGCCGAACTAGGCATAAGAGTATTAAACCCATGTAAAATGCACTGTTACATTAGTAGTTTGAAATCAACCAAGGTCATCAGGGAATGAGAGTTGTTAGTACTTGGTGGCAGTGGAGAACGCTATACTGAGCAAGCGACTGGGGTCTGTCCAGATCCCCCTGGACAAATATCATCACTGCAAACATCATTACCCCACTGGCAATATCAGATATCCTTGCTAGCACATTAGATGAAGAAGCCAAGGGCTGATTAACTGCAGAAAGGTTGAAACAATCTCTGGTACATTTAGGTGATTTTTCTAAACCTGAGCTGAAGGATTTTCGTGAGGGTTGCTCTGCACAGATTACATTAGTGCTACTTACAGTGTTCATATTCCTCAGTCATTTGAGACAAATGAACTTTTTCTTATAAAACAATGTTAATTAAAGGATAGTCTTGTTGATTATTTGAGTGTATTCATAGGACTTGGAAGACTACACACACAGAGCTTTTCTGCTGGCAGCATGCATATGTTTCTCACCTTGTCTGAGTAGTGTTATGCTTTCCCCCTCTTGCTCAGCTCCTCATACAAATGACTGCACACAGGGGACAGAAAGGGTCATCAGCAGGGGCACAGCAAAAGAGGTGACATACCCACAGCGGATCCTTTTGGCCTCCCTTCTGTCTCTGTGCAGGTGCTGCCAAACTGCTGAAGGGAGATAGCAAAGGGAAGACTGGTCCAGCACTAAGTCATCATCCCAGTGAAATGGCAGTTCTGTAGATGCTCTTCAGTAAGCTTTCAACAAGATTTCAGCTTTCGGCCCTTGAGGATGGTGCCTGGCATTCCTTTGAGACTACTTAGAGCAGCAGAGATCTGGGATCTGCTTGTTCTTTGAAGAAGGGAACAATGTCTCCAGAGAAAATTCAGACCTATGACTGACAACTGGTGGGATGACAACAAGAAGTTAGTTTAGAACAGAAGAAGAAACATATTGCAAGGACAACTTACCTGGAAAACCACCTACCATGACAGTGTTGGCATTTTGGTGACAGTAGCATGGCAGGTCACCTAGTACCCCCAATGTATATTTCTTAATTGAGCATTTAAGTTTGTATCAGTGAAAAGTATCTCAACATACAAATTCTATTTCATTTCTGCAGATATATGTTTCATTTTTTAAAAGGATGTTAACTCTGTGCTGAAATTACTGAGTATATATGTCTAGAAAGAAGTCCACTTCCACTTCAGCACTTCTCTTTGAAAAAAAACAGAACAAGTGAAAAAAAAAAAAGAAAAAAACAGAACAAGCATGGCTGTACAGTGTAAGAATAGCCTGGAAAGGAAAATAAACCTGTTGTTTTCCTTGCAGTTTCAGGGATGGTTCCTACGATCATACCAACTGAGCTTAACTGAGTTTCCTAGGAAGATAAACTGTGTTTATATTAAACTAAACAGAAGTTTTGTGCATACTTGCATATACTAACTACACAGAACAAAACTGTTATGTGATTTGGAAGCCATTTTCCTCTTTGCAAAATTCTGTAGGTTCTCATCATAAGTTGAAATAGGTAATTGTGTTTATTGTGGACAATAGTCAAAGATTTAAAACATTTGGCTTATCTATGCCTTTAATTTCCAAGTACCAAAACCTGAGAAGAAATACATATCCTATTTCAATGCAACATAAATATGATCTAATAAAAATCTAGTCCTAATAGAAAAAAACCCAACTGTGTGTGAAATTCTCATCTCCCGTGAGTACAGGTGTTAGGCTGTCCCAAATGTAGATAATTAAATATATGGGAGGTGCTCACAAGTATTAAGATTAGGACTAAATATCCGTGACTTTGAAGTGAAACTAGAACATTGAAATTATTGAGAACCTAAAAGTTAACATTGCTATTAATGAAGTAAATACAAATGACTTAATATATAGACAAATATTAAATACTTTTGTGCTGAAAATCTAATAACTGGAAATATGCAAGCTGAAAATAATAAAACCAAACAATCAAAACAGTGAACAGTGATACTTCTCTTTTCTATATATGAATGTTCCTGCATTAGACTTGCTGCGTTTGTGGATTACCCTGTATTATATGGAAAATGCTAAGCCATAGCACTACAGATGGAAATACCTAAGAGCTTTTCTATTCTTTGCTAAGTCGTGGGCGATGGGAGAGGTGCCTGAGGACTGGAGAAAAGCGAATGTCACTCCAGTCTTCAAAAAGGGCAAGAAGGAGGACCCGGGTAACTATAGACCAGTCAGCCTCACCTCCATCCCCGGAAAGGTGATGGAACAACTTGTCCTTGGTGCTGTCTCTAGGCACATCAAGGATAGGGGGATCATTAGGGGCACTCAGCATGGCTTCACCAAGGGGAAGTCATGCTTAACCAACTTGATAGCCTTTTATGAGGACGTAACCCGGTGGATAGGTGATGGTAAAGCTGTGGATGTGGTCTATCTCGATTTCAGTAAAGCATTTGACACGGTCTCCCACAGCATCCTCGCAGCTAAACTGAGGAACGGTGGTCTGGATGATCGGGTAGTGAGGTGGATTGTGAAGTGGCTGAAGGAAAGAAGCCAGAGAGTGGTGGTCAATGGGACAGAGTCCAGTTGGAGTTCTGTGTGTAGTGGAGTCCCTCAAGGGTCGGTACTGGGACCAGTACTATTCAATATATTCATTAATGACTTGGATGAGGGAATAGAGTGCACTGTCAGCAAGTTCGCTGATGACACAAAACTGGGAGGAGTAGCTGACGTGCCGGAAGGCTGCGCAGCGATTCAGAGAGACCTAGACAGGCTGGAGAGTTGGGCGGGGAGAAATTTAATGAAATATAACAAGGGCAAGTGTAGAGTCCTGCATCTGGGCAAGAACAACCCCATGTACCAGTACAAGTTGTTGACAGACCTGTTGGAGAGCAGCGTAGGGGAAAGGGACCTGGGGGTCCTAGTGGACAACAGGATGACCATGAGCCAGCAGTGTGCCCTTGTGGCCAAGAAGGCCAATGGCATCCTGGGGTGTACTAGAAGGGGTGTGGTTAGCAGGTCACGAGAGGTTCTCCTCCCCCTCTACTCTGCCCTGGTGAGGCCGCATCTGGAATATTGTGTCCAGTTCTGGGCCCCTCAGTTCAAGAAGGACAGGGAACTGCTAGAGAGAGTCCAGCGCAGAGCCACGAAGATGATTAAGGGAGTGGAACATCTCCCTTATGAGGAGAGGCTGAGGGAGCTGGGTCTCTTTAGCTTAGAGAAGAAGAGACTGAGGGGTGACCTCATTAATGTTTCTAAATATGGAAAGGGCAAGTGTCATGAGGATGGAGCCAGGCTCTTCTCAGTGACATCCATTGACAGGACAAAGGGCAATGGGTGCAAGCTGGAACACAGGAGGTTCCACATAAATATGAGGAAAAACTCCTTTACGGTGAGGGTGACCGAACACTGGAACAGGCTGCCCAGAGAGGTTGTGGAGTCTCCTTCTCTGGAGACATTCAAAACCCGCCTGGACGCATTCCTGTGTGATATGGTCTAGGCAATCCTGCTCCGGCAGGGGGATTGGACTAGATGATCTTTTGAGGTCCCTTCCAATCCCTAACATTCTGTGATTCTGTGATTCTGTGATTCTATTCTATATTTCAAATTTCAAAATAATGAATTTCTGTCATTTTTCCAAGAGATCAAAGTCCCTCAGAAGATCAAGTTTTTTTGGAGGAAATAGCTGGATAAATAACCTTATAATTGGATTATAATATGAAAAGATAATTTGTTATAAAAATGCATTATATATTGCCTTTTTGTGTCACCTAATTATTAGTTACTTACATGTTACAAAAGAGCAAAACAGAAATTGTTTGACACTGAGATGATGTGAAGAAGACTTGTGGATAATCTGAGACTGATGCACTGTATCTGAGACTGCTTAGAGGTAACCTTTGGCACAGAGAGGCTTTGAACTGGAACCAGTTCCTCTGTTCTTCCAATAGCCTGGGTTGAGAATATGATAAGAGTCTTAAGACACCTAAAGAAAAAGAGTTTTCAGTTGCGCTCTTTGGTTTCAATGGACAGGAGTCACATCGGGACCAATCTGAGTTTCAGTGAGATTGTTCCTGGCTGGAAACAATTCAAATATGCTCACAACTCTTTTCTATGGAAACATTTTAGATGTCTGTTTTAGGAACAAAGGTCTCAATTCTGACTAATAAATCTTCTCAATTACATGTAATTACATATAATAAGGCCAAAGAGACCATTAGATAATGTATTCTCATCTCCTGTATTATTTAGACGGTACAATGTTACATTTAACTGATACGTCTTGCAGAGTGGCATCCAATCTTAATAGGTAGGTATCACCAGATAAACAACTCCTTGGCAGTTCATATTCATAGTTAATCGTGTTCACCAGTAACAATTTGTGACACATTTAGATTTGGATCTGTCAAGCTTTAGCATCCAGCTGTTAGAATTTCTTCCCTCCCGCCCCAACCCCCCCCCCCCCCCCCCCAAATCTTCCTCTGCTATATTTAGGGGCAGGGCAGTAGAAATAGTCAATTTTTCAGTAAGTAATAGTTGATGCTGAAAATGAAAAAAATAAAAACAAAGATTGGAAATGGTGTCAGCTAAGGATTTATTTCCTGCCTAAAAAGTACTTCCTTTCTGGAAAGTTGTAAGAAAAGCAATGAAAATGATGGGTTTCATTCATAAATAAGTCATGGTGTTTCACCACAGTCCAGTAAGTGAGTCATTCACTAAGGTTACAGCGGATTTGGTTCAATTTGTGCCTTTGCCTGGAGGGGAAAGGAACACTCATCAAAAAAGGGTGGAAAGATGAGAGATCTTTTCCATGTTCTCAACCTAAGGCAGGACCAACTGCACCTAAATCCAATAAATACTTTCTGTAAAAGAGCTAAATCACTAAGTTTTCAGGTAATCTGGGAGAGTATGATCTCATTTTTATCTGTTGATGCTGTTGTATTTTTTAAAGAAACAACTAAGCAATTATCAATTAAATAAGCATTAAGGGAATATTTAGATATTTAATGAAAAGTAGGAGAGAATGATGAGGAGGAACTTGCCTTTCACAATACTTTGTAGGCTGAAAGTTAAGGCATATTTTCTGGGGAGGTATTGGTGCAAATTCCTTTAGATAGAAAAGGGAACTGAATCTAGGTCTCCTTAGGTTTATGTAACCGTACTAACTAATTTTCTATTGAGAAAACTGTGAAGAAAACTTATTAAAGTACTAACAAACTCAATATTAAGGATGACTTAAGTACATTGTGGGGGGCAAATTTGTCACACATCTTTATTAAAAACTTACTTGCCAACCTAGTTTTTTCCTGTAAGGAGAGACTTTGTGTATATTATAAAATCATCTCTAGTGCTGCTTTCTAAGGTACTGTGTACATTGATTTGTTTTTCTCTCTGAAAAACTTTTTGATAATTAGAGTTCTAAATAATAACTTTTTCCCTCTTCATACTATGCAAAGAGGTCTCGTTTGTTCCAATTTTGTTGAAAGTACGCTGCTTATATACAAGTCTTCCATTCAAACATTATTTTCATCTTAATATCATAGAATGAATCATAGAATCATAGAATGGTTGGAAGGGACCTTAAAGATCATCTAGTTCCAACCCCCCTGCCACAGGCAGGGACAACTTCTAGGTGAGACCAGGTTGCTCAAAGCCTCATTCAATCTGGCTTTAAACACTGCCAGGGAGGGGGCAGCCACAGCTTCTCTGGGCAACTGTTCCAGTGTCTCATCACCCTCACGGGAAAGAATTTCTTCCTAATATCTAATCTAAATCTACCCTCTTTCAGTTTAAAACCGTTACCCCTCATCCTGTCTCTACTTGCCCTTGTAAAAAGCCCCTCTCCTTCTTGCCTATAGGCCCCCTTCAGGTACTGGAAGGCCGCTAGAAGGTCTCCCCAGAGCCTCCTCTTCTCCAGGCCAGCCCCCTTCAGGTACTGGAAGGCCGCTAGAAGGTCTCCCCAGAGCCTCCTCTTCTCCAGGCCAAACAACCCTGACTCTCTCAGCCTATCTTCATAGGAGAGGTGCTCCAGCCCTCTGATCATCTTCATGGCCCTCCTCTGGATTCATTCCAACAGTTCCATGTCCTTCTAATGTTGGGGGCCCCAGAGCTGGATGCAGTACTCCAGGTGGTGTCTCACGAGAGTGGAGTAAAGGGGCAGAATCACCTCCGTTGACCTGTTGGCCACGCTGCTTTTGATGCAGCCCAGGACACGGTTAAATATATGCATGTGAAAGCTTGAAATCCAGCAAAGATGTAGACAGGAATCCAAATGTCTTTGAAAGCAAATACCTAAAGAAAATTCTAGGTGTTAAATGGAATGAAGTTACAAAAAATGTCAAAGTTCATCAGGAATTTTAACAAGTTCTTATCTCCCAAGATATCCAGAAAAGATAATGAAAATATCTGGGGTTTGTTGAATGAAACCAGAACATCTGCCTTGGCTGACATGCAATTGAGCAAGAGCAGGAACATGCAAAATGGCCAAAGAGAAGAATCTTTCCATAAAACAGAAGTGAGACAAAGGATACTTAACATTAGAAAAATAGAAAGAGATTGCTGGGGTGAACAGTGGTGAGAAAAATCTGTCTGTACCAATATCTGTGGTGAAGAATAATTCAGATTCAAGTAAGAACACTACCTTTGACTGAAAGTAAAATAAAAAAAAAATTTCCAAGATATTTTGCATTTTTGCTGTGATTTTTCCCCCATAGAAATTAGGCCCTGTTGAGCTAGAGTCTGCACATAGATAAAAAAGACAGTGTTGGTTCAAGATAACAGATTAACAAAGAAGATGACTAGGCATATGAGATTAAATGTTTTTAGTAAAAGATGTTTTAACTCTTTGTCTTTAAATTTTGTTCTAGCAGGAACTTTGTGTATCACAGTGAGTAAATATTATAAGGAGCGGATCAGAAAGCAAATAAGGAAACGATCCCTACTCTTGCTTGCAGGGCAGTAATTCTACAAAGTATAATGAATCATAGGGTATATAAAGCACCTTGCTGTAAGAATTTTCTGTAGAATTAATCTGGTAAAGATGTTTTAATAAAAAGTCAACTTTATATCAGTAAATTGAAAAAAAGAGCCCTAAACAAGTGAGGCATTTTCATGTAGAAGTGCAAAAAGAGAAAAAAATCACTGATATATCAAGATTATTTTTCCAGAGAAGTGTTTAGAAAAATAACTTAGCTCTTTTTCTGGGAGTTTTTTAAGCAGTCATTATCACAAAGATGATGTGGATGATTTTCCCAAGGGTAAAAGAAGTGTTCTAGCACAAAAAATTTTACTTTTCTTCAGTGCTACTTGGCACTTTATGGACAGCAAAGAGAAAAGATTGGAGTACAGGTGGGAGATTATTTATCAAGAGGGTTTTTGTAATAGACAAGGGAAAAGAGCTAGGTGAAAGAGAAATAATAACCAAATGGAAGACTGAATGCTCTCTACTGGAAATAGTGATAAGTGGAAGCTGAAGGTATAGAAAATTGAAAGTAAAGTTGAAGACTAATGATGCTAATAAAAATGAGATTTAAATGATTCTCGAATTTTCCATTGAATTAATTTGTAAGAAAAATGCAACTTCTAAAAATCGGATAGTTTTCATAGAAAAAGCTTCCAGTTAATTTTACATGTATAATTTCCATGGAAAAAAGTTTGATTTTTTTTCCCTGTGAAAATCCTTTTTTTTTTTTTTTTTCCAGGCAAGAGAAAAAGGTTAGTGTAAGAATTTTACCTGTATTGCAACAATCCTTTTTTGTTGGGCAGTCACAATATATTTAATAATTAAAAAAGGGAAAAAAACCCACCAAAACCAACAGTAATCTGTACAACCTTTTTAGCACATTGCCTTATGGGCGTAATTCAAGAAACTCGTCATAATACGTACTGCACTGAACAAGCTCTGTGGAGCTTCATGATGTGGAAAACACTGTGGGAAATGTGATATAGCTGGGAATTCTCATATTGCCAGTCATGCTGAGACCAGACACCTTCCTGAATAAAAAAAAAACAAATCAAAACACCCCCCCAAAAAAAAGAAAAGGTAGTCTTCTATAAGGTAAAATCATAGAAGGTTGGAAATAGTGATTTTTATGGATTGGAGTACTTCTAGAAGTTATCCTGGAGTAACTGTAATGTAAGAAGGAAGTCAGATCTGGAAGCATGTTAAAGTTGGTAGAACATTTGAATGGTGTTAAAAAAAAAAATCTAATTGTAGGTGTGGATATTTGTGACAAGTTGATGGTCACAGATAAGATTAATGTAAAGTAAATAAGAACCATACAATCCAACCTCAGCATCACACTGGGATCACCTTTGATATTGATTCCCTGGAAGACAGAAATATACACACTATATTTTTCAAAATAGCAATTTTATAATTTCTATAGGATTTTCCCAAGTTGTATGATATTGTGTAATACTGCACAAATTTATTCACTTGTATTTTTGGCTTTATTTTCTATGAGAAAATTTCAAATCCTCCAAAACATTGTGTTGCAAAAGGAAAGTGTTCTATTCACTGTTTTTTTTTTTCCCTACTAGTTATAATAATCAATAATGTTATGTAGTGTATTAATTCCTGTGTCCTGTTGGATAGAGTTAATTGGGTCTTAAATCTCTGTATCTCTTGTGTGTTAGCTTTTCATCTGCAGCTGTCAGACTCCACCTTGTCAGAATGAAGATAAAATATGCAGCAGAAGGAGCAAGGTGACAAATTTTAACTACAACATACTTGAGACTTTTCCAGGTTTCTCTTTGGGTATGTAAATCAGTCAATAGATAAAGACTTAAGTCTTGGCTCAGATGAGCTTCAAATCTATAGTGAGAGAAAGGTAGGCTTCAGTCATGAACAGATCCAGACAAACAAGATTAAAGTTCCTAGGAATCTCATAATTGAGAGACTGGATGTCTCTAGATCTGAATTTATCTTTATTTAAAAATTTACAAATCTGGGATTTTGTTATAAGATTATTTCAATTGGAGTTTTTGCAGCAAAGCAAAAAAGATAGGTTAGGTTATTTGAAGTGAAGCTAAGAGCAAAATAGATTAGATGTATTTTAACATCATATGGAAAATTGTTCTTCCCATATTGACAGTTTATGTCCTCCTTGTCAAAGAAGTAGATTTTTTGAAGAGTGGATGTTGGAGATACTGAACAGTAAGAATCCAGGGAATTTCCCTGATGGATGTATACAATAACACCACATTTTTGTTTGTCACTTTTAAGTCAACAGTCAGAGACTGTTGATGCAAACTATGCAGCGGTGGTGTAGAAATGTGGGACAAAAAGAGAACATTGACAGGCAGAGGTCACTAAATTAGTCTGGAAAGGTTATCTTATGATTATCTCTTCATTATCTGTTTATGAATGATCAGGAATTAACATACATTAACTACGTATCATTGCTGCAGAGGTTTTTCAGCATTTCTTTAGTTTTGAACTAACAAGGTCAGACAAATATTAGAACAGGTTCTTCAAGATCTTTACTCCAAAAAAGACAGATTACATAAGATATGGGCTATTTTTGTGTATTCAATATCCACTCTAATACATGTTTTTCAGGTCATGATATATAAAGTTATATGTATGCATGTGTGAGAAACCATGGGAGTAGAAAGAAGAAAATATTATTTCATCTGCCATAACAGCAGTAACAGTGATGACGTGTTTGAAAGACTGTAGTTTTCTCTTCAGTGCCTAGCTGGGACTGTTCTAGATGAAGAAGGGGGTTTCACTTAGCCTAAATAATGGTACTGAACTTCCGCCTATGAAGAAGACAGGCTTAGCTAGCTGAGTGAGGCGAATATTTGCTTTTCTCTGTTCTCCCTGTCACTTACTCTACCATAACTATACATTGCACTGATGGAAATAAAATAAGATGGTACCATAACCAGAAAAATTAGTTATGCTGTGGTGCTGGGCAGAAATTATGAGCTAGTGGCTGAAAGACTTTGTAAAGGTAGGACATACCTTCATAGAAAAGATATTTCTTCAGCTGGTCTTATAGGAAAAAAAGAAATAGTACAGAAAATACTCTTAGAAGGCTGAGAAGGTGTAGTAGCACTGTATAATCTTTAAGATTGGTAGTGGGTGGAACCTGGGTGTAGTGTAACACAAACTAGCCAGGAGTTACTCAGTGGGGATTGAAGTGGCAGACATTGGAGTAGCTTCAAGAAAATAACGTTGTTAGAAATAATATCATTAATCTGAGCCCATTAGATGGAATCTGCCTAAGAATGAAAACTGAAATATGAGAAATTGTAAAAAGAGCATTGCCATTTTTAGCTTGGATGGTGGCAAATGGTCGAGTAAGAGAAGGAACAAAGCTGACTGCAGTAGCTGAGTAAGTTGGTCAATTGCTCCTGAAATGGAGAAGCAGCAGAGACTGAGGATTCTTGTTAGAAATGGCTCCACAACTGACTGGGAATTTGTTACTTGATTCTTTTCTTTCTCAACTGGTCTGAATGAGAAAACCTTCACACGTCATGCAGAATTAGCTACTTACATTACAGTGTACGAACATTTAAAGTTTCACTTTCCGTTTGTAAATTATACTGTGTGCTTAGATGTTCACTGACATCTTGCTGTTAAAGCTTTTAAATATTTTCTTATTTCAGTAAACAGATTACTGTGAATCCTTTACATTTTTTTTATCTTGGTGATACTGCAAAGACAGTTGTCTAGCATTTGACCCGTGACACAAGATATAGGGAATGTAAGTAATAATGGCAATGTAAGGATGAAGTTAAAATTTGTCTTGTTACAGCTGTAATGCAGATGAGCATCTGGGTCATGTGTGTGTGCACGTGCATATCCAGGACACTTAGCAATTCCCTGTTAGTCCAGGAACTCCCCAGTTACTGCTTTGTAGGTTGAGACAATGGACTGACTTGAAACAAGGTGATGGACTGCACTGGTAGCCAGCTTCACAGTAAAGCACTTGACTCACTGTTAAAGGAGCTCAGGCAGTCCTGGTGATTCCCCCAGGCAGCTTCTGCTGCCCCCAAACCAGCTGATAGGCACAACCTTTATGCTTAAGGTGTGTTGATTAACTCCCTGGGTGAATAATCTGGCTACGGCAAGTACTACCCTGTCAGTCCCTGGTATAGAATTGATCGAACTGCACATAGGAAATTTGAAACAGTATAAACTTTTCCTGTAGATGCAGTAATGGTCACATAGGACAATCTTTTCTATATAGTAAAGACAACTAGGAGATGTTTTGTACATGATTTAAGATAATAAATTGAAATGGATCATGCATCCACTGCAGTGGTCATGCAGGACCGTGGACCAGCTGGGTTCCAGCTCCCAGTCTTGCTGGAGATGCTCTTGCAAGGACTCTTGCAATGGAGACTCCTGTCAACATCCCAACAGTGACTGGCCACCTTGTACGAGAGATTTCATTCCCCAGGTGAGCACTACCCCATGGAAAAGTCGGGTACACTCTGTGAGTATTTGTGCAACATCCATTCAAAACTCAATTTGAATAATTTGAGCCGGCTAACATCCAAAACCAAACTCAAGTGTTGCTACCAAAGGGACTTCAGAGTACTTTTTTTGTGTGGTTAGCATTTCTGTTTTCAACATCCATCTGAAGATAAAGTAGCCCAAATCCATGTAATGAAAGAAATGTTTGTAGTCCAGGCTAGCACAGAAGTAAACTAAAAGTAAAAAAAGCAAAAAAAGGAGGAAAAAAAGCAAAAAGGTATGGAACAAAAACTTTAGACATTTAGAAAATGTTAGAGTAATTGTGTTTCTTTTCCTTGCACACATTCTGTCTGAGATGTTAAATATATTGGCTGGTGACCCGGAAATGAATTGGGAAGTTACGGTGCTAACTGAACAGTTGAAGTTATTCGTGTCATTGGGTTTGATTAATAGCTTCACTTTTAATGAACTATTAGGATTTAATTCTGACTTCAGTTACTCATGAGTAAAAATCTACATTGAAGTTTCAGATTTATTTAGATTTTACATTAATTTAACAAATACATATGACAAACAGATAACATTTTCTTTGCAAATATTGGCACTTGTGTAAAGACAAGGTGTAAGTGTAATAAATGCAGCAAAGAGAACATATTACTCCTTTGGAACAGTTTCTTCATGTGTTTTCCTTGTGTCTTCTAGCATTTTCGGATTATTCAATCTTTTTATACATAGCAATATTTTGTGCTCTTTTTAGTATATTTTGATATCTCTTCCTCCACAAGATGATACTCAAATACCACAAAGTGATAGGGAAAATTTAAATTTTCTTTTACATTTTCTTAAATGTCTTTATACTTTGTAGTTTATGGAATAATGCTCCTTTAGGAAGCACATTGGCAGGGGCAAAAGTGACTGGTCCAGTGGCATCAGCCTCCCCTGCAGGGAGAGCTCCACCAGATGCACCACTGGAAGTCAAATCCTCTATAGTGTCCAAATTTCTGTAACTACATAAAAAGAATTCTTATGTAATTGTTTAAGATTAACTTCTGGAGCTCAATCATCACTGTTATTCTTTTTAATGCCCAGGAAAAAAAAGTGTCAAAAGCTGTTTATTTGAAATAATGCTATGCCAGAGTACAGAACACTCCAGGTGCAAGGTAGAATGCCTCTGCAAATTTCTGGGACTTTAATAACCTTTTAGAGACTCACCTTGCTCCATATCACATCATGGTCTGAAATGTTATCTTCTAGAGCAGATTACACATAAAAGTGCTAAGAGAAGGCAAATTCTTTTTTGCCATAAGCCTTGAAAACCAATGAATAAAATATTAACAAGTACAAATCTATACAAAATCCAAACTGTAAACTTTCAGTGCCATGGGCAGCTTTCTGGGAAAACAAGAAGTTAGAATAGCAAAGAAAGTGTAATGAAGTAAAGGAAAAATTGGTATCAAACAAGTGAGGAGCCCTAGGCCAAAATTTTTATCTGGAATTAAGTCTTTTACCCTAATGAAAGCATACTGTCATAAGCTATCAGGAATATAATTATTATTAAGGGGCCAAAATAAGAACACTCTGAAAGGAAATATGAAGAAATTGAAAGTTGTTTAGGGATAAAAACACAGTCTTTATGCATACAAAATAAAAAAGAAAAAAAATCCAAAGTTCTTGCTCTTTTAGATTGATGTGAAAACTACTATTTTTTATCAACCGAGTTTCCTGTTGCAGAGGAGCAGGGTTCTGTTGTTGCTGAGGTGACAGTTTTTAAACATAAATGTTCCACATTGTACTTTATCTCTCTCTCATCGCCTCTGTCCCAGTGGAGGAAGATGCTTAATCTGCTCTGTGACTCATTTTTATTAAGTAGGCCTCAGATGCATAGTGCTTAAATAGATGTAATTTTTTTTTCACTTTTCCCAAACTGGTGTCCTCATTTATCTGCCATTTAAGCACACAGTAGTGCTGTTGACTCAAGTGACCTCCATTGACTTCAGTGGAGATACTTACATGCTCAAAGTTAAATTTCTTCAATGCTTTACAAGTCTGGCACTTAGGAAATATACATTTTGTGCATCTTCTTCCATGAATGAGGACTAGTAAATTGAGATCAGCTGTCATTTTTTTGCATGCATGTGGCACCACTTTGTAGTTTATCTCTGTGCGAGGTGTTGCTAGTCAGAAGAACGTATCTTTTCTCGATTGAGAGTAGTAAACCAGCTGGCCTCAGGGTTCATATCTGGGAAAGCTGAGCCTGAAAGGCCTGATACAGCATAAGATCCCAGGTTAGATGAATAACGCCTCACAGCAAAAATTTTGATATTCCAACTACAGTTATAAGTAATGGGTGTTTTGAAGACAGTTTTTAGGAGATAGTATGAAAGTTCTGGAACTGCTAACAGATATAGATTTGACTACATTAAAAGTTATAACCAAAAAAATAGCATAGTAAAGGGACAGCAATTCATTAACATTGATTTCAATTCATGATCTTTAATGTTTAATCTTTAGTGGCAGAGCAACTCCAGATGTAGTAGCGAAGGTAATGTTTCTGCCTCAGTTTTGGTAAGAAAAACACAAAATAAATGAAATCATGGAGAAGGCAGTATTTTGGAAGAAAACTCCCCAAACACTGGATAATCGCTAATGTCTTATGATATTTTTCAGGCTTCACCACAATTTAACTATTGAAACAATGCAGAATATTTATTATAGTCTGCAAATATATAGCAAACAAGTATAACAAACTGCAAGTATAGCAAAGCAACATATTTATATTGCTTTTCTTTTCCTTATCAGTTTATAATCTATTCTTTTGGCTTTGTTTTTTTACAAAATCTCACTGATATAATTTGTTCTCTACCTCTATACAATGATAACTTCTTTGCTTTAAAACTAATCTGGAAGTCAAACCTTACCAAATAGTAGCACACTGTATTGTGATAGACTGTTTAATTGATGTTATAGTATATTATTAATAATTATTATTGCATAGCTACCTAATAATATTACACTATTATCATAATCTATTTTTATTCTAATATACTCATATAAGGTATTAAGAGTCAGAGAATTAATATACCAGTAAACTGAAATGTGAGACTGATCTTGACAAACTGCATGATTAAGATCCCACTAGGTTAATTGGGAGAAGAAAAAAGCTCACATAAATGAAGTGTGTTAGGTGTCTGAAGGTGTTAAAATGCAGCTGGTAGAATTTTTCAGATGTGCTAAATTTAGTTTCTGATGTAACCACTATGGAGTTTACTCTTTAACTAATCCTGGAGAAAAAGCTTTGCCCCCTAAGATGCTCTACTATGTCATTGCTACAAAAGGTGAAACAAAATCATTGTGAATAACGACATCAGGAGGAGAACAGAATGTGCTTTTTCACATATGGTTATTCTATTGCATGTAGCACTTTTAATGGGAGATTCTGAATAAGTAATTAAGTGTAAACTTCACTTATTTCATTTGGACATTTACATTCCTGTAAATCATTGCAAAGGTCACTTTCTATGGATTTTCAATGAGGTCTGAATGTCACAAAGTATTTGTTTTCTTCATACGGATAGTTGCAAGCAACACTTTTACTTTTTATGCACCGACTCACATTGTTGATTTTTATCTCATCAAAGTTACAGTAAAAATAAAAGAATTTATAAACTAAAAATAAAGTGAACCTTATGTAAGTAGTTCTACTACCGAAATATTATATATATTTAACTATGTTTTCATATTTGTGTTACTGTGTGACAGTTATGGAACTAAGAACAATGTAGGGTAAAGATGCCTTTAATTTTTAAAGGAAGCAGAATTAACTGAAGTAATTTTACTCTGAAGGGTCTTGTAATACAAATGTGTTTCAATAGTCTGCAGATCAAATGTGCACAGTTTACAAGAAAGGTGTTATCAATTTGTATGGCGTTGCATTTCTGCAGCTTTAAACTCTTTCTGAGATTTGAAAAAGTAAGCTGTGCTTCAGCACTAGTGGTGACTCAAGTGTATTAAACACAGACAACCCTACTTCCCTTGGGCATGCCTAATAATGAAACTTAGTTGCTGGATTGATGCACAGATCCCAGGTGACTTTGCCATTAGAAAAACATTTTAAATTACTCCTTATTGGTTGAAACAAAAGGAAAAGAGAACCAAAATTTCTTCTGTATTCTTCAACTGTCTCCCAGAACTCCTGGATGTCATTTCTAGTCACAATAGGAATTTATTTTAAAAGATCAGCTGATTAATTGTTTTTAGAAAATATATTTCTTTAGTTACATGTTAATCATAACATTCATGTAAAAGCTGATATCAGTTATACTCCCAGTACAATTTAAAGGTAAGCAAAGTGCCACAAATTGAAAGTGATACTTCTTTAACTTGTTGATTGATTTTTGTATCGAGTCTCAAGGAGAACTTTGAAAGAAAGGCCAAATACTGTGAAATTCCAGTGGATAATGATATTTTCTTCACTTGATTTCCAGTTGTATTCTTTCAAAATGTGTATATATATAGATAGAGAGAGATAAGAATACACATTTATATATATTTAGATAACTGATCTGTAGGAAAAGAAAACCCAGTACGAATAGTTACGTATTTAAGTTGCATACTGATGTTGTGAAGATAAGATGGTTAATGAAGTCACATGAATCAGGGTAAATGTAATTATCCCAAATTAACGTATCAGAAAATGGAGACAGAAAAATTATTTGAGGAAAAGACCACAGGGGCAGCAGCTGATATGCAGTTGTCCCTGTTCTGCATGTATTCTAAAGTTTGTCTGTGAATAAGATGGAAAAAAAAGGTAAGTTTTCTTTTCTTGCATAGGGAGATTTAGGGTACATTGCTAGACTGGCTGAAGCCCATTGGAGTTTCGCTAGTGACCTCACTTTGTGCCAGGGTTTCACCTTCAAAATGGGCTTTTCATAAAGTTTTTCATAAAGTTCTTCATAAAGGCTTTTCATAAAGTTGTTCTGAGTCAGAACAACTTTGCTCCCAGTGAGGCAAAGGTGAATTTTGCTGAATTTTGTTCTTACCTTCAAGGAGTAGAATGTAACTCTCAGTCTTTGATAAATGCTGCACAAAGTCCCACCTAAAACACATATCTTTTTTTTACTTCATTCTCAATTTTGAATAACTATAGTGTTGGCACAATTTGCAAACTAATGATTCAAAAGACAGAGGTTTCTCATGCTTATAATAATATTGGCAACGGCAACACAGGTCTTTCATTGATTGTCTAGCTGTTCTGTATCAGAATAATTGTGGGCAAGAGGCTTGGGAAGTCTCTCTGCTTGTTCAGACTCCTGAGATTGTCAGCAGGAGTGCTTGTTTTGATGTGAACAGCTGTGCCAGACCAAGAAACAACAGCCTAAAGCTGTTGAATGGCCATCAGATGGTAAAAATGGCTTTTAGCCACTTCTGACCTTATCAAAATCAGCCTCTCCCAAGTGAAAGCTTTTACAGCTCTCCTCCAGTGCTTCACAAAGTCTACTTCCTAATTCATTCATAAAGGTTATCTATAATTTTTTAATTTACTGTGCTCTCAGAGAGACTTTATTCCACATCATTAATAACTTTTTTCCTGAATAATTGCAACACTCTTCCCTGCATACTCTCTACTTCTTCTGAAATATTGTGTATAGTCTGTAAAGGATTTAAGAACTTCTAAGCCAAAACTTCCACCCTGAGAAGAGAGGAATAATCCCTTCAAAATGTGAGCAACTTTAAGCCCTTCAGTCTGACAGCGGTAAAAGCAGCAGCAGACATGTTAACTATATCTTTGAAAATAAGAGCTATTTTTTCCCCAAATTTATAGCTTGAAATTTTGAAATATATTACCATTTTCCTCCCAGAAGCTTCACCGTCAGTTACTAAGTAAAACCATCATTAATCACAAGCAGCTATAGTCATGTGCTGATTGTAATTTGGTCACACTGAACAAAAGACGAATGATATAGAATACTAGTAGCAATGATGGTTTTAATGTAGACATTTATCATTGATTCAGGTTCACTTGATATGACTTTGGGATAAAAAACAGGGAAAAATTGCCTTGCTGTTGAAAATTTTATTGCTATTAAATCATAATTTTGGCAAAGATCTGCAAATAAGACTGGTAGAGCTTTCCTTTCCCATTTTTCCTCTCCTAAAAGGCACAATTACAGAGGACTAAGAAGAACCCAGATGCAGTGCAATTAGAAAAGTGAATGCTGATTAGTTGTCGTCTATCTAACAGCTAATAATAGAAGTACAGTTTTTGGCAAGCTATCTATTTATAGGAGTCATTCAGCTTACCGAGCTCATCAAAATAGGTAAGATCCTATAGGAGAAGGATAAATCTATATGCACTTTCTTCAAAGGCTTTATTCCCCCACCTCACCTCATAAAACTCTTTCAAACAGCCCTGCATAACAGTGCCAGTGGCACTGAGACTGATGACACACTTAAGAAAATCTTCATTATCTAAGTTTGTTCCAAAGTATCAGACAGAAATACAAGGCAATTGTATGTTTGTGTGACAGAAGAAAAAGAAGAAAAACAAAATGATTGTATGCTTTTCTTGTAAAAAATACATTATGCTGCGTGTGCTAAGCACCTCTTCTCTGAGGTAACCTCATAGTTGTAAAACTGACAGGAGCAACTCAGCATAGAAATGCATCTATAATTCAAAATTATCATTAAACCTTGAAAGTGATCTAGACCTACGTGACTTCACAAAGACATACGGTCTTGGAATTGAGTCCTAATTCTCCATCAAGAAAGAAATATACCATTTTGCATGTGAAAAGACAGAAAATCAAATGTGTGTCATTCTTGTTTTGGCTTTAACTCTGAGAATGGAATCCAGAAGGTCCATCTGTGAGTGCAGGAGGGCCAAAATGTAATGGCTCTGAGTCAATTCAGGCAGGCAGGTGCACACTGGGAAGAAAAGGTTACTGTACAAAGTAAACCTGAGGTACATGATGAGACTCTCCAGGGAATTGTTTAAGGGAGTTTAAAGCAGATTGGGGTGGGGCGAGGAGGGACAGAGAGAGAGAGAGGCGGTTAATTAATGAGTTTGTAAATGTCACAGATCTGCAGGTCATCAATACTATATGGATTCAAAGAGTCACTTGCAATTAATACAGCCCATGAAGATATTTCCTTTTCCATAGTTTTGTTTTGTTCGGTGTTGTTTTATGCAATGAATGAGTTGCACAGCTAGATGTTGTCTGCAAATGCTGTGACCTGTGATTAGAGCTCTGTGGAGGCCATGTCCATAGGCCAGCATGTGTGAAAGAAACAGTGATAGTATTTATCCAGAAGAAAAATCTTCACCATTCAGTAGCAAAGTAGGAATCTTTCTGTAGTCTTTTTGGATAAACATACTTTAAGAATTGTAACTCTTTTGCATGTTTTACAGGAAAGTTTTTAACCCAATATTAGGAATAATTTTCTATTAAATTTTAACAGTATTTGGGAATAAAGTTTTATTTGTTGGTAGCCTAGATAAATTCTTGAGGACTTTTCTTAAGGCTGTGGCCAGATAGTACTCTCATGATTAAACAACAGCAGTGCACTTCTTTTCTGTTTGATGTCTTAAAGCAGTTACACAATTACTAAATGCTGAAGATGAACTTATCAAATAGCCAAATCAAAACTTACTAATGTGGTTTTAGTAGATAGGTTTTCCCCATTTCAATATGCATAGCACATATTTTTGTTCCATTTATCAACCGTTTTGGAATGCATTTCTACATTTTATAAAAAAATCTGCTTTGGAGGACATTACTCATGGGCATATTTTAACTTTGAAATCAGCTGTGCAATGCAATATGTGTAACATAGAATAATCTTTAAGATTCCTGCTAGCTGGCACTGAAATGAATCTTCAGATTCATTGTTTCCACTTTCCTGAAGGACTCCCTGAAGATTACATGGAAAACAATTCTGTCTTGATGTCTAATACATATCATATAAAAACTCCAACGCATAGTGACATTGGTGAACTCCAGCAGTATAGTACACTGGATAATTTTCTATATACTGTATATTAACAAAGTTTGAAGAATTTAGTCCTTTGCATACAACTTTCTAGGATGTCAAGCTGCCTCACTGGGTGGGCAAAGACTGCTAGCTAGTGAGTGATGGCATAAGGCAGCATATATTTTGGAGATACGGTGTCTCTTGTGAGAAAATGGGGAGTGGTCTGCTTCATTACACCTTAAGAAGTTCTAGGAAGTGTCCTGTAAGTCCAATGTGACCATACGCAAAGGTGCCAACAATAGCCAAGTCTCATCCAGAATCCCATTTTTCTTGTTATGTCTGATACATAAATGAAACAAGAGTCTCAGAAAGTAAACTCTTCACCAATCACTGGGTTATTTAAATTTATAATCCTTGAAATATGTGTTGTTCTTACTGCATATTCTGCAAGTGCTGTTCTGAAACTTGTTGCATTTTTTTGAGATCTGCATTTGTTGGGGCTTTTTTGGGGGATTGTTTTGTGTGTGTGTGTGCAAAAATAGGGAAAAGATCATCATATTTCACACATAATTAGCTGATCCATCTGAGTCTGGTAGAGTAAGACTGGAGTTGTTCAAGAATGATTAGACTCTATTTGTGTCTGAGTGCCACGTAGTTGGAAGTGTAGTTAGAGGTTTGTGCTCTTAAAAAGTCGTGTTAGAACTGAATTTTAAATTACTTTCCCACAATTACAATTTCTGTTGCTGAAGTCACACAAGGAGACCTTCGGATTTCCAGTGATCCACGCTGATTTTGGCATCTCCTTTAGAGAACAACCTTCCCTCAAAAGCACAAATATGTGTGTATTTAGCCCAAGTAAAACCTGCCCACAAGCATCCAGTCAGCGAATTTGCCCTGTGCTTTCTATCTGATTACAGGAGAGTCAGTAGCCATTAACAGCACGGAGCAAAATCCCCAAACAACTTCAAGGCTCTGATGATTTACTAAAACCTTTAACAATACAGTTTATGCTTCTGTATATTTTTCCTGTCACTGTTGCAACTGTGATTTATATGAGGAGCACCTGTGCCCGCTTTGGAAATATAGGCTGTGTTGTGCAATCACTTCTGAGCTATTCTGCTCACTGTGTACTTTGATGAATAATACTCACTTTGCACAGAGAGACATTCCCAGAAAGCTTGGAATTCAGGATGGAGAGGAAAAACCCAGCGTGACCCAGGTGAGGGCCCTTCTCAGTCAGAGTCAGGGCCTGACACAGATGGGGGTTCCCTTGATTGTCATTTTAAAGCAGACCCATCACAGAAGAAAGGTCGTTCTAAAGCAGAACTATCACAGGAGGAGGACTCGGATGTAGAGATAACCTACCACTCCTTATCCCTGAAGGACCTGAGAAATATAAGGAAAGACTTCAGTCATTATGACGGTGAGCCTATTATTACCTAGTTGCTCCGATGCTGGGATAATGGGGCGGATAGCATGCAATTAGATGGCAGAGAAGCCAGACAGTTGGGATCCCTGTCCAGAGATGGTGGTATTGATAAGGCGCTCGCAAGAAAGTCAAACACTATCAGTCTCTGGAGGCGACTCTTGTCAGCTGTAAAGAGCAGGTATCCTTATAAAGATGATGTTACGAGCCACCTAAGCAAATGGACCACTATAGAAAAAGGTATTAACTACCTTAGAGAACTAGCTGTGCAAGAGATTATTTATAGACACCCACGGGAAGTTGTAGATCCTGTAGATCCTGATGAAGTGGAATGCAACCGATCCATGTTCCGGAAGGTTGTGAAGAATGCTCCACCGACATATACCCATACATTGTCAATATTAGTCTGGGGAGAAGGTGATATGGCACGACCTAGTGTGGGTAAAATGGCTAACTGTATGCGAGAGTATGAAGATAGTATTTCTTCCCCACTGCAGACCCGCATCTCAGCTGTGGAAAAACTGACTAAGGAAAACAAGGACTCATTTAAACAACTGTCAGACAAACTGTCCAGGATAGAGGATAAACTTGACTCTCTACCTACACAGGCCCGCGTTGCAGCCATTAAGAGAAAACGCCCTCCTACAGGACCGGCTCAAAGGAAACGGAACACATCACGAGGTATCCTGTGGTTTGCCCTATGTGATTATGGGGAGTACATGAGCAGATGGCATGGACAACCTACCAGTACCCTACAGGCACGAGTACGTGAGTTGCAAGCTAAAAGAAATACCAGAGAGAATTTTCCTAGGAGGATGGCTGCTCCATTTACCAGTGAGCAGGACCCCAGTCAGGGTAGATGGGCCTCAAATCCCTTTTTCCCAAATGTGAATAAGGGAAATGAAGGTCTAATCCCTGTGAGCAGCACAAATCCATTCCTTAATTAGGGGGGCCCTGCCTCCAGCCAGGTGGAGGAGAGGGACAACCGAGTTTATTGGACTGTGTGGATTCGATGGCCTGGCACATTAGAACCACAAAGGTATCGAGCCTTGGTAGACACTGGTGCACAGTGCACCCTAATGCCATCGGATCATAAAGGGACAGAATCTATCAGTATTTCGGGAATAACAGGGGGATTTCAAGTGTTATCTGTATTGGAGGCCGAAGTGAGCCTAACTAAAAATGAATGGAAAAAGCACCCCATTGTGACTGGCCCAGATGCTTCGTGCATCCTTGGCATAGATTACCTCAAGAGAGGGTATTTTAAGGACCCAAAAGGGTATAGATGGGCCTTTGGTATAGCAGCTGTAGAGACTGAGGACATTAAACAGCTGTCTACCTTGCCTGGCCTTTCAGAGGATCCTTCTGTTGTGGGGTTGCTGAAGGTTGAAGAAAAACAAGTGCCGATTGCTACTACCACGGTGCACCGACAACAATATCGCACCAGTCGAGACTCCCTGATCCCCATTCATAAACTGATTAGACAACTGGAAAATCAAGGAGTGATTAGCAAGACTCGCTCACCCTTTAATAGCCCTATATGGCCAGTGCGAAAGTCTAATGGAGAATGGAGATTAACTGTGGACTATCGTGGCCTAAATGAAGTTACGCCACCGCTGAGTGCTGCCGTGCCAGACATGCTAGAACTTCAATACGAACTGGAGTCAAAGGCAGCCAAGTGGTATGCCACCATAGACATTGCTAATGCGTTTTTCTCTATTCCTTTGGCACCAAAGTGCAGGCCACAGTTTGCTTTTACCTGGAGAGGTATCCAGTACACCTGGAATCGACTGCCCCAGGGGTAGAAAGACAGTCCTACTATTTGCCATGGACTGCTCCAGACTGCACTAGAAGAGGGTGGAGCTCCAGAACATTTGCAATACATTGATGACATCATTGTATGGGGTGATACAGCAGCAGAAGTTTTTGACAAAGGGGAGAAAATAATCCAAATTCTTCTGAAAGCTGGTTTTGCCATAAAAAGAGGCAAGGTCAAGGGGCCTGCCCAGGAGATCCAGTTTTTAGGGATTAAATGGCAAGATGGGCGTCGCCACATCCCGATAGAGGTGATCAACAAAATAACAGCTATGTCCCCACCAACTAACAAAAAGGAAACACAAGCCTTCTTAGGCATTGTGGGTTTCTGGAGAATGCATATTCCAGATTACAGCCAGATTGTACACCCTCTTTATCAAGTGACCAGAAAGAAGAATGATTTTCAGTGGGGTCCTGAAAAACGACAGGCTTTTGAACAGATTAAACAAGAGATTGTGCATGCAGTAGCCCTTGGACCAGTCCGTACGGGACTAGATGTTAAAAATGTGCTCTACACCGCAGCTGGGGACAATGGTCCTACCTGGAGCCTATGGCAGAAAGTACCAGGGGAGACTCGAGGTCGACCCCTAGGATTTTGGAGTCGAGGATACAAGGGCTCTGAGGCCAATTACACCCTAACTGAAAAAGAGATACTGGCAGCATATGAAGGTGTTAGAGCTGCCTCAGAGGTAATTGGTACTGAAGCACAGCTTCTCCTGGCACCTCGATTACCAGTACTAGGCTGGATGTTCAGAGAATCACAGAATCACAGAATGTTAGGGACTGGAAGGGACCTCGAAAGATCATCTAGTCCAATCCCCCTGCCGGAGCAGGGTTGCCTAGACCATATCACACAGGAATGCGTCCAGGCGGGTTTTGAATGTCTCCAGAGAAGGAGACTCCACAACCTCTCTGGGCAGCCTGTTCCAGTGTTCAGTCACCCTCACTGTAAAGAAGTTTTTCCTCATATTTAAGTGGAACCTCCTGTATTCCAGCTTGCACCCATTGCCCCTTGTCCTGTCAATGGATGTCACTGAGAAGAGCCTGGCTCCATCCTCATGACACTTGCCCTTTCCATATTTAGAAACATTAATGAGGTCACCCCTCAGTCTCCTCTTCTCTAAGCTAAAGAGACCCAGCTCCCTCAGCCTCTCCTCATAAGGGAGATCTTCCACTCCCTTAATCATCTTCGTGGCTCTGCGCTGGACTCTCTCTAGCAGTTCCCTGTCCTTCTTGAACTGAGGGGCCCAGAACTGGACACAATATTCCAGATGCGGCCTCACCAGGGCAGAGTAGAGGGGGAGGAGAACCTCTCGTGACCTGCTAACTACACCCCTTCTAATACACCCCAGGATGCCATTGGCCTTCTTGGCCACAAGGGCACATTGCTGTCTCAAGGTCATCCTGTTGTCCACTAGGACCCCCAGGTCCCTTTCCCCTACGCTGCTCTCCAACAGGTCTGCCCCCAACTTGTACTGGTACATGGGGTTGTTCTTGCCCAGATGCAGGACTCTACACTTGCCCTTGTTATATTTCATTAAATTTCTCCCCGCCCAACTCTCCAGCCTGTCTAGGTCTCTCTGAATGGCTGCGCAGCGTTCTGTTGTGTCAGCCACTCCTCCCAGTTTTGTGTCATCAGCGAACTTGCTGACAGTGCACTCTATTCCCTCATCCAAGTCATTAATGAATATATTGAATAGTACTGGTCCCAGTACCGACCCTTGAGGGACTCCGCTAGACACAGAACTCCAACTGGACTCTGTCCCATTGACCACCACTCTCTGGCTTCTTTCCTTCAGCCACTTCACAATCCACCTCACTACCCGATCATCCAGACCACCGTTCCTCAGTTTAGCTGCGAGGATGCTGTGGGAGACCGTGTCAAATGCTTTACTGAAATCGAGATAGACCACATCCACAGCTTTACCATCATCTATCCACCGGGTTACGTCCTCATAAAAGGCTATCAAGTTGGTTAAACATGACTTCCCCTTAGTGAAGCCATGCTGAGTGTCCCTAATGATCCCCCTATCCTTGATGTGCCTAGAGACAGCACCAAGGACAAGTTGTTCCATCACCTTTCCGGGGATGGAATACCCGGAAAGGGTAAGGTTCCTACTACTCATCATGCAACTGATGCTACATGGAGTAAATGGATTGCATTAATTACACAGAGGGCTCGAATAGGAAACCCTAATCACCCAGGAATCTTAGAAGTGATCATGGACTGGCCAGAAGGCAAAGACTTCAGAATGCCACCAGAAAAGGAGGTGACACGTGCTGAAGAAACCCCACCATATAATGAACTACCAGAGGATGAGAAGCAGTATGCCCTGTTCACCGATGGATCCTGCCGTCTTGTAGGAAAGCATCGGAAGTGGAAAGCTGCAGTATGGAGTCCTATACGATGAGTCACAGAAGCTACAGAAGGGCAAGGTGAATCGAGTCAATTCGCAGAGGTAAAAGCCATCCAGCTGGCTTTAGACATTGCTGAACGAGAACAGTGGCCAAGGCTGTATCTCTGTACTGACTCATGGATGGTGGCAAATGCCTTGTGGGGGCTGTTAAAGCAGTGGAAGCGAAGCAACTGGCAGCGCAAAGGGAAACCTATTTGGGCTGCTGAACTGTGGCAAGATATTGCTGCTCGGCTAGAGAAACTAGTTGTGAAGGTACGTCATGTAGATGCTCACATACCTAAAAGCCGGGCCACTGAGGAACATCGAAACAACCAACAAGCAGATCAGGCTGCTAAAGTATTCCAAATAGATTTGGACTGAGAACATAAAGGTGAACTATTTTTAGCTCGGTGGGCTCATGTCACTTCAGGTCATCAAGGGAGAGATGCAACATACAGATGGGCTCGTGACCGAGGGGTGGACTTAACCATGGACTCTGTTGCACAGGTTATCAACGACTGTGAAACGTGTGCCGCAATTAAGAAAGCCAAACGGTTAAAACCTTTGTGGTATGGGGGGCGGTGGTTGAAATATAAATATGGGGAGGCCTGGCAAATTGACTATATCACACTCCCTCAAAACCGCCACGGTAAAGGTTATGTGCTTACCATGGTGGAGGCAACCACCGGACGGCTGGAAACATACTCTGTGCCCCATGCCACTGCCCGGAACACTATTCTGGGCCTTGAAAAGCAAATCTTGTGGCAACACGGCACACCAGAGAGAACTGAATCAGACAATGGGACTCATTTCAAAAACAGTCTCATAGATAACTGGGCCAAAGAGCATGGCATCAAATGGGTATATCACATCCCCTATCATGCACCAGCCTCTGGGAAAATTGAACGGTATAATGGGCTGTTAAAAACTACCCTAAAAGCAATGGGAGGTGGAACCTTTAAAAACTGGGATAAGCATTTGGCACAAGCTACCTGGTTAGTTAACACCAGGGGATCTATCAATCGAGTTGGTCCTGCTCAGTCAGACCTTTACATACAGTAGAAGGAGATAAAATCCCTGTGGTGCATGAAAGGAGTCTGTTGGGAAAAACTGTCTGGGTTCTTCCTGCTACGGGCAAAGGTAAACCCATTCGTGGGATCACTTTTGCTCAGGGACCTGGATGTACTTGGTGGATTATGCTGCAGGATGGTGAAGTCTGATGTGTCCCTGAAGGTGATCTAATCCTGGGTGAGAATACTTAATTCAGAACTGTATGATGTTAATTGCTGCATGATACTAACAGTGTTCATAAGTGTCTTTCAGGTTAAGACAGTGGTGATGAGACCGGAGCTAGCTGCAAGTGACGTCCAGTAACCTCCTCGAGACTGACATCTTTAACCTGCAACCCGTGGGCACGAACCATGACTAAACCATGTCTCCTGCCCTGAGAGACTGCTAACCAGATGGAAACCCACAATCCTGAACTAAATGAACTTAATGAACTTTTGTATAGAGATGAATCATAAACTAGTGATATCTGTATATATAGTTGAAAATGAAAAGTTAGTGGTGATCTGAGTATGATGTGAATGGTATGGAATAAGGGGTGGAATGTCCTGGTTTAGCCTAAACCAGGCCAATTTTCCTTTCAGTGATTTTTACTTTCAGCTAAGTCTCTTCTAAGTAACTGCACTTTCTGAAAGTAACTGCATGTTCTGCAGACTGTGTCTGCTTCTAGGACTGATAATGCTCGAAGTTTGTAGTTATCACTGAGGCACCGGTAGGGATGTTATGCAGAAAGGCTCTTGCTGTACTTAGTCTTAGAGAAACCAAGGTCACTGCTAAATTCCTCCCTGCTTACGAGTGAAGAGCTGAAGCGGGGTCGCACCTGCAGGGAGGAGCGGACAGGGCAGGTGACCCAAAATTGACCAACGAAGGTATTCCATCCCATACACGTCATTCTCAGTATAAAGCAGGGGGATCACGAGGGTCTCGGCCCTTCTTCTTCTCTTGCCCCTTCCGCCTTCCCTTGCTTCTTCTGCTGTGTTTGGGTGTTTCTGCTGCTTCTGGCTGCTTCTGCGGCTTGAGCCTTTGGCCAGTGTCCAAAGAGGACTCTGTGCGTTTTCCTGCTGCCCCCGATCCCGATCCGTGCATCCCTGAATCCAGTTCTCGACCGTCGCTGGGCCCAGCCTGGGCCTTCCTGGAGCCTGCCCTGCAGTGCTGGTGGTGACGTGGCCGACATCGGGGGAGCTCGATCTTGGTTTTGTATATATTTGTATATATTTGATTATTCCAATATTATTATCATACTTTTTTTCATTATTATAGTTTATTAAAACTGTTTTAACTTTCCAACCCAGAAGTCTCTCTCCCTTTTCCCTTTCCCTTTCCCTTCGGGTGCGGGGGGGAGGGTTAAAAGAGCGTCTGCCACAGGTTTAATAGCCAGCCCAGCTTTAAACTGTGACACCTGTCTACTTCTAAAATTGTGTCTGTTGTCTGGTGAAGGTAACCACCAATTTGTGTGGGGTGGCATGCTTCCACTGCACACTTAGAAAGGTCTTGATGGCTGTAGGCTACTGTGCTCTTGCCCTTTCCTAAGACCACAACAAAAGGACACGTTGCTGGCACCTGTATCTATAATACTAAAGGTCCTATTTAGATGCTAGATTAAAATAGCCCTTGGGATAACATGAGTCTTAAGTGTATTTAAAGTGTCCCTGGAATGTGTTTAACTGAAAAAAGTTGGTGATGTGATTGACAATCACTACTAATAGGCTTAGCTTATACCAAAATTTCTGTTTGAACAGGAGCATTGCCTGTACTAAACTGTCAGCTTGAAAGCTGTGGAGAAGTTCCATTAACATCCTACAGACATTTGATCAGCGCCCGTTGAGGCTAAGGATCCATACACTTGGAGCTTTGTAGAAACTTCTTTCTTTTTTTTATTATCTTTGCAGGTTCCTTGTACATATACAGCCTGAATAAAATAATCCTGGCAAAGGTGCCACCTAACCCCTGTAATCTCCAGACTCCTCTGATCTTCAAATATAATCTTAATAGTGTTTCCTCTTGTAATGACTCTTTGTTTGAAGATGCTACTCACATCTTGAATTGTTTCATACTCTTCTCTTACTTTGTTGAAATAATGTTTGCTAAAACATTAAGATTTATAGTTCCTTCCTTTCTTCTTATCATCTCCAAGCTAATAATAGTGGATACTAATAGTAGTTAGTAATGGTGGCATATTATTATTATTATTATTATTATTAAAATTTAAACAAAAACTTTTTTTTGTAATTTTCACCTTTTAGGTAAAATCTGAATCTCAGACCAAGAGCAAAAAGCTTTCAATTTTCCTGGGCTTTAAGGGTTCTTTCACAGTGGTTCTCACAAACAAGTGATTAGCTATTAAGCTCTCACTGCTCAAGACACAAGACATCTTTCCTAATGGAGGAGTTAGATTAAACGCGACATCAGATACTACTGTGTGTGGTATTTAAGGCTGGCCAGAAAACAAGAATTCAGTTTTGCCAAATCATATAAAGATTTCTGGCCTTGGTTTTGTCCCACATCGGACAGATCTCAGACTTTAAAGCCAGTGGAATGGGAAAGTGAAACTGGATTTCCTACATCCCTGTGCTGTGAGTACCAGCCTGTAAAGCCAGTCTCCTAAGACGTTAGGTTGGCACTGTACCACCTCATTTAAGAATTGACTGGTCATTAGGTACTCCTGGGAGGAGGGATGTCACCACACTCCAGTAGCAGTCAAAGTACTTACCTGGGGAGAGAAACCTCCTTCTTCAATTTTTCTGTGGAGTCAATGGGCAAGTGATTTAGTCTTTGGTTCTTCTGCATCCCAGGTGAGTGTTCTCATGGCATCTTTGCCTCCCACCAAAATCCTTACTGTGGAAGAACTGCAGACTAATCTTCATTTAACTACTGATAAAAATTGTTCTTTCAATGATTGTAGCAAAGAATTTACACAATGGCAGGCAGCAAAGAGTGCATTTTCAACATGAGAGACGGAAATATGGACACATTAATATGTATTTTCTATCATGTTAAGAATAACTTAGCCCCTCTTCTCTGTTCCTCTCCCTTGGCTCCCCCAACCCCTCCAACTTGCGAGTTTGCCTTGTGGAAAATTTCCTTGGGATTTTGTGGAAAACTGCTTAATTGGGTATAGGTGATTCTATTCTATAATTACCCTTTCAGAAGAGTTTCAAACTAGATGGCAAGCTATACCACCAAGACAAAGTTAGTGGATTGAGTCCCAATCATGCTTCTGAAAATAATTCCTATTTAATGATCCTTAGAGTGAAAGCTGTATGTTCACAAGATGATGTGAAACACAAAAGGCAAAAAAATATCTTCCACACTGAAACTGCAGCTTCCTGAAAGCCAGTGTGATTTTGTGTGGGTGATAAAGTTTACACACTTAGAGCTTTCTGAAAAAAAAAATCCTTTGAGAGAATCTGCTGCTGTGACTATAAAGTACATTAAACAATTTTTAAACCCCTTGAATTCTAAAGAAGTTGGATCAAATGGAGTTATATTTATTTCTGGAAGTACCATTTTTTCTGTGTTATCTCTTCTAAGGAAAACCCTCTTGACTTATGTCTTGCTGGATAAATGTCTTTTATTAACCAGAAATTTATTGTTTTGAGACATTCTAGAAGTGAGACAACTGTTGTAATAATATTAAATGCCATTACATAGTACAAGTCCACAAAACCTAGTCAAAGAAAAAAGATCATCAATTAATAACAAGAGGGAATAATCTAGTGAACTTGCTGTGTAATAGTTACTGATCATGTGTCTGTCTTCTTTTTATACCTCACATGGTAGGTAAATGAATCAAATATTTGCTGCTAAATACTTCCATTTTCTCAATATCTAAGAATATGCAAAAAGGTACTTTTGCTCACCAATTCCTGATTTGTGAATTAAGAAAAAGCTCGAAGAGAAGCGTTTTCCCTAAAGGCCCCTGGATTAAGCACTTCTCAGTTTAAATATTCTTTGACTCTTTGCCATTCACTGGCTTTATCAATCTTTTGCACTTATATAGCACTTTGCAAACACTATTAAAGATATGTCTTGCCTCATTCCTGTGTGAAAGGTAAATATCATGTCATATTCATTAGAAAATGTAGATGGATTTATATATACACCAGAGAACATACAGTTAACCAATAAGTTTTCTTATACATATTTGTCTGTGTTTTTCCTGCATTTTTAATTTTTGCAGAGAACAGTATTGCCGTGTCATTTAACAGATGTGTTCATGCCTACAGATTGAACACATTCTAAATTCATAGGAATGAATATATATGTAGTCACAGCATGATGACTCTCAATTTGTGTTGGTGTTACCCGTTTGAAATTATAATGCCATGATAGGCCAGGTTCCTCATCTTCTGCTGGGACATAGTTAGTATCCCTGCTGTAACTTTCTAGGCTATCTTAATCACTGAAGTGTATTAAAGTAATGATATTGCCCATAGAAAAACAAAACGTGGGTGTTTGTTAGAACAGGGTTAAGACCTGGACTGGAATCTGTTACTTACTTGCTTATATTGGCAGTTTATGGGGAATGTCAGAACTGCCCAGTGTTAATTTATTTAAAATATATACTAGTCTTTGTAAGATATACATAGACAGAGAGAGTGGGAGAGAGCATGCTATAGACACGTAAACATGTATGCATGTATATAATATATAGAGTACATTCAACTTTATGTTTTTCTTTCTACACACCAAAAGATATTTTTATTCAGAGTGCATTCTGGAATCAGTGTGTTACAAAAAAAAAAAAATATCTATTTATTCACGTTTATTCTTAACAAATTATAAGAATTATTGAAGAACTCTTCTCCCTCGCTGCTCCAGTGATGCTGTTTTCTGGGCTATGTTGAAAGCAGTGTGATACAGAATTCCTAGCTGAGGGAGGTGTCAAAAGGGAGAGATGGGAACATATAATTAGTCTGGCTGCACATTACATCCCTGCATCCTGTGCTGAACCCCACCAACACACTAGAGCAAGCTTTTCCCTCTTGCCCCCATGTGCAGCCTGGCAGCCCCAAACTTGTTCCCCAGCAGCCCCACTGGTCCCAGGTTGGCCCAGGTGCTTCCACTGAAAAAGAGGGGAAGCACAGCCTAAGTATTGAGGGAGATGGGGCAGTTACTTTGAGGTGCAGAATACAAAAAGACTTTACTGAAGGAGGCCTCTCAGTTGTTTACTTTGCTGCATCTTTCTCCCCTTTGGGAAGGTTGAGGAGGCTCAGCCAAGAGCACTCACCTTCTGTAAGCTATGGCTTTTCATATTGCTGTAGATTTCTCTCATATTCCAAGTACGTTTGCTGGACTCCCTCTATTATCAAGAATTTAAAAGAATAAGTAAGTAATAAGAGAAGAGAAAACATTTGATGCCAGACCAAAATATTTTTATTACAGCTCTGACTGCTATGTTTGACCTGCTAAATTGAATACTAAAATGGGGCCAGATAGGTCAGAAGTCCTCTTTTGCACTTCTGGCTTCTGATTTAGAAGAAATAATGGCAATCCTCTCAGTCAAATTCACAGTAGCAATGCCATTCAGTAAAGGATCAAGACCTCCTTTCCTTAACCTGCTAGCAATTTGTCTTGGAATAAACGGTAATATCTAGCCAAAATTTCAAAAGCATTGCTTATAATTTTTTTTCCCCCTTTGGCATTTAAAAGTTTTTTTCCCCCTCTTTTCCATGGCAAGCTCTTTTAATAATATATATATATATTATTTTTATTAGGAAACATTCAATAGCACTATTATCTGCCTATGGGTTTTTTTCGATGTATGTCAGTGTAGATAACAGTTATCTCAGTTGCTATCTAGAACATAATTAATACTCAGACAGGATTAAAAGAGAGGGCTATCTAGAAGTAACATCATTTAAGCTAAATGCTATGATTGAGTTTTAGTGCTTGATTTATAGAAAATTGGTATGAAATGGTCATTAATTTCACCACGAATGAAACATCTCTTTTCATGAGGAAAACCAAGATGTTTTATTTTTTAGTTGAGCATTTTATTTTTCAGTTCTTCCAGTAAACATCTAAGCAGTTATTCGTAGAGCTCTTGCAGTGAGTATCCTGATCTTAGTTCAAAATCTGATTTTCTTGCATATTTCTTGCAATACAATAAACTCCATTCTTCTCAGCCAATAAGCTCTCTTCCCCATTCCCAGCTGCAAGGAAGATATTTATGGTTCAGCCTATTGTTGCTCATGCCCTACAAATATAGTGCTGGAAAAGTTTTTTTCCTTTTTTTTTTTTTTTTTTAAGCCAGCCACACACTCTACAGTGACTTTACAGAATAGACAATAGAAATTCCACACACTATATTCTGGGAGTTCCTTTCTCCTATTCAAACACAAGACTAGGAAACTTATACAGCAGTAAAATATGACCTTTATGGTTTTTTTTTTTTAAAAAAGCAGTTTCAGAGACCATATTCCCTCCCAATTTTGCAGTGTTTCAGGGAAAATTTTGATCTTTTTGGAAAGGAAACAATGTCAGTGAGGTTGTGTCATCTGTTTGTGCTACAAGGGTTGGGTAGAGGAGACAGGCCTGAAGTAAAGCCCCATGAAAGGAAAATGCAAGCTGAACATAACACCTAACTTCTCCAGGGGAAAGTAACCACTTGCCCAGTTGTTATGTGCATCATGATGATTGGCACCTGCCAATCAATACTTGTACATCTCCAGTCAGCTATCAAACAGGTAAGGCTCATGAGATGAAGCTGTGAGCAAAAGGGGAAGTTTGCGTTATGTGTGAAGTACACGAAGTCTTGTGGAAGGGTGCAAGAAGTGCAGCTGGGGAGGCAGGAGACAGAGAACGCTGTCCTTACCTAGTATTGCTGTGGTAAGGGCAGAAGGTACAAAAGCACAAACTTCATAAGTTCAGCCACCTCCCAGATCCAACTAGCAAAAGTTTATTATTCCAGATGTTAGAATCTGTGGTTAAATACACTGGTATATCCACCAGTAAGTATGTTAGGTATGGAAAAATGTGTAGAAAAATGGATTTTGCATCTGTTTAGTGTATAGGTTGTACACACTATGAAAGTATGTGAGCAAGTACAAGGAAGGGGTGATTCTAAAAGGGAACACAGCAAGCCAGGAGCACCTGCAGTTATGTGGGCAGTCAGTTACCCTGCCAGGAATCAGATGAAATATACTTTTATCTTTGATCATTTTATAGCTTCTCCTTATGTACATTCTTGGTACTACTTTCTTATATGTTCTCTCTGGCACAGCACTTTCATTTATTTCTCTGTCAATTTATTGCCATGTGTAACATGCACTATTGCTTAGTCACCAATTAGTCACAGGACTCCAATGGGATTATACAGCTGCTTAGTGCAGGGGTAAATTTGGCCCACACCATATGCCCAGCTGGATATGGATAAATTAAGAGTGAACATATTTTGCATAGATATGATACAGTACATTTGATCTTAAAACTGGCTACAAATAAAAAAAAATAATTATTTCCCAAATGCTTGATTAGATCTTGAGGGCTAAATTTGCAAAGATGTGTGTGGGGAGTTCCATGAGTAAATCTTGTTATTGTTAAAAGGATTTTGGTATTTATCTCCCCACACAGCATTTAAAATCTCTCAATAACAAGAATAACTAAAAAAGGCCCACTAATGGCATAAAAAGTGTAAAGAACAAGTTTGCAAAATTATCTTCTCCTCTGCTTTCAGGTTTGGATTAACAGAGTAACAGAGTCACTCACAGTATTTTCCAAATTCAGGTAACAAGCTATCATATATCCATGAACAATTGATAACTTTTAACTTGCCACATAACTTTGGAGCAGATCTGTTCCAAATAACAGAATCTGCTTAATTCCCATGATATCACTTAGGCCCTGATCTTGCAATCACATTTGCACAGATGGACTCCTGTATCCAGACAGAGCCCACATATGCCAAAGAGGCTCCACACAATGAAGGCATCGACTCGTGGAAATCCAATTGCAAGATCAAGACCTTAATTCCCTTTAGCTTTGTCTCTTTCTAATGAGAGCTGTCAATTACTTATAGTAATTAGGTGGGCAATGGATGTTAATGGGACGAGATTTTAAATATGCTACTTCAAAATTATATGAATAAATCATACAAATTTCTTTGCCTGTCTTTTACCATATGTCCTCCTTCAAATCCTTGTCATTTGTTTTACATCTGTTAAAAAAGGCACATAATGTACAGGTACCATGGTTGACTTTGAAGGACTTTAAAGGTGATGCGTCAACTTTTCGATAATTGTCACAAAAAAAATCTTTTAGCTAACAATGGAATTGTTGGTTTTGAAAAGAAAGTTATGTATTTGCTAGTAAAGATGCTCCATTTTGTTCTTTCTTTTTTATGTTGCCAGTATTCATTTGTGAAACAAAATTTTCTGCACTAAATTGCTCTTAATTTGTATGTCAGAGGAAATGATACTGTAATGCTTATTTTGGTTATAAGGGTATGATTCACTCCTACATTCTTTATGTTTAAGGTTGGTGTCATTCATCAACATCATACATCAAACCTGGTGGGGTATTTATCATTTCCTCATAAGGCAGATATCGTGTAAATAGTTGGCATTAAAATGCAGATTTTAATCCATTTTCTTGAATTTAATGCAACCTTATGCAAAAGATATATTATAATATGCATCTTAGTATGCCAGGCACTGGATGTCTCCTGTGGAGAAAATGAGTTTAAGTTAAGCAGATATGCCTTCACACTGCAGAGTGTTCAGGTGCTGGATCAGGTCAGTGTTAGACAATTACAGGCTCCACTATTTAAATAGAGTCTTTGCAGAGAGCACCGTCAAATAACTGCACAGATCTATTCATTTTTCCAAGCACAGGCAATAATTGGTAACTGCTGGCATTACGTACAAACACTGCGTTCCTCCAAGAATAGCCCAGTGTGATTAGCTCTCAGTAGATCGGCTGTTCTTTTCCAAACTCTCTTGAGCGGCCTTTCGTCTATACGCATTTACGAATAAAGCCATTGTAACTGAGCACAGCTGATGAGTCATCTCACTGAGTTCTGTACATCTGTTCCAAAACAGTTCATTGTTTTCTTGAAAAAAGAACAAACTTCTATTTTTAAGAAAGTCTGGGTTCACAACATTGTTATTAAGAAAAAGCTCAGGCAGACATTTTATAATCTTAGCCTGTGACATGAAGAACACTCCCGCTTCAGTCTAACAGTAATACATAGCCTAAAAATGCCTTTTTGACAATGTTTTTCTATGTTGACTTTTCTCTCTCTTACCTAAATGCAGAATTCAAACTATGTTTTCCTCCCTAAATCACATTTTAGTTCCAGGGATTAGGGATGATTCAAAAGTAATTGAAAGCAGAATGCAGCTGGAGTGCTCATGTAGTTCATGTATAATAAGGACTCCTACCACTTCTGCCCATTCCTGGTCTTTTGAAATGCAATATTTCAGCAGGCTGTTTAGTTCACACTTCTTCAAACAGCCATGGATACACAGAGCTAAAAGGCCAAGAGTTTAACCTTTTATTTAAAAATAGACAACTGTGTATCTCTGCACTATTGAGGAGTCTGAAAAGATAACAAAATGTATACTTGAGCTAAATCATGTACTATGTCTTAAAATTATTAATTACAATGGATAAATTTAGATCTATAGATACTGATGTACTATAACAGAATACTTTAACTTGCAGCTCTGGTGGGTAGAACTTTGATGTTTCCAGCTTTGATTGATAGTGATTTAGCAATCATCAGAAGAGCTTTAATACTTACAAATGAAATAATTTGTTTAAATATTTGTTTAACTCTTAGACACTAATGTCAACTTGGTGATTGCTAACTCAGTAGTTTAATAAGATCAAAATTTTGGAACTGAGAATATAAAGCTCATTAGTCATAGCAAAACTAGAGTATAATTTATTCTACCTTTGAGCTGGGAAATAGACTTCTTGACTTCACAATGTACCCTGTACTGCTCTGCAAAGATCAGCCTCTCAAACACTAAACCATAACACTTTTGCAAGCAGTAGGATTTTAATTTTCACAGTGAATGTATTATGAATTTATCAAGGCTTTTAGAACAGTAACTGGAGCAAACTTGCTTGGTAAAACAACAAAAATGAACATACAGACAGAAGTGTTGGTAGTTAACAGCATTCTTTGGAATAACAATTAAAAACAACCACAGCTGCAGATGTTTTCTAAAAGATCAAACCAGGTGAAAAGGAAGTTATAATCGTGGAATGGAGAACTGGTGTGAAGAGTTGGATGGAGTCATATTTGCATCTCTTGAGGGGAGGTGTTAATTGTTTGCAATGCAGAGTTACAAGCAGAGTGACGATGGGACTTTTTTCCTTCCTCTTTGGAGCTTAAAGTAGAAAATAATATTTTGTTCACTGCAATATTGCAACAATCGGACAATTTCTCTTTCTGAAAATGTCCCTTGGACTTTCAGTTATATTTTTGGCTTGCTGCATTTAGATACCAGTAATGCAAGAGTCCATAAGATTTCACAGGAAGATAAGGCTGCTGAACACCACCTGAATCTTCACATGCAGTCTCTTTCCAGGCAAGGATGTCATAAAATCTCATAAACAAATAAATTGCCAAGTAAAAGCTGACCTTTTAAAAACCACTGTCCCTACAGGGAGGCCACTGAGAATCTCAATGTTCTTACAGCTGGAAAACGGCAAGCTTAATTTTATTCATGGGTGAATGTCCTTGTGTTGACATTGTCCTTTAGCTTAAATAGCTGTCCATCTTGATACAATTATGTATTGCAGCCATGGTCCTGCTCAGTATTTGCTTCATTAAGCTAAAGATCTCAAGCTTTTTTCGCTTATTTGTTTAATCTTTCTTCTGATAAAGTTAGTCTTCCTCTTTCTTCTGAGATCAGAGCATGCTACTCCAGCTGATATCTTTGCAACTCTTCTGACACAGCATTCAGTGATTTCTCAGGTCCCTTGGATACTGAAAATTGTGAATGTGGTGTTCATGTTGCTGCTGTTGAAAATGAGAATGCAGGGTTATTTGTTTCAGAAAGCATCTCCAGATTTTGTTTTTACGTTATAAAACCTTCAGCAGTTAGGTACTGTTTTGAGATGTAACAACATGGCCAGTTTGACACTCCCACAGCTTTGCACAGCTGAAGTCTCCTCAGTAAAAATGAGACATTACTGGTGCCCTTGTGTCAGCAAAGGAGTCTTGAACCTTGGAATTTATTCCCTTCCTGCATTGTCTTTTGCCCTTCACAGTCTAGATTTATTAACCTTGCACACTGCAAAGTTTGTATTTCTAATCTGTCTAACCTTGGGAAAAATACGTGTTGACAGGTACAGAAACTATTAAGCCCAGTTGGCCAAATATTCATTTATTTTATACTCCGGTTTCATAGGAAAACAAGGCTTACATGGTTATGCTGTGTGTGTGGCTACATGTAACTGCATACACATATCAAAGCTGTCTGTCCATTTGTCCCCCACATGTACAGAACAACTTTTGAATTAGTTTCCTGATTATAACCAAATTTGACTGAAAGGTAAAGTTTACACAGATTATTAAGTTCCTGTAGGATTTTGTGAAAGTAGGTAGGAGGGTAAAAGACTGGTATCAATTCCCTTCCAACTGTGGGAAAAACTGCACTGTGAATTCAGTCTTTCTGAGACACCAAAGACTCCACACTCAGGAGAAATACTTTATGAATGCTCAATCTTGGAAAAGTTTCAACAATAGGTTATATCTTCTTCGACTCTGATATCCATAAGAAACCTAGTTTCCTTTGTCTTGGAGCTAGGGGAACCACTTTGTGAACTGTGCTAGGATTAAGCAAAACTGCATGTCTTAAATATTTGATTAAGTATTCTGCTCTCACATCATGTACATATGTCTCTCTTGAGTTCTGAACTCTTACTATTTGTTAGTCTGAGTAATCAATCACAATATATCTAATACTTATACAAAATCACAACTTCCACATCTGGCTGCTTGCCTGTGCACCTGATGATTTCTCTATAGAAACTGTACAAATTAAAGAGAGAAAAGTAAAGGGTCTTGTAGAAGTAAAAGCATCACAAATATACTTAAAATACTTACAGTTCAGAGGAAAAAATGTATGGTCTTTACACTTGGGATTTAGCTGAGGATTTATTTAAGGAGCCAGAAGAGAGATGACAATAGCGTAAAAGGAACAGTAAAAAAGAATTACAATCGTACAGTACGAACAGAGAAGCAAGAATGAATAAAGCCATCTGTCAAGTTCATGAGTTTTGTGCCTCTGGAGAATGCTGTGGCCATTCTCTTTCCCCCAGGCTTGGTCATTAGCAAACTTTTTACTTGTGAAAACAGTAAAAGGCTATATAGTGGCTGTGGCAAAGTGCAAGCCACAGACCAAGGGAAGTAAGACACTCAGATGAGCTAGAAGGCATGCATGTTGCTTTGGGTGCTAGTCATTTTTAAAAAATGTCTGAACTGTCGCTATTGAAAACTTTCTCCTGTCAGAGAATTTCTGTGTCTCTGACTTCTCCCAGCACATTGTGTGCTTTTGTTAGAGGAAGGAAACAAAGTTCAAATAAACAGCTCTATGTATGATATTTTAGTTGCACTGGTGTTAATTGGGCAGGGATTTGGGTTTTGCTCACCGGTTGTAACTCTCAGTGTCTCATGTGTTTTTGTTTTTCTTATTTTTTCTTATTAAGCTTTCTTTTTTACTGGAATCCAGACACTGGGAATTTTGAACTGCCTCTTATGGCTGAGTCATATACAATGAACTGAGGACTGAACTTTTGATGTTTCCTGTAGAAACTACTTCAAAAATGTTATAGAAGGTTATTTATATATATATATTTCTAGTACATGTACCCATCCTGTAGAAGTCTTCCTCTGCAACCATACTTATTCTGTAGAATCTCTCTCTCTCCCGCCTGTGTACAGCCCCTATCCCAAGGATATATTTTGTTCAGTTAAGCTCTTCAGCAAATGAGGCATCATCCTGGAATCACAAGATGAAAAACAAGAAACACGATGGACACATTTCACAGCAGATTGTTTATTTATTTAGAGAGAAATTGTCCTTTTATTACCTTCCCAGAAATGCTTCTTGGTCCCAAAAGGAGACTGGAACAGAATGTCGCTCACTGCCATTTGCCCAATTTCTTTTTACTGTTGAGGCATGAGTGATCTGCTATGGTGCCAGTGCAATATCTTTAACAGGAATTGTTCTCCCAGCTACAGGAATGAAGCAGGGAAAGAAGTTCCCTATTTTGCATGATCTTGTCCTCATATGGAAAAGACAGCCATTTATCCCTATAAAGTGCTGACCAGTCTAAAAATTGCTGGGACTGGGAAGCAAAAGAAAGCTTTGCTTCCTGCATTCGTGTATAGGTGGACCACTACATGGCCCATATTCATTTATTTAACGGGGTTACCTTTACATGATTAGCTTCTGTTCTTCACTTCTATCCATAGTAATGTTATTTTGGTTTATGAATTAAATCACCAGATGTCAGTTTAAGATGACAGAAAATTGGCTTTTAGAAAAATTGTAATTTCCCCTCTCAGTTTTGAAGAACTTGTCTTCAACACTGAGCCTTACCTGTCATATTCAGGATAACACTATTGTGTCCTTTGTCCGAGATTCTGATGCCAAAAGCATTTGTTGCCTGCTTGAACACAAAGACAGAACTCTTCTACAGCCTCTAATGGTATCCTGGTATCTATTTTTGTGATGTCTTTGATTTGCATGTGAATCTCAACTTGTGATGAGCTATGTGTAGACCTATGCATTCTCACAGCCTGTGCCATACACATGGGAACACGATGTTGGACTCCAGTGTGATACTGAGATTCAGTAACATGAACACAGTTCTGTTGCTGTTCCAATCCCATGTGAGTCCAATCAGTATCTATTAATATGCAGATTGCGAAAATTCCAGTTGTTAAAGTGATGTCTGTTTTCGACAGTAGCAATAGCTACTACTAATAGATCGACAATAGCTTTATGCTCAAACCCCAACATTTATAAATGCTCCTGGGTATATTAGTTAGGTGCACACTACTGTTACAGTTTATTGGAAGCAGTCTGGGTGGATACAGAGTTTTACAGCTCGTCTTTCTAGTTGAGATGCTGACAGGGATGGTTAAGCTTTTTGGGACATAACAATGTTGCGATTTGTTCAGCTTCCAACTGGAGAAGGTCTGTTTGCACACAGGATTCATTCCAGAGAGACCTGCACAAACAGCAGCCCTGTTTGCAAGTCTCTCAATGGCCAGGCATTTATAGCAATGTCTTGTTTCCTTTACAGACCACGACCAGGGTGGAACAGAGTTAAGTAATCCATCAATTCAATTTGAACTTTGACATTGAGCACCTTGTCATTGAGCCATTGTCAGGCTCCATTGAAAATACCTCTTCAACTATGGGAATGAAATGGATCATCTTAACATCTTCTCGGGTGTGGAAAGCATAGTAACAACCCGAGCTTTGATCAATGTATTTTCCTTCAGAAAGCTGAGAGTCTTGCAAAGAACAGGAGGCTCAGTGAGAACACTCCAGATTTACCAAATCCTGTTGTTATTACTGAATGCACACACACACGAGTGCGTGCGTGCACAGAGTTTGTGTATACTCTAATCTCTTATAAATCAAGACTTCTGAACTATCAGATAGCCTTGACCTGGTGTCTGGCTGGTGGTTTGGCATTGTGGAGAAAAACATTTGGCATATCTGATTAGAAGCTCACTGTAGATTGTAAGGTGAATTTCAACTATTCCTTCTAAAACAAATTACCTCACAAGGCACAGACTTTTAGCATTTAAAACATTGTGGGGAAAAATATTCTGACCCTGAGATTGCTTGTCAAACACGCCTTGAGAGTTTTGTTATTATTGAAAGTGCACAGACTTTATGTCTGTATAACTCAATATTTTTAAGTACCTGAATGACTTGTAAAACCATGCCTCATTTAAGGAAGGAACTTAAACCTCATATTGTCCAACTTGCTCCCAGATTAAAAGATTTCAGATGCTTTAGAAATGTACATTGATTTTAACTGTGTTTAATTTTAACAATTCACGTAAGGATGAGTAATAAAATAAGGTCCTTCCAGATGTCCAATTTTGTCACAACTCAGGCTGTTTCAAATGCCACATCTGCTCGCTCCTCTCCCAGCAGTGATTCCTGCACCAAACTCATAAGGTCTCCCTTGGTCCCTGTCCTGGCTTCGCTTCAATCCCCAGCCCAGACCCTTCCTGTCAGTGTCATTTCCACATCATGTCTGTCCCATCAACAGCTTTGCCACTCCCGGTGGTGATTTTCTTTCACTGAGGTAGGTGAAGGAATCTCGTCATGAGAAAGTGCAGCCTGCCCATGGTGGCCCCTCATCTTCCCCAGTGAAAGCAACAGGTACCCATGAAGGGGCAAGGGCAGAGGTCTGCCTCTCCCTTGGAGCAAGCTCTCAATCCCAGGAGATGGGACTTTTCCTCTGGTATGCCAGAGCTGCTCTTTTCTCCAGGAGACGAGGTTTAGCTCCCATCAAACTCATCATATTCACCAACGGCTCCTAAAAAGATGAGAGTCAGCAGCCTTTTAAGTGAAGGATTTAGGTGTTTTGGAAAATCTTGTGCTAACACTTCCCAGCTGAAGTAAGGAGTTATTTGTGTTGAATATTTCCTTTTTTTTCTAAGGTTTTGAAAAAGTTTAGAAGTGACAACCTTTTACTAACCTAATAATGCCCACAGATGTACAGTTTAATTTGACAACTCCAAATTGCTGTGGACAATGAAGAGATGATAGTAAGATTGAGGCAATGGGTGGGGTTATCCTGGAATCCAAAAGCAAAGCAGGGCATATCTCCTCCCGGCAAGGGTATCCCTACACAGAGCGGGTCCAAGGAGGTCCCTGTCCAGACTTCACTGCTGTGCTGTGCATTCACATCTTGCTTTAACACCAGTGAGATCCAGTGCTACATTAAAACAAACAAGATTTGCAAGACTTTTTTTTTTTTTTAATGTATGTAAACCCAACAAAAACATCAATGCTAATATTGGGGTTTAAACAGTCAGCCTTACAACAATCAAACACAGATTAACGATACTTAGCTCTGCAGGAACATTTAGATCTTTAGATCAAAATGGAATACTTTAGAATAAATCTGTTGTAAGTTTTATTTTGGTCCTACAAAGATCTTGGAATGAATGGCAATCTTATTCTTATTTCTGAGTACTACAGAATAATTGATTTTTCTATGGGTGATATTTGAAAGGATGTTAGCAGTAGTCTTAAATAGACCAATAGTAATGTAATTTTAATATCTTAAAGAAAATCATGCTGATGTTCTTATGATTTCATTCCCTTCTACTTTAAAGGATATATTTAGTAGCATATGATGATCCTTAACATTTAGCAAGTACATGTTTTGATTCTCTTTATTCAGGTTTATAGTTTAACATATGCATTTACACATACTGCTTTAAACACTGCAGGAGGGAAGCACTTTTCATTTTATCCATCTTCAGTTTTTGCTTTTATTTTCATCTCTTCCCACTGTGCTAAGATCCTCAGAAACATTAACATTTTTGATCCTGTAATATTAATGAATCACATCAGCATCATGTCGTAAGTCAGTATTTCTCTTCCCCATCTCCACAGTACCTTGTTTTCTTCCCCATCCTGTTAGCTTAACTCACACCCTCAAAGTTGCATAGATTTTATCACTGGTGTTTAAATATGCTACTGTTACTGAGGGGTTAAGCAGGTAGGATGATTGCACTAATAAAAATTGATAAGTAGTCAGGTTATCCTTCCTAATTTATTGCTATGGCAACAGACAGCACATGTGGCTTGTTGCTGAAGAACAGAATGCTAATAATCAAATGTGTCTTACCCAAATGAATACATAACACAGCTTACTAATACAGTGCCTTGACATTGTATACATTACTGAACAGCAGTATGCATTCATTCTGCGTCTAAGTTACTTGATGCATATGCACATGAGAACAGGAAAAAAGAAAAAGCACGTCTGCTACATTAAAGCTGTTCATTAAAGTAATGCATTTTGAATAGTATATTCAGTGAAAAATCCAATTCTCCAACACTTATCTCATTTATTTCAGTAGGTGGTTGGTATACTAGGAAAATGCAGTAATGCATAGTCATTGTGAGATGTCATAAAAATAACCAACACAGCACAGAAGTTCAATTAAACAATAATCTTGGGGAAAAAATGGTCATTACTAGCAGTTAATGGTTGGTTTGTTAGTTAATGGCCCAAGGCAAAGCTGAAAGCAGTTAAGCCTCTAACAAACTGGTTGTGAAATACGGCAACAATGGTTTTGCCGGGGATTTTCCCCCCATTATGTACTACATATGGTAGTTTATGATAGAAATAATGTCTTTATTTTTAAAGGCAGTAGTTGTTACACAGGATGTTATTGGAAATATCAGGTGTTTCAAGGAAATAAGCAATTGATTTTCTATGAACAAAGAAGAAAAAGATGCACTCTTTTACATATATGTGTAGTATACATATTATATATGTATATAGTACATGTATTTCATATTAAATATAAAAGCTAAGCTATACACATTATATATAATATATATAATATATTAGAGACTATGTATAATATATGAGACTATTTGTCAATTTGGAAATTTCTGTATCATTGTAAGTCCACAGAGTATATATCTGTATACATACACATGCATTTATACACATATATACATAGGCACATATATGCACATACGTATATGTACTTTATATACACACACTCACAAACACATAAATTCAAGCTTTTTTTTGCCCAGTGTTCTCTACATACTTCAATGAATTGGTAAGGAGAAGAAAGGACATGAGAAAAGTCTTTCAAAGTCAGCGAATCAGCTCATCCCAGTGTTTTACAAACATAAATCTTCTGCTTCACCTGAAATTGTCAATACCATCATAAGTTTCTTAACCTGAGATCTTGTACCACACTGTTTGTTTTGCACCATAATCTCAGAATTAATTTCTTTATCGGTCATGCTTTCTATTAAAGCCCTCAGCCCTTGCTATAACCAGAACAAGCTATGGACCCAAAATTATGAGGCTTGAAACACTTATACTCAGGAATGTAATATTGTATCTATTTTAACTCAAAGCTTTGTTACATTGAAATGGATATTTTGCTCATGAAAATTGTTGGGATGCAAGTGCAGTCTACTTCCAGAGAGCAAAGGGTGATGGGGTTTTAATCAACTTCCTAGAGATTTAAAAGTGTCTTGATAAACTGAAATGGTTGTTGAAAATTGCCATGATGTTATAGTAAAAGAGTTTCACAATGAATCTGAGGTGAGGCAATTTCAGATAAGACAGGGAGCCATAAAACTGTCATAAACATAAAGCAAACTATATTTACAGTATGAGTACCATATATTCATTCTGAAAATTTTCTTGAGTACAGCTCAGTGTTAGATCATTTATTTAGATGCCAGTGTAGGTAGGTTGCTAATTCTAGGAACAGTGAATTTGGACTAGATGATTGGGTTCTGGTGTTAGCTCTCATTGAGCAATCACAAAAAAGAGCTAAAGTCACTGAGCAACAAAGGCATAGGACCTATGAAAAATCACTTCCTTAGTGTTTTTAAAGCACTTTCATGGCCAAAGATGCTGTATAAATGTTCGATATTACTAGTTTTACGCATATATTATGTTGCTTTACTTGATTCAGATCAGGTCTAATCACAATTTTTCAAATAACTCCCCTCTGCATCTGGAGAGGAAATTAAACCAGAAAGTCTTCTGTACATCTGAAAGTATTTTGTGTTAGAGTTTGAGAGAAGGTACAGTCAGACACAAGGACGGGATGGAGAGGGAGGAGTTGTGTTTGTCAGGAGACAGCCGCCTTAGGCAGTGAGCTGTTTGCTCAAACAGCGGCAAGAAATAAGAGTGAAGAGTGAGAGCCATGTGTACAGAAAGTATCAAAATAGGTGCAAGAGACAGCAACAAAGAGAGACAGAAACATGACTCTATAAATGGGCAGGGACAGGTAAGAAAGAGGAAGCTAAGGAAAGAGAATGGTGGAGGCTAGGATTGGGAACAGGGCCTTTAGATGGGGAGCAGAGTAAGTGCTGAGGAGAAATTAAGCAATCAGAAATCATTACAGAACTGCCTGCATGACCTTAATTTTCCCCTCTTGTGCATGCACATTATGAGTCTATCTTTCATTATGTAATCTCATGCTATTTTTCCCCAGGACAGGTCGTGTCCTGGGGAGGACTCGGAGCTGTGCGGCGGCGGAGACAGCTGCCACCCGGCGTGGGGCTGAAGGGAGAGCCGCTGTTTTTGCGAGTGGGGCTGAACAGAGAGCTGTTCCTGAGCTACCAAAGCCTCTCTTAAAGGAAATGAAACAACATCTTTTGGGCATTATCCTGACAGTGGCAGTGATGAGAATTTCAGACTAAAACCTGTGCATGTTTTCTCAGAATACACCTCTCTGGGATGTAAGAGCTGTAGGGTAAAAACCTTGGGCTTCTTAACAGAGAAAAAGCATTTTACTCCCAGGCCGTTCAGAAATTCACAGGTCAGGAAAATTCAGGGACTGACACTCAGAGCTGGGTTTCAGTATACTTCAGAATGCAACCACATGACACCCAATATCGTGCATCAGCAGAAGAGGATAGACATGAATATTGAATAGCTGTCTATTCAGTATATACAATTTGCATATAACATATGAAGCTGCTGTCAAATCTATTTTAAATGCTTTAGGAAAGATGAGAACAAGCAATGATTTCAGGTGTACTTGGAGAAGTTCAGATGCAACTTTTCCCTCATCATATAGACATGCTTTGTATCAGGTGGTGATAATAGGGGCTCTAGCCTCCCTAGTTCTGCTAACTACAGTCTCTGGAAATGATGGATGAGGAGCTGTGAGGGGAAAAATGGCTGCATAGCCAGACTAGATGTTGGGAACTGGTGGGAAAAAAAAGGCAGAAGATGGAAAGGGGAAACAGACTTAACTAGACAAATCATTTAATGTGAAATATGTGTGGAAATACGCAGCCTTAAAAAGCTACAGTTTCCGAGTTGTGAACTCTCTATCCAGCTCTTTAGTCTTCCTTCAGTAATTGATGTCTGCTCTGCATAGACCAAGATATGCACGGTTCAAGAATGACTTATCAAGGTTCAGAGCTGATTTCAGTGACAACCCTCCTTCCTGCATCCCTCACCTCTCTGTCTCAGTCTGCTACCAGGGATCCCAGCCCTCCTTCTTCTTATCCGTCAACCTTTTTTTTTGGCTCGGGTTTTCCATAATCATCCTCACTTCTTTCTCTCAGTTCACATACCTTTCTGCCTTACTGAGATCCCTATTTTTCCAAATTATAGTAGAGAACTTCTCACTTTCTTCCCACTGCCCAGGAGTGGCAAGAACAGTGTTGTACCACCAGCATGAAAGATGTTTTCAATCCTTCTCTTCAAGGAAATGAAGTTTTGGGCAGCCAGAGTTGGAAGGGAAGCCCTGCTTCAGCCCTACACTCCAGACTGCAAGATTGTAAGTTCGGGTGGAATTGTCAAGCAATTTATCTGCCAGAATTTAAGCAATCATCTCTGTTGACTGTCTGAGTTAACTAAGATTTAAGTACATTATTTGCTAGATTTGAGAAAAAAAGTGAAAGTGTGAAAAATGATACATCACCGATAGAAAGATTGCTCCCTACAAATTTTCACTTCCCTGCTCCAAAGCTCATATTTGTTAGAGCTTGTAAGTGTGTACATGTGCATGTGTGTATGAACATAGTTCTAGAAAGTGGTTGAAATAATAATCTGAGAAAAAAATGTAGCCACTGGAAGGCACCTGCTATTGCTAAAATTTAATAAAGTATTAAGCAACTGACGAAAATGTCTTATAGTGGGAAGACTGTTATATCTATGGCACCTATAATTACAAAGTTGCATAGCAATGAGTTGATGTAAGCACACTGATGAACATGATATAAGCATCTACAGTATAGAGGAAGATAGACACACAACGGGGAAGTTAACATCTTGTTTCTTTGAAAAGATGAACTGAGACTATTAGCTGAGATTTTTGAGAGGTTTTGACAGTATTGTAGTGTATATTTTTTAACTGGGAAAAAAAAAAAATCTCATTCACCTTTTGAAGATGTAGTATATTTAAAGGCTAAATTGTGATCAATACATGCATTGCTTTTGTAGTAGGAACCGAATGCTTCAAAACCAAAGCTATGAGATGGGACAGGGGAGAGGGTGGGACTTAGCAGGAGAACTAAAATAGCTAGTGTAAGTATTAAATTTGAAGACAAGATTGCTAGATAATGGGGGGAGAAAAAAGGTGATGAAGCTTGGAGAACAGCTGGCACCAGCTGGCACTTGCTGGACAAGTTTTGACGTTGGGAAACTGAGACTGGAGAATGGGAAAGAATTGAAAACGAGTGGTGGAAGGGGTCCTGGAGGAACAGGAGGTCACGAATGGGATGTGTGAAGCAGACGGGCTGATCTGATGGGAGGAATACACAAGCTGTACAATACTCCTTTAAAATAGCGTTAAAGCAATAAAGTCACACAATGAAAAGCTAGAAGACACAGAGACAGAAGTAACCTGTGCAAACACAATTGTTATGGAACTAACTCCCAGGGAGCTCTGCTGAGTGCAGAAAGCCTCCAGGACTGTGAGTGGGAGCTCTGGGGAAATCACAGTCTTTGAGACTGAGTCATTTAAGTAGTCTGTACTCCTTGTGGTTGAAGCAATGTATGCATTTCACCTCTTACCTTTCTTTGAGCAGAGTCCAGTCCTTTGCTTGAGCCGCGAGGATATACCAGTCTCTCAAACACAAGAGAAGGAAATCAGAGAAACCTTTGTTTGCCCATCTTTAGTGGATGATGTGTGTTAGTCTCAGTGCTTAAATTATTACCATGTCAATTCTCTGATGCTGTGTTGTTATACCTGCAGCTGTGGTCTATCTTTATAGGGGAAATCCCTATTCAATTATCAGCTTCTGCTGAAATAGTTCAGATGATCTCAGCAGAGAAGCAAGAGCACAGCTGGGTGAGAAATTTTCTAGCAAATGCTGAAAATGTAGAAGCTACTAATGGTGGTCTAAAGGAGAGGTTTTGTGTGCCCAGTTTTTATTCTGAAGTATAGAACAATGGCTTTTTCTGGGTTGGGGCAGGGAAGAGGGTATGTCTGTACTGCATTTTGAAGCTATTCCCAATCCCTGTTTGCAGCTGGTACAGACAGTGAAAGGTGGCCAGGGAGTGCTCCTAGAGTATGTGGGATGCTAGGAAGGGCAACAGTCTTACTCCAAAGGGTTGTACAGAAATTCTATGTAATACAACCAGGTGAAAAGACATGAGAGGACCATGGCATTTTGTGCATACAGCACTCGTGCAGCCAGCAGTACAAATCCTTTAGGTACAGCTAGTCTATACCATGTATTACCTGGGCTGAAGAAGCAGGATACCATTTGTGTATAATGATCTTAAATCACTGCTTTACAAAAATTATTTTTAAAAAGGAAGAAATTACTGTTATGTTTGACTGAGAATGCCCTTGCAATACAACATGATGAGAAGGTGTGCTTCAAAATTAATTGGAATGGGGAAAAATCTGAGGAGAAAAAGTAATCCAAAAGACAAAGTTATTCATGTGAAGAGGACTGTTGTTTTCACTTTCTAGTTTCATGAATTGTTAAATCTCTCTTTATTGGTAAGACTCTAAAAATGAGAATGAAAAGAGGATCCATTCCACAGACTCAGTCCTCTCTACTGACTGAAATAATAATAATAAAAAAAGACAAAAAAGAAAGAAAGAAGAACGTAAAGCCTCTGAAGAGAAGAAATGCAGCCTTGTGTAAAGGTGTGCTTAGCAGCTCTGTTGTTTTTTCTTTGATTTTTCTGAGGGGGAATTCATCTTCTGAAATGCAAGTAAATCTTCAAAAGGGGATTTTTCTTTTGGAATGCAAATTATTACAGTGATGCTTCCCACACCACTGAAGTAATATGGTAATGATACCATGCACTGATCCAGCTATTTCCGTTTACAGCTGTCAAATACTCATAGATTAATTTCATAACACCCTGTGAAGCAGATAAACATTGCAATTGGAGCTTTACTACTGGGGAAACTGAGGCAAAGTTTACCATCCATGATGTTACAATCACTGGTGAAAGTGTTCAGCTTCTGCACAAACCTTGTCTTTGACAGTTAGTGAACTGCTTACAGGTGTTAACACTTGCGTTTGTGGGATCAATAACTACATGAACTACAGGTATGGGTATGTTTATACAGCACAAGCTTGTTCTGAAGAACAAATCTGGTAAGTATCCACATTGCTAACCACTGCATCTGCTTGTGTGGGCTGCTCGGCATTGATCTTCCCTATGGTCAGCAGCACTCCAGAGGAACAGAGCCTTAACATGCTCTTAGCACATCTCTAGGTTCATATTTTGGAGTTAGGAATAGGCTTCTTCATCTACCTGAAGGTATCCCGAGGTCGTTTTTTCCTAAGCACGTTTTGTGGGAGTTTTTGACATGGCTCCACACACTCCAACAATAAGAGTGGGAAGAGCAGGTATCCCAAGGTCACCATGCTCAGGTATGGGCTTGAGCTCACTGTTTATCAGTGAAAACAGTCTTAAATCTCTCCATCTGCTAACTTCCAGTAGTCTGCTTTTTCTACAAAAAATGATGCTCTTCTTTCTGCTGAACTTTTGGAGGGACTGGAGACCATCCCTCTGGGGACACCTTTTCTCTGTGAGTTTTATTTGTCCGTGCCAAGGTTTGAGGCACTGCTGCCAATGATAAATATCTCTGATTCGAAGTGAGAAGATGCAGGAATATCTGCTGAGATATATGTATCCATTGTGTGAAATTAATGCAATGGAAGAATTGCTTCATACATCACATTTGTGCCTGTAGCATAAATTAGGGAGTGTGCCAATTTAACCAGTGTCTTTCATAACTTTTTTTTGTGCAGTGTGAGAGGATATGGGACTTTGCAAGAGAAATTTGTTGCTCAGTAGAAGTGCCAATCTTCTGGCACTTAAATCTCCTCATTTATAACCAAAAATGAACTGTTGGATCTTTCTCAAACTAGAAACCATTCTGACCTTAGAAACAGCAAATGTAACAATATTGGCCGCAAGCTTAGTTATTAAAATAACTGTTTTGTTAAACCTGAAAGTGGGAGAAAAGTTCATGTTTTATTGATCTGTTGTTCATTCTATTTTGAACGTAGTGGTTTGGTAGCAACCCTTGATGCAGAGATTGATTATTTAGTAGCAGAAGGAGCAAAAAAATGTGGGGGTGGGGTGGGGTGTGTCACAGTCAAGGCTGCTTAAAGAAGTTAAAATACTCACTGAGTAAGTCTGAGATGCCCTATTCAATGGAAAGACCAAGGCATATTTACTTGGAAATGCATATGATTGATTTGATACATTAACATTGCCTGAATGAGAATTTATTAGAAAGGGAAGACCTAATGGCAATAGAGATATAAACTGAAAGCAGAAATCCCTTTCGGTCTAAAAGACATAGAAAAGTATGATAAATATTTTACAATATGCTAAGTACTGTTTAAAGGGAGCCAATAGCTGAAGATCATTATCTACCTTTAGCAACATTTTTTTCCTCTCTTTTTTTCATCTTTCCTGTCTTTAATTGTGCTGTTCTGAATAGCAGCCAAGTTAATGAGTTTTCAGGTCTAACCCTCATATTTTCATAATACTCTTACCTGAGGAGAAGTATTGATTTCCTTATTTATTGTCTGATTTTATTAAAAAGTAGAGTAAGTCAACATAGAATGAATCGGTAGAATTCACTGTCACAAGATGCCACCAGGCTCAATGGGATTCAAAGAGTGATTATCCATTTAAATAGATAATGAGAACTTCCGTAGCTTCACTAGCTCATTAGAATGATCGTGTGATCACAATTTCTTTTCCTTAAAAGATGAAGCATGACCCCTAAGTTTCAGAGCAGAGACTTGATTTGCATTGTGAAGAGAATTTTCCTATGGGGAGAATAATCCACTTGAATTCTCACATTTTTCCTTGAAAGACCACAGGTTACATACTGGCTTTGATATATCACCAGTGTGATATGGCTATGAAAATTCTTGTATTGCTATCATATTACTATGCATACTCTTTTTTGGAGATCAGTTTGGCTTTCGTTGTCTTTGCTCTTGCTGGTACTGTTTCTGACAAGAGTTCATAGTGGCTTGTATTGAATCTTAATTCTATCAGTGTAGTCCTGTAACTCCAAACTCAATACTCCAGACTATGCTCATTTGAGTTGAATCATTCACACTGATCTTTTACAAGTTACATTACAGCACTTCATGAAAAATGCCTTATGAAAAATAACAGGGGGTACATGTACCATGGCATCAGGGAAGAATCTTGTCCAGTACCCAGTGGTAAATTCCAAGATTCCCCACTTTTTTATGGTATGATTTTCCCTTCTACTTAGATCGTATAGATGAAGATTTACATGTGGGAGGTAAGACATCACATTTGAACCCAGATTATTCATGCTCTGTAAAAGCTTGTTTGAAGAAAAATAATGTAGATGGCTGAGCTTTATGGAGCATAGTAGTACATACACCAACAATGACTTTAGAAGTAAAGTCCTCTTGTCAGTGTAGAAGTAAAAAAATATTTTTTTCTTTTTCTTTTTTTTTTGCTATTGACAGTGTTTTCTTTACAGGCCATATGATTTTCTGTTTTCCTCCATGCAGTTGGGTGCACAATCAAATGATTGCTGTCATTCTTTTATTTGATGGCACAAACATCCGCTAGAGAAGTCAGAGCTCCCAGCTGTACTTTTTCTCTTTGATAAACACTTCTCCATCTTGTTTGTTTATTTAATGTGTGCAGCAGCTTCCTTTGCTTCTTTGCCAATGAGGGTTTTTTTCTACGTTGTCTTTTTTTTCTGTCATCCCCAGAACAGAAATTCCTCCCTATATAATATCCCTACAGCTATTATGAAATCACCCAGAAAAATAAATGTTAGAATGTTGTCCCTGATGATTGTTATCACTATAGGCACAGGTGAGCTGCATTATGCTAGAGAAGTGTGCTATGAAGAACTACTGGTACAGGACATCCCTCCCAGAACTCCCATGTTGGGGTTCATCATGCAGCTGGTCCAGCTCATTCTTTGCAGCTGATCCACCTCTCTCTTTCTGCTTTGCACTCATGAGAGTGGTCTGTGGAAGAATGGGGCTGTTCTGTTCCCCACAGCTGTGTGTGGAGTCCTTTCATCTTCTCTCTTCCTGCATACTTAGGGAGCAAGCTGCTCCTATGAATTGACTCACTGGCTCATTCCTGACCACGTAGAACAGACAAGCTCCTTGTAGTTATATGCTGATGAGGAAGGAATGTTATGAAGCTAATGCTGAATTAAACAACGAATTCCAGTCATTGAAAATCAATATTTTTCTCAAGCTGCCATCTACAGGTGTTTAGCTGCAGACCACTGATGCACTAGCTGAGTCTTATGCACGAGATGCTGAGAGACTGCTGGGAATTAATTGGTGAATTAATTAGAATAAAAAATCTGTGAACAGAATGAAGTTCTAGAAATAGGTCTATCTGTGTGGATATTTTCACCATAAGAGTTTCCTTTTACCCTGCTGGTCTCATGGTGTCAATCTATAAACCCAGGGTAAGAAAGTTCAGAGCAGGTGGTCCTCTGAAATAGCTGCCAGCACTTCATGTAAACACAAAAGACTGGCATAACCTAATGCTTTGCTTGTATGGCATGATTCACTTTCAGGCATACTGAATAAAGTTAACAGTTACATACACGAAGGAAGTAGATTGTTCTATAAAGCATAAACACCTATGAATTCAGTTGTTAAATTCCCTTGCAGCTGGTTTACATTTCTTTGTAGAAGACAAAAGTAAAAATGCATATATCATGTTGACAGTTACTTCTGAGAACTGTAGTATTACAACTGTATGTGTGCAGATGTTGATTATGTCTTTTGCAGGTTAGGTAAAGGAATGGTAATAGTTTTATGTTTGTAAATATTTATTGCAGCTAAATTAAATCTATTTCTTTACCCAGTTAGTCATTCAGACTAACAGGCATTTTAAGAGTTTGTGGAAAAGAGGACTTTTTTCCACTTGCTATCATTCACATGGTTCATCTCTTTCACTTCCTTTTCCAGCATCTGCTTGTCACCTTCACTTACTGGTCTCTGGGCTACATTTCTGACTGCTGGCTACACTTCTGGCTGCTGGCTCTTGTGCAGCCTTCAACGTTGTGCTCTGCTCTGCCTCTTTCAGGATGTGCCTCATATGCGGTAAGCAGGGAGCAATCAGCAGAGTAAGGTAAAGTTGACACTGAGGATCTGCTTGCAATAGGCAGAAAAGGTTCACAATGTACCAGTGGTCAAAATACCTTGAGCTTCTAATGTCCACATAAACAACAGAAAAACAATCTTGGAGATACTTTAAATGCTTCTTGCAACCAAATGACTGAAAGATGTAGGTTGAAAGCATAAGGTGAATAAGGAGAATGGGCTGCTATAGCACCATGGTAATAAACATGTAATAATGTACCTCCTGTGCAGCAGTGTCCAAGAAGGATTTAGAAAGGCAGAAAAAGTGGAGGAGTAGGGAAGGTGAAAATATAAAAGACTATTTGGCAAAATTAAGAGAATTCCCAACAATGTTTCCAAAGATCTCTGCCCTCATCCCTGAAAAGACAAAGCCTCCTAGCTGCCCTAGCTGCCACGTGGACTAGAGAAAACATTTCCTTGGAGAGCAGACTCTAGTTACCTCACATCCAACAGCAGAAAAGAGAAGAGCGAGCTGCTTTATAGGAACAGGGAAAAATAAACCAACTCAGGGAATTGTTTCCAGACAGAGTGCCATTGAGCACATAGATCCTCCAGTCTTCTTTAGTTGTATTAGTAAGCGCACACACCCTTCTGGAGCCTGCCACTACTACAAGATCCTACAGAGGGAATATGGAGTGAATAGACATGTCAAGAAGACCCGGTGTAGGACAGGAACTTGGAAAAAAGACATTTTACTATCTTTCTAAATTGATTCACAAAAGTACTAGGCACGTAAGTCCAAAATCAGATCCTCAAAATCCTGCTTTTAGCTCAGCATTGACTATTTGTCATACTAAGACAGAGTCTGAGTCTGATAGGTAAGTAACTGTTGAAGCTTCCAGATATCTAGATTATGTATACGTCATGCATGTACTTAAGTATGGCAACCTCTGTGACCGGCATGAAACTGCATACAGTGTGCAGATGTTGCCTCCAGTTCAGCTGCAATCATTGCTTAGAAGAATCAGGGCTGGGACACCTAATGTTCAGTTTGTGCATGGTCCATCCTGATCAGTGAGGGAAGACTTTGTGAATAACCATTGGGAATTCTAGGGCAACCTGGAAGAGAGATAAGATCTGAACTTCTGCTGAACTGTCATTCCCACACAACATCCTTGTCTCTAAATTGCAGAGACATGAATTTGACGAACGGACCACTTGGTGAATAAGAAATTGGCTGGATGGTCACACCCAAAGAGTTATGGTCAACAGCTCAATGTGCAAGTGGACACCAGTGACAAGTGGCGTTCGTCAGGGGTAGGTATTGGGACCGGTCCTGTTTAACATCTTTGTTGGCAACATGGACAGGGGGATTGAGTGCTCCCTCAACAAGTTTGCCGATGGCACTTGCAGCCCAGAAGGCCAACCGTATCCTGGGCTGCATCAATAGAAGCATGATCAGCAGTTGAGGTACGTGATTCTGTCCCTCTGCTCAACTCTCGTGAGACCCTAGCAGGAGTATTGCATCCAGCTCTGAGGCCCCCAACAGAAGAAGGACATGGAGCTGTTGGAACAAGTCCAGAGGAGGGCCACGAAGATGATCAGAGGACTGGAACACCTCTCCTATGAAGACAGGCTGAGAGAGTTGGGCTTGTTCAGCCTGGAGAAGAGAAGGTTCTGGGGAGACCTTCTAGCGGCCTTCCAGTACCTGAAGGGGGCCTGCAGGAAAGTGGGAGAGGGACTTTTTACAAGGTCATGCAGTGATAGAATGAGGGGGGACAGTTTCAGATGGAAAGAGGGTAGATTTAGATCAGATCTTATGAAGAACTTCTTTCCTGTGAGGGTGGTGAGACAGTGGAACAGGTTGCCCAGGGAAGTTGTGGATGCCCCCTCCCTGGAAGCGTTCAAGTCCAGGTTGGACAGGACTTTGAGCAACCTGGTCTAGTGGAAATGTGTCCCTGCCCATGGCAGGGGGGTTGGAACTAGATGATCTTTAAGGTCCCTTCCAACCCAAACCATTCTATGATTCTATGATAGTGTAGAAATACCCTAGCAGGACTGGGGCAGTTCTTCTCATAGGCCATAGCCCAATACAGGCTGATTGTCCCCTTGCTACATCAATCGGTTACTGTGCTTTTTATATTAATCTCCTGTGTTTGACTAATTCTTTACATTAGACTTTCCCTCTATGTAATGTATATGTCATATGCCACAGGAGCTTGTTGACAAAAAAGAAATCTCTTTCCCTCGCCCAAAATTCCTGAGACTATCTTACTACTAGACTCCTCCAAATTATTAGCTACAGTTGTCATACTGTAATCATCCTGAAGCTGGCAACAACAGGTAACAACTAGTGTCTTTTAAGAAAGGCTAATTTCTGATTTAGATTTTTAACTTGGTTTGTAGTTTGCTTAAGAAGTCTGTTGTCTTCCTCATTGTGTTTCACACTGGATTCCTTCATAACACAATACTTTTTGTATTTGTCTGAATTTTCTGGTCTGGGCTGTGCAGGCAATGCCCCACTGAGCAGCCTCCTCAATACATGCTAGTACCAGTATGAGGATGCTCTTTTTCACTTCCATCTAACCTACCTTCACATGTTTAAAGAGAGATTTCTCTACCATAGTGACTACACAGGCATTGGCATAACTACACTTCAAATACAGAATTAGACATAACAATTCAAGTGTTTATTGTGTGCATTTGAATCAATAGCCACTTTTGGTTTCTGACGAAAGAAAATATTTCATTTCCAAACACACCAGAGATGAAATTTTACTACTTACTATTCTGTTCTTTCTCTTTATCCTTTGCCAGCCTTATTAAAAAGAGATACCATCAGCCCCTTTTCTTGAACCTTCTCATCAGTCATCTAAATCACACTATATTTTGCTTTTTTTAAAAAATCAAATGAGTGAGGAGATAAAAGCAATCTCAGAGGAAGCTCTTTCAGTGAGACTGGGAGGTGGGATGTGATGTTACAAGATCCCAAAACAAAGTGAAACACATGAAAACTCCAGCACTGCCACAACAACTGCTAGGGGCTGTCTGCAAAGGAAACTCAGGAAAAGCTGACAAAGTTTAAGATCTAATTAATTGCAGTGTTAAGTCTGCTTCTCTAGAGTAGACTTTGGCCAGTATAAATCAGTGAAATTCTGATTCTGTGATTTCCAATCTAGTAACCTACTTTATTAACCTGTGTCTGTCCGTAAGACAGATTTTCACAATGTGCTAAGTGACAAAAAACCTGACAAAACCTGAGCCTTCCAGTTGTGCCCCATAAAATGATTAAATAAAAATGACATTATAGGGTTCTATATTCATTTTCCTACCGATTTCCAGCTCTAATTTGTTCTACTTATCAGCTGGAGAATAAAAATGCTGTTATTTTCCCCTCCTAGTAACCAGCCCTGTGAGCACACCTTAGATTTGGGAACTAAGCCAAGATTATGTTTTGGTTTTGGTTCAGATATTGCATTCAACATTTTTAGTAATGCAGGTGCTGCTGGCCAGATTAGGTCTATCAGGACATCTGTACAGTCCCTTGAATTTTTATTATGCTCTTAGTAACACCTCTGTGAATGCATAAACCCTTGTGGTTTTACCATGTAGGGAGGGTATAATCTGAAGACTGTGGGTTTGTGTGAATGTAGCCAGTGATTTCATTGTAGACATCTGTGTTCGTAAGTTGTAAAGCATACGACAAAATGAACCAACCGTGACACCTATATTCAGGGTTCATTTGTAAAGGAAAAAGAAATGGAAATCTATTTACCTTGAAATGGTAACTTATCAGAGCCAAAAATAAAGAAACCTTGTCTTCCTTTTTATCACCTGTATTTGTCAGGTAGAAATACAGTTCATATGAATGCTAAGAGATTATTTCTTGGGATGAATACTTGCTGCATACAGTCTTTTTTATTCTACAGAAAACTAATAATTTATTTTCTTTATTTCTAGATGTTAACTTAAAAGATATCTTAGAATCATCTTCAGACTACAAACTACTTTAATATTTTCTAATTTTCTGATTAGAAATGCTCAATCTTTTAACAAATTTTGAAAAATTACACTAAGCCACACCAGTTCCATTTATTTCTGGCCATGGTCAGATTTCTGCAGGTCTGGTCTCTGTCTGGTTACTCAGAACATCTAAAGATCTAGTCCTATGTTATGTGCACATGGAATGTGAATACCCATAATGTTAGACTTCCATTGGATGTAACAAGATTTCTTCTGTGAATCAGGTTAAGCAAATCTTAAGTGCTGACAGAATGGAGCATCTTTAGTCAATCAATCAGTAGAATCTTGTAGGTAAAATATTACCTGAAAGTTTTGCTATGTAGTGTTGATCATGTATGTAAAATAATTTGTGGAGGTATTTGTAAGTAGTAAAGAATTCAGTCACTCGAGGGAGTAATACCCTTTTGTTTGCCACTGGAATCCTCAAACGGCAAAATCTCTGCAAAATTTTTCTCTTAATTATTCAGAGCATTCTGCTTAAGACCACTGAGCCAAGACATTGTCTTAACTGCCCATGTGTCATCAACAGTTAAATTCAGGTATTTCTGAGTTTTGATATGCTCAAGTGCAGAAGATACCACCCAGTATCTCTGAATGTTTTTTGAATAAGAGACTCTTAATTCAAAAGGTTGTTGACAGAACTGACATGGGTAGATCACATCAAGCACAATATGTCATTCCGTATTTGGAACAGTACATATTGTTTTTCTCCCTCTGTGGATGTTTATTTGAAGGATGAATAGGTCACTCTTAGCAGGAGTGCTCATCACATGAGTGCCAGATACAGAAGTCAGATGAGTCAGTTCCACACAGACTACAAATTATGCATGCAGGATAAAACTATATTCATATTTGCATTTGACCTAAACTTCAACTTTCAAAAATAAGTTTAAGAGAAATTATTCTGAAATTCAGAAATTGTTTTCCAGAAAGGAAACAGTTTAAGCAACACAGCTGAAGAACAAAGAAGTCTTTGCTGGTAGGAAAAGAACATATTGAAAATGAAATACTGTATGTCAGTCTGCATGAGCTCAAGCCTGTATTTAATATACACTTTGAAATGTGTTTATCGGATGCATGATTGATTGATAGTGCTGCAATGTTCAGATCTCAGCCACTGTCCAGTCATTGCTTGTCATTGTAAAATATGACTTGGTATAGAAAAAAACACTCTTTTTGTGTTGAATACAGTACAAAACCTCTGTCTTCCCAGTGTTTCTCTTGCATATGGTTCAAAAAAATTAATTTATTCTTTCATGATTACTTCTATTTCTTTCATTCTTTCTTTTCTTCTTCTTTTTTTTTTTACCTGCACAATTTGGATGCAGGACTGTTACTACCTGCTTTTTACAATGTGTATGAATGAACATGAGGTGGGAAAGTCACACAGCTCCTTAAAGGAACTGCAGCAAAGTCTAAAAAAAGAAAGCTGCAGTGATCAAGAGCACAATGCTGAATACATCACTCGTATTTGTATTCTTTCTTCACTGTCTTAAGAAATGGGAGCTACTGGACATGTGACTCAAAATGTCCCTGTCCAGGTCTGCTGTTTCGCCATAATAGAGCCATTATATTATTTGCAACATGTGCTCAGATTTCAGAAGCGTTAACAGATGATGAATAGTATAGGAAATAAATATGATAAAAATAGGCGAGGCATATTTGCAGCAGAATTGCAGGGTGATGGGGATTCTAATGTGCACATGTTGACGAATTAAAATGGAGCCACATGTACTAACAATCTCAGGAGAAAGGCTAGTGATCTTGCAAATAGCCTCATGAAATAAAAACGTGTGCTTGAATGTTGAGCCGGGGGAGTCTAGGGGAGTGAGGGAAGAGGAGAAAGTATTAATCAGCCTAGTAGGTCAGCTAATTATACCCATTCTTATCCAATTGAAATGTAATTGGGAATGGGAATGTGGGTTCCTTGAATGACCTACATTAGCAGCAGATTTCTGTATTCCTCTTGGGCAGTGAGCATTTTAATAACTGCAGAAGTCCAGACAGTGCTGAGACTTCATTAGGTCCCAAGCTGTGGTGGGAGATGCCCCTAACAGATTGGCAGTGACCATAAACTCACATAAGCATACCAGGATCCTTTCTTCTGACCCACTTGCTTAGCATGAGTCAGAGTGCTTCATCAGCATGCCATGCAAGTACTGCTAGCTCACCATGCTGGCTTTTAATGACCCAGAATATTAGGGAGATGGTCTCCCCTTCTGGTCAGTGATAATTAGGTGCAACGTGGAGATGCTAGAACCTTCAGGAGAGAACATTTAGACAGAACAGCTTGGGATTTTTTTTTTGAGTTGATAATAAAACCAATTCCACCTTTAAATGCGTAAGTTTGATTTTATGAAGCATGTGTAATCTTTGTTCGGAGCAGGATGAGAACAGCAACTGTCAATTATAGTAGTGGTAACTGAGGAAAACATAATACCTGACTCTTTTTGCAACCAGTAGTGGAGCTAGCTACCATTCCAGAAAACAATTTATAAACCAGAGAAACACTCCTAGTGGGAGCTTTGGAAGAGGGGGTGTTGCTGAGAAAAGACAAGTGGTAAAAGGAATGGGTCTAGAATGATTGCTCTTGAATTGATGGTGCTGTAAGAGCAAGAAATCCTTGCTGAATCCCATCTCCTTGTACTCCTGTTTCTAAACAAATAGAAAAATTGAAGATTATGGCTTCCCAGAAGATTATATATAGCTTCTCCAGCAGGTAATATTAGTTAAGTTGTGCAAAACAGAGTTTGGATGCCCTATCTGCACTGAGGTAAGCAACCTCTATAATGTACTCTGGTTTGACTGTTTTCTTCTTCTTACTTCATTCACACTCAGACTCCTAAATTGGTGTCATCTCTGTACACATAATTCAGTTGTAAATGGTGACCATCTCTGTGCTGTGAGATAGTGTACCTACAGGGTGTTCATCACTATCTAGGTTGCTTTGCTGATCGTATCACTTAAAAGGAAAACTGAACAAACCAGTGGGAAGAATTTTTATGCCTTTCTTTTCTTTCATACTTTTTCTCAACTGAATAACTTAAATTCTATCTTGTTTTCTAATTTAAAGCACATATGGGCAAGACAGCTTTTTAATGAATATCTCAGTGCCTCAATACCTGTTTCTGACACTTTCATACAACATCCCATAAAGAAGTAGACCTTAACATATATTAAAAGCTGTGTAATGCAAAGAGTAAGTGTGAAGACATTCTAAGTGACACAGATCCCTTTTCCAGAGCCGTAAACAAGTTGGGTGTAACTTTGAAGTAAAATACTCCTGTTTCCTACTTGTTCTTTGCTTCACTTACTGGTGAGAATGTAGAACAGGACTGGTCACTGTAAAGCAGACTTCTTTTCCAATAACCTATCTCTGACCCCAGTTGTTTCCAGAATTCTTACGAAAAAATAAAAAGAATGAGGCAAACATTTTTTTGGCCCTATGATGAGTAAGAACATAAGTAAGCCTACTAGATTTTTCAGTTTCTGTGCGTATACAAATCTTTCTACACTTTCAACTCCCTTTGGTGTCTGGCTCTAAACATTAACTGTTTCTGCTGGTGTATGTAGGACTGCCTGCTTTTGCAGTCCTTGAAACTGCAGGAAAAGTAGTCCTTTTAAGTTTCTGTTTGGAAGAAAAACTGAGATGTGCTAAACTTGAATGTCTGGTTGGATGTGCTTAGTAGCAGATACATTTGAAGTGAATAATCTACAGGACTGGTCGGTATCCATGCTTGTAGGTCACTTCTGTCACATAGCCCCTAACTAACCCCAGGTTACAGAACCATTTAGCACAGAGCTATGATTACTTTCCCAGAGTTAAAATGATTTTATTTGGAAAAAATTACTGTAACCCTCTTTTTAGAGGACAGAGAAGACACTAAGGCAGAAGGAGCACATACCTCACTGCCCTGTTTTCCTTACCCTGGGTTACAGTAGTGTTATGAGGCACAGAGAGGAGCGACATTTATGTAGTTATAGAGGATGTCTATGACCAAACCAGGAATAATTTCTGCAATTGTGAGAAAGACACAGTGTGCACAGCTTACAACGGAGCTGCTTAAATGGCCTGATTTAGAGTTGCTTAAATGGCTAAAACAATCTTAGTGTAGTTTCAAGGGCACTTGGTTCCATACAGCCTTCCATGAACTGTCCAGAGTCTCTGTGAAGGTCTCCCCATCCCACCTCCCTGTGCAAACCTGGTGTGAAAAACAGTTTAATAAGGCCATTTAAGGAAATCCTATACAGTGAGCATGGAGGTAGCTTTCCTTCAGGTTCTTTTAACGCATGGCTAGATCCTGTATTGGGTTTTGCTAATATTTCCAGGGTCTTTGGTGTCTTGTCTGTCTTATAACACAAAGATGCCTCTTCTCTGTTTCACAGAATCACAGAATCACAGAATGTTAGCGATTGGAAGGGAGCTCGAAAGATCATCTAGTCCAATCCCCCTGCCGGAGCAGGATTACCTAGATCATATCACACAGGAACGCGTCCAGGTGGGTTTTGAATGTCTCCAGAGAAGGAGACTCCACAACCTCTCTGGGCAGCCTGTTCCAGTGTTCGGTCACCCTCACCGTAAAGAAGTTTTTCCTCATATTTATGTGGAACCTCCTGTGTTCCAGCTTGCACCCATTGCCCCTTGTCCTGTCAAGGGATGTCACTGAGAAGAGCCTGGCTCCATCCTCATGACACTTGCCCTTTCCATATTTAGAAACATTAATGAGGTCACCCCTCAGTCTCCTCTTCTCTAAGCTAAAGAGACCCAGCTCCCTCAGCCTCTCCTCATGTTTGTCACCATTGGGCATCATCTTTAACACCTCTGCGAAGCTAATCTGGTAGAAACAAAAAAAATTGATGAGGATTCAATTCAACAACACAAAACACTTGGAATAAGCCTCTACCATGATTTTACACCTAGACCCATATTAAAGTAGGAACAAAGCTTAAACCGTTAGCTAGATAATGGATCTGTGGTAAACAAGTCATTGGAAGTGTTTAGGCTGACTGCTGTTTGCTCAATAGCCTGGTTTATTTTGTTAGGTTCATGACAGCTAGTGAGTCAAAAGTAAGCAAGCAAACAAAATATTATTCCCTAAACCAATAATGAACTCCCATACACTGCTGTTGGTTGAATTGTTCACTGTATAAAGTAATATTGGTTATGAGATCAACGAAGTTAGTAATACTTGCAGTGCAGTCCCAATTTTTAAAGCTCTATATCAAGTTTTTCAATTTCCTGGGCTTTGGGACATCTAGAAACACAACCGTTTTATTTCAGACCTCCTGAGGAGAATTTGCATTGAAATGCAGCATCATGGTGTGATGATGTGCATCAGAATGTGACTATATGATGCAAAAATGCAAGGTCATCACCTGATGAGACACTATGGGGCATATATACAAATGTTATGATGCAGCAGTGCAGAGCTACAGTGCTTCTCCTCTCCCTATAAGACAAATCCAAAAGGTATCACTCATGGTTCATGCTGAGCACATTGCCTGAAGGATGATGTGACAGTGACAGAGAACAGAGTGGAGAAAAGAGCAGAGGACCCATAACAGGTGTCTGATGTGTGTAAAAATGTGTGTTGAAATGACTCGCAATGACTGCTGGATGTTAAAGAACATACTTGAAATAGACGAGGTAGCATTTTAAAAAATACTGAAATAACTATGCCCCCTTTCTAGTGGGTGCTTAATCCAAGTACATCTAGCTTGTAGTTGCTGCTGCTAGTGAATTATACTTATGGTGCTAAAGTGCAAAGCAGATATTTGCAAGTATTGTCTACCTAGAGCCTTCCGACTATTGTTAGCCAGAAAGCAGCAACCAAGCTGCCTTAAGGCTAGTTCAGGTATAGTGAGCATAACAGAACACTGCTATTGCTCTCTAGGTGTAAAGTACATAGACTTGTTCATAATCTCAGTCATTTGGGCAAATGTGACTACAGTTAGTTGATAAAATGCTTTTGTAAAATATTCCCTAAGATCAGTATTTGTAATGCTGTTGTGTGAGCTGACTTACAGCACTCTTTGCAGATTAGATGAAATAATTCTGATGGAAATGTTTTTGTATAAATGTTAATATTTAGTCTAAAAGTTAAGAAAATAAAATTCTGTGAAATAAGAATGTTTATACATTTTATGAATGCTAATATTGATAAAACAAAATCTTTAAAGGGGTTTTAAATATATTTGAAAAACTGCAAAAGAGAGTTCTGAAGTAAGCTTGCTTTCTGATATGACAACTCTAGCCAACTTGGAGGATATTTTCTTTCTTTCAGAGAAATCTGCCTACTCAGTTGAGTTTTCCCAAGGTCACTGGTTCTAATTTGCAGTTTTCATAGTTGGTTGATATAACTGTGAATCATTAAAGCCTAAAAATGTGTAATATTATCCTTGGTAACTTTTGCCTTTTCATATACTTCAAGAATATCTCTTTTTCTTCCTCCTGCGTGAAAAAAAATAAATATGAACGTGATGGTAGGGAAAGTGGATACCTGTGGGTATTTTTTTCTCTGTCACCTTTGCTCCTGCCAAGCTATTGTATATGACTGATTTTTTTTCCACTTGAAATTAACATTCTGAACTAGTTTATGGCATATCAAGCACTGCCCAAGTTCATAAAGGAAATCACAGCTTTTACCCCCAAGAGGATACAATTGGTTAGGGATATTACCTGTTCACATTCAATAGACACTATAACTTAAATAGATAAATCAATTGGAACAAGTGTATACTTGGTCACATTTTTCCTGTATCAGCTGTGGCCATAAGGACTTAGGCTGCTTTGACCAGCTACTTAACTGTCTTGTGTTTTGTCTTGTTCTTTTGTTCATTTCTTGAACTTTTTTCTTTCTAGTGTTTTCCAGAGGAAAATATGATTTTAAATGAGTTACAGTAAGTACTGTAGAGAATATAAATTTCTTTCTGATTGGGAATAGTGCGTCATATGTGACCAGGTAGAGGAAAGGCATTTTCAACTTTCAGGCATAATGTTGATCAGGAGTGCCTGCTGATTCCTTCTGAGGAGAGTGAGTCAGATGAGCTAAATTAGGTTTCTGCTCTGAATCATCCTCTATAGGAGACTATCTTACTCCACTGACTATAGACAGAGCCTAAAGAGATTAGCTATACTAGGCTAAAATTACACTTTGTCAATACCCATTTCCTAACTGTCCTTTCTTGAAGTTCATTCTACTCTGAACCCTGAGAGCTAATGGATGAGAATACGTTAGGTGATACTTGACATTTTTCGGTTGTTCTTGAAGAGGAAATAAAGGTGGAATTTATATAATCCTGAAAGTACCCTTCTCCCATATTTTTGATATAGCAATAAGTCTATTTTTTCAGTAGAAGCAGTAACGCCACTGTCTTGATATAGTATGGTTAGGAAAAAACAAGTATAGATATATCAGATTCAGAAAATGTGTATATGTTTTGCAACCCACAAGGACTTCTTCAAAGTTGCAGTTATATTTGTAAGTTATCATGTTTGTTTTACAAAAAATTATACAGCTTGCTAGCTAAATTTTTTAAGTGGAGCTAAATAAACAGAGCTGCCCTCAAAATATGAATGGAGAATCCTTAACAAAATGGGCAAACATTCCCTTACTCTGGTAATAATGCCTTGATATTCATGGCAATTATCTTTGGTTCTTTTTGTTCATTGTGTAGTCTGGATGCTGATAAATGGTCAAAGCTGACAGCACTGGAGGTGGACTACAGGTGTTCATTAGTACACAGAACAAATATTTCATGAAAAGTGTCTCTATAAATCCTCTACAGTCATACATGAGTTTTTCTTCCACTCTAACTTCATCTAGAACAGCTTGCATTTATCTATCTGTATATTTATATCTTTATCTATATCTTTAGATGCACCTTTTAAAACTAAACTTTCAAATGGCTACCAAAAGCATAATAATGAATATATTTTACCACTCTAAGCCAAGAATATGTCTTTAGTTTTTTAGTAAAATATGTCTCTTATATTACATATATATAAAATATAAAAAGGAAAAGATGCCTTTTCCAGATAATGCATTTCTAGTTTTCTCAGCTCAGCTTGGAGTCTTAGAGTTGTTGGCAAAACCGTTTTTATTTTTCCTTAATGCATTTTTAAGCAGTACCTTTTCACCCTAGTGTAGGGGAGTCCGTTGAGTTCCTTTGTCTTATTCTCAGAGACAGGAGCACAGGAACAAGGCAGATTTATGTGAAAGGGGCACGAAGAAATAACCTTCGCTAGCCCTGACTCTGTGGAGCATATTTTGGATTGTGTGTACCAGCTGTGCCACCTCTCAGTCTCCATTCCCCCCTTGACATTGCATCTGCATCCAGCTTCGACACCTTCCGTGTATTATCAGAGGGTTGATGTGTGGCACCATTTTTATGGCTTCTTTCAGTTTGTTTTGATCTCATAGCTCTTATCCTCCAGAGAGTTCAGTTGCAAGTGAAAATACAAGGCAAACATTTTTCATGTGGTTGATATAGAACATATATTTGCAACCTGCCTTTCCAAGGGTATATTGTATGTAATAAAGGCAGCAAACAAATAATGCCTTCCACTGCAAAACATGAGGGAGGGCTTAGGAAGGCTGGTCTGTGTCTGTTCCATTTGAGATCAGTAGTTGGAGAAGTTTGATTTGTGCCACTGACAATAACTGTTCATTTTAATCTGGATAACGCATTGAAACTTCACAGCGATGGTGCATTACAAATGTCGCATAAAAAACTGCTGCATTAAGCATTATTCAAGTTGCAAAGTTAAGCACTTAAATGTTAGGAACTACTGGAATCCAGGGAGCCTATGCATCATTAATTTGGTCCTCCCCTGCCTGTATGGGTTCAGTAACCCGCGTGCAATTTGCAAGGGGATGAGGCTTATTTGTTCACAGTGTTGTTGCCCCATTCATAACAGCAGGACTCATCTCAACTGAACTTCACCAGGAAAGGATCTCAGTGGTGTTACATTCTTACAAATTTCATGAAAATAGTCTGTTTGGTGAAATGAGGGAAAGACTCAGGCTCAACTTGGATTAGGTGCTTGAGATCCAGATTCATAAAAAGCCAGTTTTTACCTGTCTCATAACTTTTTTTTCTACAAGAGTTGCTATGTCATTGCATGAGATAGAACTTCCATGGGAATGCATATGAGTTCTTGTTTTGGTCTCTTCCTTCCCTCATTCTCACCCTGCCTGGCTAAACTTTCCCTCTGGGGTATGAATCCTTGTGTGAGCTCAGTGTCCTGTGCCCACCAGACCCCCCTGTTGCTGTGTGCCAGCTTTGGTTGTGCAAAGCCTTTTGGACCAATTTGCTTTTCCTGCTCTATGATTCCTCCTATTTTCCTCTGGTTTGGGTCCTACTAGAAGAAATACTTCTAGCTTGGAGGAAAAAGGCTCCCAGCTCTCTCCTGGCTGCTAGTCTCACACCAGCCCTGTACAGCTGAGAGCAGCTGTTGCAGACAACGTCTGACTGAACATCAGCAGCTCCTTACTTCAGGAGGCCTGGCTGATTGCTCTGTAAGTGTAGGACATATACAATCTCAACACCACCAGGGGCTAGGTAAAGTTAAGGGAGAATAATTTCCTCAGAGGTGTACAGCTGTTAAAATTGAAAATGCCTCCACTAAGCACGTATAAAAGTGCAATTTACCAGGAACATAAGAACTGCCTAGTTCTACATGGATTTTCCAGGGTATGGCAAAAAGGTCTTAAAAGATAGTTAAACAAAATCACATTTTTGAAAATTCTTCATGTCATCAGGTCATCTAAAGCTGGAAAAAGAACAGTTACCAGGATTTAATGAAAAATAACTCAATACCTATCTTAATATTCACACAAAATGTCTCACCTGGTTCTGGAGCACCTCCCAAAATTGTTAGCGTGAGTAGATGTGTAGCATGAGAAATTTAACTACAAGTAGATTAGCAAAATTAAGAGAAACAAGGTTGTTCCAAAAACAATGGAAGTTTTGAGCAATGCCTCCATCAGGCAGGGCCAATTACATTGCTTATGTGAATGACAGTAGTCCATCTTCAGCAACTGAATATTATAGATGATGCCTTCAAATATTATTTTAAAGGTTCCTGCTAGTATATAGATGCATTAATTTTATATTATGGTCTATCTACTGATGATAGTTGTCATTACTTCTGTTTTACAGCAGTGTGAGTGGTAAAAGAGGTAGTAAGACTTCTGGAATGCAGTAAAATAGAAATAGTCAGAATGAATATTCCACATTTACTATATTACTTTTTATTTACAAATGTATGTTTTGTATTTATTGCATGAAGCAAGTGTAGGTAAAGGTAATGATCTTAACTCAAGTGTCTTAAAAATTAGGCAATTTACAAACACAAAAATGAAAAATTAATTTGCAATAGCACAAGAAATATGAATATTTACCATATGTTTTTTATATCTCTGTTATTGTTCTTAGCTTTTAAAAATCTAACTGTTTTGTTTACTTAAAGGAAAGAATTAGTGTTAATAAGCTTTTGAAACGGGTAATTTTTATGACGAGAGCCAGGTTTACTGAGAGCAGCTCTCAATGCCTCCAAGAGAAGAAATGCAGAGAAAGACTCAGCTCTTATTAAAGAAAGCACTGTCATCAGTGTTTCTTACTGTGAAAGTGACAAAGGAGGAAAATATGCAAGGAAATTAATGTGTATAAATATATGAGGGCTGGGTTTCGACAGGAAAGGTGCAACCTCTCTTCACTTGTGCCCTGCGATAGGACAAGGGGCAATGGATGCAAGCTAGAGCACAGGAAGTTCAACCTCAACATGAGGAAGAACTTCTTTACCATAAGGGTTACAGAGCATTGGAACAAGCTCCCCAGGGAGGTTGTGGAGTCTCCTTCTCTGGAGAATTTCAAGACTCATCTGGATGCGTTGTGTGTAACCTGCCCTAGATTGGTCCTGCTCTGGCAGGGGGGTTGGACTCGATGATCTCCAGAGGTCCCTTCCAACCCCTAACATTCTATGATTCTATGATTCTATGAAATTTGGGGACTATCGTGGATTTTTCCCTCCCACTCTAAAGCCATAAAAATTATACTGTCAAGAAATGTAGCCTATGTAAACAGAAAATTTAATTGCATTTGATTGAAACTGTTCAGTGGTGGAACATTTAATTCCAAAAGAGAGCTTATAATTGTTTCAGTTGCATTGACTGACTTTAATTAACATTGAGTTATACTGTAAACATACAAAACTATCAATGAAAATGAGTGGACCTTTTTAAGGTGAAATGCATTACACATGACCACAGTATCGGAAGAGAAGAGCTTTAATGCTGTGAAAATTCAGGAAAAAAAAAACCTTACCCCTTTTTTAGGTTAATTCAAGCAGTTAGGATGTAAGCTTTCCTTACATTCCTTTTTATTTACTTTCTCATAACAGAGATGAATGGATTTTTAAAGGATGTATGCTGCTGAGTTTAACGTTTATATGCAATGTCTGAAAGAGAGTCTTTTAATTCAGAAATGCATTCAAACTACTTATGCTTTCTTATCTATCTGTGTTTAGACTCAGATTTGAAATCCACTAAGTCAACTGAAAAATCTCACACTGAGTTTAATGGACAAGGACTCAGGCCCTTATAGCGTGGTCATTACCAGAGTCTCTGATTCTGCAACTGACTCCACATGAGAGTCAATTGAAGTCAATGAGGCTTCTAGAGGGCAGCTGAATCTGTCTATGCAAAGTCAATTGCAGGACTTATGCCTTTGTAACTAAGCATTGTGTTTGCATCAAAAATGTATTGATCTACTCTGAGAAGAACATAATAGGGGCCTCTACTCTCAGGGTAGTATTTCTCTTCTCCTGACATGTTTCATCTTGATTTTTCCTAATTCATATGTATACATGCTCTGTTTTTCAAGACTTTTTAATATGATGTGAGTTACTACATTCATTTTTGTTGGGACTTTGAAGATGATGTGCCGGTTTACTGAGCTTTTTTAAAAGAAAGTGCTGATGAAAAGGAAATCTACTACTCTACAAGCAACACGAATATAATAAAAATCTGTGTCAAAAACTCTGTTATATATATTAGTGGTTTAAAAGGTAAATAGTCTGAGTTTTACCTAATGGGTTGAGGTAATTGAAATGCAAGGGAACTTTGATATTTTTTCCTAGTTTTTCTCCCTTCAGAGTGAGAGGAGAAGAAATCATTAAATCAAACTTTGTGTCTTCACCTATAAAATGGAGAAATGTGTGGTTACCCAAAACTTTAAAAGACACTCAGGATGACAGAGGTTTATTTGTACAACAGGACTGGACAATTATCTTCAGTGAATTGTTTTTCAGACTTAAGGCTTCAGACCTTAGTTGTCACACAGTTTTTTATATTCTCCCCTTCTGATTTGACTAACCCAGAGGTCATTAGACACTTCCCCAGGATGGCAAAAAAAAGGTTCAAGCTTCTCAGTTGCCTGAAAGGTTTAGAAAAATGGACTGATGTTGGTTGCTTGGAAAAGCAGAGTATCAGGAAAGAGGGAGAAGGCAAAAGGAATATCCCTGATTTAAGTTTGCTGTGCTGAACAGAGATTCACTAGATAAATAGCAAACATCATTAAAAACATTACAGTTAGTTTGAGCTCTGCCCTGAAATCTGACAATGAACTACAAAGGACTTTTGAGGAAGGGGACAAAAGATGATGAAGTTCAGTAGGAGTGCAGAGAAAGTATAGGAAAAGAAGTCTTTGTTAATGCCTTCCCTTCTAATTCTTGACTGCCTTTTTGGCCCTTTGGTAACACTGGATAGTTGAGCATTCCTTCCCCCCCATTTTCCCATTTCCATGAAATTGTGCGTCAGGCTAAGCATAGACGGGTTGTAAGTAGAAAGGAGGCTAGAAGAAAGTTGTTACGATGGGTATGTATACGTCTTAAAGACTACAGGAAGCTTCTAAAAGTGTACCTCTTTTCCCCCAAAACAGCTTAGATAGATAGTATTGTTAATAAATGCCATTTACCATTTTAGCTGTTTGAATGTTTGGTGTCAAATGTACTTATTAAGCAGTGTCTTAATTGTAACTAAAATGTATTTTAATTAATATGAGCAAAGAGCGGTACAGACCTTTGAGACATCAAATAAGAAAGTGTTGGTTCTTTCTCCAACTTCATAACAGAGCCATTTCTAACGACTTCTCATTACCAGACACAAACAACAAGCATAGACGGAAGGCTCGTTTTTAATGATCGCTTTTCAGGCAGAGAGAGATACTGCTTACCCCTCTGAAAAACACCCGAACAGGCTGTCCTGAATGCATAACAGCAGGTTAGGGAGAAAACAACCCTAGGGTGATTGGTGAAGTCTAAAACTTTATAATGTGATAATACAGAAGAAAAACTGCTCTCAAATCTTCCACAGAATCTGTGGGGAAGCTACCGAGGAGGAATGAGATGGCAACAGCTGACGATACTAGCAAAGAGAAAGTCCAACTTCACTTTTTGGATGTGAAAGAGTGGGACTCACTGGCTTTCTAAACATTGCTTTGCAGGCATTAAAAAAGCCTGCATTTATGGTTTGAATTTGACTGGTTCTAAAATACATGTTAAACTGTATTTTCATGTTAAAATGGAATGTCTGGATACTGACTCTTCCAGCTTGTGTGCAGCTTTAGGTACCTATTTGTGTTTACATAACTATGCAACTGTGACCAGATGAAGGTCTGCAGCATTTTTTTTCAACAGCCTGTAGGTTTCTTTTAAAAATCATAAGACTATGTCTTGAAGTAGTTGCCTATAATTAGGAAAACTAAATTAACAACTTAATGATTGTGGATCTCCTATATTACGATGCAAATTTTTGTTCATTTTTAAGATTCTATAGCTAGAAATTAGAAAAATTTCAATGAGGAATATGAGACCCCTATTTATTTTCTGCTAATGTTGTCACAAACTGCTTCAAAATTTCAGATTAATTTCCAGATGATATAGAGCCTTTTCTGTTTGTTACTGGTCACTAACAGAATTTTTTCTCTATCTTTCTAGTACAAGCTTTTGAAACTAGACCGTGCAATTCCTGTAATAGGAAACCTGCTGCACTGTGGGTGCTCTGGGGTACTGTGCTGCGGGTGGGGGCATTTTTGTAGACTTGTATAGTGATTTGTTGCATACTTTGTTGACATGTCCCCCAGTGTTACCTATTTATCATTAGGTCTCCATGAATTCAAAGTGAGGATAACAACTTCCCAAATATTATCTGAATGTCAAAAACAGAGTACATAATTTTAAGTTTGTACAAGACCTTAAAGTAAAATTAAAATATTCATAAAGATCTAGGTGAATTAAATAAAGACAACCACACCTCACTTACTTAAGGATGTCATGGGATGGTTGGATGACATTAGTCGAAAAGGGTAACCAACCACTCTTGGAGGACAACTGGTGTTGGAAACTGTCTTTCCAAGGGACTTGAATATTGTAGGAAGCATTTCGTCTTATTTGATATTGCCAGCTTTAATTAGTCCTGATGGGAACAGGGTGACAATGTTCACCCATTTTAATGTTTGACTAGTCTTTTTCAGACCCCTGTTTGCATGTATGCACATAATTGTCTTAACTTTCCTTCCTGGATCTGCTCTGTGGATGGACCTGTTAGTGTTACACAAGAAGTCTTCAGCCTGGCCCAGCTTTTTCTTGCTGTTGGAGTCAGTCTGGAGTGTTACTCTGCAATCTTCCTTCTGGCACCATTAATGATGGTTTATTTGTTTGTTTGTTTGTTTTCTTGAAAGTGTTCATTTATAAAATCAGATTTGTTCTGATTTTAGGGCAGTTTCTCCTATATCTCATTGCTTTTTCCTTCTTTTAAAAGAACCTACTAACTGGTTTCTTCCTTCCTTTGTGTCAGGCAGTGCCTTCAAGGTCTGAAGTTTTCTGTGCTGCATTCATGATGTCCGAAGATCCCCATGCATACTGCATCATTGCTTCCAGATGTAGTTCTTGTTTCCTCTGGCTGTTTTCCACCACAAACTCTACCAGACAGTACTTTATACACAAAAATGTTCCACCATGTACCCGCTCTAGTGTACACATACAAACAGCTGCTGCATGCAGCAAGGGATTTTTTGGTGGGAGGGAAAAAGAGAAGACGGGACTCAGTCTCCTTGCTTCCTCTCCTGCCTCAGCTGTTACCAGGAGCAGTGAGAGTGGGACAGTTCCATGAGGAGGCCTGAGCTGAGAGCTGGGGGTGGCCCCCAACACAGGCAGGGCCCTTGCCTACAGGACTCAAGCCAAGGTGCAGGCAGGGACAGGGTCTGTCTACAATCCTGTGTTCATCAAGCAAATTATAGGTGACAAGTCTGGTCCAAGACCAGGCCAGAAGCCCAAGGAGCAAGTCAGGAAGGGCAGGGGACATGTCTCAGGGTAGGCGTGGGTGTTCTGATATGAGCCTGAATGGAGCCCCTCAGGTCATGGGCTGAGAGGGCCTGGCTGGGAGTCATGGTGGGGCTGGTCAGCAAAAGGGTGCCCGTGGGTGCACTCAGGCTCCTGACAGTAGTCATGGCTGTTTTCTTTTCTGAGGACTATCTTTTAAAGCGGGAGGAAAAAGGTAACCTTTCTGCTAAAATCTGCTGCTCTCTGGTTTCTGTGGCTGGGGCTAGTTGGATGCTGAGATCTCTGGCTTGTCCCTCATCCATTTAATTTTGTCTCAGTAGCTGAACGTCCATCACTAGGCTGTCATTCTCTTTCGTTCTGCTCAATTATCACTTATAATACAACCCTCAGACAAACTGTTGCAACTACAATAGAAGCTAGCAAAGCATTAAACAACTTCCTTGTTCAATTCTTCCAGCAGAGAAAGGATCGGTTCCTTCTTTAAGATAAGTCTCTCACAAACTCTTGTCTCACTGCTGTATTTTATTTGTCAGGTTGTTTGTGTGCTAATAAAGAAACTCTTCTGAGGAATATTGGCAATACTCAGTTCCTTTATTGGTGTCTTTCATGAAAGGTTAGCATTGACAAATGCCACAAGAAGTAGAGCCGTGTAAGGATTATCCATGCTGCTCATTCAGCTCCTGCTCCACTCAGTAGTGTGACAATATTCTTTCTGCATTTGAGAAAATTTTGCTTTGGATGAATCAGTGGATATCTGCAGTTTTCTTTGTGTGCAACTGACAGCTGTCTGTGGGCTTACAAGGCAAGGGGAGAACATGATCACATCAGCATTGCAAAAGGGATAGAGAGAAAGTTTTATTAGTCCTAACTCAGTGATGCACCCTGGATACCTGTGGTACAGCCTCTGATGTGACTCAATTGCTTTTAGATATCTTTATCCGGAAGTGTGTTTTCCCAAATTCACATGGGTGAAATTACAGGAAATTGGATGTCATATATCAAAATCCAATTGAACTGGCATGAATGGATTCTTTAAATACTCTGGGTAACCTAGCATGGCCTATGACTAATAGCAAAGACCAAGCTCGTCATCTGCATTCAGGCAGTCTACTGACGGTTGTCTGCTAGGATACAAAGCACTGGGATACTAAGGCACTGGGTATGCTCAGATAGGAGAGCTGAATCCTTTTGGGTTCGTTTCTAAACAGATATTGATTTTGGGTTTGAGGACAACCTCAAGATGGTTTAGAAGATGGTACTGACTTATCCACTGAGATCCAAAGCATTATTCCCTTTATGCCTTCCTGGTTAGGGGAAATAAGAAAAAGAAATGGTCTAAAGCACGAGGGACTCTCCATGGAGTTGCCTGTGTCTTGCTGCCTTCACTGAAAAGCAATCGAACGAAAAATCACTTACAGCATCATCTAATGACTTCAGCAATTAATTGTCGGTCCATTAGTACTAGTTCTTTTACCAAGTAGAACCTAACCTGCAACATGAACTGACGAAGTAGGTTTGCCTTTTGATACATTCATTCCAAAAGACTGGTTTACTCACTGGAAAATTCTGGACTTGTTCTCAGTTTGTCATCATGTGACATGCCTGTGCTAAAATGTGGATGCATTTGTCAGTACATCTATGCCACAGACACACTGTTCTTTTACCATGTCTCACTCCCTTCTTTTCCAGCATGTAAATGCTGTTTTCTGTTTTCTTGGTATCTCTTGTGTTTCCTTATTGCTAATAATAACTCTTTTACTTTACGTGACAGTTGAAAGGATATCTCAGCTTGCTAACTGGTAGAGAACAAAACCTCTGCTTATTTACAGACTCTCATAATCAGATTTGTTTTGTTGTATAAACACATCCTTTTTTTAAGTACATTACTAGACTGCACTGTTTCCCCTTTCTTTATCGTTGATTGAATCAGTTATTTAGTGACAAATATCATAATGGTTCTACTGATGCTTATGGAGCTGCAAAGGAGTATTCAATTTTTTTACTGTCTTATAAAAAGGTTTTATTTTAGTTTTACTCTCTGCACACTTTTCTTGGTAAACTGAATAGAAAAAGAGAAAACAGTAGGAAATCATTAGTTGGTACTGGCAGGTCAATGTTGTGAGATTATTCCTACAGACTCTAGACTTGCTGTGTGCTTAAAGATAAAAGGTAACATAATTGCATGTTTTTCCATAGTCTCACTGTCCAAAGAGAATATATTTTTGTAAATAGGGTAATTTTTTTCTGAATGGGCCTGCAAGTGTTCTCAGAAATTGCAGCTGCAGAAATATTTAGGTACTGGCATAAGGTTTTGTACAGGTTTTCTAAAAATTGGGAATCAACCCATCGTTCTGCCACTGAATTCAGTATGGCTATCTATGTATTTTTTTTTCATCTCAATTTTCAAATTATTGAAGTATCTGCCAAGATACCTCTTTCCAGCAGGTGGAAAATTATTCTCTTAATAAAGCAACGTCATGCTGTGCCTCCCATGAAATCCTTTGACAGTGAGAAGAAACAGTAATATTGTCATTCAAAAATGTTCCTACAAATCAGCAGTGGATTTACCAGTTTCCATTTAACTTTCTGAAACTGTGGCCTTACTGAAAATTACATTTGAATTGACAAGAGGTGCAAAACATCAAAAGACATGCAGAGGTGGTGTTCAGGTGCAGATATTAGTTTTACTTTTTGGAACAGTCATCTGTGAGAAATTTTAGTGTTTGTCAATGAAAACATGCATTTTGTTATTTCCTTGCATGGGGTCTGATACAATACTTTTAAAAACCAGTAAACTTTACTAGAATACCGTTTGGATTAGGACCTTCATTTGTTAATGTCCTGTACATTTGCAGGTGATAAATATTTTTTTTTGACCTATCATTTTGTTGCAGATTGTCCTATGAAAAACCACTGCAGAACAAATCTGCTATTGGAAACAATGATGTTGCAGCATTTCTTCTAAAGAGAAGCTTGTTTAATGGTCAATAAAATGAGCTCTTGGCAGACTTTCAATTTGATGATAAAAGAATTCCTGCCTTTACAATAACAATGTTATAGTAGAAAATAACATTAAGAAACTGACCGCACTGATTGGTTTGCAATGAGTCATAGCTATGCAATTATGGATCTGTAATTGCCCAGGCATGACATCATAAAGCAAACTGTCACAATACAGACTTAAAAATTATTTTAAAAAATTATGGTTGGTTAGTTTAAGAAAAAGCCAGTATCCTGTGAGTATCCTGTGTGTTGCATGTCTTTTGCATGGTTAGACATATCTATTGGCAGGTGAGGTTTCCATTGTAAGACTTTGTGGGTCATTTTACTGAAATCACTTCTACTGAAGTGAAAAAATAAAATGAAATGAAAAAAAAACCCAATGGATTGGAGACCTGTGTGTTTTTTTTTGAGGGAAGAATGTTTTCTGTGTGTCTAGTTTTTATCTACTTTCCATCAAAGGCCATGAAAGCCTCAAGTATGTGGCTGGCTCTAGCTGACTGTTTTTGCCCTTGCTCTGTAATCTGAGAGCTCAGAGCACAGGCAGATTTAATATTCGAAGACATCTTCCAATGTACTTCTGAATTCCTACATTGGGCTTCTAATTGCCAAACTATGGTGCTCAAAATTCCTACCTTCCCGTTGTCTACATATGAAGGTGCCAAATAGTATTAGCTGCTTCATGCTTCACCAGCTTTCAAGTGTTTGACTGTTCCCTGAATAAGACCTATGTCATTATAAAGAAGAAAAAATTTTATTTTTTCACAAACAAAAAAAAGAAATACACCATTAGAATAAAGGAAGACACCACTATCTCTTAACTCCTCTGTCCGTCTTCAACACAGAAGTTCTGCTTGACCCATTTCAATCTCTTGCCTCTCTGTCTTCTTGTTTTAAGAAAATGCTGTTTATAGGTTCACATTGCCGAACCGATGTATTTCATACGGACATAGATATCAGCATTAGAGCCCTGTTGCTTCTTCTTGTTCTTCTAGTCTATTCTGAGAAGCTTCATCATTTTTCCTGTAATCAATCCCTGAAACTGTCATGGGTACCCTAAAACCACTATAAGTGGACTGCACTAGCCAGTGACAAGTCAAAGGAATATGAGTACCAGAGGTAACAGAAGAAATATGTTAAGATTTACTTTAATTATCTTATCTCTCCTGTCATGTAAAAATGTTAGCACTGCACTTTTTTCTAAATTTAAAGGGAATCAAAAATTCAAAGGGAAACAACTTTCTAATCCAAAGCATGACTTTGAGATTTTGAGGAGAAGAAATAGTTTTCAGTTTAGCCCAAGTGTGGAAGTGAATCTGCTGAAGTTTTTTCTGAAAAATGTGAGAGACAGGCAGACAGACCATGTCAAAACCACACTAAAATCTCTATATTCTGAGGGTAAGGTATTTTGAGTTTAATATCATGCATGAACGTCTTAACCACCAGGCTATGGAGCTTGTGTCTTTTTTTTAATCACTTAATCCACTAGCATAATTCAACATGAGCTGGGGCAGAGCTTGTGCTGTTCATGTTCTCTAGTTTTGACTCTGCTTATGAAAAATTTTTCCAACAAAGTGTTCATCAATACCGATTGCAATTCTGTAGAAGAAAAATGAAACTTGGAAAAATCTGTGCCATCCCTCATCATCAACTTTTTCAGTGCTTATCTCCAGCATCCAAAATGACTCCTTTCAAGTTTGATCAAACAGCACTGATTTCTTCACTCTTCCTGGATCCAAAAAAGTCTGAGATAAAATATTGCTCTGGACTTTTTGTGATGAAAGAGCAGGACAGTATAAGGAGTCAGCTGTTTTTTTTCCATTTTATTTCCTGGAAAAGGAACAAAACAGGGCTCCATAAGCAGGATGCAAAACAGGATTCAAGCCTTACTCCCTGCTTGGTATTGGGAAGAGCAAATATGAAATGGTAGGACCAACAAATGCATACCTTTTCATGCAGTGTCTCTGTCAGGGGCGGGTGAGAAGAGGCAGTGATGGGAGGAAAGCATTATATCATACTAGTGAGGGAGATTTCACAGGGCTAGTGAGCCTTGGAGCCCCAAATCTCTCACTTTCAGTCCTAGTTAACAGCCCAGCCTTCTGACTTCTGGCATTTCTCCCTAGAAATTGTAGTTCCGATAATAAATTCTTTACCTCAGGCTTCATGGACCTGTCAAAAGGTTGCAAATACCTTCTTATCTACAGGTAAAGAGGTATCCGTATGCTCTTACACTGTTGAGATTACCATGTATTTTCTGGTTGGAACAGCATATCGTCACAGAGCATGCTCTGCTTTGTCAGTACATTTTTCCTTCCTTATTTTTGTGGTTAGTGAGATGCCTGCTCTGGAGCATGAAAGTTCATCCCTGATCTACCTGGATGATATTTTTATCACAGCCCTCCAAGTAACCTATCCCTTTTTATGCTTTAGCTTTGGTTCATTAACTTTTCACCTGGGGAATGTAGTAAACAGAGAAAAATCAATTCTGACTCAATCCAGCTCTCTAAACTTTCTGAAGTTCTTGTTCAACACTGAAACCATGACCCTGGAGACTCCTCTGTCATAGAGAATATATACTAACTTTGTCAGTCAGCCTGATTAAATCTCTGCCTCCCCTCTCTCACTCTCACTCCCTCTCTCATGTCTTCTAGGCTCTTTTTAATGCCAGCCCTTACTGAAATGAGATATAACAGAACCACACCAGTTTTACCCTTAGGAGATAGCTGTAGATATTGATTGGTGGCTACACTATTTTCCTTCTGAATTTGTTTTTACTTCTGTCACCTTCTTTTCTTTCCCTGAAACCAGTGCTATGCCCAAGTAAGAAAAGCAAGACAGCTAGTAGCTTCCATTAAAAATTCACGTTGTGCTCCTCTGCAGTGGTAAAAACTAAAGTATCCCTTATACTGAAGTATAAACTACCTGGGGCAGTGAGTGCTATGGTTTCAAGGGAAGTCTGAATAAAACAATACATAGGACCTTCAAGAACAGAGGTAATTAAAGCTTCTCCTAGATACAGCACATCAGAATGGAATTTCTAAAGCCCTCAGAGCAGAGCAATAACCTTTTCTTGCATTGCTTTATAACCGACTCTACATAAAAAAGACACAAGACAAAAAACCCCTACAAAACAATGATAACAAAGCTTCCTTAACAAATATTTAAACCTGTTTAAACTTGTAGGCAAAAAAGTATTAAAATATTAATTTCCTATACAGAATGAGGTTATTTTCCAAATGGCAATAGACTATCTTCTGACATAAGGAATGCCACATTACATTGTGTCAAAATACATTTTTATTACAGTTCTAGTCCATATTACACATGTTGTTTCTAGATGACAGGCAAGATACAAATACACTAGTTTGGATATCAGTATAGCATAGCCTATGTTAATTAGCTCTTGCAGAGCTGTACCGTAATAGTTCTTTATTTCTCCTAGAATCTTGTCTGGCTTGGAGGTTTTTACATGGCAGTGTATTGCACCATGCAGGCATACCCCTAACATAGAGATGTTAGTTTGAAAATTTCTACATTTATTACATAGCAAGCTTCTACGAGTTCTATACTGACCTAAATAAACGGCATTGTTTTTTGACCTCATACAGAAATGGCCAAACTTTGCAAAGTATTTTAGAATCCTTGGTATTATAAGTTCAATTTATGGCAAATAGAGACTCTGAACCACAGCTTAGGTGTTAGGAAAACCTTTGTAAATGTGAACACTGGCAAGCTGCAGAATGTCTTTGGCTCTTTCTTTTAACAGGAGTTCTGTGCTCCAAATATTGATCTTTACCTGAATGCGATACTGTATTTTGGGATCTCTTCTATAAACTGGTGCATTTGTGTAAAATACTTGTGTCTTATCAACTCTACCCTTCCTTCACTATTCATTTTTATGCTTAGCCTACTAATTCCTTAAAATGTAAAAAATATTCCAAAATAGAAAACGTAAAATTGGAGGACCACGCCCTCTAATCTTATCTGATAGCAATTACAGGTCTAGAAGCACGATGGGAGACCAGATGAATATTGTTGTATTTTCTCTGAACTGGTGGAAATAACACTGAGAATGCACAAGAGGAAAACTTGGTCAATGGGTCCTACACCATTAGCAAGCCTACATTAGCAGGCAGGGTGATAGCCATTTTGCTAGAGATGATACTTCTGCATCCCATAACTCATTCTATAAGTAGACGCACACAGCAACTGCTATAGGAGAAGAGGCTAATAGGTCCATCCAGTTGACCCTATCTCTATCAGAGGTCAATGGCAAAAGCTTTGGAGGAGGTAATAAAGCCTATGATATGTACCTAATTTTGCAATAATATACTATAGGAATAAATTTCTTCCTCATTCCAGCTGGTGATAAGTTTATGTCCTTAAACTATGTCTGTGAATACACATAAATTTTTTTTTCTTATTGACAACACTTAATTATTAGAAAACAAACACATCCAGTAACATTAAAAGCACCTTTGAAACACTACACAGCTCATCTTGGAAAATTGGGGGGGGGGGGTTGTATGTTGGTTTTTTTAAAAATAAAATTACAGATGGTACTAGTGTAGAATTTTCACTACTCCGAGGCTGTTTTAACAAACATCTAATGCCAAAGTCAGCACTGGAAAGAGCAGGTGTAGATTTTTATTTGCTTCTTCTGTATCTTAATCATGATACTCAGCCATTGTATATAATACTGTGAAGGAGGGAAGAAAAAATACTGTGGAATTACAGCTGATAAACCTGTATTTACAATATAATACAAATTATTTATTCTCATTTCACAGGATCGAAGTGTTAATATTGCAAATAGTTGTATAGGATTGATGTTTCCTAATGAAGGTATTATTGTTATGTATTAGCCATATGGTATGTCGTGAGTCCTCAGTAAATAAGTTATGTCACCATTGTATTCATTAGTCTCATGACCTAGTACTTCATTCCATTGTAACTTAGTTTTAATTGTTCCCTAAGAGACCAAAAAAAAGTGATGGTTCACAGAATGATCCATTAAGAAAAAAGATTAACCAAATAATACCAGAAATTTGGAGATACTTTAAGATTAGTACTGTCTCCTGGAAGTAATAGCAGGTGTGTTTATTGAAACATTTAATTCCAGAATCCTTCTTTTTCTTCCAATTTCCCCTCACTCCCACATACAGTACACCTTTTCCTAAGGGAATTGGCAGGACATTATGAGGTGACATACAGAATACATTTTTTCAGTGTTTTTCCATTTATTTTTCTTTTATTTTTTTTTAAATTAGCTTCCCAAAGAAGGCCTTCACACCTGAAAGAACTTGGAAAAAAGAGTTACAGATTAAACTTTTGGAAGAAGAACCAATGAATCAGTCTGTATGCTCAAAACTGGAAAAACAGTGACAGTTGCAATGCTTATGTTGATGAGTTTACACTCTCCTTTCTATCATTATTTTACTTTCTGGAGTCTTTCCATATTATTTACTAAATAAAATATGGTGTTAATGGGCAGTCTTGTGAGACTAACATCAGAAAACAAGAGAACACTTAGGAGGGAAGTGTGACTGGGTGTAGAAGTAGTGCAAGTGGATGTATGTTAGGATTTAGTTTCTAGGCTTGTATAAGGATTTCAGACCTCAGTATGAACTGTAAGCAAGAAAAAAAGGAGACAAAGTTTTCATTTTATCTTATAAGTGGTCAGTGAAAATGTAGGACAGATAATGACACCAGAAACACTGTAACAACTGGCAAATCTATTTTGATTACTTTTATTTAGAGCAGGAAGGATTTTCTTTTTATTATTAAACAATCTAATTTTAAGATGAGAAATAGAAGACAAACCAGTTGTTTATGTTATCGAACTGAGTGATCTAGCACTAACTTATAACTTGGGAATGTGACAAAATATTCCGTTTTATTTTCAGAAATCTAACCAGAGGGACATTTTAACCACGGAAATGGATTTAACCACAGGAAAAAGCTTCCAGTTAGCCAGAACAGAGAACCTGTTCAGACTCAAGGACAAAAATCCACCCTAAGAACTCAGAATGAAAGTTACTAACAGTAGTATATGTGAACTAAAAAATGGTAGAATCTTCTGTGATAATGCTGTAGCTGTCTCACATTTGCACGACGTTTTTATGTCTGCATTCAAGAAAAAATCTTCCGTAAGCTGAACAGATAGACTCTGAATACACCTGTACTTAAGAGGCTGACAGTTTTTCATTGGTCATATTTACAACTCTGCAATAGTTTCATATATATAGTTGAAATATTTTATTTGAGCTGGATTGTGGAGAAAGCTGTAGTGCAATCTATTAGCAATACTAATAACACTTTTAGATTAGAAAAATATTTAACAAATGCTGATATTTTACAATAAAAATCTGAGACTAGATATTGGGGGGGGATACAGACTGTAAAGAGATTTAAAAAGCAATAGATATTCTTTAGAGTTTATAGTACAAAATTAGGAGTAAAATACAAAACTTTGGCAATAATGCATGACAGAACGAGGAGAACGTGAACTGCAGGCCCCATACTGTATTGTAAGGACTTAAAACAGGGGACAGTCTGATGTTAAATTAGCACTCCCACCCATTTGTCCTGGAGGAGCTTATGCAAAAAAAATCCTCTAGTAACCCTCACAAAACCTCACCTTTTGAAATCCTTTAGAAAGAACAAGAAAAGCTTTCAGTTGACATGAGAATTTGTGTAAGTTTGAACGTAGGATTCAAACAACTAGCCATTGAGAAGACTAACACTGAAACGCAAACTGTAAAAGTGTTAACAGAGTACAACTACCTAACTTTACAAAGTGGAAACCTTTATTTCTTCTGTAGTAGCATATGACCAAGGCCAAGGAAGAATCAGTCCAGGACCAAGAATGTAAAGATGTTAGTTTGTGACGACTCCTGGATGAGTGTTTAGGACTAGAACATGAGGTGGAATACGAACAAACTGAAGCTGTCAAAACCAAAAGTCCCTTATGTCAGATCTTTACTGACTAAAGCTATTCTCAAATAAGCAGAGCCTTTAAAGATATGCCCACATCAAAGGATGTTGTGGGAGTCCATTAATGTCTGATGACGGCTAGTTGTCATGCCAGATTCAGATCTATCACAAGCCTATGAACAGGAGTGGCCAGGAATTGTTCAACAATTTTTTTTGTTGTTGGAAAATGCCAGTTCATTGCAATCCATGCTTTCCTTGGAAACATGGGCTTTAATCAGGCCTGCCAGGCTCTCCTGGCTCTTATACTGTGAGATGGGATCTTGCTGGTGAGGACCCAGCCTTTACCTGCTGTACTTTCAGGTGGGACTCCTAGCACTTAGAGAGCAACCATCCCTCACTGATCCCTGACATATAGCTCAGGTGGGGGCCACGGGCAAAAGCCTCAGCTTAAAAGCGACTACCAAGAGAAGGGGGAGGGGCGGGGGTGTGAGGCATTGCTAAGGCTTGATCTAGGTTTCTTCACAGCAACTGCCCCTCAGTGAAGCAACTGTCCTCAAGGTCACCCATTGCATTCTCTTTGAGGTGGCCTGGGACCTGCAGCCAAACCCCTAGGAGCAGGCTGGGGTGAAAGGTGTATGCAGGGTCCCGATACATGTCCAGCTGGAGTGCAGGAGATGTAATTTTAAGTAGAACACAGGCCTGAACCTAGATTTTCTTAGAAAAGTCCCCTAATCACTAGGTTTTGGTGATTGTGGGATTAGTCTACTAAGTCTAATCATAAGTACGTGACATTCAACAAGTACAAAGAACTTCTTGAAAAAAGTCTTGTTGGAAGAATTCACTCCTGTGTTCATCTCCAGAACTCCAAAATATACTGACACTCTAGTGCTGTGATGTGAAAAAGAGAACAGATTTTCTGATAAGCCACTGCTGAAAGCAGATACACTTAACAGAGCACACCTTTCACAGTGCAACGTTGGTATTTTCTGAGAATTGGGAGAAGAGTCTATCAGCATGCCACGGTCCCTTTCTGTTTCCAAAAAAGAGGTCCAATACAGTCTTGCAATACATGAGATAGGACTTGGTGGCTGTCTTCCAAGAAGCAGATGATGTTCTGGGCTAAGTCAGATTGCAAGAAGCAAATACTGAAATTACTATTAGAGGATTGTGGACTGTATGCGCAAGTGTTAAGTGTGCAAAAACCATGATGAATTTACAGCAGAGAGTGAGTCAGGTCTGTTCATTTTAATGACAGGATAGTCACAATCAATTGCTACTTTTATTTCTGGGAAGACAATTTGGCAAGGAATGTGATCAGGAAATTGAAGGCATGCTATCTTCAGAGAATGAGCCACAGTACACTTCATGACAATTCAGACAATTGACTGCCAAATAACAGGAGAGCAGAGCCAGCACTGAAGAAACAAAGAGACTGATGGAAAAGGTGAAACAAGCAGGGATGATGTTACCTGGCTATGCTTAACCATTGCAACCCCTCTTTCCATGCTCCTGAGCATGGAAATTTAGAGCAAAGATTGATGAGGTAGAGACTAAATTATGCTTCTCATACGGGCTCTCATACATATTTGCTTCTGTTTAGCACAAAAAATAATGAACAGCAGAAGCAGCTGAGGAAATGCTTGTAAATAGACTAAATGCTGCAGAAGAGCTAGCTATTCATGTCTAGGACTTACAAGTGAGCAGACCTCAGCACAGTTAAGAACAACTGCAAAAGCAATTTCAAAAGTCAAGGCTCCATACCACATGTACCGTTGACCACAGAAGATCTCTATTGGCCATCAGAGGTCAGATCAGCTCTGAATAATGTTCTAAGCAGTCATATAGAAGCTGCAGATGTACAGTATGCCCACATCAACAGGCAAGCAACCCATGACCTAAAGGGCACATAAATATTGTCTAAGGTATCACTGTATTGTTCAAGATAAGAGAGTCAGGAACTACGTGAAAAACAGGCCAGCCATCATACAAGGCTGGAATGCCACAAAAGTAGAAGAAAGTCCCTTACCAATAACATAAACAAAAAGTGGCATTCTGGTTTGATTACTATCATGTTTGAAGGTTATGAATCCCAGCAGACTTCAAAGGTGTTATGATAGAGATTACAGATCAGGTTTGGATATTGTTTTAACTGCTACAGTAGCATTTAATTTACAGAGTGACTGTTTCACATCCAGTGAAATTTCAGGTGTATTTCCAGTGTATTTCACATTCACATTCTTACTTGGAAGCAAGAAGAACTGAAAACCTCAGTGCCTGAGTTACCAGACCTTAGTTCCTATGTCAGCTATGTATTGAAATCTCCAAATCCCCTTTAAAAATCTTGAGCCTTTCCCCTGAAGTGGTGCCACTGAAGTTGGAAAATATATAAAAGACGTAACAGGAGCAAAAATACCTAGAAACAAAAAGCGAAAAAACACAACTGAAGGGGCTTTAGGACATCTCCACACTGCTGGCAGATGTGACACAAAACTTAGGGGTGATCTGCAGCCACCTAGAGCCACAGCTGAAGACAAAAGAAAACACAAAACCAAACAGAGAACACAAGCATGATCCTGATTAATGATGATCAAGTCAACTCAGTACAAAACAGTATTAATAAAATGTCCCTAAATCTTGCTTCCAACTTCAGGTCTGTCTCCTTGGTGAGATGACAGACATGATAGACTCCTGAAAGGACACAGAAAAGCAGAGATTCAATGCCAAATGATTTTTTTCCCTACTTTTATATATATCATCAGAAAGTTTGAATTGCAAAAACTAGAGTAGAAAGGCTTACTTTGTGAAATCTTGATAGTGAAACTTTTGCCATTTTTTAGTCACTTTTTAAATAAATAGTCTTAAATACAGCTAATAATTACTGTTCTTTTGAAAATATAAAGTCATTTGGAGGAGCAATGGAGATATTGAATTCAGTATTGTGGAAAAACATGATAATGTGGGCAGTGGATGGTTGGTATTATATTTCATTCTTTCTTTAGAAATCTTATGCACCTTTTACAATATTTCTGGTTTTATTGCTTTTGTTTCCTCTTCAATACATCGACATTTATAGATTTTTTTTTCTCAGTGCAAAAGGAAAGTTGATGTGATTGATTATTGCCTGAGTTACCAAGTATTTGTTCATTAAATTGTTTTCCACTTTAAAGATGTGTAAGTAGCAAAGTAACAGATGCATTCCTATGCTGCTGACTAATTGACCAAATACAATAACAAAAATATTGTCAAAACTCTTTTTCACTCAAAATGGGAAACATTTGTAGTGTCATTGCCGTTATCCAGTAATACGAAGGAAGAAAGTCTGTGCTCTCATATTGCAGAAGTGCTTAATCTCTTGACTATTGTGGAAGCAGAAAGTTAGTAAAAGAGCTGGTCTGCATTTTAGAGCGGTGCTAAAACAATTTGGAGCTGTAAGCAGAATATTATGTAAGTATCCCTACTGGTTCTATGTCTGGAGAGATGCCTTTCCTTTTATTTTTCACCTAAGGGAGCCATCAGTTTGTCTCAGAAATACCTCAGCAGCTGGCATGTGTGTGCATGGCTGGGTAGTGCATGCCGACTGTCCATCTTTGCAATGCAAAAGAAGGTCCATTTTGGGTAGATGTCAGCAAAAGTCTAGAATTTTAAGGCATCCTCTGAGATGCATAGTGTAATTCACATATTCCTCAAATAGACTTTCAGGCAGAATATGGTATGTTTCACTGGTAGAAAACATTCCGCACACACAAACTTCCCCCCAAAATATCTTTTTTGGTAAAAAAAATAAATTGTTCATCAAAAATCAAAATTTTCTTTTCAGAATCTTTCTCCCCTCTCTGTTCACCCCCAAGTTATAAATCAAATACCTTTTAACCCTACTCTCTTCTGTGGGTGATGTGCCTGTATTGCACATCCTATGAATTACTCTGTTAATCCCTATTTGCTAAAATTATGGTTATTGAAGTAGAAAAAATAATCTATTTTTCTCAGTTGCTGAATGCACTATGCTCAGTTTATGGTTCCAATCAGGTTTTGCTTTTGTTCATTCTAGCTCTTTCCACTGTTTATAAATAATAAAAATGCTTTCCTAGATGAAAACTTGAACTGTTAAAATATACGATTTTACAAAATGGAGTTTGAGATGTGGGGTCTTTGTGCAAATCAAGAATGGTCTTCCCTTTTGACAGATTTTTTCAATTATTGATTCTCCTTTGGTTTTAAATTGTAGAAAAAATAACTTCCACTTCTGAAATAAAAATTGGTTTCATGACCCGTTATGACCATCTTTGAGCAAATTTAGGTTTTGTGACAGAGTATTGGCTGATTCATGACTGATTAGAAAAGTAAGGAGGTATCAGTTGGCTGTCTTGAATAAGATAAGACTTGATTTTTTTTTTTTTTGGCTCATGCTGGCCAATGCTCAAAAGGGAATTCATGTTAGTATTGAAGTGGATGCATGGAAAAAACATCTTGTATAACCCACTTTCTACTGATCCCAGCTCTTTTCCCTTGAAAAAAAGAAAATGTGCCTGAACTAAGGTTGCCAGTCTTGCCATATCCATGATACTGGCAGGAAAATGCTCTCAGTAGTGGATGCATCGCCCACTTCTTTTCCACTGAAGGTGAAATTAATCCCGTTCAAAAATGTTGTCTAGCAGCAGCAAACTGTGGCTGCTGCTGTTGCTGTTTTATTGACTGTTAAGACACCTTTGAGTATGGTTGAGAGAGTGGGGAAAAAATAGAAACATTATTGCGTAATCAATTTACTGTGTTGCAAGGTGATAATAGAATTGTAACTTACAGCAGCATTTTGTTCTCACAAATCATAAATGTTTCTTAAAGGAACAAACAGCCCACAGACACTTTTATGATCTGAAATATAACTTTTAAATTCCTTAGTGCTTCATTTTAAGCATGTGTACTTCCCTGTTAGCTCTGAGTGACTGACAGATCTAACTACGTTGATTGCTTGTCCTCAGTATATACTGCTTCCTGGGGCTAATATCCTTCCTGATACGCCCTGTCAACTTTTGAGTTAGATCGACTTGGGATATGGATCTCCCTTATCTCTACCTATCAGATAATTAATTAACCTCTCTGGTAAGCTTTGTATTCTTCTCAATCTTTGATGGATCTTATAGTTTATCTGAATTGCAATTCATTAATATTGCAGACCCTTTGGTTAAGATTGTGTCCTCGGGGCTCCAAGGTTTTTCTTGCACAGTGTATGCAGGAAAAGAAATACGATCCTGTTTTTCAAATCAGCAAGTAGTGAATCAATGTTCTTGTCTTTTCTTGCATGCTTACTCCCTAATTTCCTTTTCTCTTTACTGCAGCTATTGATGCCTGTAACTTTGTTATGCTTGCCTGTTTTTCTCCTACTGTTCTGTTTAGTTTGACTCTCCTGTAGAAAATGTTCTCAGAACATTAGGTATTTTTATATAATTTTGTTATCTTTTTATCAGAGTTTTGTGTCCTCTGCATAGGAGTTGAAAGCCTGAACTGCTATAGTCTTTTGGATTGATGCTTGTTGCAGGCTGGAATTTAGGTATGTGTACTGAGAAGAATGAGGTGACAATTTAGACGAATTTTCCAGCAGAGATTAATGACCCGTAAAGCACAAACTTTGCCATTGCATTTTAATGGTTTGAAGTCAATTTGGGGACGATTCTTAGTCTTGTAAGCCTGTTCTGCCAGATCCTTTCTCACCTGAATTTCTGTTTACATAGTGATAGGAATAGACATAAATGTCAGACACTATTCTCCGAGAGGTCAGAGCAGGGTGTCTATCAATTTTGAAAAATAAGTATCTGATGCCTACTCACTTGAAAGACGCCTACATTTTTATTGATGTAAAAAAGACTGTGCTTTTTCACTTTTTCCATATTTGTAAGTTGTGTTCACTTTCTCAGCTGTTAACAAGAAAGTTGTCATCTTATGACAAAAATTCACCTGCTGGAATTTTCTAGCTCGATTGAAACTAGAAATACAATCGAGTGGTACCAGTGACCTTCTGCCTGGGCTGAACTTGGTGGCCACATGAGCCCCAGTGGTTCTCAGTGGGCCTAGCATTTCCACTGAAGGAAAATCAGATGGTCCACACTCACCTGTGAGCACTGTTTCAGACCCAATGATTCCAACTCTTATCCTGCTATCTCTGGACACAGCTGTAAGTGTTTCAAGAAAAGTAGGTAACCTTTTCTTGTGCTAAAGGAATGGTGGCAGAAGCTTTGCTAAAAGCTTGAAGAACTTCTCTCTTCTTCTTAAAATGTCTGTGTGTTTTAGCAGTTGTCAAACCCTTGATTCACACTGTTTAATTTAACAGCGGGGCAGAGTTTCCAGACCATCTACTGGTATGCAGTGGTATCAGTAGATGGCCAGGAATTTCAACTACCATGAATACCTACAATTGCAGCCCACTTAATATTATCTATATTCTTATGAGGAATGTAATGTTCCCAATTAAGTTTAGCATTTACACTCACTGTGTAATATGGCCTACTATTCACATTCAAAATTCTTCAGAAGTAATAAACCTGGATTGTACATTAAAATGTGATATGACTCCCAGCTGTATGCTGCCTATTTTTTTGACACTTGGCACCACACATTATTTTCCACTGGTTCAGATGACAGAGCCCATCTGAGGCAAAATGAAACAATTTCCAACTGGTGGGCTTGATAGTGCAGGTGACATTAAATAATTAACAAGTTCTCTTTCAGAACCATGCCTCATGCTTTAATTAATATCGCTTCTTAAAATAAGAAGTTGTTTACCATTGCTGCTTCTGCAAGCTGATTGCTGCTTGCAAAAAGCATCTGAGACATGACTATGCCCAGGGGATTGCTTTCACTTCATTGTTTATAATAACTACAAAAAAAGAGCTGCAAAAGCTCATCTCGCCATGAGGCATCCTGACAATCTGCCAGTTTAGTCACCAATAATGAGACTGGCACAAGCAATAAGCTCAGTGCTAATCTAATGAGGGCCTGTTTCAATCGCCCATTGATATTACAGCAGCTGCTAAGCACCCGATGTTTAGGACATAGAAACAAGAGGTATGCCTCCAATCAGTTGAAGGATAATTACCCCCTCAATATGCCTTTACTCCTGTCCAGAAGCTGTATCACCTTTTTTTTTTTTAATTTCCATCCCCCCTCTCAGAGAGCTGATCCAGGCCAGCCCTGCTCAGGCAACAGGCGCAAATCGAATGGGCTCCATGGGCCATGGAGAAGGCTGGAGAAGAGGCTGAGCTGGAGTTGGAGCAGGAGCTGATGCGGAGCTGAATGCACATGTGATTTACCGAGCTGCCCGTGCCGAGACTGGGTGATGTCACTTCCGTCGCTTAGTTCCTGCAGTGAATGCAATTATGAACAGATGGGCAAATGACACAATTCCACTGCTAATGAACTTCCCTACTGGGGAAGAGGACAGTGCATTACCCTTTTGTACTTCAGACTCTTAATTATCATTCTTAGGGTTTGGTACGGTGTTTTGTGTTTTGTTCACCCCTCCTCCCCCAGCTTAATTATTACACATCTTTGAATTTTAAATTCTTTTGGAGATGGTTAACTAGTTCCTGCCTAGTCAGGAAAGTTCTGGTGAAGCAGCAGAACAAAGGGGTTTTCTTTCTAAATAGAAACAATAATATTTAAATGCACAGCTTAAGAGAACAAGAAATCTGTGCTGGCCTGAGTTCTTAAATGCCATTTTCTTCTTTCCTCAGTTCCTACTGCTCTCCTTTCCAACAAGTTTTCTCAAAGCAGCCTTTGCAGACTACGAATGCGTAGTAGTGTGGTTCATACACCAGTTTAGCCATGTCTGGAGGAACGAGTAGGAAGCAACTGATTCGGAAAGGATTAAATAACATTTCTATTAAGCCAATGCACACGCAAAATGAAACCCAGAAAAGGTTTATGCTCAGGTTTTAGATTTTATATATCACAGAACTGAACTGATAAAAATGCTTTCTGTATATATATCAGCATCAGCATGTCATGAAAGGAGTGATGCTAAGCATCTAATTATAGACCTCTTTTCCCCTGTCTTCAGAAATAATGTTGAAAGGGAAAATGGGACATCTTACACTTCAGAGAAAAAAATGTCAATAGTTCCATTATCCTAGTTTGCATTTCTTCTTCATTTTGAAAAGGCATGGCCATCTTTCAGGTAAGCAATTTGGATGGAGTGTATCTGTAGTCCAGTGTGTGATAATATCCTAATGCAAATTTGAAAAGAGAATATTAACTTTGGAGATTCAGACAGTAGATTGTTGTTTCTCTGCATTGTTACTTGTCAGAATTGTAAAGTATATAACTGGATTTCTAAATTTCCCACTATTGGCATGGCAGCACTGATATATAAATCTCTTCTCTGGTCATCTTTTAATCTTATACTGTTATTATGCAGCTAGTGACTTGGCCTAACTTTGATCTCTTATCTGAGACATCTAAGTAAGAAAGTTGATCTCTCCAGATTATTCCCTCTTAGTCACAGCGAGAGGGAGAGTGAATCTTCCACAGAGTATTTCAGAGCACTTAAGTTAGACATCTTAAATGTAAACACTATCAGTGACTTCATAAGGAAGGAAAAAAAAGGTCTGTTATGTCATAATGGAGACTGTAAATGACTCTTTAATAGTGAGAAGCAATTGGAAGAGTTAATGTCCTAATACGTTATACAACTGCAATGAATTTTAAAAGGCTTAAAAAGAGGAGGAGGGGAGAAATAACCCTTGAGCTGTAGCTGCTAATGTTGGACTCACTCTTGTGAAACCATTGAGTTTTGGTGCTGTAACTTTCCAGGAGCACAAAGAGGCTTACATATTCAAAGTACCACAAACTGTTAATGGTTTCCACTGAAACAGATGGCAACATTATGATCATTTTTGCAATTAGTGCTGACTGGAGATTGTTCTTGAGGCTGCAGTCATAGCTCTCCATCTCCTCTGTTACCACAGTATTATCCAGTAACAGAATTTATTTTTTAAATTTCTGATAACCCCTTCTTCCCCAAGCTGTTGAAAATGCCTAATATATTTGGAGATGGTATGAATTGCCTTCTGCTACTTGCATGCCAAGGGTCTTGAAAATTAAGACGTGTCTTTCTCCTGTGACCCTGAAATTTACAGTAAGATGTGATCTCCTTTTTCTCCTAAATGATAAAATTGGTGATTAGAAAGCTAAGAACATCTTATAGATACTCTTTCTGGAACAAACTATATGGCTGCATAAGTCTGGCACAATTGCACTTCTGATTTACTGAATAAATGAGTATTTTCTGTCCATTTATTTGGGTTTCTCACCACTCTTTTCATTCCCAGCTAATCTGAGTAGGTATTTTCTTTTTTTTTTTGACCAAGTGTGATGCTCTCACATGCATCGCACAGATTGAAATTGTCTTCTTTGTAACCCTTTTTCTCATGTCCAGCAAACTCTGTATGGATCAGAGACCTGCAGCAAAGAAGTCTGCAATGCCTTTGAAAAGGAATATAATCATGGTGAAAGTGGCGAAAACCTTTTCCCTCTTGGAAGCAGTATGATGTGAGATGGGAAGTGAGTGAATTGTTTTGTAATGAATCTATGTGGAAATAGAATCAGTGCCACCATCCTCCAAACAGCAGTGAAATGCCTTGTGTCGTTAAAGGGAGATGTGCAGGAAGCAGGCAGGACTAGTCTGCAGATTGGTAGCACAACTTCTGCCATTAGAATTAATAAGCTGAAGATAAAGCAGCTCAAAGGGAAGTTTTCCAGAATAGCTGGAGAATGATCAACCACTACTGAGAATAAAATAAAGAAGCAAAGGGATTCTGGAGCACCTTTACATTGGCCCAGCTGGGGTTACAGCCAGTTAACTGTGTTAGTCAGCTGCCATATATCATCCCCATCCCCACATCCCCTGCCACACTACACACATGAATGCCCAGAGCAGGCAGTGGGGGAAACTGTGGTTCTCTCCCAGAAGGAGCTGGGCTCAGGTGCCAAGGACATGCTGAGATGAGCAGGAGCTGGAACCAGAAACCCTCCAAGGGGCAGCATCTCACCAGTCTGTCAACTGGTTCCTCCTCCCCAAGCATTGTGTGGGACATCCCATGCCAGGACAGTCCTGTGGTTGCTCTGCCCTGAGCTCAGCATCCAGAGGACCATGACATTGATCTAGGACTCTCTGCCCCAGCAAAAGAAAGATTTTGGCAGTTGAGTTGCAGTGTTTCCCAGTTCAGTATTTAGTGGTAACTTGGACCTAGGAGCCAGGCCTTCCAGAGAAAGAAGATAGTGCTGATGGGCTGCACGTTGCCACTGTGAGAAGCAATTGCTCCTCCAACAGTCTGCTGTATTTTGGAAGGCATACCTTCCAAATGTAGAATGGAAAATAGCACAGAATGGAAAACCTGGCAGAATTCTGAGATGTCTCATTAAAAAGTGAAGAAGTTTTGTGAAATCCAGTTTCTTACAAAACCCGAAGGTGAACAGTTTAAAGTGACAGGTTAGCAGAGTTCAAATGTTTGTTTTTCCAAGGGTGGAAAAAGTATTACATTGTACAGATGTAAATGGAACTTGGAATATTTCATAGAGTCATATCACAATAATAAGCTGATAATTGTGCAGTTTTTCTTGATATATAACTTCTTGTAGTGTGAAAATACTTCCCCCCCCTCCCCACCCCATATTAGTGTAAATTGTTGAATTACTTTGCTGTGTAGATTAAGTCTTTGTTTCCTGGGAATTGTTCTAATAAAATAGATAATTTATAACGATGTTACAAAATGATTTTACCATACAGGAGCCATAGCAAGAGGTAATCATGCTGCATGTTTGTAAACAACCGATATTTTAATAACAGGAAAAAGGTTTTAAGAGGATTTTATTATTACTGCAAGAGAACAACTGAGATTTAATCTACAGTAGTGACTATCAAATCTTGTAAATTTCAGAGTGAAAAAAGGTCACAGATACTCTTTCCAGCTGAGCATCACTGAAATGATAAAAGACGCAATGCATCGAACTCTACCATATATCTTGAAGATATCTGTTGAAGTTTCAAATTTAACAGTTTCCGGTTTTCAGGAAACATACTCATCTGGGGCTAAAAATTATATCTTGTTCAGTTCTATTTTTGCTAAGTAAAAAGTATGTTAGCTAAAATAAAGTCAATAAAAACACTTCACAGCTAGAAATCTCATATGGGCCATGAAGGCCTATTGTGACAACCATACAAAATGCCAGTAAAGGTTTATCTTAGTATTTAACTTCAGAAATCTAAGTGTAAATCAAACTTTAGATCAGACAGTTGCACTTTAAGTGAGACAAATAGAGTATTTGGAAAGATAGATCAAAATATCCAGAGGAAATTTGTTTTGGTTATTGCATTCATAAATATTTAAACTCTTACATGGATTATGATAAGAAGTTTGGGGGATGCACAAGAAATCTCATTAACATTTGCCTTTTTTTCTCTTAGGAGAGGCTAGCTAAAGAACCTTTTGTTTAGTCTGGGTATGATCTGATCACTGATAGTGTACATAGGAACAATATGTACTTTATATAGTATACTTAGAATCATATGCGTTTATATAACATATACACTAATAGGGCTTTCCATTTAAATAAAATCAACTAAATAAATCTTGAGCTGGCGTATGAGAAGGGCAAACACAAATGAAAATGCGGAAAAGGGTCCCTAGAGAAACAACATGTAATCACTTTGTATTAAGTTCATTCATCTGTACAATAGGTGAATTTATATCTACCACATAACATTGTGATGCTCTTTTTATTAATATTTGTAAGAAGCTGTGACAGTCTCTAATTAAAGAAGTATGCAAGTACCTGGTGGTGTTACTTATCCGTCAACAATTTACATTTGTAAGGATTCCATTTTCCCCTTCCTCCTTGAAATGGTGTCTTATTTATGACAAAAAAAAAAAAAAAAAGATCTGAATGCCAGGAAGTCACCTAGCTTACCTCTCCAGGTGACAAAACAATCTGCTTTTTCCATGTCCAACAAGACAATGTTGCCCAGTTTATTGTTACAGATGCTACAATCTCTCCAGCAAATTTGCTACAGCGATTATCTAGCCTTACCATTAGAATCTTATTCTTAATATCTGAATAGTCATTGCTTCAAAAAAGAGGATTTTCTTCTTCCTTCCTCGTTCTCAGCCTTCTTCTAGGCTATCCTGCCCTTGTTTCTTCCATTTTCCCTTGTGGACCATTTTCACAGTACCTCTAATCATTATGATTGCTCTCCATTGGGGTCTATCCAGTTGGTCAGCATCTTTCTTGAAGTGAAGTCTCCAAAATTGGAGGTGAAATTTTAGTAGAGATTTTATTATACAAGCTAAAGCAATAAGATTGCTTCATGTACAGTCTTGCTGCCTGTCTTCTTGTATATATACCCTAGGTGTGATTGCTTGGGATGACATTATTGACTCATATTCAGCTTGTAATGGACCCTAAGGTCCAAAGTATTTTACAGGACTTCTACCCAGCCAGTTGTTGCACATGCAGCATTTGCAGCTGATTATTCCTGTCTAAGTGTAGTATGCTGTATTTCAACCTCAATATTTCTTAATAAGAAAACACTGCAAGACAGAAAATTTCAGTTCTGAGAAAAGGTCAGATATCCCTTTTCTTGTATATTAATAGGTTTTTCTGTCAGTTAGCACATACTACTTTCTTTCATTACTTTTGCCAATGGAAACATTATTCCATACATTTATTAACTCCAAAAAGACTTCACTAAATAAAAATATTGAGTATTAAGGTCATCATTCAAACACTAATAATCTTCAGACTGCTCAAAGAAGAAAGCTTGGCCAAAAGGGAGCAGTACAGACAGAGGTATTTGCGTGCTCTTGTATCTGTATCTTAATTTAATGCGGTCCCTGTGGTCCCTTCCAACCCAAACTATTTATGATTCTATGATTAAGTGAGCAAATTACTCTTTATGAACCGTTTTCCACTTCTTTTGACTTTTCAAAAGAGCTGGACTCAGTTTTGTACACATCCAGCTTGAAGTGCTACTTATCTTTCCTTAAGATTGAAGTAACTAACTAGAGTGTTGTAAAATTACAGAAATGAACTGGTTGCAAAGGAGAGATTTGTCACACAGCCTTTAAAACAACAGCTCTTGTACAATATATTGTATAATCTAATTTTGTTTATTGTTAGTAGATAGTAGGAGACTAATAGTGCTAGAAAAAGAAACATAATATATAGTGTTAAAGAAACATTTTTAACAATTTGGCCTCATCTTTGGTTAGCCGGGAAAAAACACAGAAACATTACACTGGTTAGCTATTTTTACATGGAAAATACATCCATTAAGCCTACCATGTGAGACACTGATGTAACCAGAGCAGTCAATCAAAGATGAAATGGAGCTGTACAATGAAAGAATTAATTCAGACACTAATAGACAAGAGGAAAAAAGCTTACATCCTGAAGTAGGAGATTACAAGCCATAGCAACATAAACAAACACTTCTTGATGCATTTATTTTCCAGTTATATCAGGTTATTTACCAAACAGTGAAGCAGATGAGGATATAGATTACCTCGTATTTGGCTTATTTTCAGAACGACTCTTTTGTTGTGGATGATTTCTCTTCCAAATGGCACTCTTTGCTGACAGAAATGATGCACAATCCCGTCATCATGCACATATACACGGTTAGCAGACTCTTCACTGCTCGTCTTTTGTTCTGTTATAAATATAGTGCATTTGAATAAACTGGAGTGAGGAAAAGAACCCTAATATTATGCTTTGCTCTGAATAGTGCTGGTGATACCCTGAAAGAACTTCTCTCAGTCTGCATTCTTTACTTTTTTAAAAAGGCCATCTCCCATGGGAACTCTGTTCTTAAATTTCACACAGTCCTGGAGAGATGAAGTAGTAATCAAGTTTGTGTGTGCTTGTCAGATGCATTACTATGTTTCACTAATTTTAAAAAATGAGATTTAATTTTGTAAAGTTTGTTCCGCGGTGAATGGAAAGAATCGATGTTGATTATGAAGAAACTAAAGGAACTTTAGTTTCAAGGAGACATGATACTTCCTAGAGAAACCGAGAAACATGACTGTGTTGTCTTTGGCTGGTCTAAAGAGGAATGGGCTTATCACTAGACTAAGAATTCTGGAGATGTGATATCTGCTGGAATGTGATGGAAATTAATGTATCAGAAAATGCACTCAGAACAGTAAACATTCAAGATCATGACAAAAACTTCTCATCTTTTCTTTGTAAGCCACATATATTGGACTATTTATGAAAAACAAACTGGCGCTTTAATATATACATGAGGTCTTGGTCTTGATCTCCTTTTTTAACTGACCATAGCCTTGTTTCTGTGATCCTACCCTTCTAAAGCAAACAGAAGCATAATTATCAGCTGCAGTTGCTGTACAGCCAAATAAATTTAGAACTCTGACTTTAAATAAAAAAATACTCCAGAGAATTTTGTGCAAAATTGTTAACTTATTCATCTACACTTTTTGTAATATTACATCTCTTGTGTTTCTTTTTAATATTAAAGAAACTGTAACTGTCTTGGGATATGTGATAGTAAGCAATTTTTGTTCTATGATCTCAGTTAGGCTAAATACTAAGTATGTGCATGGTTTAATCTCCAGGGGAGTTCCATTCCACTGATTTGTTCACTCAAGGTCTTTATTACTTTATTGCCCTTAAAACTCTGCTTGTCATCTCAGGAGCTAGATATTCCATTACATGTGGCAGGACTGCATAACCATCACAATATGTAGTCTTTCCTCTTTTTCAACTAATCCAGTGTCACTAAATTTTTGTTTCTCTGTAGGTACAATGGAATTACTCATGAATTTTGAAGTTGGAATGCTGCGATATTAGAAATACAATGCTTTACCTTATCTAATGCAACTGGAGAATAAAGGTTTATTTGCCCCAGTTTTCAATTCTGCAACAAACTCTCTCCCATTGTATATGTTTTAATGGTAGCCCAGTTAGAAAGAACAAGAACGCGTGGTTTCTAGCGTAGTCATAACACATGGCATCAACAGAATTAATATCCTTGGAAATGTAAGTCTCATAGGAGTACAATATGTTTGCTTTTCCGCATGGTCAAGTTTGCTATATTTAAAGTTTAAGTGTAAGCTGCCTATATATATATATGTTTATACATTAAATACATATACACTCTTTACACACACTATATATAATCACACATTAAACGTATACACACATTTATACACTTTTAAAATATATTTATTGTATATGTTTATATACATATAAAAACATGTGTATATGTTTAGGCCTGCTTTTCATTAGGCAATTCAACTACATCTTTTTTGTTTTTGTTGATCTTATATTCACTGCCAGTAGTCAGTATAGCGTATAGTCTAGCGTACTAGAACAAATCGTTACGCATTTTGTTACTTTTTAGCATTAAGAAATACATTATACTAAGTAAAACCTGACACAGTTCTAGATCTAACGTTCTATGTCATCCCTTCCCCATAGATCAGTAGCACACTTCTTGCAGGTCTCTGAAAGGATTATGTGAAAAATAAGAAGTTCCTTCCAAGCTCTGCAGGAAGTTTATGGTGTTATGTTGGGTGAGGCATGTAAACATGGACAGTTTTCCTGTGTCTGGGTTAAATATCATTTTCCTTCTTGCAGTCCTCAGTTCTGGTTTCCTCTCCAGCTGGGTGGCAGCCATCCTTTTCCTCAGATCACTCACACAATGCCCTATGGCAACAGTGCAGCTCTCTCATGCAGGAGGCTGAGGAGAAATCCTCAGATGAGGTTGCCATGGCAAGAGGCAGTCCCTGCCTTGTACTGTTTACACTGCATTGTGAATGCCATGCGCAAGCTCCACTTTTTATCTTCATTTGTATAATCAGTGATTAATTTACTGTGACTTAATTCTCAACAATGTATTTAGACTTTGCACACTTCATTTAAAGGCTATGCCTTTTTTATGTTCAAATCCATGTAAAGATATCTGCAGGGAAAGGGAAAACTTAAAGGCATCTTTCTCATTAGTGACAGGGGTATAGGATAGAAGAAGGGCTATATATTTTTTTTTCCTGTGGGCATTAAATCTCTCTATGAGCAGAGCATTTTCTAAACATCTGCACTATAAAATATCATACAGCAAAATTTAACCAGGTGATCAGGAGTCAAAGGCAATTGTAGCTACAGCAAGTCCTGTCAGACTGCTGTTTTGTATCAATGGATTTGGGAGCCTTCCTGTGGACTGATGGAGGGCCTGGTTGTACCCCAAGGTGACACAATATCCAGAAGGAAAGAGAAGAATGAAACTGACTGCATCACTAGGCAGAAGGGCCTGGCTTTCAGCTGATGAAGCAGCACTGACAGGCCTACAGAGATGTGTTTGCTACTTTTGTACATGAAGGTGAGGTACCAGGAGGGTTGTTGATGACAGGAATCGAGTAGAGGGGCATTTTTCTTGTAGGTAAGACTAGTAGCAGAGGCTACCCTTGATATCTAGGGAGAGTTAGAGTTAGCAGAGCTCAGTGTGGTCAACATCACTGCAGAGAGAAAAAAAGAAGAACTTTAGGATTCATACTGAAAGATTCAAAAAGGAGGAAATCTAAGAATTAAGCATCTTGTTTAAAAATCAGTAAACTAAAAAAAAAACCCAACCACTTTATTAGCTCACCTGTTGGATCAGCATGATATTTCACTTCTACACTTTCTGGCCCATGCACTAGTCTTTATAATGTTTAGAGCAAAGAGATCACAGCCCTGCTAGAGGCAGCTCTTCTGGCAACAGAAGAGCTTCTAACATGATCTCAGTTGCAAGGAGGGAATTCACTTATAGCTTGCCTCCATTGCCCCCCTAGTCAGATGACACCAACAAGTATTGCACATTAGAATAACTTTTCTAGTTTTTTTGCAGTTTTTTGCTGACAGTTTTATGTTAGGATCTTTATCAAATGGTAGTGCTTTACAGTCTTATTAAATTAAAAGGGACTTATGGTGTTTTACACATGAAAAAGTACTGAGAGTTACCAGTAAAATGAAAATTTCTGAATGCAATATTTTACAGTATATGTTATAGATGTTCACCTCTCTCTATACTTACAAAGGGAGTAGCTTTCTGTTGTACTGTCCTATATAAAATGAGGAAATGCGTAATTGGATTTGCCACGGTGACTATAGGATGAAGGTGACAAAACTATTCAGACCAGAAACCATATGCAGTCTTCAGCACTAGAGAAAGAGAGAGACAGTTTTGTTGGTATCAAAACAACAAAAGACAACTGAGTATCTTAAGTTCGACATCTAGTACATCTGGTTACAATTTTCCTTCCCCCCTCCCTTCTGAATCTGAGATTCTTATGGAATGGAAAAAAGCCACAGCTGCAAAAACAAATACTGGGTAAAGAACAGGGAAACACTTAAAAATCCTGTTGGTTTTATTTCCTGCCCATTTCTTCTTCCCAGTTCATTTTCATGAGTAAAAATGACACTGCTGTAATTCTCAGTTTTTCAACACCTATTTATTGCTTTAAGCAGATCATTTCTGTAATATTTACTTAGCAAGCAGTATAAATAGCTAAAACCAACCAAATTTTCTTTCTCTGATCATCAAGAATCATAGAATCATTTAGGCTGGAAAAGATCCTTAAGATCATAGAGTCCAACCGTTAACCCAGTACTGCCAAGTCCACCACTAAACCATGTCCCTAAGTGCCACATTTACACTTCTTTTAAATACCTCCAGGGATGGGAACTCCACCACTTCCATGGACAGACTGATCCAATGTGTGATAACCCTTTTGGTGAAGAAATTTTTCCTAATATCCAGCCTAAACCTTCCCTGGCACAACATGAGGCCATTTCCTCTTGCCCTATCATTTGTTACCTGGGAGAAGAGACCAAGACCCCCCTCACTACAATGTCCTTTCAGGTAGTTGTAGAGAGCGACAAGGTCTCCCCTCAGTCTCCTTTTTTCCAAGCTAAACAACTGCGGTTCCCCTCAGCTGCTCCTCATAAGATTTGTGCTCTAGACCCTTCACCAGTTTTGTTACCCTTCTTTGGACTCACTCCAGCACCTTAATGTCTTTCTTGTAGTGAGGGGCCCAAAACTGAACAGAATGCCAAGTACAGAGGGATGATCACTTCCCTAGTCCTGCTGGCCGCACTATTTCTGATACAAGTCAGGGTGCTGTTGGCCTTCTTGGCCACCTGGGCACACTGCTGGCTCATATTCAGCCAGCTATCGACCAACACCCCCAGGTCCTTTTCTGCCAGGTAGCTTTCCAGCCACTCTTCCCCAAGCCTGTAGTGTTGCATAGGGTTGTTGTGACCCAAGTCGCAGGACCCAGCACTTAGCCTTGTTAAACCTCATACAGTTGGCCTCAGGCCATTGATCCAACCTGTCGAGATCCCTCTGCAGAGCCTTCCTACCCTCCAGCAGATCAATACTCCTGCCCAACCTGGTGTCATCTGTGAATTTACTGAGAGTGCACTCGATCCCCTCGTCCAGATCATTGGTAAAGATATTAAAGAGAACTGGCCCCAATACTGAGCCCTGGGGAACATCACTTGTGACCAGCCACCAACTGGATTTAACTCCATTCACCACGACTCTGGGCCGGGCCATCCAGACAGTTTTTTATCCAGCACACGCATCCAAGTCATGAGCAGCCATTTTCTCCAGGGAATGCTGTGGGAAACAGTGTGAAAGGCTTTTTTCTAAAGTCTAGGTAGACAACATCCACAGCCTTTCGTTCATCCACTAAGTGGGTCACCTTGTTACAGAAGGAGATCAGGTTTGTCAAGCAGGACCTACCTTTCCTAAACCCATGCTGATGCGGCCTGATTGCCTGGTTGTCCCGTATGTGCCACGTGATGGCACTCAAAATGATCAGCTCCACACCCTTCCCTGGCACTGAGGTCAGACTGACAGGACTGTAGTTGCCCACATCCTCCTTCCAGCCCTTCTTGTAGATGGGCGACACATTTGCTAATTTCCAGTCAGCTGGGACCTCCCCAGTTAGCCAGGACTACTGATAAATGATGGAAAGTGGCTTGGTGAGCACTTCTGCCAGCTCCCTTAGTAGCTTTGGGTGGATCCCATCCAGCCCCATATACTTGTGTGTGTCTAAGTGGTGTAGAGAAATATCATGCTGGGTTAGCTTAAATATCCTGTATCTCTCTGACTTCAACTAATAGCAGACATTTGTGAAAAAATAATAGGATATCTTGTATTTGTAGAATGATCCTTCACTTCTTGTGCTCTCCAAGTATGCAGTAGTCAGTAGTTCCTTGGCTTTTGGAGACAGAGGTTTTGGAGTAAAAATACAACTGTTTAGCAGTCACCTCTCAACCTTATCCTTCTTCTTACCAGTAAGAGTCCTCATCAGCAGCACAATTGCATGCATCAAGATACCCCTTGCCTAGACTGAGAATAAGGCAGTTAACCAATTCATTTGTCAGCAACCATCTCAAAACAAAGATCTTCCTTAGCTGTAGGGTGGACCTTGACCAAACTGTGTAAAAGGAAAGATAGAGTAACTAGATCAAAGCAGTCATAGAGGAGGTGGCTGTGGTATTCCTGCCCTTTCAGCCATGCATTAGCCAAGCCTGTGCTGGAAGCCTCACCCACCCCTGTGCTACCCCCAACTCTCTAAGCCTTAATAGCCTTTAAGTGCAGCTCTGCAATGAATTTTAATGCAGACGCAATCTGTAAAGTAAAGGTTGAGATCTGAAAAGGTTGTTAAAACTCAAAATTCTAGTTCGGGACCCGTGTCTAATTATGCCATTTGTTAGCAGAACCTGGAAGTTAGTGAAAGTTAAACAGTCTTTTGCATTTCTCTGCTCTCCACCATTTAAGCCGTTTCAGCACTGCACAACTGTCAAGTAAAAAACATTTCAGCCTGTAGAACAGAGAAAAAAAAAAAATCCGTTCTGTATAATAAATGACCAGTCCCTGTTATGACATTTATCGTGTCTTCGTTTATGAGGAGATATTGGATAGTGCATGTGTGTCGTAACAGAAGGATTATCCATCACACATCCTCCTCCATATATAGCTGTGAAGTATTTAGGTGTGTATTTGCATATCCACATCCATATAAAGACAGATGAAGAACTTGGCTCACAAGGGACTTCTCAAACCAACTCATCTATTCCCTACAACATAGTAAGACTGTACGCTATCCCTAATCCTGGCTGACTAATGTTATCCATTTAACCTTGAAGACTTCCAGTGAAGGTGTCCAAACAACCTCCCCTTGTGACTTATTCTGTAGAGTATAGACTGTTCTTATAAAGATTGTGTGTTTATCTAAAGTATGCTTTCCTTGTTGTAGCTTCCCAGTAAACCTACTCACTCCGTCAACAAAGACTAAGCAAGTATAATTGCTCACTGTCCCTTTTGTTACAGCCCCTTGCGTATCTTGTAAGTTATCATGTGTTCCCCCAGTCTTTTCTTTTCCTAGATGGTGTCTTGGGGGACCTGTTTTCTAAATGCTTAATAACTTTTTGTTTTTTTTTCTGAACTCCCTATTTTGCCTGCCATTTTTCAAAAGTGATGCTTAAAAATGAATACAGGACTCCAACTGATGCTTAATAAGCGTCAGGTAGAACCTGGTAATTAACTAATTTGGTTTTAGATTTATTGCTCTTAATATAGCTTAATACACTGTAGCATTTACTTCCCTTTCACCTCTTTTTAATTGTGAAATGCTGTTTGACTCATAAGTACTTTGTCATCCACCACAAACTCCTGTCCTGGTGCATCTATCTCGTTACTCACCTTGCCTTCTATGTTTGAAGACATGATTATTCTTTCATATTTACATGCCAGTTACTCATTGCCCTTGTTGGAGAGGATTTTTTGGTTAATTCTAGTTATTAAGTCATTAAGATTTTATTAATACTAGTTACAACCTATTAAGATGCCTCTGTGTGTACCCTCCAAAGAATTTATTGTCTTCTTCCAGCTTTAAATCAGCTGTGAATTGGTTTAGTGTGTCGTCTGCCATATCCCACACAGGAGCTAATTAAAGTATTGAATGGTCTAGGATGGACTCTATACAGAAACTTGCTTGACATTTGTGTCAATCTGACACCAGATGGGTTAATAATTACTTTCAATATTTGACTTGCTTTGATCAACTGAGGAACATTTCATTCCTTCAACCTTCCTGTTGACTTTAACTGAACTACTTGTAGAATAAAGTAAGTTTAATGCTAGTAACTTATAATTTCCTTCTTTGCTGTTGCTAATCAGCTGAATAAATGAAACTGTTGGGGCCTTAAGCTGGCTATTCTATTAAAGCATCTCTGTTATTCCTAGCAGGTAGACTTCTGAGTTACACCAACATCTAGAAGCAGAAGTTCAAGGGACTCTCTGGCTTGTCGAAGCAAGGCGTAAGATGGGATTTCTGATTCTTTTGTGTGTGTGTGTTTGTGTGTGTGTGTGCGTGTGACAAGGGGAAAGAGTGGCTAGGGGAAGTGGAAATCTAGAGGAATGCGGGAAAAAAAGTACATGCTGGCAAGTTTTCAACTGTCTGTGTGTTCAAAGATGGCAGGTGTGTTACTCGGGAATTTCCATGTGGCCCAAAGGTAAAAATTGAATTGATTTCATTCCTTTGTGCTCACTTTCTTTTTATCAGAGTCCTTAAAAATTTTAATCCTTGTGAGGAGTGATAGGTCATTCATCCCTTTGACAGGCTTTTTTATTTCTTTTGCAGGAATGTTAGGAGTACAGTGGGTTTTTCCCTTGGCCAGCCAACAAAATAAGTCATATTCTGCTATCGCTAGTAAATATTTTTAAACCCAAAAATAAACAGAAAAAAAAAGTATTTTTTTATATATTTATAATATATAATAAATAATATATTATTTTATAATAATTTTTGACTTCATTTATTCTTCAGCTGTCTCTGCAGTCTCTATGTTGTGATATTTAAAATTTTATAGTTATTATAAAGGCATTCCAGTCAAACCCTTGGCATGTCCAACCTTCAATTCTTTAACTGTATGTAAGTCTTATTAGATAAATATCTACAAAAAAACAAGGAAAAGCATAGGCATGAAAAGGATCCTAGCGAGTTTACCCCCCTCGGACTTAGGTTTATATTAGATTATGTCAACTGATCAAAGCCACAAAAACTTAACATCATATTTACAAACAGTAAAATCCTAACTGCTTATACTTTCAGTGGCCATAGAAGACAATTAACTAGTGGCCACCACTCACTTTTATTTGCTAGTATACATATTAATTACTTTTCAATATTTTAAATGTCTATACCAAAAATTGCTCTCAGTATCTTCGATGAAAGAATTGTGAGAGAATGATTAGATTATGAATTCAATCTTTCTTTCTTTCAGGACTATAATTTAATGACTCTGGAGACAAATAAAGTGAGTCCATTCTTTTAGCTGTGAATGTATACTTGTCACTTTCCTGCTGCTAGTCTGCGTAGTGCTGATCTTCTGTACAGTCTTAAAGAGTAAATAATCTATAAAACTTTCTTATAAAACAGGTGGGCTATACACTGCCTTCTGTTTGAGGAAAAGACTAAAAAACCAAAAGGGTATTTATTTTATCTTATTTTCCAGTGAGGTAGTTTTCAAGGCACAGTATTTTAAGAGACCGTAAGTTTATGTGTGAATTCACTGCAGTAGGGGAACTTAGAAAACCATTTGATACATCCTAAATCTTACACTTTTGTTTTATTTTGTTTTGTTTTGTTTTTTTAATAGATACTATACGAAGTCTATAGGAACGAAGAGAAATGTTAAACGGTTCTCTGTCTTTGTAGTCCAGCTAATGTCAAACAGACTGCATTTTTCAGATGCTTTGCATACAGTATCTCATCCACTGTCCCACCAAGCTGAATTTATTGCTATGGTGCTGAAAAGGAGTGCAAGAAAGAGGGTACTTCTGTTGAAATTTAATGGCAAGTTTCAAATTAGAGTCTAGCAGGTAGAAAGATTCAGGAAACGAAGTCGAGGAAAGGCAGGTACTTAACCATCCCCAAGGATTTGGTCTTCTTTCTTCTAAGACTCGGTGGAAATGATACTATAAGTCCAGGCTCCTTCTACCATGACTATTTAAGCTGTAAGCTCTGGCACTCAGCCTGTAAAGGAGCATGCAACACTGTGCGATTATCATCTTTTGGTGATGGCTTTTTAATCTGCTACTGTAATATAAACAGCCACAGTATCTTATGCTGTTGCTATTATTATTTTTTGACTTTAAAGAAGAACAAATATCTTTAGTGCCTTTGCTATGGTAAATTTTTTGTATTATAAAATTTTAGCCCACAAAAATTGAAATGGATGTCTGGTTCCTCCAAGTTAATTTGAATTTCTAAACCGGAATTTTTGTCAATTCCCATGAATTCTGATGTCTTACCAAAGATATCAATCATCTAATTGCTTTATGCTGAGAAGAATTATGTTATGAGTTATATAATGTTATTTGGTTTCATGAGTGTCAATAATAAATGACAAAAGAAAGTGTCCTGAGTTAGTTTACGAACAGGTCCAAATCAGGCTTTAGGAGAACAAAGCACTGGTGCTCACTATAAAAAATGAGAAGACACATGTTGAGTTCACCAGACTCTAATCTATTTCCTGAGCATGAAGATAGCTCAGTGGCACCAGGTTCACTTAAACAAAAAAAAACACTCAGGAGACATTTTGCTAAAGCTTGCGTAATATTTTCAGGTATTTGAAAGTGGAGTTTTGGCTTCTAAAGCAAAAAAAAAGAAAAATTTGAAACCATTATTCTTAGTTTTTAAACAGTTGAACATAGTCCTATTTTAATTGTATACTAGATGCACTCAAAAAGAAGAACTTAAGTGGTGTATGACATGAATGTCAGCTGGAAGTCTATTGCGGAGTCAAGACTTGCACTTAAATATCCTTTAACACAAATTCTTTAACACAAACTGGCCTACACTTCCCTGACCATTTTTTTTATTGAAATACATATAAATATAAAAAATATATGGTTTGTGTTCTGTAGTATTGACGGGGCATTTGTGTTTCTAGCAAACAGTAAAGAGCCCTAACACTAAAATCCTTATGTGCAGATATTTGCTAATGCTTAAATTTGATTATATCACTCTTTATATAGCTTAGAATGATCTACAGTCTAGTTCCTTAGGCTTGTCAAAGCTTGCAGCACAGTCTTCAAAGAGTGAAATATCATTAAATAGAAGCCAAGTAAAGAAGTATCTGAAAGTTTTCTCTGAATAGAAAATAAAATATATTTTTCCAAATGTCATTTCTTGCTGTGAAGACCAACTTTTCTCTGAGCATCTGTTTCAAATTATTTACTAGTTTATCTATAATTGATGTAAAAAACTGCCAAGCAATCATTTCTTCAGTGTTTTCTTGGTATCCCCAAGCAGAGTTTGCTGTGACCAAGACACCTTTTTCTGTCTTAAAAAGCCACTTCTTAAAATGTTAACAGTCAAATTAAAATAATATTGATTTTAAAATTTTTTTTTCTGAAATGAAAGCTTTCCAAGCCCTTCTTTTCACAATTTTTCTAGTAAGCTGCCATGTTATTTTTGGTGATATGATAGTTATATTTAGTGCTGAACATCACTGTTGTCAAATGTACTGATAATTCCTCTGATGTCATTGACAGAAAGATTGTGTCTTGTCGGTAAGGAAAGCAGATGCCTTGGGCATGTTGAAACTGAGAAATTAGATTCCCCTAGGAGAGCAACCATGTGAGAACTCTGAGCAGTTACCTCCCAAGTAGGAATTGGTGAACTGATTTGTAAAACGTGAGGACTGACACCTTTGCTTAAAACTAGAGACAAGCACGCAGAATAGTTCGCAGAAATGTATGTGCATTTTTCTTTTTTTTTTTTGTGTTGTGTTCTTCTGTTTATGTTCTGTTCTGAAGAGGGTCTTAGTATGTCTATGATTCTATGTAGCTTCATACATAGATAGATTAAAGGTATAAGTGACCTCAAGTTCACTCTTGTGTTTCTGTACCAAGCAATTTTATTAAATATGTAAGTGTTTATTGCTTTACTAATCATAGAATCATAGAATGGTTTGGGTTGGAAGGGACTTTAAAGATCATCTAGTTCCAAAATCCTGCCACAGGAGGGACACCTTTCCACTAGACCAGGTTGCTCAAAGCCTCGTCCAACCTGGCCTTGAACACTGCCAGGGAGGAGGCATCCACAACTTCCCTGGGCAACCTGTTCCAGTGTCTCACCACCCTCACAGGAAAGAGTGTTCTTCCTGATATCTAATTTAAATCTACCCTCTTTCAGTTTAAAACCGTTACCCCACATCCTATCACTACATGCCCTTGTAAAAAGTCCCTCTCCATCTTTCTCGTAATCCCCCTTCAGGTACTGGAAGGCTGCTAGAAGGTCTCCCCAAGCTAATCCACCAAACTCCTTAGATTCCTTTCAATCTTTTTCCAGACTAGACTTAATGTTTCAGAAATTGCTTGAAGACTTTGGATATTCTGGTTCTGGTCCAGCAAAGTCCAGGAGGCAGATATAGCTTTCAGCTGTTGCCTGGAATAATTTACAAACCAGAGCTCAGTGGGTGTGAGGGTCTGTGCTGGAGCAGATGCTGCAGCACTTGGCAGAATGAAGCTGCCAAGGTCATTGCTCCATTTGTGCAAGAGAGAAAGAGCTACTACAGGCTGTGCATCTTCTTCACCTACTGTTTGGTCCAAAATCAGACTGAAGACAGATTCCTTCTCTGATATCTACCCTGTGGACTTCCACATTTCCTGCTAAGTCATTTCCAGCACTGCACAGATCTATTTTAATAGAATTAGTTTAGTTTAAGCTTATTGACATCTCTTATTTTCAATATTAGAATGACTCAGTGGTATAAAAGATGAAAACACATAGACTCTTCTTCGTAACTTAATTTCATGATGTGTTAGACAGGATTGGGCCTTACAGATAGTAACCAAAGGATAGTTCTAATTTAAATGTAAACATTTTAACAAAAAGCACTGCTGGCTGGAGACAGCATATTTACATTTTAAGCACTTTCAGAAAAGTGAGGAGTCTTTGTTTAAAGGTAGAATCCAAAAGAAGAGATGGAACTATATGCCAGATGTAGCATGATGTTCCAGACGTAGGGACAGATTAGGAAAATGTGAAGAACTGAGAAAGGAAAGAAATGGAGGCCATTGTGAAGGCAGAGGGTAACCCATAATTACGTTATCTGTCATACATGAGCAATGGGAAGACTATTCAAAGCAGGAGAATGTAAGAAAGAATTTTCCCTTGAAAACAGTATATTAAGGAAATAGGATTATGCTGGGTAAAACATTGGCTAGAAATAAATCTGTTCTGGTGATGAATATTAATTTACTGTTATTTTTCTAAAATGTTTAGGGTGAATGTTATTTCTTATGTTCTGTTTCTCAGATTTTGAAAATTATCTGAAAATTAGAATAGCTTTCTATGGCTTGGTGTGTTTCTACACACCTGCATAGTACTCGATCTAAAGAACATCTATTTTACCAGTTGTAGAGCAGGACTGTATGTTCTTGTGAAAAATGTGGCTTCAGAGATGGCTCCATAAGTAAATGCTGAATTCAACTATGGAAAGTGTCTCTGTCATGGTTTAACCCCAGTAGGGAGATAAGCCTCACCCAGCCATTCACTCACTCCCCCCCCTCAGTGGGATAGGGAAAAGAACCAGAAGGGTAAAAGTGAAAAAACTCATGGGTTGATATAAAGACAGTTTAACAGGTAAAGAAAAATCTGCATGCACAAGCAAGGCAAAATAAGGAATTCATCACTACTTCCCACTGACAGGCAAAGATCTTCAGCCATCTCCAGGAAAGCAGAGTTTCATCACACCTAACAGTTACTTGGGAAGACAAACAACATCACTCTGAATGTCCCTCCTTTCTTCCTTCTTGCTGCAGCTTTTATTGCTGAGCATGAAGTCATATGGTATGGGATATCCCTTTGGCCAGTTGGGCTCAGCTGTCCCAGCTGTGTCCCCTCCCAACCTCTTGTGCACTCAGAGCCTACTCACTGGTGGGGTGGTGTGAGAAGCAGAAAAGGCCTTGACTCTGTGTCAGCACTGCTCAGCAATAATGAAAACATCCCTCTGTTATCAACAATGTTTCCAGCACAAATCCAAAACAGAGCCCCATGCAAGCTCTTAGAATTCAGTGGAAAACAACAGCTTGGTTGAGGAACCATAATCCAACAATAAAGGGTGTTTGGCTTCAGGCATGAATAAAAATGATGATGAAAGAATCTCAAACACTGAGCTTGGAAAAAGGAGGAATTAAAAGATTAGTGCAGTATGAACATCTTTTTCCATTCTGACAAGTCTGGGATTCCTTTGCATATTGTTGGGTACAGTCTGTGAGAGAAAGTGTAATGTGAAGTGAAATGTCACGTGCAATAAGGGCTAACAAATATTGAAAAACTTTAGAATTATGGTCATATCTGTAACATAGAAATAGATGAGATCATTTTATTGATATGCAAAGGATACAGGACATAGGCCTGTGTCTACAAAGGGCAATGGTTTAAATGTAGCCTGGGAAGTTATGATTGGGAACACAGAAGCTGACTGGCTCTTACCTCAGGAAGCAGAAACTCAGTTTAGAAAAAACTTTAAACCAGTAAGGTTTTAATCTTCATAAATCTACTTCTGTTTTGACAAAATTGCTGAAAAAAAATTCCACTGCTTGTACAGAGTTTAGCTTCATATCTCCATGGCTTAACTTCTTCACATTCTTTCCTTTCATTGCTTTACTTTTTCAGAGCACGTACTTTTCTTTTACATCTTGCATTCTTTTACTACTCAAACAGTGGCTAAAAATTATGCTATCCAGTCAAACAGCTTGTTTGAGCAAGAGTATTATTTAGCATGTTTATTGCTTTCTTTAGGCTTTGAAAATGTATTAAAAAAATGAAGATTGATCTAAAGAATGAAATACAAAGATTTGATTTATGGATCTGGGAGAAAATTTCAAATAACACAGTCGAATTCTGAATGTGACTTGTCATGTTTTAAGCACTCAAAATCTTCCTTTTTCTTAGATTTGATTGATATCGTAATAAGGTGAACCAATACTTCAGGGTTATTTTAATTTTGACATAAGAAAAGTCATTATTCTAGGTAGAGATCTGCATTTGTCACTGTTCCTGTTTGTGAAGGCTGAGAAAATATGTCACAAGACACTACTGTGGGTGTGTGTGTGTAAGCTTGCAATTCTCTTCCTCAGTTCTCCTGGAAATACAAATGGATGCTTGATGCCTGGTAAGCAGTGTGTGGTGTAATGGTTGGTATAAAGTAAGTGTCTGGTTCGTAGAAGGGCATGGCTAACCTTGGCACAGCAGCAGTGACTCTTGTCTCTCTAGGGAACTCATTCAAACTTTGGAGGTTCTCCATCCCAGCACAGGTATGGCTCAGCTGCTGTGTTTGTGCATTAGTTACCGGAGACCAGTAGTTTACAGTCAGATTTATGAAGGCAAAACTGGCACCAATTTCATCTTTTCTTGTTATGCCAGGGTGTAGACGCCTGAGGTTAAGCAACTGCAGCATACTTAAGTAAAGAACAGACATATCTGAAACAGAGATGGGACAAGCAGCTGCAGCAGAAACCACAACAATCGTGTGTGATTTAGGAATCTTAATATTTTCTTATTATGAAGTGTATGTTCCTACAACTAAAGAAAAGTTTTCTCCCTCTTGGTGTTTTTTTTTTCTTCTTTCTTTTTCTTTCTCTGTCTCTCTTTTTTTTTTTTTTTTTTTAAGAATTATTAGAGGAGGTCAAAAAGATTTCTGAAATACTGTTAGTGAGAGGTGAAACCAGAAGAAAGTGCTATCTGTACAATGCATCTTAAGGATTTTAAGGACTGGCTTCAACTTGCCCCAGCTTTTCAGGCAAACAAAAATATGCATGTTCCTACCTATGATGCCCACAAAACTCCAGAGCTTTGGAGCCTCTCAAGCTCTTTTGCCGCTGCTAATATATTTTGTTAAATTTGTTTTGCTAAAAAAGAAAAATTCTGTTGAGGACTATATTCTGAAGGTGAGCATGATGTGCATTTGGAGCAAATGAAGGCAGATCTTGTTCCATATTTGTGTGTTATTTAAAACAATACATGACTAATTCTCTTGCATCTCTTATCTGAGATAAATAAGGTTCTGTAAGGAGAGGTGTAGGTGGAAGCAGGTAATTAAACCAGCTGTGGAAAGTCCATAATAAATCACAAAAACTTCAGGTCAACAGGAATACAGCTATGTTGAAAACAAGTACCTGTGCTTGCCTAAGTTCTGCCTTTGGAGTGGGAGTTTCATTTGGACTTTGTCGCTCAACAGATAAGGGATATCGAAACCAGGAGTCACGACTAGTTCCATCAGGACCTCATAGGATCTCTGGTATCTGTTTACAAAAAAGCATTGATAAAGCCAGTGATTGATTACAGGTTTTTCATCTCCCTTTCTTTGTACCAAGCTCCTGCATAGATCTATGGAACAGCATAAGGTGCCTTAACTACTATGGCCCAATCCATCTCTTTTTTTATTTCGTACATATCTTTTCCTGGATGTTTTTCTCTTCAGTATTTCCCGTTCAATAGAGTCTCTGGGGAAAAAGCCTGAAGTATTCAGCTTCTTGAAATTTTAAATATGTAATGGAATGATGTAAAACATGGTTTAATGTTATCTGTAAGAGTTGTCACAATACAATTGGATGAAGTTCTTGACCGCTGCAGTGTGGAAGTTTATTTCTAGGATAGAGCAATTTCCACGTGGGTTCCTGCAGAAAAGGAATCCCCCTAAGTTAATCATGGTTCCTGTGATCAGGGCTCAGTTTTTTCTCTGGATTTATGCCAATTTGAACTGCCTGTATCCAGGAATCAATTTTTGACAGCTCATTGTACTACTGAGTCCTGCCAGTCTAACAACTTGTGACAACAGCTGTCTTCCATGTGCAGCTTCAGCTACGCAGGAGAAAGCAAAATACATTTTTGTTGCCTTCTTTTTTCAAGACCAATTGGCTGAGAGTTACAGGAGTCTTCTCTGAACCTCCTTTACCAACCTCTCTGCGGTTCAGCTCTTCCCTAATATCTGACCCATCCTCAAGCCCACTCCCTCTCTCTGTTGGCCCTTATAACCAGGATTCCAGGAACTTTATGTGGTATGAAGCAGAGGCTGCTTTTACTTCACAGTCTCAATTGCCCCTGCTGAAGACAGACATGCTCCACTTCTCTGTTAGCTGCTGTATTTGTGCATCTAATGGTCAGAGCTAATATCACTGGGAAAATCCCTTAGGCAAACAGAGCAACAGATTGTCTCAGTCAGAAAGCAACTCACCACTTTTATTCACCATCATTGTCTCAGCCTGTTGTTACAGCCTGTTGGTCTGTGACAACCTGCTCCAGGAACAACATTTGCTATCTGGCAACATTATTATTAGCCCTGCAGATGTCAGGTGCCTTCTCCAAGTGTACAGAAGCAGATATGCACAGAGGCAAACTGAAGGGCAGAGAGTTAAAGAGGAATTCAACTTTCATACTTAGTGGAATAGGAGAGCTGATTCTCTTGGCAGCCCCTATTAGAGAGCTTTCACCCTCCTCCTTTCTCTTATTTTCAAGGGAAAAAAAAACAAAATTCCAAATCAAGTTGCTGAACTAGAGATAGAGATGGTTAAAATGGTCTATTCACTTTTTCCTCCAAAGCAGCAGCTGAAATATTTGTATTTCATGAAAATTTTAAGGGATCTGTTTTGTACTGAAGATATGAGCCATTGCTTAGTAATGAATGCAATCAATAATGCATGTATTGACAGAACACACGAAAGTGGACGCACCTGCGGTTAAATTTGGAATGGATGTTTACAGCTGGAGAGCTCTCCTTTCAAATGTTTCCTGAGGTCTTCTTCATAATAAATCAGGGCATGTGGATTTCTTATTCAGTTTAAGCCTGAGAACAAAACATTTTGTGAATTGTGTTATGGGTTGTTTTTTTTTTTTTTAGTTTTGTTTTTAAGTGCAAGTAATCACATGTGTGAGAGCCTCTTAGCCATATACAGTCTCACAGATTTCACCACTGACTCAGATACAGCAATATTAAACTTTGCCAAATCACAAAAGGCCTAAATATGACAGAATAAGGCAGGAGAATATTTATTTGCCTTAGGCATTTTGTTTAGACTCCTACAGTAAGCAGCACTCAGTATCTGAGGATTTCAAATGTTGTCATTCAAAATATAGTGTATTGAGACTTTATCGTGAGAAAGAAAGGATTATTTTTTGTGGGCCTTTTTGTGCAGGGGATGGGAAGGAGATAAGAGATCTGTATGCTGGAAGTTTTTTCAAAATTATCTTTGGAAGGAAATCTTATTATGACCATAGTTTCTGCTTAATGACTATGTACTCTCTGTTTCATTGGTCACCATTATTTCTCTGTTATTTAATATTGAGGTCTTCTTTCCTGTCTTTTTTTTTTTTTTTCTCGCTCAGCAGACTATAACTGGGAGCATTTATTTCTAATTACAGAAAACTACAAATCTTTCTCATAAAAAGTGTTTTCATTTGAGGATTGCTTCTCTCACTGTTCTCAAAAACAACTAGCCCATAAAACATTTTGACAGGATCTTTCCTAGGCTACTTCATTTCTTAGTGTTCAACAAAACTATTGAATTTGCTACTAGTTGTTGATTGTGCCAGTGTTCCTGAGTTAAATTTAATAAGAACTTTGGAATTTTAAAGATTTTTTTTCCTTAAAATTCAACATATTTTGCTGGATAGTTTAGGATATTTTTTTGAGACATATTTAAAGGTTATTTGGAATTATATTAAAAATGGAATCCCAGATTGCTTTTAGGAAAAAAGAAGGTAACATTAAATAATTTCAGAATCTTGATCTCATCTTGAAATTATTAGCCTCCCAGACCTATATATCAAAGTCATGTTCATAGCTGTTAGTTTCCCTGTCAAGGTTTACCTTTCAGTTGGGAAGGGTTATTATTTACTGTGCTTGATGCACTGCTTGTTTTTAAAGATGAGACCATGGCCATTGCCTTTTGGCCATTCGAGAAAATACAAAGGCATAGCAAAAATGTACCAGAAGCTTCTTTTTTCATGTCTATGAAGAAATGTGCAGTAGCTAGCATCTTCACTACATGTTGTAGCTGAGATACTAAAATAAAGCTTTAACTGGGTCAGATCTCATGCTCTATTCAGGCAGAAATCCTGAGCCAAAATTTAAGCATCTACAGTTATCATTTTTCAAGACACTATCTTTTTTTTGTAATTGCTGTTGCCTTTTTAGGCAGTAATTTCAGGCATAATTGCTATTGCCTTTTTTGCTTTTGTGTGAAGCAAATGTAAATGAAAAAAAAAAAAAAAAAGAACACATCAATGCAAAGATCAGAGCAAGGTGGAGGACTTGAGAGAACAGGTTTAGATTCCAAATATGGATTGTCATGACAACACCAAGAAATATAGATATGTTATTGATGAATAGGCATACTAAAACAAATTTCAGGGTGAACAGTAGGAACTTAAAAATCAGAATCCTTTCCCTGAGATAAATATTTTTATTCCAGGAAAGTCAAGCACACCATTATTTTGCTATTACTGTGCTACAGCCAAAATCTAATACAAATTTAATAGGCAACAAATTTTTATATTTTTTAATACCATTTGTTGGCTACTTCAATTGTACCAAGTATCAAACTTGTGCTTATTGATTACCTTGCAAAGGTTTGGTAGTAAATGTGCTGGTTAGTGGTGCCAGTTGTCCCACTGCAATCGATTCTTATTGAAAAAGAAAAGGCAATTGAAGAACAATTCATATGGAAGTGGTAGAAATCTAAAATTCCTAGGACTATCCACAGGAGTAAACATTTTGTTTGGTAGTAAATGCAGGATCAAGCAGAAAAATAAGGGTCTTGTTTCTGTCTTTCTCAAAATACTTACTTTAAACAAGCACTTTAACTTCCCTGTGGAAATAAAATGTTATAACCTCAATACTGAGAAGTTTCTTAAAGACATGCTGCATTAGACACAGCAAAATAAGCTTGTTTCATTTAAGAAAATGTAGAGTTTTTTCTCTTTAAGAGAAGTGGCTTCTTTCTATAGAAAACATGTTTCAGTTTAGACTCTACTAGCAGTATTTGAACTGGCCTTCAGGCATTTTAGACTTCAGTAGTGCTACAGAGGGTTGTCTAATTTAACAAACATGTTAACCATAATTCACCACTGTTTCTGATAATAAAGTGGAACTTTCTGTTTACACTGATTTGAGGTCTACCTAAGTTAGATGGTGCACTGAGGAGGAAGTGGGGAGGAGAGGATAATAATATCCAATTCCTCCTTACAGTATTCTTTGTCCCACAGAACGTACGTACAATTAGTGACTGCCTCCTGCAGGTCAGCTTCTGCACGTGTCCCAGCCTGAACAATGCTGTGACTGACTGCACTCAGGAATTAGAAGTGGGCTGGAAGTGCGGTAAGGACAATGTGGGCAAATATTTATTCTCAAATTATTTCCAAACTACTAAAGCTGTGATAGGAGAAGCATACAGTACCTTTAGCTACTGTTGCAAGTAGGTGGGGTGAGGAATATTACCTATATAAAGATAAGTATGCATATATTTGCCCTTGGTTCTTGAACAGGACCATGAAGATAGTTCATGTTTGCATGAGCTTTCATGCTTTTATAACTTTCCTCCTGCCATGAACTATAAGCAAGTATGTGGTCACTTGGTGGAACTCAGATGCTGGTGGCTCAATAGGACACAATGGCTCCATCCTTTCTTGTCCTAAGCTACAGACCTGGGAGACAAGGCCACTAAACAGATCACACAGCAAGGCAGTGGCAAAAGCAATATCACACCAGAGCCTCCTGACTCCTAATATATATTTCTAGATTATTTTAAGCTGGAAATACTAGGATTTCTTTTTTATGTACGAGACAGATGATGAGGGAGAAAGGAGAAGACAGAGCAAGAGAGAGCGTCAGTAGTAGCAGTTCTGGGAAACACCTCTAGTAAAATATAGATTTAGTGTTAACATGTCATGCAGAGTAGGATAGAATGGGAAGTGGCCATTAAAAAGTGTGCTGAAATACATGGAACAAACAAGTGTACACAGTAAAATATTATGTATTATGATTTAAACGCGGTGAAACCAGAACAAACAGCTGACAGCAGCAGCAGCAGCGACAGCGGCGGCAGCGACTTGAGGTTAGTGCGGGGGCGAGGGCGACATCGGGCTTAACCAGGCGGTTTTCGTACTCTGGGTGCCCCCCGAGCCCCCCGCGAGCATCAGCCCCGAGCTGCTTCCCCCCACCCCGGACCCGGACCCGGAGGTTCCCGGCAACGAATCAGGAGAGCAGCGGGCGTAGCCGGAGGCACCGCGGGCGATTTAAGCGATTTAAACGCACCACCCCCTGTGATCGGGTGATAAAAAGCCTCCTGGAGGGCAGGGACTAGTCCCTGGCCAGAGGGGAGAGGGAGACTCAGCTGTGACTGGGTGTGTCCCAGGGCAGGAGAGGCTGCAGCCCTTTGCAGCTCGTTGGGGAGGGCGCTGACTCCCTCCCAGTGCACAAGGCAAGGAAGGTGCCAAGGAGCTGTGAATCAGGGGTGTCACCAACAGGTATTTCCCAGCTCAGTGAAAGAACAATGGTATCTACCCGGTGGAAGAAGACCAAAATGGATGTGGGAACCCAGACAGAGCTCCCACGGAAGGAGGCGACGGTGCAGGTTGCAGGCTGCAGGGAATGCTACACCGTCTCTGTGGAGACAGGGGGCTGTGTGTGCTGTGAGCAGGTAGATGATCTGCTCGGCTGAGCGGCACAGCTGCAAAGCCAGGTTGAAAGGCTTCAAGTCGAAGTAGAAAGGCTTAGGAGCATTTGGGAGGCTGAAATGGAGATAGACTGGTGGAGCCAGGCTCTGCCTTCCCTGCAACAAGAATGGGAGCACCTGCCGGAGAGCTCCCAGGATGGAGGGACCCCTGTACTCTGCCCCTCTCAGGTGGAAAACAATAACCTAGAGGAGAGGAGTGAGTGGAGGCAAGTCTATGGCCGTGGCAAAAGGCAAGTGCCCTCCTTGCCTACCTTGCCTCCACAGGTGCCTCTGAGCAATAGATATGAAGCCCTAGTGGAATACAGCCAGTCCAATGGGGATGTGGTGGAGAGGCAACCTATATCAGAGGTCCCACCACAGTCAGAAAAACCTGACAGGCGTATAGCTACCTCCTCCACAAGGAAGAAGAGAAGAGTTTTAGTGGTTGGAGACTCCTTCCTAAAGGGATCTGAGGGCCCAATATGCAGAGCTGACCCCCATCACAGGGAGGTCTGCAGCCTGCCTGGAGCCCGAATCAGGGATATCACCAGGAAACTCCCCAACCTGGTGAAGGCCACAGACTAGTACCCCCTGCTGATCTTCCAGACAGGTGGGGAAGAAGCTGCATCCCGGAGTCTGAGGGGGATGAAGAAAGACTACAAGGCCCTAGGACGGTTGGTGAAAGAGTCTGGGGCACAAGTTGTTTTCTCCTCCCTCCTTCCATTTTTGGGTGATGACGTGGGATGGAATAGTAGGATTCTCTCTATTAATGCCTGGCTATGAGACTGGTGCTACAGGCAGGGCTTTGGGTTCTTTGATAATGTCTGGTTTTATAAGACAACAGGCGTGACCGTAATACATGGGAAAGGTTTATGTCGTAGGGGCAAAAGGGTTCTGGGACAGGAATTAGCAGGGCTCATTCGGAGAGCTTGAAACTAGATTTGAAGGGGGATGGGGTAGTAGCTGGGCTTGCACCACTGGGGCAACGCTCTAGTGTTGAGGTAGATCAGGAGGCCTCCCATCCCCCTAGGGTGAAATCGGTGTGCTCAGCTCGCTCCCTGAAATGCCTGTACACCAATGCGCGCAGCATGGGGAATAAACAAGAGGAGCTAGAAATCCGTGTTCGGTCGGGGGGCTATGATCTAGTGGCAATCACAGAGACTTGGTGGGTCGCCTCGCATGACTGGAATGTGGTCATGGATGGCTATGTCCTGTTCAGGAAAGACAGGCTGCCAAGGAGAGGTGGTGGAGTTGCTCTTTATGTGAGTGAGCAGCTAGAATGTATTGAGTTCTGTCCAGGGGCGGATCAGGAGCGAGTTGAGAGTTTGTGGGTGCGAATTAAGGGGCAGGCTGGCAGGGGTGATACTGTTGTGGGTGTCTATTGCAGGCCACTGGATCAGGATGAGGAGGGTGATGAGGCCTTCTACAGGCAGCTGAGAGCAGTCTCGCAATTACAGGGCCTGGTTGTCGTGGGGGATTTCAACTACCCTGATATTTGCTGGGAGGCCTACTCAGCCAGCCATCCTCAGTCCAGGAGGTTCCTCCAGTGCATTGATGATAACTTTCTGATGCAAATGGTGGATGAGCCAACTAGGAGAGGAGCGCTGCTGGATCTTATCCTCACTAACAAGGAGGGTCTGGTTGAAGAGGTGAAGGTTGAGGGCAGCCTTGGTTGTAGTGACCATGAGATGGTAGAGTTCAGGATCTCATGTGGCAGGAACAGAATAGCTAGCAGAATTGCAACCCTGGACTTCAGGAGGGCCAACTTTGGCCTTTTCAAGCAATTGCTAGGGGAAATCCCATGGGACAGGGTACTAGAAGGTAAGGGGGGCCAAGATAGTTGGTTAGCATTCAAGGACTGCTTCTTCCGAGCTCAGGATCAGAGCATCCCAACAAGTAGGAAGTCAAGGAAGGGTACCAGGAGACCTGCATGGTTAAACAGGGAACTGCTGGGCAAACTCAAGTGGAAGAAAAGGGTGTACAGATCGTGGAAGGAGGGGCTGGCCACTTGGGAGGAATATAAGTCTGTTGTCAGAGGATGTAGGGAGGCAACTAGGAAAGCTAAGGCCTCCTTGGAATTAAACCTTGCAAGAGAGGTCAAGGACAACAGAAAGGGCTTCTTCAAATACATTGCAGGTAAAGCCAACACTAGAGGCAATGTAGGCCCACTGACGAATGAGGTGGGGGCCCTGGAGACAGAGGATAAAAAGAAGGCGGAGTTACTGAATGCCTTCTTTGCCTCTGTCTATACTGTTGGAGGCTGTCCTGAGGAGCCGCGGACCCCTGAGGCCCCAGAAGAAGTCAGGATAGAGGAGGAATCTGTCTTGGTAGATGAGGGCTGGGTCAGGGACCAATTAAGCAACCTGGACGTCCATAAATCCATGGGCCTTGATGGGATGCACCCACGGGTGCTGAGGGAGCTGGCGGAAGTCATTGCTAGGCCACTCTCCATCATCTTTGCTAAGTCGTGGGCAACGGGAGAGGTGCCTGAGGACTGGAGGAAAGTGAATGTCACTCCAGTCTTCAAAAAGGGCAAGAAGGAGAACCCGGGCAACTATAGACCGGTCAGCCTCACCTCCATCCCCGGAAAGGTGATGGAACAACTTGTCCTTGGTGCTGTCTCTAGGCACATCAAGGATAGGGGGATCATTAGGGGCACTCAACATGGCTTCGCCAAGGGGAAGTCATGCTTAACCAACTTGATAGCCTTTTATGAGGATGTAACCCGGTGGATAGATGATGGTAAAGCTGTGGATGTGGTCTATCTCGATTTCAGTAAAGCGTTTGACATGGTCTCACACAGCATCCTCGCAGCTAAACTAGGAAGTGTGGTCTGGATGATTGGGTAGTGAGGTGGATTGTGAAGTGGCTGAAGGAAAGAAGCCAGAAAGTGGTGGTCAATGGGACAGAGTCCAGTTGGAGTTCTGTGTCTAGCGGAGTCCCTCAGGGGTTGGTACTGGGACCAGTACTATTCAATATATTCATTAATGACTTGGATGAGGGAATAGAGTGCACTGTCAGCAAGTTCGCTGATGACACAAAACTGGGAGGAGGGGCTGATGTGCCGGAAGGCTGCGCAGCCATTCAGAGAGACCTGGACGGGCTGGAGAGTTGGGCGGGGAGAAATTTAATGAAATATAACAAGGGCAAGTGTAGAGTCCTGCATCTGGGCAAGAACAACCCCATGTACCAGTACAAGTTATTGACAGACCTGTTGGAGAGCAGTGTAGGGGAAAGGGACCTGGGGGTCCTAGTGGACAGCAGGATGACCATGAGCCAGCAGTGTGCCCTTGTGGCCAAGAAGGCCAATGGCATCCTGGGGTGTACTAGAAGGGGTGTGGTTAGCAGGTCACGAGAGGTTCTCCTCCCCCTCTACTCTGCCCTGGTGAGGCCGCATCTGGAATATTGTGTCCAGTTCTGGGCCCCTCAGTTCAAGAAGGACAGGGAACTGCTAGAGAGAGTCCAGCACAGAGCCACGAAGATGATTAAGGGAGTGGAACATCTCCCTTATGAGGAGAGGCTGAGGGAGCTGGGTCTCTTTAGCTTAGAGAAGAGGAGACTGAGGGGTGACCTCATTAATGTTTCTAAATATGGAAAGGGCAAGTGTCATGAGGATGGAGCCAGGCTCTTCTCAGTGACATCCATTGACAGGACAAGGGGCAATGGGTGCAAGCTGGAACACAGGAGGTTCCACATAAATATGAGGAAAAACTTCTTTATGGTGAGGGTGACCGAACACCGGAACAGGCTGCCCAGAGAGGTTGTGGAGTCTCCTTCTCTGGAGACATTCAAAACCCGCCTGGACGTGTTCCTGTGTGATATGGTCTAGGCAATCCTGCTCCAGCAGGGGGATTGGACTAGATGACCTTTCGAGCTCACTTCCAATCCCTAACATTCTGTGATTCTGTGTATCAAAATGCTGCTTACACAGGAAAGGGAAAAAGAGAAAGGGAGGATTAGGTGAGAATTACATTAGTAAGATCCTGTAGCAGCTAATTGAGATGACACAGGAATAATAACTGAGAAGCCAAGAGAGAAGCACCACAGTGTCACAGTAGTTTATTAACATATGGGAGAGAATTTGCCTGAGATATTATGTTCCACTTGTAGTAAATTCCAAGGACAGTGAATCCTCAATTAATTTTTCCATAAAACCTTAGGGGTGCTTCAGGGGTTGTGCAGATCATTAGGATTGCTTTACAGGCCCATAAAAAAATGATTATGAAGACGACAGTTTTCCAAGTAATCCATGAAAAAATTCAGTGCCAGACAGGCAAGAGCTTAATATTAATTCATCCTAAGTACCAAAAGGATTGATTATTTTCCTCCTTCCATCTCAGAAGCAGGTCCAATATCATAAATGCTTTAAAAACACACTTACTTTTTTATGGTCAGAAAAGCAAAAAAAAAACATGTTCAACTATGAGCACTTAAATGGACAGTAATTACAATACATGTTCAAATGGAAACTGAAGTAAGGGGAAAAACGGGGTTGGGGTGCGCTCACAGGTGCTGGGGAACGGTCCGGAGTAAACACAATCTCAATGTGAGTATGGAAGCTTCTCGTTTATTCGCAAAGCAAGCCGCAATTATATAGGCGGTAACCTGAGTACATGCTAATCACGCGCCCCGATCGCACTTGTGATTGGTCTATGGATTTACATACTCAGAGCTCTGGACTTAACTCTTGCATAGCTCAAAGCCTGGGTTGCTCAGACTGCTCAGTGGCACAAGATCGTGCCCCTTCTCATTTAACCAAACCTCTACAATTCCCCCTTCTTGTTTGTGAGCAAGCCAGGCCTGATTTTCAAGTTTCATTAACGCTTTCTGCAAACAAGAAAATAAACATGGTAACATTAACAAGATAACTGCAATTACAAAAACTCCCGTAAGAACCATTTTTACTGGTTCCATCACCCACCCGATTTCTCAGGGAGGTGTGGTTTTACTGATCAACTCGGCACCCAAAGTGGTTCCTGGTCGGTGGCCACGCACATATATCCCCGGCCACTAAGGATCACTGGCACCGGTCCTTTCCACTCCCCTGTAGCAGGTTCCCAATAAATCACCTGTAACTGAGATATAATGGTGTTATTATTAAATTTCAACTGCTGGTGATGTACAACAACCGGTGGTTCTTCTCGGTCCCCTGTTAAACACAGAAAATTCAAAGTAAACAACACTTTATGCAACCGTGATGTTGGATCAGTATCTACCTCCTTCTGTCTCCTTAAATATTCCTTTATGGTTCTATGGGTGCGTTCGATGATCCCTTGACCTGTCGGGGAGTGTGGTATACCAGTAACATGTTTCACTCCCCAGCGTGTTAAAAATACACGAAACTTTTGGCTGGTGTATGCTGGCCCATTATCTGTTTTGATCTGTTCTGGCACCCCCATAATGGCAAAACACGCCAACAAATGTTTACAAACCTGTTGCGCCTTTTCTCCGGACATTGCAGATGCCCAGATTAACCTCGAGAAAGTATCTACTGTGACATGTACATATTTTTGTCTCCCAGACTCTGGAATATGTGTTACATCCATCTGCCATAGCTCAAGTGCTGCCAAGCCCTTCGGGTTTACACCAATACCAATGCCTGGTCCCTGAGCCCCACACCTTGGACATGCTTGAACAATAGATTTTGCCTCATTTTCTGTTATTCCAAATTGTCTCTGTATTCCTTTTGCATTTTGATGGAAATGCTCATGACTTTGTCTGGCTTGTTGAAATTTGTCTAAAGGAGGAATATGGCAAGCAGGACTAACCAGAGAGTCTGCCACCTGATTGCCCTTCCCCAAACCAAGATCCCATTGATGACTCCGCACATGTATTATGCAACAAGGCGCACTGCGTTGTCGCATAATAGACCGTAATTGCAAGAATGACTGCCCAAGGCAGGGATTTTGTGTGTTTCGGAGCAATGCCTCCTCCAAGCGTGGGATGACACCTGCTATATACATAGAATCTGTGACTATATTTATAGCCCCATCCAGCCAATTTGTCAAGGCCCAGCCTACGGCAGATAGTTCCAGAGTCTGTAAGGTATCATCGGTCTGACCATACAGCATGTGGTGTACCCAATCCCCTTTTTCCTGCCACACACACACCGCTTTGTGCTGTTTCTTTCCCGCATCTGTATAGACCGTTAACCCTTCCACTATTGGTGTTTTCTGTACTTTAGATTTTTCTATCCATTGATTTTTCTGTAATATCTGCCATAATTTGCCTTTCGGTTGCTGTGAATGGACTCTTCCTTCGTACCCCAAAAACGCCTCCTGAATGGGTCGAGAATTACGGAACCACCGTTCTAGGTCTACAGCATTAACAGGGATACTAATATCTGCTGGATCCAGTCCCGTTAATTCTATAATCCTAGATCTACCCTTTCTCACTAGTTCCCCTATGGCTTCTGGTCTAGTCTGTATGCTTGTCTTCGGTTGTACACTAAGGAATACCCATTCCAACACCCAAAAAGCTTCATCTTTATCGTGGCATTTGTAGTGGCATTGGTTGTAGCCCTGGGGGAGTTCCCCCTTTTTGTTTTGCCACTGACAAATGACACCACAAACCACATTTTCACTGTTAATTACAAGCAGAGATACAGGTAGTTCACAAATGCGTCGCGAGGACCTTGCAGTTTGTAATTTGGCAATGAGTGACCGCAACGCGCTTTGTTGAGTCTCAGACAGCTGTATGGTGTCAGCAGGGTGTGATCGTCGCAGCAGTTCGGTGAGGGGGACAATCTCAGTATTCGAGATACCGACACAGTTATGGACCCACTGAATATCTCTGAGAAGTGTTTGTACATCCTTCAGGTTCTTCAAATCTGTATGTAGCTCCACCTTTTGAGGCCGGATTTGAGCATCCGAAATTGTCCATCCTAAGTATTTCCAGGGATCAGTTCGTTGAAACTTTTCTGGTGCAGTCACGAGACCTTTCTCCGCCAACGTTGTTGTTAGTTTGTGGAGACTTTCTTCTGAAAAAGGATCGGCCTGGCACAACAAAATATCGTCCATATAATGATAGATGATAGTCTGTGGCCATAGCTGGCGCAATGGTTTCAGTGCCCATGCCACATAAAGCTGACATAACGTAGGTGAATTTTTCATGCCCTGCGGTAGAACTACCCATTCATACCGCTGAGCTGGTTCCGCTTTGTTGATAACAGGAATAGAAAAGGCAAACCTAGTGGTGTCCTGAGGATGTAAAGATATGGTGAAAAAACAGTCCTTCAAGTCTACAATCAATATATGCCATCCTGCTGGTAACATGTTAGGTGACGGAATACCTGGTTGCAATGCTCCCATTGCTTGCATTTGCTCATTAATTTTCCGTAAATCATGTAATAATCTCCACCTTCCACTTTTCTTAGGGATGACAAAAATGGGTGTATTCCAAGGACTAACTGAGGGTTTGATATGTCCTGCTTTTAACTGTTCCTCCACCAGTCCCTTAGTAATCTGCAGTCGCTCTTCAGTCATAGGCCACTGGTCAACCCACACAGGCTCATCTGATAACCAAGTCAAGGGTGGATTGGGCGACTGCTCTCCAGCGGCCATTATCAAAAATGGGTGGTTGTAAGAACCGCACCAATCTGACTTAAAACATCTCGCCCTATGAGTGCTTCCAAAACCCCAGGCAAGGACAAGACATAAAATTTCAAAGTTACACGCTGTCCCTCTGGAAAGTGTAAGGTCACAGGGTGATGACTAACAGCTGTCATAGAATTCCCGCCAACGCCAGCAATGTGTGAATCAGGTGTTTCTAGTGTCCAATTCCTTGGCCAGATGCGTCGACTGACAATGGTGACGTCGGCACCTGTATCCAACAAGGCCTGTACCTTTATATGAGTGTTGTTCTGAGACATTGTGATTGACATATTTGGTCTGTTGTCCATTCTCGTGGTAAAACATACCGCTGGTCCTGTGGAGCCAAATCCACGATCTCCACGGTAGGTAGTCGTATTAGCACCTTGTTGATAGGCAGAAAGGGGGATTATTTGTCCAACTCGACTACCTTTTGGCACTAACATAGCTGGATTAAGTGTATACATCATAATGTATACGATCCCGGTATAGTCTGCATCTATGACTCCTGGAAGTATTATAAGTCCTTTTATACCAGCAGAAGATCGTCCTAACAAAAGTCCTCCCATGGGATCAAAATCCCCGCTTAGCGGACCCTGTACATTAGTAGGGACCTTCTGTACTTCTTGACTTCGCAAGGTGACATCTACTGTAATTTCCACGTCAAACCCCAGGCTTCCTCGGGTTGCTGGTTGGTGCTGTTGTAAAAAGCCTTTGGTTCGTATGATGGGTTGACTTGTCTCCTCACGCGGCCCCTCTCCGCGCTCCTTTGGAAGTTTCCCTGACACGCCTTAGTTGTATGATTATTCCTCTGGCAGGTATCACACCAGACAGCAGCTCGGCAATCTTTTCTGACATGTCCGTTCTCTCCACATCGATAGCAATTTCCTTGAAAGGATTGTCCCGCTCGTGTTGGTCGTCGTGTCCCTCTTTGTTGTACCAGCGCTGCCAAAGGTTGAACCACCTCCTTAACAGCACTTTGTACGGCAGCAGCAACGGTATTGTTAGCTCTCTGCATATCAGCACGTTCGACTCGCTTCACCATTTCTTCCACTCCTGCACCTTTAGGTAAGCTAGCGAGCAACTGTTTAGTTTGTCTGTTCGCGTTATCAAAAACCAGGATCTTTAGCATCTGCTGCCTGTTATCCTCATCAAGATCAGGATGATTCATTACGGCTTCCCATAGTCTATTAATAAAGTTCTCATATTTCTCCATAGCTCCTTGAACCACCGATCCGAATGACGGGATCGCGGAGCCAGGCAAGGCTTGGAATGCTTCAAATGCAAGATGTGCAGATTTTTGTAGTACTACTGCTGGTAACTGTAACTGTGCTTGCACCATAGAATAAGCTCCTTGTCCTGTGAGAATGTCCATAGTAACTCCATGTAAAGGATCATTTGGATCGTTCATTCTCCGTGCAGCTTCATTGGCTGCTCGTTGTGCCCATTCTGAACCCCACAACAGGAACTGAGTAGGTGTCAGCAACAGTTTCATTAAATTCTGGGAGTCATGCGGGCATAAAAGATCAGCAGAAAAAATCCAGGAGACTATATTCCTTGTAGCGTCTGATTTTACTCCATACTGGGTAACTGCAGCTTTCGCTTGTTGGAGAATTTTCCAATCATGTGGTTCCCAAGTAGCTACTCCATTCTGTTGTAGCACTGGAAAAGCTCCTACTCCTCCTAGATCTGCAGCTGCACTCCAGTGTCCTTCTAATATGGCATCACGAATCACCCCACTCCACCTCGGTGCCCTAGGTGCAGGTGGAAGCGGAGCATCCCTGGAGTTGTCTCTGTTTTGTAATCCAGGAGTGGATGCTCTTAATTCGGGTCACTGTACCTTTAAATCCTGTAATTCCCGCAAAACCTGCTGCAGGAGACTCGTGACATCCGTTTCCGGGTTCCCACGGTCAGGTGGTGTAGATGCCGTTGATCTTGATTGACAGGGCAAGGGTGGAAGGGGCAGGTACTCCTGCGGCGCGGAGGGGATGAGCCCCCCCGCCTCTCCGCCGGCCAGCCGCGCAGCGTCTGGAGGAGCTGACCACCCCTTCCCCTCCTGTTTCTGCTCCCTTTGCCATGCGGTCCCAGGAGCGCCATGTGTTCCTTTGTTTGCAACCTCCTCCTCTAAATTCTTGCTGCGCCTTTTCTCCCAGGAGTTCGCCACTTCTACAGCCGTACGGAGCTCAGCCATGGATGGCTTTATGTTTGCTGACATGCCCTTAACTGCCGGTAACCCGAAGAAACGAGACAGAACCCGAGTTTTTTCTGTTTTAGCGGGGGGGGGTGGGCTCCGGCAGCGCCGGCCGCATCTCAGCAGCCGCGCAGGTGACCTCTCTTTCTGCCCTCATAGTTTTTAAAGTCCCTATCACGTTTTGCCAGAGTTCACGCACCTCCTTAATTTCTTTTTCCTCGGGGTCCCTCTCAACAGTCTTTTCCCACATAATGTCTCCCACTTCTCTCCATTCCTCCACAGAAAATACAAACGCTGTGTCTTTAAAATGTCCCCAGCGCTGGCCCAACTTTATCAGCTTAATTAGCTGTTTCTCCGCTGTCTCGCTCCCTCTCTTAGAGAGAATACCTGCGAGTAGCGCGGCTGCAGCCTCTATCTCCATGGCTGCCCCTTTTCCAGTGTCTGCTCTGCCCTTTATTGGACCTGAACAGCACCAACCAGTGTCTGCTCTGTCCTTTCTTGAACCCGAACAGCACCTGAACTCTGGGAGCTGAGTGGCCAACTCTTCCAGTGTCTGCTCTGCCCTTTCTTGAACCCGAACAGCACCGCTCCCAGCCGTCTTTTTCCCAACACCTCCTTTTCCCTGCTTACCGCAGTCTCGGAGAGAGCATGCCGAAGGGAACCATCCTCTGCTACCAGTTGAAGTAAGGGGAAAAACGGGGGGGGGGCGCGCTCACAGGTGCTGGGGAACGGTCCGGAGTAAACACAATCTCAATGTGAGTATGGAAGCTTCTCGTTTATTCGCAAAGCAAGCCGCAATTATATAGGCGGTAACCTGAGTACATGCTAATCACGCGCCCCGATCGCACTTGTGATTGGTCTATGGATTTACATACTCAGAGCTCTGGACTTAACTCTTGCATAGCTCAAAGCCTGGGTTGCTCAGACTGCTCAGTGGCACAAGATCGTGCCCCTTCTCATTTAACCAAACCTCTACAGGAAACAAAGGGTATTTTCTCTCTCCATGTAGAACTGCACTTTCCACAGGCTAACAGACAATTAAATGTTTAATTATCTTGTTATATGTGTAATAAGTCATATAAATGTTCACCATTGACAGATCCTAGGCTATGTATGCCGCTGTATGTCTGCTACGTTATAAAGTGACAGAACAATTATTACTTTGAATAGTCCTGGGACACCTAGTGTGCCAGAGCTAATGACACAAACACACAACTGAGATTTCTAGGAATACTCTGCATTATTATCTTAGGTTACAGTCCAGAGGAAAGACTTCAGAAGAATTTAAGGTTTATCCGAGGTGACCTTTTAAAAAGCAGTGGCCTTTGTCACATATGGAGACCATTCACAGTTTTCCAATACTTTCTCTCCTATTTAAGGCAAAAGCATGCCTTTCACATGGTTCAAGGGTGCCCTATGAATGCTCCATGCTCAATGGTTTCAATACTTCTGTTGTCCATGGATGTTCTCTTTCTGGTTATAAATAGCATCCATATCATCTTGATCACTCTCTTGATGTGATCTTCATGTTATAGAAGACTACGTATTGTGAATGTATTTTCTCTTCCTCAGCCCTTAGACAAGACCTAATGAACTCTGTTTGTATTTTCTGGTGAAAAGAATGGAATTAAGCATTGGTGCCTGCACAGTAAGAGCTTGTATTTTATTTCTTTAACACAAGGAAACATGTTTCTTTAACTACAGGAAACCTTCCCAAACATTAACCTCTGAAGTCTGCAAAGTGCAAGTAGCCTGCACCTAACTCCTGGGTTGGAAGGCTGCTGAAGTTTAGGATAATCTGCCTCAGCCCCACTCCTCCACTCCTTGTTCACTAGAGTTCCCTCCTATTTCAAACAACAAATCAGAGCAAAAAATGTACATTAACTGCTATTTTAGCAGATACTGCTCTTAATGAGTGACACTGCTGCTTGCCTTGTTTTTTGGTACAATGAATTAAGGCTGCATTTGCTTTCTATCTACAACAAAATTAAAACAACCTTCACAGAGCTGCTGTTCTCCTTCCCATTGTGCATTGTATAGCAGGGTAGACAGGGCCTCTCACTCTTGCCTTCTCCCCCTTCCTTTGGTGCTCCTGGAGAAAGATGGTTTGCAGGAAGAGGTAAGGAGACAGTAAGCAAAGCTTTTGACTTCCAGTGTTTACTCACACCTATATCATTTGCTCAAGGCTCATAGTAAAGTTATAACTGCCGCCTGATTTGGGAAGATCTTCCCATATCCCGGTCAGAACATGCTACAAAGAGTTAAAGCTGCAGTGGAAAAGGTAAGGTAAATTGGCATATGGTGGGCAGACAAAAAGTTAGAATTTCCCAAGAAAACAGATTTTCAATTTTGGAAAGTTATAAGCTGATATAAAATAATCAGCTCCTTCTGATTTGTAGAATGAAGTTTCCAGTATCATACTGCAGTTGTATCTCACAGTTTAGTTTCCATATTTTATAATTATCTATAAATATCTCCTTAGATGAATAAGTACTGTCATCAAATATTACTGTTGAATATTCAAGGAAAACAAGCAGAAAAGATGAGAAGACAAAGGAATGTTAAAAGAAAAGTCATATATATCAGTAATCATGGAAGTTGTTGGGTGTTTTCCACTCATATTTACCCAATTCTTCATAACTATACTCCCTTTAACTTCTCTGTCATGGCAATATTTCATTACCAGCTGAGCCTGAGCAAGGTTCAGTGAACCCCTGGAGAAAATTGAATATTTCTTTTTAAGCTTTTTAAGCTCACAGAACACAGGTTGACTTTCTGGATATTGATTTTTTTGTTTAGTTATTTGAGGGTTTTTTTTGAAACTTAGTATAAGTGTCAGAAAGAGTTGTTATTGTTTCCCCCCCTCAGCCCCCCCAGCTTTCTTGTTGTTCAATCAAAGCCAAAAGCACAGTACTTTTGAAGTTGAAGCATGTTATGTTATTTTATGGTAAAGTGTTTCTTGTGTGACAGAAAACCAGCAAAATGCATAATGCATGTACTACATTTTAATATATTTGCACTGGTTTTATCAATAGTAAAAATTATATTTACACATTTCTAATTGTAGTGTACCTAAATCAAGTGTAATCTGTCCTTTTCTTCTCCAGTGTACTTCTTAAGAAAAGGCAATTTTGAACATCAAACTGTTTTGTATAACCTAACGTAAGCATGTAGAGAATGAATTAATCGAAACATCTTTTTCATTTTATGCATGAATATTATCTTCTAGTATTTGCTTTTGTGCTCTGCATCAAGTCAAAGAGTCGTAGTTATCTTCTTGATAGCTATGAAGCATGCATGTTATCACATTAATTTCTAATGCAATTCAATCCTGTTTTAGGTCCTGTTATCCTTATTTGTACCCACAGGACCAAACTTTTATACGTAATATAGGAATAGTGTAGCCAGCCAGTCTAGGGAAGTGATCGTCCCTCTCTACTCGGCACTGGTGAGGCCGCATCTTGAATACTGTGTCCAGTTCTGGGCCCCGCACTTCAAGAAAGATGTTGAGGTGTTGGAGAGAGTCCAGAGGAGGGCGACCAAGCTGGTGAAGGGTCTGGAGGGCATGACCTACGAGGAACGGCTGAGGAAGCTGGGGTTGTTTAGCCTGGAGAAGAGGAGGCTCAGAGGTGACCTTATTGCAGTCTACACCTACCTGAAGGGAGGTTGTAGTGAAGTGGGAGTCGGCCTCTTCTCCCGGGCCACTAGCAACAGGACAAGAGGACACAGCCTCAAGCTTCACCAGGGGAGGTTCAGGTTGGACATTAGGAAGAATTTCTTTTCAGAAAGGGTTATTAGACATTGGAATGGGCTGCCCAGGGAGGTGGTGGAGTCACCATCTGTGGATGTGTTTAAGAAAAGACTGGACATGGCACTTAGTGCCATGGTCTCGTTGACAGGGTGGTGTCAGGGCAATGGTTGGACTCTATGATCCCAAAGGTCTCTTCCAACCTGATTGATTCTGTGATTCTGTAATCTGTGAAGAAAGCCGCATGAGCTGGGAAGAAAGATCATTCCTTTCTGCAATCCAGTTGCCATTACTGCATGCAGATCTAGCACTGCTATAGAAAATAGACATTCACTCCACGTAGATGTGGACTTTCCAGTCATGGTACTACTCTAAATAGTAGTCTAAATACTAGTCCTATAGTACCTACTTGTCTCTTGGCTCTCCAGATCACAGAACTAGAGGCTGCTTTAGTTTTGAAAGCTGGGCAGATTTTCACCAAAATCTGTCAGTAAGGAAGGTCAACATTTTGAGTGGCAAATGGGATGAAATATTTTTGTCTTTGTTGGCAAAATCAGTTCATGCAGATATCTCTTCTTGATATTCCCTATACAAGGAAGATACTGAATCATCAGTGAGTTGTGACTTGTTCTGAGGCTTTTTAAGTAACAGAGGTTACAAACTCGTGAAAACAGTGTTAAGGAACAGAGAAATCCAAATCAAAATCAGGCACTTAAATTATACTCTAAGTTTTATGGGTGGTCCTTTATGGGTAGAGGGTTTTTTTGGCACATACCAACATATGTTGTCTTTGCTTGCCCTTATTTATGTATATATATTCTTATATAAACATACATACATACATCTGTAGTAATCAGTGAGCTGACCCACTAAATGGTATAAATAATACCAGCAGTTTGTTAGACATGGACTACTGAAATTTTTACAGCTCCATTTTGACCACACAGTTGAAGAATACTGAGAAACTCCATGTGATCTTGTGAAATGTTATTTATTATAACCACAAGACAAGTTTATATACGACATTACAATGCACTGTGGGTTGTTAAATACTTGGTGGCCATTTTCAAGAAAAAAAAAGATTAATGAGCAGCAAATACTGAATAAATGAACTTGTACTTTGATTCCAAATCTCAGTTTACACTTAGGATGTACTGTAATAGTCTAAACTTGTCATGCAGCCATGAAAGTGCTAAAAGCTGTCAAAAATAAACATATCCAGATGACGGAAGCCACTTTATCCTCAGGGTAATGGATTTCAATATTAAATACAGTAACATACATATAATAAAACATATGGAATATAATATTTGCAGAACCATTTACAGAGCACTGTGTACAGGTGTGCAAGGAAGATATAAATACCTCAGTCTTGACGCATGAACTCTTATAGAATCAGAGTCGCAGTTATTGCCTCTGCTGTGTGTCTCTTTGTAAGTGTAAACACACTGGGGAAGGAGGATATTCACATCTGAACTAATTGTAAGCTTGCCAGAAATGTTCTTTGGGAATTCAGATTTAATTGCTTTCTTGAACTCTTGTATAAGGAGTTGTTCTCACCTTGTTCCCTGTGTATTGTTGTCGTTAACTATTAATGGAAGTCCTGCACCTAGAGTGCAGGGAGAGCATCGGTTCGCCTGTCTTCGGGCACCTTTTGCTCCTGCTGGAAGCACCATTCCTTTGGATACAGATTCTTGGCTTGTTTCTGGATATGTGATCACTTCTTACCCAAGCAAAGCACTGCTCAAAGAGTTCTGGTGATTCTAATTGTTCACTCTTCACATTGCTATGACTGCGTCATCTTTATATTTGAACTGCTGTACTTCTGTGAAAAGTGGCTGTGTAAAAATAGCACTACATAACTCAGCTCTGCTCTCTGTAGATGTTTGGAGTTACTGACCAACATAAAGGTATTTTTAGTTTTACTCCTTTTAGCCCTGCAGAATCAACACACGTATGATGACTGTCTGAGATAATGTATTTATTCCATAGAACCACGGAAAATTTTCAGATGTTTTTCACTTAAGGCATTTCCACCACAACTGAAAATAACATCAGTCATTTTTGATCAAGAATGGAGTATGGAACTACTCTGAACGAGTATACATTAATATACTGTACCAATGCTAAAACTGCACTTAGCTTCTCCATGCTCCTTACTGCATGATTACTTACAGCTTGATGGCCCAGATAATTTTTTATTACCTTTGGTTTCATTATTGGGTATATTGTTCTTTGGGGTTTGATCCTTGCTTTTGCTGTCTGCAAATCAAAAGACCCACAAAAAAAAATCTTCCAAATCTGCCATTTAATCCTGTCTGAGTTACAAATGAGAGTCTTTGTCAATTTTTTGTGCACCCTTTATTTGGAAAATGTTCCGCTCTGAGCAGCTGGATACTTTCCATTTGGCATATCCAATTTGCAGTAAGAATTGTACTTTAGGATCCTTGGTCATCAATTAAGGTAAATTGAGAACCCTGTCTTGATTTCACTGAAGAATCTGACCCAGAGACACTACACTTTTATACAGTTGTCATCATGTCACTCAGTCAGATAATATTAAATAATGTCTGGATGTCACTGGAGAGAAGCAACCTGCTAAGAGAAGGAAGTTGCAATATCTGACTTGCTCAAATTAAAGGGAAACATCAGAAGTACTTGATGTTTAATGTTAAGCTCTCAGTTGTAGAATCCACAGTTGTTCAGATCATCTTAACTCTCACTGACCTTGGCAATGCTACAGGGGGTATATTTTTCTGTGTATGAGCTATTTTTGAATAAGCGTTTTAGTGCATTGAGCACATGATTTTTAATAGCAGACTTGCTGTTATACCTGCCATTTCTATTTCTGCAAAGTAGTCTTTAAAAAAACAACCACAGTTATTGTGGAAAATAGTATATATAACAGTCAGGACATTCTTTTTTTTCTGTCCTTGCTTTGTGAGTAAACATAATACATTTCAATTTTTCCTAATCTGCTGGAGCTTTGTGGTATCATAGGTCATGGAGGCTGCAGCAATGCCCAGGCATCAAATACAGTGGAGGACCACGAACAAGCTCAGTTAGGGATATCCTGTACATATAAGTGAGACTCCTTTTGCTCTGCCATCCTTAAGATAAAGACACTTGTATGGGAAGCTAATGAAAAAATATCTCCCTCCCCATAGACCTGGATGAGGATCTTTTTTTTTCTGTACTGCTGTGGGTGGATGATTCACAGAACTACTCTCAAGGCATATACTGAAAACTTTGCTGCACTGGAGCCCTTAAAGGTGCCAGCATGTTTCTAGGCAAGTGTGCAGGATGTGCACCAAGAAAATCCACTGAAAAGGCAGTGATTAGAAACGTATTTACAGATTGGGATGAATTCTTAATGCATACCTCAGCACTTCTGTCAGATACTTTATAAGATCCTCTCTGGAAATTCTTACTATTCAAGAACACCGAGTACCTTGAGTTTTAAAGAGGAAGTGCAGACAAAATCATATGTCTGACATCTCCTTGCACCCTAATATTAGTGAAAACAACTCAAGTTTTGGCAATCACAGCTGATGATACAGTCGAGCAGGAAAAAATCATATATGGTATGGAAAAGAAAGAGAAGTAGAGGAGCTGGAATTAATAGAATCAAGCTTTGAGGAAAGCTGAAGAGTGCAAAAAACATGAAAGAGATAGAAAAATTTAGAAAACTGACAGGCCATCAGCACAACAGTATGGAAAGGAAGAGTGAAAAATGACACTTCGAAGATATGACCCCAACAGCCATAATAAAATGCACAAATGGGCATTCTTCCCATGCAGTCTTTCTCCTTCCTACATTCTAGCTCTCTATGCCAAGGCCATGTAATTATGGCAGTTTAAAAAAACAAAGAAGAAAGCCTAGTTAAACTAAAGCCTACTCAAGTATATGATATATCTCTCAAAAGGAGAATTGCACTGTGTAGCAATTTCATCTGAATGAGTGAGAGTCAAAAGGGAAAAGAATGAAATGCGAAGGAAACAAAGCTAAGTAATTGGAGGAAAAAGAGATGTCATGAATTGGAAATGAGTTTTGCTTTGAGGTGCTGACTCAGATGCATAGCTTTCCATAAAAGCTACAGTAAGAATAAAAATAGACCAGAATTTTAGTTATGAATAATAATAAAAAAGACTTTTATTTGCTTCATGTGCTTCAGAAATACCCAATTCTTCTGCTTATGAATAGGAAAATAGAAAATCTGTGCTATCCTTCTTTCAGATTTTGAGCCTTAGTCTCAAATCTGAAACCTTCAAATAGAAAATGAAGCATAAAATATCAAGCCTACTTTATTTCTTCTTTATTTACAGTCATTCAGATGAATGCCAAAAGAAATGAAATTTAGGTGCAAAAAGGAAGATCACCTATAGGCATTTTTATACAGATGATCAAATAGATAAGTACCAGACCCTTTCTTCAGGCTTCATTTAATACATTTGTCAAAAAAGAGCACTGCACATGGATGGTAAAGAAAATAATCAAATACATTTTTAAGGGAAAGAGTTGGGCATTAGTACTTGATATCTTTTGCTGTTGTCTTCACAGTATCAGGATTCCTAATACTGCCTTTACCTCTAACATATGTTTTCAGACTTCAGTTTCTTTGTTTCTGGTTTCTGAACCTTCTCTTCTGAAAGTTCATTATTATTCTTGCATTGTCTGATATAGTATCTCCAGCTTTTTCTCCATTACTGTTCAAAATTCTTTTTAGTATCTTTCATCTACCATATTCTATCTATTTGCCTCTTTTATCATCCTGATCATAGGTCCTATTGCACAAAGGATGTTGGGACAAATTCACTTGCACAGAGATACATTAGCAGGGCTCATAACTGATGGCACACATGGATTGTAATGGTGAAAGTTACAAACAGAAGAGAAAGGGGGTGGGGAAGAGAGAGCTAGAGATGGAGGGAGTGAAGGAGGAAGGCAGGGAGGAAAAGAGGGCAAAAGGGAGGAAAAGAGGGCAAAAGGGAGAAAAAGAGGGCAAAACGGAGAAAAAGAAAAGTTAAAAAAAAGGAAAAAAGAAAAAAAGAGAAAAGAAAAGAAAAGCTCTCCCTAGTAGCCAGACAGGAAGAGCAGCAATGGGGTCCTCTGGCACAGTGGAGATGAACATCCTTATCTGGGTATCCTCCCACACACAGCAGGTGATGATGGCTAAGGAAGTAGGGTAGCTAAGGACCTTTGCAACAGTCCTTTGCCATTCTTACGAAAATATTTAAACCATTTCTTGTCAGAGGCTTTGATCTTCCTCACAATTGCTCAACCAAAGAGTTAATTGCTTCAAGAGAGATACTCATTCTTCCTGGTGATTACCATGAAGGACTTCAGGAGGATGCAAGGCTCTATAAAAGTCCTACTGATGAAGACCACGAAGGTCTAGTAAAGCAGAATATCTTCCAGGCATTGTTGTCTTTCCTCACTTTCTGGTGCTTTTAGATGGATGTTTCAAAGTTGCTTTTTTCCATGAGGTCCCATAGCATATTTTCATTGTCCCAGAGATTACAGAATGAGATCCACTGTAGCAACATATCTCTGTTGTGCTAGGTGCAGCATGAACACAAAGGCAGACAATAACCTTGAATTGTTTAGAAACATCAGTCAAACTGCCAAAAAAATACATGCCTTGGGATCTTACTTAAAGCTGTGTTCTTCAAACATTACTTCAGACCTTCTCTGCAGATAGTTTTGGAATAATCTCTTCCCTTGAAATGGAATCGGTGTTGGATGTGATCATGAGAACTTTTTCTTCCTGACATTTCTTTAAAATATCATGTAAGGGGAAAAAAGAAAAAGAAAACTAGAGTACTAACTGACTAGAAACATTTTAGTGTTCTCAAGTTCTGATGTTGTCCGGTAAGTGGAGGTAGCTTCTTCATTGGCCGATCTCCTTTTCTTTTCAGTATGTGTGTTTTATAATAGATATCCAGTATAGCTGGGTATTACACCTCAACAAATCAGTCATTCACTGGGAAACACAGCTCAGAGACAAATTTAGCAAATTTTTATTGTCCCAAATAAGAGTGACAGAGCATTCTGAAATGTGAAGACGACGCATAAGCATTTGCCATAAAATCCAGTTAGTCAAAGTTGCTTTTTCCCCACAACTGAGGTGCTGGAACACTGCGAAATCGCAGTTCTATTTTTGGCTGACTCAGAGCAGGGATTTGAATTAATATATCCTGCCCAGAAGAACACCTGAAAAAGCAGGCCACGTATTCATTTTTATGTTTGCCTCTTGCCTGATGAATATTTAAATAGTCTGTGCAGAATATCATCGGTCTGACAGAAAAGACTGAGGGAGAGCTACCTCTACCAAAATATTTGAGACTGCTTTAGTAACCTCTTTATACTGTAAATGGTCAGATCCCCACATCAAGGAAGGTCTTGACCCTGTGCATTTCATACCTTTACATGAATCCCCTGAGCACTAGGTTATTAGATAAAAATGTAAAATCAGGATACATTTCGCTTATCTAAATTGTAGCTTTTCTTGCCTTTTATTTCAAGTATGCCAAAATAAAATATTCTGTTTCAGACTGAACAAAATGTTTTGCATGAACCCCAAGTGATTGGATTTTCTTTTCAACAAAAAGGAAAAAGAACTATACCTGCCAGAATGAAATTAATGACCCCAAATTAAATATTTATATTTCAATCCAGCCTTCAGATAAAAGGATACATCTCTTGAACGGCTCTAATACATAGGTCTGATTTGAAGAGCTGCTGAATATCTCCTCTCTAATTGACTTTGACCCGGGTGCACCAGTAAAAGCTGAGATACACTGCAGCTCTGAGAATCACCTCTGGAACATTAAAAAGCTGGAGGCACAAATGTCAGCAAGTTTAAGTAAACAAAGAGAGAGTTATGCTAATTTACACTAGAAAGATCTCAGCATAGTGTTTGTTGCCAGGCTCAGAAACATGTTGCAAGGTTTTGTTACCTCTTGTTTTCATTTTATACAGTAAAGGAACAAGGTTAATAATACCCAAGTTAGCCAGCGGCTGGTACTCATATAGTAAAAGTGAAAGAAAAAAGGCACTGTGGCTTTTGGAATTCTAAAGTAATTACTCAGTATTAATAATCCCACAGGTACCTGAGACAGGTACCTTGTACAGAAAGAATGTGCTGTAGCTATCACAGAGGAATTTGAATGTTAAACTCAATATACCTGTAGGATAAATTCTGCCTTTGGCTATACCTAAGTCAAAATTTGAATCTACTGCTTTGGATCTATACTTGTACAGAAATAGAAATAAATTACTGTGGGCATGTCAATGCAGTTTATTGTCAATTAGTATGTCTGATTAGAGGGAGAAAAGTATCTACCCAAGCCTAAACTACTGGATCTCCTAAAATGACAACAGTAGTATAATGGCACTGAAGAATATGACACAAATTAGCAATGAAATGTCGGGAAATTCATGTAATGGGAAAATTAGCAATACTGACACAGAGGTGTTGCAAGAGCATGAGGGAGCAGCCGTAAGTGCTGGGCACGATTTTAAAATTTAGGCTGTAAAAAGTAGATCTTTACCTTTTATGCAGGCTTATATACTTTGCTGATGTGACATGTATGTCTTTCTATATGATACTTTGGCCACCCCTTATATGCAGAGGAAGAGTTACCTAATTACATTTTAACGTGAAGAAGGGACTGGAGGGAGCAGAGGATATGGGCTAGGATCTAGTCCTGAAAGCACTACTCTACCTGTTTATCTAATGAAAAGTTGTTCATCTGTGGAGAGTACTGGGAGGTGCACGTACTGCTGAAAAAGATGTTGGGATTCAGGAACATAAGAGAATTGATGCTAATGAAGATGACAGCTTGAGTGTCTGGCTGCTGCATAAAAACAGAGCACAACTGCGTAAATGTCCCAGGTTAAAGCCTTGTCTTATAAACTGTGTTGGACAAATATGAGACAGACTCTGCATGTGATGTGATGTTAGCATCTCCAGAAAAAAAGTCTGAATAATTGAATCAAAAAGATCAGAAGAGAGCTACTTTAAAGCTCTCATGACTTTGTGGATGACTTTGAAATGCAATCTGTTAGGACATAAAGTTGCATAAATACTTCTAATCAAATAGACTCTGTGTATCTCTTCCTTGATTTTTCTTAATTAACAAAGGAAAATTGAATGAGGATTTTAATAAACCCCAGACTGTCTCAGCTCTTTCCTTTATCCTAAAAAGGCAATCAAGGATAGATGGAGAAAGTCAAGACCCCCTCAGTTTCTTTGCCTTCCCAATATTATTTTCTTCATTGTATCTTATGTAGTTCCAAATGTTTGAGTATGGATATTTTTCTGGTGCCCTGTGTTACAGTTTTCATTCTTTCTCTCCTGCTGCTTCTCTTCTTATTATGCTTTTTTACATTTTTCCTTCCTTCTACCTTTCCACTGCAAAGATGCTTGTAGGCATTCCTGAACACAAAAGCTATTTGTTTGCTAGCTGGAGTATGCATTAGAGGTATCAGTTAAGTTTGTCAGAAGAATTTCTAGCAGCCTAACATTACAGGTGCTAGGCATTACCTGAAGCATTACTGGTCCTCAGACTCATTTGCTCTGAAACACGCTAAGAAAACATGGCCTGTATCCTGAGACTATCAAATGACTTTTTGAGTGGAGGAGCCACGGGGAAGACTATGCCTCCATGTGTTTTCCTCTCAGTTAGGAACAAAACACTCAGTTCCCGTCAGATCTCCCTTGAAGTGCTCATTACCAGGCAAAGGTAACAATGAAAATGATGTACAGTTATTCCAGAAAAATAAAAGATTATGTTCTCGATTACAAAATGGTAAACTTAGTTTGAAAAAAACAAAGCTAGTCTTAAAAAAACCCACAATCTTGGATAATGCTTCCATTGGAGATAGTACATATCTCCTATAAGGTCTGTCCCCTCATCTTTTTCAAGGGTAGGTTAGCCTTAGTAAGTTAATTGAAATTCTATTTCTTTGTCTATAATTAATATTTTCTTTCTTATCTCTTGTCTCTTCTATTGCCCACACATGTACAATTGAAGCATCATTTGAACTGGGGAGTCTTCTAACACTCGATCTGTTTTTATTGAAGTTGCACTCTCTTGGGGTTCTCTCTTTCTTCTGGACCGAGGCGGAATTGGAATATCTCATGGTTTCCCTCATGTTTTCTCATGTTTTCTCATCAGACCTCCTAACCCCATCTCTCTCTCTCTCTTTCTTATACAAGGAGCATCATTTTAGTTTTTAGACTAAGTACGACTCTCATAATTCTTCCTTTCTTCCTTCACTTGGAGTAGCTGGATTACTAATTCCAATTCCAATTCCTTCTTTGTTCCTGCTTTTTTTTTTTCCAAAAAAGGAAAGGAACGAAGGAAGAAAGGAAATCTCTGGAGTTTGCATTACTGTGACTGCTTTCTATTATCATATTTTTTCTAGTTCTATATTTACTTACTATCCCAGTATTTTCAAGACTCTAGAAAAATGAATCAATCCTCTGTTCTTTAGGAGTATTCATTTTAAAGATACGTTTTCATGTCCTGGAAATTCTGCATTTCTATATGCTTCTCAAGGTTAACTCTAAACTGTGGAACTTGGAAATGTCTTTCAGAAATTGGACAAGACTTGGAAATCACTTTCTGATCTGGGTTCACATCCCAGATACATGTTGATTGCATATAAGAATCATGTGCCTAGTTATATACCATCCCAATATTTTTTTTCCTTTTCCACTCCCCATATAGTTTCTTCTGCAACCCAGGTTCTTTCAGTATGCAGAGAACTACAGCATTCTCTGCTTGATCCCCTGTCTGGAGGCCTGGGGATTCTTGAGAACATTTAAGCATAACCAGAGAAACCACGCTCGATTTATTTATTACAAAGACAACACTATTATGGCTTTGTGTGCTTTTTCTAGAATTCCTAACCTTATTTGCACTTTTGGAGATCTACGCACAATGGTCATTCTCATCCAGTTGTTCTTTCCCATTCCCACTATCCTTTCTCCTCCTCTTTTAGGGTCTCTAAAATAATCTGCTTTTTGACAATAAAATCACTACACTGGTTTGTAGGACATGAGTTTTCAGTTTCAGCTGCCAACCAGGCATAACACTACTGTTGAGTATATTGCTATTGAAGTATTGTTTATTTTGGCTTTGTGGTTCTTTCTTCATGGAAAACTTCAAAAGGTCAGCTTTGTCCCAGTGAGAAACAGGGAAACTTTTGAAATCATGGTCTGGAAAAAACTTTCTTGTCCATTTCTATTTTTACATAAAATTTCTTCCTCTCTTAAGGTCTTGGAGGAAACTAATCTGAGGTCAAAGGCTCAAATAACCCACTGACACAACTATTGCCAGCTGCCTCTTCTGCTAAGCCTACCAGATGTGAAGCTGAAACCACATGAGTGAAGACTCAAATGAAGATTTAGACCCTAAGTGAATATTAGAAAACAAAAAGTCCTGTTGACAAATCTGGATTATGCATTGTTCACCTTGAACTTCTTCTCCCTCAGACGTCAGGTGATTAAACACAATAATTCAAGGAGCCCACCAACATGAGTGGAAAAGCCCAAAGCTTTTCATGATCACAGATGTAAAAATTGTACTGGAACAGCTGAATCAAGAAGTGAACTACAAACAGTGCATAACAGCTATACATGGCAAATCATTTGCTATGGCAATAGATGTAAAACAAAATCATTATGATTTTATGTAGATTACATAGATACAGAATGTAGTAAATAACTTGTATTGCACATGAAATATATATATGTAATATCAAAAGTAAAATTCAAAGAAGCACTAGCAAGTACATTTCTATTAGGGTGGGAACTTTACCTATTTTACTGAAGTTCAGCAATGAAGTTTTAAGAACAGTTCAGACAACTTTAGATGGGAACCCGTGCCTCATCTTAATCCAGGTATGACTATGATTTTAAGACTTTGTCAGCATCTGAATAAGGGAGAAACTATATTGGCTACTTGGACTATTTATTCTAATGCCTTGGAAGGCTCTGATTCCTCTAATGTCTACCTAGCCTAACTAAAGCTAATATATCAAAGCTGCTTACAAGACTCATACTCTAAACTGCTCCTCATCTTAATTACTTATTCTATCTCTAATGGCTATCTTATATACCTAGGCATACTGAGAGAGTATTACTGCTGACCAAGAAAAGCAAAGATAGTCGGTCATACAAAAGGTGTATCTGGACTGCTGAGGTATGAATTCATTGCAGAATTAACTTTCCTACAATTTCAGAGGAGAAAACCAGCCTTTTCACTTGAGGGTGAGGAAGAGAGGGTCAGATGGAACTTAACAGTAGAAATCTGGAACCTATCCAGGTTCCACAGAAGTATTTCATATTTGTACTAAAAGTACATGGAGAAGACTGAGTACCTTCACTCACCTCAGTCTTTACTGGTAAAACTTGCTTTCAGCAGTTCCAGGTCCCTGAGACTAGTGAGGACGCCTGTTGGAAGGAAGACTTAATCTCAGTGGAGGACAATCATGCAGGGAAGAGTTAAACAAACTGGACATACATGAGTCCATAGGACCTAATGGGATGCACCCATGAGGACTGAGGAAGCTGGCCAGTGTCATTGCAAGCCCATACTCGATTGTCTTTGAAAGGTCTGAGGAACTACAGGCTGGTCAGCATTAACTCTATCCCTGGGAAGGTGGTAGAGGAAATCTTCCTGGAAGCCATTTCCAAACATATGAAGGACAAAAAGGAAATTGGGAGTAGTCAGCATGAATTTATGAATTTATATGCTTGACCAACATGATAGCCTTTTATGATGAAGTGACTAGCTCTTTGGACAAGGGGAGAGTAGCTGACATTGTTTATGTTGATTTCAGCAAGGCTTTCAACATTGTCTCCCATAGTATTCTCACAAACAAACTGATGAAGTGTAGACTAGATAAGTGGACAGAGATAGACTGAAATCTGAATCAGACAAGAAAAACAAACCCAGCTACCAACGTATATAAGATGATAAGGTGGTTAAATGTGACCTCCATGAACCAGGCCTTTAAACAAAGAAGCTATCACTAAATTGTCAGGTTCAAAGGCTTTCAATCACTGGCACAAGGTGCAGGTGGAGGCCAGTCGCTAGGTGGTGTACCCCAGGAGTCCATAGTAGGGAAATGTTGTTTAACATCTTCATGAGTGACCTGGGTCAGCAAGTTTGCAGATGATATAAACCTGGGAGGAGTGGCTGATACATCAGGTGGGTGTACTGCCATTCAGAGGGACCTGAACTGTCTGGAAAAACAGGGAGAAAGGAACTTCATGACGTCTACAAAGGGAAGTGCAAAGTCCTGCAACTGAGGAGGGGTAATCCCATGCAACACTACAGGCTTGGGGCCATCTGCCTGGAAATCAGCTTTGCAGAAGAAGACCAGGGGTCTGAATGGACACTAAGCTGATCAAGAGCCAGCAATGTGTCCCTGTAGCAAAGAAGGTCAACAGCCTCCTGGGCTTCATTAAGGAGTCTTGGCAGCAGGTCAAGGAAAATGGTCATTCCCTTCTGCTTAGCTCTGGTGAGACATATCTGGAATGCTGGGTCCAGTTCTGAGCTCACCAGTGCAAGAAAGTTGTGGATATACCGGAGTCCAGCAAAGGGCCACAAAAATTAAGGTACTGGAGTATCTGTCACACAAAGCAAAACTGAGAGCTAGCACTGTTCAGCCTGAAAAAGAAAAGGCTCAAGGGGAACCTGTCAATGTGTATAAACACCTGACTGGGGGAAGTGAGGAAGACAGAGCCAGACTATTCTCAGTGGTGCCCAGTGATAAGACACGAGGCAATGGGCACAAATAGAAATAAAGGAACTTCCCTTTAAACATTAGAAATAAATGTTTATTGAGATTCGAATTAGAAAACATTTACTGAGAGAGTGGTCAAATGCAGGTTTCCCAGAGAGGTTTTAGAATCTCCATCTTTAGAGATATTAAAAGCCCAACCAGACACGGCCTTGAGGAACCTTTGAGAAGGGGGTTGGACTAGATAATCTTCAGAGGTTCCTTCCTGTCTCAACTGTTGTGTGATTCTGTGATACAGCAAAGATGTAAGTTTTAAACAGGACCCTGACTCCTGGTAGGACTTGTGTGGGTACATATATGAGGCTTTGATCCCAGCTAGAAAAACATTTACAATCTAAACCTTATTCAGTCTGAATTTTGAAAACAAGATTTTCTCAGGAGGTTTTTAGAATGCAGTACAAATAGTTTGTAAATTCTGGGAACAGATTAGCAAAATTATGCAGGAATTTCAGAGAAACAATGCTACAGATGGTGCTCTGTGATGTTTCTGTTTCCTAATTTGGTGTTAGACACTTCCTAAGAACTGTTCAGTACACGTTAGGAGACCTTCGTCTTCATGTTCTGCCTTCTTTTAGCCAGCAAAACTGTTGAAGCTGAGAGTCTTTCTTCATTTCCTAAAGTGTCCTTCCCCATTTCCCAGGACTTAATAATCTTTACCAAAGTTCCACAGTATAGAAAGGCTTTTACTACTCATTTATGTGCCGTATGTATTCCGCCCCCTTTTTTTTTTTTGCTTCCCCTGAATGAATATATTTCCTTTCTACATAAAGCATAATACATAATCTGGTCTATTTCCCCTTTCCTTGCCTCCACACACACACACAGAGCATAGTTTTGCTTCCTTTTTTTTTGTGTTTGAAAGCCAAAAGTAATGTATTCATCTGAACAGCTGGGTAACTTTCATGCTACATGAAAATCAGTTTAAAAAGTAACAAATTTCAGGAAAATGTGACAAAAACCTACAACAGCTCCAATTGTAGATCCGATACAAATCTCTCACTGTTCAGAAAATTGTGTTCATTGTCTTTTATTTTTAGAAAATTCTTTACAAGAACTTAAAAAGGATATGTATTCTTTTGCACTGTGGCATATTCAGGAATTTCGTCTTTATCCTGTAACTCTGTTCATTAGGGAACATGTAGTGAACCAGCAGGACAAGGTTCAGTTCAGAAACCTGGCAAAGTAGGACAGTGTCCTACCAATGACAAAGGAAAAGAAAAAAAAAATTTTAAAGAGGCATGCTTCCAGTTTTCTATTTATGTGTGTTTTTATTTTTATAATAGTGTAAAATATGTAAATTTGTAATGAGTGTTGGCTAGAAAAAATAAAACTGAACATCTAAATACTGTATTTTAATGCATGAAGCTTATTTCACATGTGGAAATATGCATGGAGTATGGACTTTCTCCTTACTGGAAAACAAATGATAGGACATTAAAAGTTACATATACAGCAGTTTGGAATGGTGAATTTGAATTTGCTCTCATTATAGCATTGAAAATTATGCAATTTCCCTGAGTTAATTCCAGTGTAATTTGAATACAGATTAAAATCCTGACAGGTCAAAGAACTGAAGCTAATCTGCTGGAGTGTCATTGCTATTAAGTAAAGATTTTACTGGGCATACAAAACAATTAGTTACTCTTGAAAATTTTTATATTCTTTTCTAAAAAATTCCAGACACTAGAAAATGCTAACCTTTCCATTTATTAGTTTCAAGAAATACATGTTTGCCTCTTTCTCTTCTCTCAGAAAGTAGCCTGAAGAATTCTGAATGAGAAATCAAGATAATCCAGTCTAAGAGTTCACTGTCCAAACATATACCCAGGAGTGTAAATGACGTGGTGAGCTTCTTTTGTCTAATCATCCAAATGATTAACCCTTGTAAATGTGACACTGCTCAAAACTATAGTTCTGTTCTTCTAGGTAGCTTTTAAAAAACTCAACACATTTTTTTGTTGCTGCTATTGTGACCAGTAAATAGCAGTGGTAAGAATGAGGAACTTAACATCTCCAGGTATTTTGAAATATAGTTAGTACTTGTTTAAAGAAATGTGTGTTTTTAAGTTTGCTAAAGAAATACATTTCTCAATGTCATTAGATTACTGCAGGGAGAAATTCTGCAGATGTATAGGAATGAAGCAACAAGCTTCTTCCATTTAGTTTAGCTTGTTAAAAAGATCATCTATGACTTCTTCAGGACTATAACCTTTCAAAAATCTCAAATATTTCCTGGTGACCCAGCAAAAGTACAGGGGCAGAGTAAAATGGGGACATTGGTAGGAATTTGATTACTAAAATAGAAATAATTATTGAACAATTAGGTTAATCATTATCACTTATACTGAGTATTGTGTTTTATCCAGTAAAAACAGATGCATAAGTATTCACTGTGCAGGCTGCGTCTCCGAGCTTTATATCACAATCACACAGCATTTGAGTTGCAAAATTGCAGAACTATACTATTTTTTTCTATCAGAAGTCACAGAAACTTCTAAATTTTTACTAAAAAAATTTTTACTCAGGTTTATTTTTATTAGTAGGCTAAATGTAATGGAAAACATGATATTTAGTTTTAATAGGTGGGTTAGAAGAATTTTCAAGAATTATACCTACAGCTGATTGCTCTTTTAATTTTCTTATGGTTTTACAATCACATTTCCCATAACTTCAGTATGTCTGAAATGCTTCTGATTACATACTACCTATCATTTCTCTGTAAGACTGGCAATCTGACTTTCACAGTTGCCAAATACAGGTACAGGCTATAACTCTATCAGTCTTCTTCTCAAGAAGATAGGCTTAACATTGACCTCATCAACACTGATATCAGCACATCACATCTACAGGGTCACACATCCCATGCATTTAGGAAGTTATCCTGAATTAACACTGCTGATCTTCCAGTTAAGATTTTTTGTTAGAGGTCAAGTCCCAAACTGAGAACTGTCATAGATTCACATCCTCTGTGGAGCAGACACAGAGTTCCATAACATGTACACAAACTCAGGCAAGCGGAAACAGCAGTGGGCTTTTTAAAAAAAGACAGAGGCAGAAAATTAGTTCAATTTTCATGACTTGCACTATAGCTTAGTGATAGTGTCATTTTTTAAAGGAAGTTTATAGAAGTCTCATTTAACTGCCTATCTTATATACTTTGGTAGCTGGGTTTGTTTTTCTTTTCTGATTCCTCAGGTGGAATCACAGCCTGGACCCACTCCATCGAAGTTCCAACATTTCACTAAACACAGTTAGGGTTTAGTGAAATCTAGACAGTGATTCAAATCTCCAGAGGTATTATTTTATTACCTTAAGTTAGGCTGGGAAGGATCAGACCTTGATTGAGCTACAGGGGAGGTGGTCCTTTGAAAATGAGCCACTGGTGAGTGACTAACTATATAGTTATACAGCATGTAATAACAACTGCATAATTAGTCAGAAGTAGAAACATGATACAGTTCTGAAAAACATTTTGGATTGGAAAAGAATAATATTTGGCAAGAATCTCCTACATTTGCAGTGATATTGCCTAAGATCACGCCTAAGGACTTTTTAAATAGTAGTGCATGTTCAGTGACAGGGGAATTCATCTCACTTTGTTGAAAAATAGATACTTGAAATTTAAGATATTCACCCTTCACACACTATGAAGAGACATTTAGAGATGACAAGGCATCTCACCAGCCTTAAACATCTATCTCTGCAAGAGATCAATTGCCTTTTGAAAATGAAAGTTGCTCCCCAAGAAAGGAAAAATTTGCTGAAGAGGTCCTTGGACAGCTAGCTTAGATGCGGACTACCAACTTTTAGATATATATGAAGTGAGATGCTTCCAATAATAGCTGTTTGTACCCTAAGAGCTCATAACTTCAGGGGGGATTTAAAAGCATTTAGAAGATTTGGGCTCCTGATATCCTATTCGCACAAGTTCATAGCTTCTATTTGTCATTGTAGTTTGTGAATACCTTCTAGCAGTCATGAAATTAATCACATTGGTCATGTGCTGACTGATCTTTCCCAAATCCTGTATTTTATTTTTGAATATTATTAAACTTTCACCTTTTGTGTTTGTGTAGTACAACTCAGGAGTAATGTTGTTTGTCATTAGGTAGATTTTACCCCATTAAAATTTGATGCGTTAATGTTGATGGCCCTCTTTTTGTATGAGAATAAGAAGGCATAATCTACATCAATAAAAAATTGTGGGATATAATTAATAATCTAATAATCAGTCTACGAAGAGCAGTGCTGTACTCAAAATACAGGTCTTAGACTGCAGATTTTTACCAAGGGGTTGCATAGGAAATTAAGACAATCCAGTGAAAAAATACCAGAAGGGATGTTTTTAAAAGATTTTGTTATTCTTTTTAGTTCAGTTTACTTTTCATCAAACCATCATGAAAAATTCAAAAGAATACTTTAGGCTTATATTCTATGTTTCTGTACTTGCACTTCAAAGGTATATTTTACAGAATAGAGGTTTAACTCATTTATTGAAACTAAGTCTGCCACCTACTCTTCGCTGTGGAGCAGGTTCTAGCTAATAATTTACTGTTAAGGTGGATTTTGTTTGTATGTATTTTTAAGCAGCTGCCACATTTCTGTATACCTAAATCATTCACAGTTCATCCTAGTGAGAAGAGAGGAGGTAAAGTGTAGCTGAATTCCCTCTGCAAAATGCTGAGAAGGGGCTACTGAGAGAACCTGCTACTGTGGAGCAGAAGCAGCAGCCTGTGGCTGAGATGAAGTTTGAGGGTCTGTATGATGGGGAGAGTTTGGATGTCATGACAAGACAATGAAATTCTCATTCTGATGAAAACCACAAAAGTACCATTTATTTTGGGATACTACTCCTTGGGAATGTCTGTTCCCAAGCAGAAAATTCTTCTGGCTCAATTAATGTTTTTTTGACTGCATTTGTTTACTGAAGGAATTTAAAGAATCAGATTCACTGTGTCTCGAGACATTTCAGACCAATGCTTAGTTTGTTTCCTATTTTGAACATAAAATACACCAGGTGCATGCAACATTCTGCTTTATAACAGCAACATCAAAAACCTTACTGGGTTTTCTGGTTCCAGGCTAATGTGGGAATTTGGAAACAAATAAAAGTTTAAAAATGTGGGTTTTTTTCAACAAACTGAATTGATACCCTTAAAAAATATGAAAAAAAATCAAACTACCCCTAAACAGTGGAACATTTGAGATATATCAGAAGCTTCATTAAGAACCAAAAATCAAGTGGCTTCTCAATAAATATTAGCAATATACTGAAGGGGGTGATAATGAATTAATATAGTATTTAATTAATATGGAATTTGAGTTAGCAGATAGAGGCATATACAGATGAGTGCTGAAGATCAGTAAACCAATTAATTTATTTTAATAAATGTCCAGGAGTCTCAAAAAAGTCCAGGAAGCTGGTAGAGTCTTTGACTATCTGCTTGGCTGTGGCATATTAATAAACAAACATAGGATCTTTCTGTTTCCAACCTGAAGAGAAGAAATTCACATGAATGCTGGCACTGGCTCCTGCTGATTCTTTTGACATTACAGCATTTAGAGTTAAGCCAAGCTCCCTGCTGCTTTGCAATGCAAACTGAATGGGAAAATTAAGGGTAAATTACCACCAGCACGCATGATATTGTAGGCAGTCTCAAAATCTGCTCCTGGATGCAAGATCAAAGTATTTTACTTTCAGCAGATGTAACAGGAGGCCATTATGAACACTTGTTTAATGAACCATGTCCAGCTCCATGAACCATATCCAATTGTGCGGCTTTTGAAAATACTGTGCAGAAGAGTCTGCCGCAAAGATATGTTCAAGATGGAATTTTTCTCCCAATAATATTCCTTTTTATTTCTAGAATCCTCATGAGCCCAAACCTTGCTGAATTACTCCAACAAACTGTTTAAAGATTACCAGATCTAAGTGTGGGGATACACTATGACACACACACACTGTTACATTTGTGGAGGTCGTAAACTGAAACCCTGTGTTTCTGCTTCCAGCTCCTCTGTAGGGAATGGCATCTCCAATTTATCAAAACCACAGTGGGAATGTGGGAGCCGCTGGCTTGTCCCTAGGTCGCCTTTGGCTGAACATTTTTGCTGTAATGGTATGGAATTACGTCCTTGCAGTACTCTGTTTCTATGATAAGCACTTGTTAAAATTTCCCTTCTCTACAAAACAGTTAAAATACTTTTGAAATGTGCAGCTGTGCTTTAACAGAAAGCCTTTACACAGATAACACATGCAAGACTGTACAGTGTGGACTGTGCTTCTCTCTGAGGCTGTATCGGACATTTTTGTTTTTTTACCCCAGCAGGAGGGAGTGTTAATCAGTTTTTCTTCCCTAAGAAATATGATCAAAGTTCAGAGTTAATTTCTCCAAACAGTTGAATGGGTGAGGCTAGTTGTTCTGAAAGGGGCCCACATTTGCTCTCCTCATACCAATTTCAGGTTCACTGCACACTGACAGTCCCAAATCTGCATGAGAATGTGGCCTTGGCGCCTTACCCCAGCCCATCAGGGCTACATTGCCCTGGCATCATCTCGGCTCTGCAACTGGTGCATTGTTCTGGGCCGGAAAATCCCTCCCTCCTGCTGAGGAGCGGCTCCACAGCAGCCCATGAGTATTGTTCCACCAGCCAAGCTCCCTCTGCAAATGACATCCTGCGCCACCGCACTCACCGAAGGTTGGCCATCCCCAGGACGTGCATCTGCCTACCCATGGCAACAGCTTCAGGCTAAGTGTCACTCTTGGCAAGGCCAGAAGGCTCTGAGTGACCTCATACTGAAATTATCTACTGTCAAGTGCTGGTTCGGCTACGAGTCAAACTGCAAATGGGACTCTATTAATTTCTCCACTGCAGTGCCATAAACTAGAGAGGCTTTCAGAAGACACTGACTGCTGAACATGGAGCTGTGCAATGAATCATCATCTCCGCTATGATAATAAAACTTTGGTTTTAGTCAAGTAAAGTCACTTCTTGCAGTGAAGTCTGAGGCCCTGCAACTGCAGTCTGTTGAACTCTTGGCAGATTTGAGTGTAAAAAGATATAGATAATTTCATCACATGTTGACTGATTTCAAGACAACACTGCCGTTTTTTATAGATTTGTCATGTGACAGATTTCATATGAATAAAATTGAGAGTATTATTTCATTATTTTATTACAATTCTGTTGTTAGTTTCACTCTAAGCCTCTGATTTGTAGCTCAGACATAGACCTTTATTTAGTCCTGCAGAAGAGGTCATTGTTTCTGCAAAAGGACCCTGTTTCTTAAGTAGGAAAACATATGAACCCTATGCATCCTATAGGAACTGTAAAAAAGGCCTTTATGATTTTTGAAGTCAAATAAATATTTCTGGTGAGGTGTTTTTTTGACTGTTTGCTTGTTTTTTTAACAGTTACCTAAGAGTTGGGAAATACTGGTAAATTATCCAGAATGAGCATATTATTAAAATACTCTGGTGTTGTGTGAAGGGTTACAAAGACAGTAAGGAGCAATTCTTCAGCCATCATCAAGTGGTGAGAATAATAAGGGTTTTTTTAAGTTTGGGGTTCTTTGAGAATTACTCTTTTAGGACATAGACAAATCTGTAATGCTGGAATATATTATGTATATGTGTATATATGTATATATATGCGTGCATGTGTATGTGTATATGTATGTATATGTACATCTGTGTCAGTGTACAATATTTAGTATGTTTTTTCTTTTATAGTCCAAATATGGATGCATACCATGAATGTGTAATGCATTCTGTTATGGTCTATGTTCATAAGTATAAAAAGTGTAGGTTTTTGCTTAGTGATTTTCCTGATGAATTAAATGAATTAAAAAAAAAAAAACTAGGAAGAGACATTTAGTTTTATTTTAAATTTCATTTATTTCAGTCTTATAAGGATGACAAATGCCCAGATATCAAAAGTCCTCAAATAAAACTGTGTGGGGAATTTGCTATTGATCAAGAATTGCTTGCAGAGATAATAGGCTTTCATTTTGAAAAGTAATAAAATGCATCGCTTGCTTGCAAGGTGAAGAATGAGCAGGACATAAAGGGTGATATTGACATGAAAATCCTTTTGCCCACTCTGACCTTTCTGTAGAAAAAGATTGCAAGACCCCTTTGTACTCGGTGCTTTCTTTTCCATATTTGACTTTTTTGCTAAATCCCAAGACATATTTTTTTAAAATTGAAGTGCCTAAATATTTGCATGGGAAAGATGGTTTTAAAGAATGTACAAAGTGATGAATATTTAGAAAATCATAGCTTTATAATGTCTTGGGTGCCATCCATGTATTTTTAATGTTAACATCTTAAAGTAAACAGCTCTCTATTAAATTTAAGACAAGCCTATGCCAGAACTTTTGACTTGGATGTCCTTCACATTTGGAGCTTCAGGAGGCCAAATTTTGATTTCCATATCCAAATGTGATATGACATAATACATCTGTGCAGAACTTTTGATTTCTGTTTGATACTGGAGATGATCCATGAATCTGTATCTTAAGACTGTAAAATGAATTTTCTACATGGGACCAGTGTCTCTATCATTTTAATCTCCTTTTCTGGAGTGTTTTCCATGCTGCAATTTCAAAAGAGGGTGATCCAAGGTGACATCAGAGGGTTGTTAAATCTTGATGATCCTCTTTTCACGTGGAAGCCCCTTTGGACAAAATGTCGACTTCTGTTCAGGACGAAGCAGTTTGTCAAGTCATAACTCCAGAGAGTTGGTAACTAAGCAACAGATCAGCTGTTGGAAAACTTTGATCTCCTAATGATGCTCATTTGGGAACCTTCTGACAGGGAATTCTCTGAGGGCCAGTGAGTCTAGAAGGAAGAATCTAGCATCAGAAATCTTAAAATAAAGTCTGGCAGGAGAGACAAGGGGAGGGGAGGTTTTGTGATGGTGTTTGGGTTTTGGGGATTTTTTGTTTGGGGGTATTTTTTGTTTGGTTAGTTGATTTTTTTGTTTAATTGGTTTTGGGTTTATTTTATATTAAAGGTAACCTTTTCAATTGTGTGACCAGGTAAGGAAGAAACAAACTATTTGGAGACACTGTAGATAGACCCCACTTTTCAAAATAAGCCCATGTGTAGCATCATGAATCACTGGAGGAGTCTGACCTACGCCCTATAGTTATAATTCTTGAAGTCTTGGAAGAAACTGAGATATTTAGAGCACTTCTTGTTTTTCTTTGATCCCTATTAGCTCAAATTCAGCTGCCTCAATATAGACAATTAGTGCCATTTGAGACATGTTGGTTTATGTGAGACATCTACATGGGACTGGCATGTATGACATAGGACCTAAAGAGCACTATCGTGCTCCCCTTTTTCTGGAACAGCAACTAGACACCTAGTTGCTAGCACACTAGCACACTAGGATGTGCAAGGATGTTTCAAATGGCACTAAACACTTATTTAGGCAATTGAATACTGTCCTATCTTTCATGGTCTAGTTCAGGTAAAACGTGATAATCTTTAGCTGCACAAAACTTATGAATCTATCTGCTTCTACTACTGTACAAACTCTGTTCTACCTCCTTGAGATTACTTGTACAACATTGCTCCTCAAAGAGATGGATCTCAGTGGAAACCCCTGTTTAAATGTTGGCTCTGACTTGGGACACCAGGGTACCTGGGTCTTGGTGTCCCACTTCCACAAAAGAGGAAAGAACTCAGGCAGTGTGCCAAATAAACCACTAATGAAGTTTAGAGCTATGACATATAGATATTACACACAGCTCTAATTCAGTCTAACTGCAATGTTAATTTAAACCCAATGCAGGTATACATGTATTAGCTTATTGAGTTATTAAGCCTATTTTTCTTTGGTAACTACATATATATATTCTACATTTGGAGGATCAAGTTAAATCCTTATATGTTTATTTTTCCATCATGAATGTCCAAGCTACATTTTTATAATTTGTTTTATTTTATGTTTGTTAGTTTTATTATATTTCTTTATTTTCTTTAATATGTAACCCTGTTCATTGCTTGACAGTGAGCAGTGAACAAAATTGTCACATAAGATTTTAGATATGCAGTATAAAATGATGTCAGACTTTTACATAATTTTTTACTAGGGATGAGGCATAACTAAAGAATAGAAGGAAAAATTAAATAAAAATGTGAAAGAGGACAATATGGTAGATAGGAACAGGCTGACCTACACAAAAATATATTCTCAAAACACAGCTTTAAAAGGATATGAAATATTTCAAGCTTCCATATAGAACAGAAAGATGAAAACTGTGAGTGTTGAAAATTTCAAGTAATAATGTTTGTCCCCAGATTTATATTTTTGTTTTTTTCCAGAAATGTCAGTGATCTAATGGGCATATTGAGTCTCTGGACAAACTCCTCCTTGCCTGTATCCTTAGACTGTCACAGCTGTAGCAGTTGTACTATATAAATCCTGTAAATTGAAGATAAATTAATCATTTCAATATCTTATGAAGAGCTATGAAAGCTGGAGAGAGAAATTTTGGAAATACAGGACTAAAAGATTCTTTATGACTGCAGGAATAATTAATTTCTAAGACCTAAATAGTCTTGAAAGATCAAGAGAGTTCCTAGTCTCAGTCACTGAAGACTTCAGAAGACATGTTTTAAAATATACAGGAAGAATGCATTTTTAGAAACACTAGATATATGTCTGTGTGTAAGGTAATTCAAACAGCCAATCTTCAAAACAGTAAGTTCTATAGCATGACCTCTAGTTTATACAGAAAGTAAATAAAGGATTGTGTTACCACATATGAAATAGTTTATGAGACTGCTTGTACATTCCTAAATATAGACTAATATTACTAAATTTATCAATTAATATTTTGCTACATGGATATCATCAGATACTGGTATAGTTTATCATTTGGTATAGAATGAAATGCATAGTAATTTACAATTACATTTATAGATATAAAGGCCTGAAAAGTCTATTAGGGAAACGAGTCTCATTTTTAGACCAATATCAGGTGGAAAACTTTAGTGAATAAATTTTAAACCATGTCTATAACTTGAGAATAGAATATTTTTATCAAGATATGCACTCCTGATTTAAAATGATAGGGACTCCATCACATCTTTTGATACATTATGCCAGAATTTAATTATCTTCCAGGTGGAAAAATACTTTCCACTCATCTGATTGTGTGCAGGTATGAAAATCTGATCTCATTGTGCTCTTTTATTTTACAAAAGAGAACTCTCTCTTATCATAAAACCTCTTTTGAGGCAAATCTTTTTGAGGGGCAAATAAAATAGATTGATTTGTTTACTTTTTACCCTTGAAGTCATGTTTTAGTTGAGTTCTATATTTTTTGCCAAGTTCTGTTGTGTTTTGTGTCATGTTTGTTCTGAATTTATTCGTAATTTCTGCTTTTTGTTCTAATTTCTCTGTCTCTGTTTTGAAATGAATCTTCAAATTGTTCAAACCTACAGCAGCTGCATAAATGTTTCTAATAATAGTCTAAATAATTTCATTTTCAGAAGTAAATGAAAGAAGTAATTACATTGACTAACTATGGAAGGTCACATTTGCTTTGTAACAAAAGCTTTGGTTTGAAAGTCTCTTGAATACAGGCAATGGATACCCTCTAAAGTAGGATTTCCTTTTCTGCTTTCAGATATATGGCACTGGCTGCACAAGAGCCTGTTGTTCACAAAGCCTAAGGAATTCAGTGTGGTCTATCAAAATCATCCAAATTCATCATTACTTATCACTCCCTTCTCCTGTCATATATGTTGAGCAACAATATAGCCTATTATTCATCACTAGAGAGTAATGTGCAATTTGACAAGAGAAGGAAGAATGTTTCTATGTCTCAGCTCAGTCTGAGACAGCTATAGCTGGTACATTGTAACCTTGCTAATTTATTAGCTTTTCTGCTCAGAATTGACTAAATTGTAAAATATGGTAAAACAGCCTACTCATCTCAACTGTGGCATTCTGCTCTAATATTGATGTTTGCTTGATGAAATAATACATGTGTAAAAACAGAAGAGCATCCTCTTCCAGATAATAGAAGAGAGGAAGAAAGAAGAGAAGATGACAAATATTTTTTAAAAATTAGAAATAGAAAGTTTAGTCTGCAGAGACACCCAAGCTATTCTATTTTATGGTCCCAGAGACCTCAGCCCAGAAGTTCTTCCTGAATCTGTTGTGTCTTGAAAGGTCTGCAAACTGTATGTGAAAGGGGACTGATCATGGAAAACAAAGGCCAAAAAGTAGTCTTCCACAAGGAAAGTAGTTTTAAGATTCCCTTTTCTGTGGCCTTTAAAGATAAACGGGGTCTTTGTGTGTGTATAAATTCCAGACACTCCAATTCACTTTGCTGATGCTAGTACTGTGAAGTGGTTGCCTGTGAAAACATAGGAGTTCACCAGCAGGAGACAAATTGAGGTGACTGAATAGTGACAAAGCCATATCTGAATCCCAAAGTGCTGCAGAGGTTTCAGCTTTGTATCTCTGGTGTGCTAATATCGTCAGTGTAGGCTCAATGGCTCACCCAACACAAGTCTGCTAGTCAGAAACAGAAAAGGAAGAACACCCAGGACCAAAAGCAGTCCTGCAAAGACATATTAACCCTCTCAGCAAGGCAGGTCAATGCATCTGTGGATTTCCAGCTGTGACACAAGAGGAATGACCAAATGTCTGTTGTACAGCTGTTTCACTCTTTCGCTGTGAGTAGCATAGCTCAAATTTATTTGGATATCTAGCAGTTCTGCCCTGTGGGATTTTTAATGGTTTGTTTCCCGATAGTGCTCCAACTGTGACAAAGACTACTAACTGAATCTTGCAGAGCTCCAGAATATGCTTGAAATACCCTTTTTTTTCCTGCTTTAAAAAGATATTGAAGTTCTCCATGAATACAGAGTTCCACAACTGCATCATATTCTCAGCTACTTTTTGGTTACAGATGTTCTTGCGTTCTATGTCTGGCTGAATTTGGACTAAACACTGCTTACGTCTTCAACAACATGCTGCTTTTTTATTGTTCTCTTTGTTTACCTTACTGCTATATTCGCTTGTTTTGCTGAAGAACTGCTCTGCATTGCTGTTCTGTACTGTAACTATTCCCTGCTTTATTGCTAACCCCAGCACTACACATAAAGGACTACTGCACAATGAATAATTAATCTGACAAATTCAGCCTCTTCAGATAGATTTCTGTTAATGCCTGTTTCACAAAAGTATTTTTGGAATGTGAATGAATTTTAATCTGTATTAATAATGCGCCTATGTGACTATTTGCTATTTGTAACCAGAACATGTTGGTTACTTGTGAGAGCCTAGCTAAGTTACACGTTATTGTTTCTGTTCTGCATTTGGCTGTACGCACAAAAACTGGCAGTCAACTGCTTATGTGTGCATGTGTAGAGCCAAATTTCTGTGCTGGCAAAACTCCATGGTTGCACCACCAGAGAATTAGGCCTTCGAGTGAAGCTTAACATTTACTCTCCATTAATGTTTACACCAGATCAGCAGGAGTGGAAAGAGATGCAAGCAGAGCCAAATACATTTGTCCAAAATTTGGTTAAGTAGTCATGGACAATTACTTGAAATAATATACCTGTGTAACATTTGTCATCAGTGATCATTAGTAGTGTTAATATTAGAATTGTTACTCTTCCTTGTGTCCAGGATTTGTTACCTAGTGAGGCCTCTTAACTTTTATTGAAATGCTAATGTGTAAAGTGGTGTTTAAAAACTGTACTTTTTATTTTAAAGCTGGCGTTCTCTTAAAGATAATGACTGACTCTGGATATGTACTTGAGTTCAACAATAACTATTAAAGCTTTCAGAGAACTCTAGAGCTGTAACTGTTTTTCTTTTAATAATGACACATTCCGTTTTACTTTGTTTTTTTCTTATTCAGCAGTCCTTTCAAACAATAATTATGCCATAAAAAACAACTTTGCCAGATAGATCAATCATTATCCCTACCTTTAAGATAAGAACAGAAAGAAATCTTCAGGTGAAGATTTTCATTTTGGCTGCCTCAATTTGGAGTTTGTTTCATACAACCTGGGTGTCTTCTGGGGTGTTGAACCATTTGTTCTGTCCCAAATGAAAATTCTCCATACGTGCAAGGACTTCTGTGTTTTGTGGCTCTGAAATGGTGGATATGAGTCAGTTGGAAAAGATGATTTGGGGCACCTGCGCTTAGGATCGTCAAAAGAGAACAATGCTGAGGTGTTTATAATTCCTACTTCTGAGCTCTGCTTTAGCTTTAATGTGTCTGTGATACAATGCAATCTATTCAATTTTTATGCAAAGATTGTTCTGTTGAGTATACAACGAAGTTACATAATGTGTGTATATATCAAAGAAATTTCAAGCATTGCATAGTATTTTCAAATTTACACATGACATGGCAGGTGGTTACTCTGTCCATTGCATCGCTCTGCTTTAAGCACAGGCCTTCTTATAATTTCAGTCATTGTTTATGTTCAAATATCTCAGCAATGGCAAGTAAATATGTGCTAATATGTATAGAAAGGAAAAAAAGATTGACCAAGATTTTAAAAAGTGACTAGTATTTTCAGACATGTAGTTGAAGGAACTTGGTTCTCATTGGGTGAAAGTTTCACATGTCCTAAAGATCTTATGAAGTTGCTTTTACTGAATCCCCAGAAGAAAACTAGCTCTCTTCTCCACAACTGCTCTCTGCTTTAGAAAACTATAGTACTGAGCTTTTAATCTACTCTATCTACATACCTGTCTGGGATCTACAGATACCGTCCCAATTGCCTTAGTCTGACAGACTGCTCTGACATAGCCACAATAAGATGATCTCTTTGACCTACCAATATGAGGACTGGTAAATAATATTTAATAAGCTGTAATTGTGCCAGGTTTTATGTTGTTTGCATTGTTTCATATGTAATGCTGTGCTTGAGGCAAGACACACACATTTGCTGAGGTCTTCTCTTATGTCTATAGGGAGTAAGTCTACTCTGGGCCTCGGGGTAGGGAATGAAGGTTCTGGCACTAGTTGAATATCTCTGATGTAACCTGAGCAGCTGGAAGCACTGACCTGCATTCAAGCAAGCAGATTTTCCAGATGCAGTACTTTTAGGGAAGATATTAGTGTGATTTACATGAATTTTCTTAACAGAGATGTGCAGATGACTAAGTTCTAATATAAGAACTGTCTATTGCAATACATGTTTTTCATATAGAATTTGTTGTTTTCAGTTTTCATTAACCAAATTGTTAGTTTAAACAACATTCCTTGTTTATTGCGTAATATTGGTATACAAATAAGTTTTTCAATGTGGAAGCATAATGTCTTGTTCATATACACCTCAAGGAGGGTACATATTTTCTCACAGAATACGAAGTGAGATTAGCCTAGAAATACAGGCTGACATCATACATATTCACCTCAAGAAAAGTGCAAAGACAGATGATCTTCACATTGGACCTGGAAGCAGTAGAAGCATGTTAATGTGGTGATATGCGTGCTCATTAGACTCAGTGCCAAAAGGGCAGGACTAACCTGCTTTGTGGCCCAAGTAAGTCATGGCTCTGTCCCACCCCATATACACTTCTGCCAGGCAGAAGCTGCAGAAAGGAACAGCCCTTGCAGTACAACTTCAGCACAATGGTCTGTTGCATGGTGCTGTCATGCCTCAAAACAGTGATGTCTCCATCAGGCTATGGTTGCATTCCTTCCTTCGTTCCTGTCACAAGCTTCCAGAGTAATTCTGCCTGAATTTCTCTCAGTAAAATGATGATCAGAACAACTATCAATAAGGCAGCCAACAACCAAACACAAAATGTAAAGAGTATAGGAAAATTACCCTCATTAGCACTAAAAAGGGAATGTGAATAGCTGCATCTTGAAAAGCAAAGGAATCAGCTGTCTTGCCACCACAGACAAATAAGGGTTATCACATCCATAAGACAATCAAGGTGCTTGCTCCTTTGGTGGCTTCAAATCCAGAAATCAGCAGAAAAATCCCGACCATGACTCTGGTGATACAAGTGTAACAGTATTCTATCTAGCTTTCTTCCATTTTTGCATGTCCTCCTGGTGCTTAAATGTGAATTGAACCATGCTCAAAGAGGTGCAGCAAAGGAAAAGCAATATTTTCAGCTGTAACCACTTATTCACACGTGAAGCCTAACAATCTTTTGCTAACACTCACAAATAACCCAGTTATCTCCCTAACTCAGCTTGTAGGCACACTAATGGGTCTTCCTGTCTTTAAAACAGTATCTCCTTCCCACAACGCTCAGCACAATTTAACCAGTTCTTGTGATATTTACCCTATTTTATAGGAAAACTTGCACTATAAATAAAAACAATTTCCCCCAAATGAATATGGTCTTATACATAATGTTTTGCTTGTTTGGTTGGGGATTTTTTTTGTTGTTGTTTTTTAATTTGGAAGTTATGTTGGAAAACTACTTATATTTCCATTTCAGGATGATATCTGGTAACCGTATTATGTATTTATGTTAAGAGATGTCTTGTCCCTTTGGTCAGTCTTTCCTTCCACGCCCAGAGTTCAGTTTCTATAGCAAAAATACTCTCCTATTCCTATAAATGGTATCTTAGAAGGGGTCAGCAACTTCTTTCGAGATGCCTTTTGAGTTTGGAGACAAGATATTTGTTGCCTCCCAGCTAACAGGTTCTTTCAGTGGGACAGCAATATCCAGAACAAAAATTTGACCCAAATTGCCCTCAAGGCACTCACTAATCTTGTCCGAACAGGTAAAGCATGAGCACTGTAACAAAAAAGGAAGATGCTCTTACATCTTGTGGTTGCATCCTGTTGCGTTTGAGGTGCAAACTCCATATGAAGCTTCTGTGCAGTTGGGATTTTCATAGCATTTCTTTCCTTTGTGGAATCTCTGTGAGGCTGTACTTATAATTGCTGTTTTCCCCTCTCTGTTGGTGCATTAATCATGTCTTTCTCTTTGGTAGCCTAGGAACAGAATAGTAGATCTATCGTGGTTTGTTCTTGGTTTGTTGTTGTTTTTTGTGGTTTTTTTTGAGTCAGGCAGTTGGTGACCTTGGCACACATAAACAGATGCATATTGTGTAGATGTAAGCCTCATATCCTTAGGAGACCAAGCTACCAAGCACCTGTCCCTAGGAATTTAACACAGAGAAGATCTTTACTTGCTTGGGCAATTAGGGACATTAAGAAATTCTCTACTGAAACATAAGTGTTCTAAACATGATCATAAGGGAAAATCATTAGTGCTTTTTCCTACACTACACAAGAAGTAAAACTTTCTGAGGCTTTTACTCTAATCTCAGACAAACTACAGAAAATTTGTATGTGCATTTCTGTTTTATTAAACTTCCTTTCTGTTGACAGAAGACATGGATACTAAGTCAAATAATACCAGCAATCACAGTAATTCAGCAGTTCAGTGGTCTGATAGACCAGTCTGTAATTGGCTTGAGATGCTGCTAAGGTTTTACAGCATGGCACTAGTTTCTTGAAGCTGTTTAAACATTACTGCTTTGTACTTACTGCAGATAAATATGAATTCTTTATGGAGGATGATTCTGACAAGAATTAGGGATTCCACAGAAGTAACAAAAAGCACTGGATATTTTTTTCCTAACTTCTGATCTCTATGCTTTGAAGGTCACAGAATCACAGAACGGTTAGGGTTGGAAGGGTCCTCTGGAGATCATTTAGTCCAACCCCCTTCTAAAGCAGGTTCACCTGGAGCAGCCCCAAGGTACAAATAGTTGGGAGTACGTATTGAGTTGTCCAATTAAAATTATGTATTTATTGGTATAGAACATTGAAATTCTAATTGAACCAGTTTAAAGACACACAAGCAATTGCCTAAGGCTTCTTACCAAACAGGTTCCATTATTTATAGGAAGCTGCAATGCTTCATAGATTAGTAAAAACTCTTAGAGAGCTCTGGAACTTCATCAATGGCAACTGCAGACTGGTGCTGGTTTTACTACCCTAATTAGCAGAAGATGGTTAGAAACATGGCTTTTTAAAACCGTAACAGAATGTAAATCTTTAGTTACTTATTAGTTTAGTATCTTCACAGTCATAAAAAATGTTCTTTCTGCAAATTTACATTCCTTTTCATTTTTTAGGGTTGTTATGCTGGAGGTGGTCTGTGAATTCTGTAGTATATATTCAAATATAAAATTATAGATGTTACTTTATTTAAAGTATCCCCTGGCAACTTGAAAAAAAAAATCATTTTTTTAAATAGTAAGCTAGCAAGAAAATGGGAGTTTAGCCCACTGAATAAGGTACTGGTACTCAAAGAAGTGGTTAGATTCTTGTTCTTCATTTTTGTTTCCCACATAGTAGTATGACACTAATTTGAAGCTAATAATTTCAAGGTCTTTTTGGAGTTTGCTCATACAAATATTACACCTCTGAAAGCACATACACCAGCAGTCAAAGCATGTTGAAAGGCTTCAGACTTCAGGAATGTTGCCAAGGATTTGTCATATCAAATGTGGTGCAAACTGTAACGCTGCAAGACATTGCAAACTGCAACAGGCACTACAAGGAAATCTTCTCAGTAGTTTATAAGTAAAGGAATTGATTTGTTTATTTTAATTGCTTTTTTCTGGTTGCTAACGTACTGCAAATCCGTATATAAGAAGCATATGACAGAGCGTGGCACCATCAGGTTTTATTTCCTCTTTGTGTGGGATGCTCTTGCCGCTGCCATTCATGCACTCTATGAGAGGAGAGGAGAGAGGAGAAGATCAAGTATTATGTTCACCCGGCATGTCTGCTGACTATTTTTTCTGCTTGTATGAAGGGGCAGAAGTATACTGCAGCCTACTTTTCCCCCTCATTTGGAATTCCTTGGTTTCTATGGAAACTATGCATTCTATTGTTGTAGTTGTAAATTGGGGGACAGTAGTGCTCCAGCAATTCATAAAAAGCAGTAGCACAAGTTATCTGTGACTATGTGGAAAAGCTGGTTTGCTCGATGATGCTTCTATATGGAAGTGTATTCTGAACCATAATCAGAAGTCATCTACTGACCTTGGTATTCAACACCAAGTTACATATTTTATCTACTATGTCTACTCAAGATTACCTAACACATGAAGTCTTCAAATACATATTTGCAGTATTTTCACCTGCCAGCATTTAATGACCAAAGTTCATGTCCATGATTCATCAAACCCACTGATCTATATTGTCAGTTGCATTATTTGTGCAGTAAATAGTTGCTCTGCAGAAGTGTAATTGACTTTTCTCAAGGATTTTTGGCCTGGGCTTTTAGACATTTGTAAAAGCTGGAGGCTAATACTAAAAGCAGTAGGATAGTAAATCAGTGCTAAATTGATATCTATGACTGAACGCACCCAAAATAACATATTGATTACTCATAATCCTGTAAATGAGGATGATTTAAACAAAGAATTTCTTCATCATTTCTCTGTATTACTTCTCAGCAGAGAGAAAAACAGACAGAAGTATAGTCCTAATGGGAAATAACTCTCTTTTCCAGTTCTCAAAGTGTTTATTCAGAATTTCTGGAAGTAATTTCTGAATTATTTTTAAAATCTCTTTTAGAACTCTTAATAAGGAAAAAAAGAAGTCATAGAGCCTTAAACTGCAGATCGTGTTTTATTTCAATTTTTGCATCAGCCTTGCCTTCTTCATTTAAAAACTGAAAATATACAACTCATTTCTATTTACCAGATAAATACTGCAAAGATGTCATCATTGTCCAACTGAAAGTTAGCCTTGGCACTCTCCCCTCCCCCCTGCCACATACACATAATGAGTTTGGTATAAAAATCACAAGACACTTTGAGAAATATAAAGAGTTTCTAACACATCCTAGTTTCTTTCTAGACACCTTTTGGTTTTATCTTCTTCATATTTTATTTTTTTTTCAAAACAACATGAGCAGGTGGACGAGGCGTTTTACAAGCGGCTGTCAGAAGCCGCCCGGTCGCCGGCCCTTGTACTCGTGGGTGACTTCAACTTGCCAGATGTCTGCTGGAAATACAACATGGCAGAGAGGAAGCAATCTAGGAGGTTCCTAGAATGTGTGGAGGACAACTTCCTCATGCAGGTGGTAAATGAGCCCACTAGAGGAGGGGCCCTGCTTGACCTGTTGTTTGTGAACAGAGAAGGACTAGTGGGAGATGTGAGGGTCGGTGGCCGTCTTGGGAGTAGCGACCATGAAATGTTAGAGTTTTCGATAGTGGGGGAAGTAAGGAGGGGCAAGAGTAGAACTTCTGCCTTAGATTTCGGGCGGGCTGACTTTAGCCTGTTTAAGAGGCTGGTGGACCGAGTCCCTTGGGAATCGGTCCTGGAGGGCAAAGGAGTCCAGGAAGGCTGGACATGCTTCAAAAAGGAATTGTTAAGTATTCAGGAGCAGGCTGTCCCAGTCTGTAGGAAGGCAAGCCGTTGGGGAAAAAGACCGGCCTGGTTAAACAGGGAACTTAGACTAGAACTTAAGGAAAAAAGGAGAGCCTACTTGCTCTGGAAGAAGGGTTGGGTAACTTGGGAGGTCTATAGGGACGTGGCCAGGTCGTGTAGGGAGAAGATTAGAAGGGCCAAAGCTCAATTAGAGCTCGATTTGGCTGCTACAGTCAAAGACAACAAAAAAAGCTTTTACAAATACATCAACAGCCAAAGGAGGGTCAAGGAGAGCCTCCACCACTTGCTGAATGAGGAGGGTAGTGTAGTGTCAGGGGATGAGGAAAAGGCAGAGGTGCTCAATACCTTCTTTGCCTCGGTCTTTAATGTCAAGACCGGTTGTCCTCAGGAGACTCGGCCCCCAGAACCTGAAGTTAGGGACGGGGGGCTGTGTGAACCTCCCATGATCCAGGAGGAGACGGTTAGTGACCTGCTGTGCCAGTTGGACACCCACAAGGCTATGGGCCCGGATGGGATTCACCCCAGAGTAATGAAGGAACTGGCAAATGAACTTGCCAAACCACTCTCGATTATCTACCGGCAGTCCTGGTTAACTGGAGAAGTTCCAGCTGACTGGAAATTAGCAAATGTAACGCCCATCTACAAGAAGGGTCGGAAGGACGATCCAGGGAACTATAGGCCTGTCAGCCTGACCTCGGTGCCAGGCAAGGTGATGGAACAGATCATCCTGAGTGCCATTACACGGCACATGCAGGACAATCAGGGCATCGGGGCCAGCCAACATGGATTCATGAAAGGCAGGTCCTGCTCGACCAACCTGGTCTCCTTCTATGACAAAGTGACCCGCTTAGTAGATGAGGGCAGGGCTGTGGATGTAGTCTATCTAGACTTCAGTAAGGCATTCGACACTGTCTCCCACAGCATCCTCCTAGACAAACTGGCTGCCTGGGGCTTGGAAGGGTGGACTCTTCGATGGGTTAAAAACTGGCTGGATGGCTGAGCCCAGAGAGTGGTGGTGAATGGAGCAAAGTCCAGCTGGCGGCCGGTCACTAGCGGTGTTCCCCAGGGCTCAGTTCTGGGGCCGGTGCTGTTCAATATCTTTATAGATGATCTAGACGTAGGGATTGAGTGCACCCTCAGCAAATTTGCAGATGACACCAAGCTGGGTGGCAGTGTCAATCTGCTGGAGGGTAGGAAGGCCCTTCAGAGGGATTTGGACAGGTTAGATAGATGGGCCGAGACCAACGGCATGAGGTTCAACAAGAACAAGTGCCAGGTCTTACACTTCGGCCACAACAACCCCATGCAGCTCTACAGGCTGGGGGAAGAGTGGTTAGAAAGCGGACCGGTGGAAAGAGACCTGGGGGTGCTGATCGACAGCCAGCTAAACATGAGCCAGCAGTGTGCCCAGGTGGCCAAGAAGGCCAATGGCATCCTGGCCTCTATTAGGAATAGTGTAGCCAGCCGGTCTAGGGAAGTGATCGTCCCTCTCTACTCGGCACTGGTGAGGCCGCACCTTGAATACTGTGTTCAGTTCTGGGCCCTGCACTTCAAGAAAGATGTTGAGGTGTTGGAGCGAGTCCAGAGGAGGGCGACCAAGCTGGTGAAGGGTCTGGAGGGTATGACCTACGAGGAACGGCTGAGGGAGCTGGGGCTGTTTAGCCTGGAGAAGAGGAGGCTCAGAGGTGACCTTATTGCTGTCTACAACTACCTGAAGGGAGGTTGTAGTGAAGTGGGAGTTGGCCTCTTCTCCCGGGCAACTAGCAACAGGACAAGAGGACACAGCCTCAAGCTTCGCCAGGGGAGGTTCAGGTTGGACATTAGGAAGAATTTCTTTTCAGAATGGGTCATAAGACATTGGAACGGGCTGCCCAGAGAGGTGGTGGAGTCACCATCTGTGGATGTGTTTAAGAAAAGACTGGACATGACACTTAATGCCATGGTCTCGTTGACATGGTGGTGTCAGGGCAACGGTTGGACTCGATGATCCCAGAGGTCTCTTCCAACCTGGTTGATTCTGTGATTCTGTGTGATTCTGTGATTTATTAAAAATTAATATTTAGAAAATAAAAATAAAAATTAAAATAGGAATTTCAGTACAAATTGATTATAACCTAAATCCTTTTAAAGTGTAATTATAAACAGAGATCTATAATCAAGTGATTGCATTTTAACAGCTCCCACAGGGAATGATTCATGACCCTTTCCTTTAACTTTTGTATGGAGAAAGTAGGAAAAGTGTATTGAATTACTGCCAATACAGGTGCAACTAATACAAGCATAGGAATAGCTGTCAGTAGTTGTGATCTAGATCAGTTTGTTATCCTGGTAAAACCCATACATTTTATTAAAATATAAAGTTCTATATGTAGCAACCAAAGATGAAATCCATGCTTCTTCAAGACGAACTTTATTCTGGGAAAGAGTAACTGAAGAAGTGTTGGGTACCATAATGGGACCAAAAGGACTAATATAATCCTGATGTATATGAAGATGAGAATAGGAGAAGACAGAGACTATATTCCTTCTGATCTTGATAATGGCACAAATACTTCTGGAATTCTGTGTTCTTGCCTTATATTGATATGGGAAATATATTAAAATATTGGATAGAATTTAGAAAACACCATGAAATGTATCATCTAAGTAGAAAGCCAGAAGACCTATTTTTTAAGAATTATTTATTTTATCAAGAAAAAAATGCCAAAGAAAAATCTTGGCAAAATATCAATGAATAATCCTAATTTATATATTCCCATAAGGAAAAACAGCAATATAAGAAGATCCAGTGAGCTGGAAACAGAAGCTAGATGTGTTCAGTAACAAGAAGCAAGGTAAACATTTTCTACAGCAAAAATAATTAACCACTAGAACAACTTGTCATGGTCTGAGACAGATTATCCCCATCATTGAAAATGTTTATATGAAGGCTGAGAGGTATATTAATTTTTTTTTTTTAAATATGGGCTGTAGTTCAATTTAAAACAGAAATTAATTCACGGAACTCCTTTATGAGGAACAAAATAGAAAGTCATAATAGATAGCCTCAACAGTCCCTTTTCAGCTTTTAAATCAATGAATCCTGATTGACTTCAAATTTATTTTTTTATGCTTTCTCCTCTTTTATTCACAATATTATCAATGAGTGAGTATGTGTATATGTGTAAGTCTATGGTCATGAGTGCAGGCTTCAGAGTTGGCACTCTCCAGCAGTCTCTTACCTATGGGCATTTTTTGTTTGAGGAGCAGTATTTTTAATCCTCAGCTTCTGAAAGAAGTCCCTGGAGAAGATGAAGGTGGCTCTGGAAGAGAAGACACTCCAGAATATTCAACAGCTAAACTTTCCTCTGAAAAGCCCTAACAGGGAAAGTGTGATATCAGGTAGACAGGGCCAGAGGAGCTAAAGAATTTATGGTAGATGGATACAGACTTCCTTAATTAGGCTCTGATTAAATATTTGTACCTTAATGAGATATAAAACCCCATGCACCCGTGACTGTGTCCAGTCCCACAAGCACAGGTGGAAGCCCTGAGCTGTCAGCAGCCTATGCAGTACAGTGCCTAATTGTACTAAGCTTGGATTGCACCATCTGGACACTTCATTCCGTACAGTTCTACAAAATAATAACATCAAGTCTTACTCATGGTTATCCAGTGGGCCTGTGTGCAAGTACTTTGTCTATTTGAGGAAATCAGCCTCTTCCTAACATCAGCTAGTTAATCTTTAGGAAATCTTAACTAGATGTATACACTTTTGTTTTAGTGACCTAGATATTTCCTTCTCTTTCCTCTTAATATAATGACAACTTCTATTCAGAATTCCTTATATATTTATAAATGTATTAAATTCTTCTGAGCTCTACAGTTGCCTTCAGAATATTTTATTGAGGTTACCCACCGGGTTCATCATTTCATGGGATACTTGGCAAATAATCTATGGGGTTGCTGTTACCGCCTTGTTTCCGTGTTATCTCAAAAGATAATCTTTCTGTCTCAATCCTATCCCTTCTCTTCTTGCTGTCCTTTTCATCTTAAAGTTTTTAAATAGCAAAATCAAAACTTCATGGTGTGTAATCACTCAGAAATAGGCTCCATTAAGTGAAATTTAAAGCAGTTCTTATTTTCCAAGCTAGTGCTTTTATCTCTCCAACAGCTATTGTTTACTAACAGTCCAAAGCAAGTTTTTCAAAACCTTTGCTGTAACACTGGTCAGAAATTATCTTTAAGCTTTTGATAGATGAGTTGAATTCAAGATACACTGTTCCGATTTCGTTCTACAGGAAATTTGTATGTCATAATTATCAGAAAACTTGTATATTACAAGAACCATTTTTATTGAATACGATGGAGTGCTAACTTAAAATTTTATCAGAGTCATTAAAAGTGGCATTTTTGGAGTGGATTTGTGTTACAAGATTTTTTTTAAAAGAGGGCAGCTAAAGAAGTGCTCATACCTTGAACCATAGTCTGAAAAGTTTGAACACCAAGACCATCCTGAGGTCCTTTCCTGGGATCTAAAAATTTTTAAAATGTTAAGTGTTCTGTTAGACAGCTAACAGTATGAGTTATCATTTGTCTATTCATAAGAAATATTCTCAAAATAAGTAATACTTTACATGTCAACCTCTTCATGCAAGACAATATCTTCATAAACACTAGTGCTTATGATATTCAGAGGAAAAATAAAAAGTTTTACTTATTTCTTACTATAACCATTATGTAAATGAGAACTGAGGAAAGAAAGTGAAGATGAGAACACACCACTCTTGAATCTTTTGTCTCTATCTCGCACCGGTACAAAGAACAGGTATCTAATCTGAGGTATCTAACATTTAGCCTAATCAGAGTGCAGCACATTCAGCTAGCCCCCTCAGTTGTTATTAAAAACACTTTTCAGCTCAAGCCTAATATTTTATGGTATGAAAGGCGAGGAGAAATAAAAGCCTTTTTAATAAATATTTAAGTGCATCTACATTATTTTTCTCATTTACTTTTCATGTCTGTGGTGTTCTGGACTTTTTTATCAGAACTCCACTTGATGGAGGCAAGAATGTACTGAAAAAAGATGAAAATATGCATCAGCAATCCAAATCACATAATAAAACTGACAATTGCTCTTTTTCTTACAGTGCAGACTATTTAATGCAAAGAAGGACCCTATGGAGAATCCTCATTAAGAATTCTCTTCAGCAACTGAAGCTTGCTGTGCTGGTGGGTCCTTTCATAGGGAAGAGCAAGGATGGAAGATACTTCTGAAATGGCCTCTTGTTTATAGCGCAAGCCAGACACTCACCTCTCCTGTCAGGGCAGGGCTGCTCATAACAATTTTCTTTCAAATGTCTTCTGTTGAACCCAGCCATGTAAAAGCAGTTCCTTAGGATACCAAAAGACAATGCAGTTTTCTTCTTCTTTAGCATCTTTCTTTTAGCTCCTGGAGTACAAAAAACCTTAAGACTGGTTCAATTTCCAGTTCCTTAGAATTTAAGATCAAGCTAAGATACATACATATCTGTTGATTTCCAAACTTAAGATATGTATAATAATTTTTCATGATCAGCATTTTATCTTGATTTGCCTATAGACTGAGTTGGGAATAACAGGCAATAAAAACTTCAAAATAAAACCTGCTTCTACCTATAGAAATTTTGCTGTAAACCAAAATATATTTATTTATGTATAAAGTGTTCGTTCTTCAACCTGAAACAACTGAAAAGAATGCTGGATGAATATTTTAATTTGCTGCAATGTTCCATTCCATTCTTAAGAAAAAAAGGATTGGTTTTCAGAGCAAAAATGTACAAAATTACGCATTTCCTTACGACATCACATAAGAAAAATATAGCTTTTGCAGATAATTTCTGCAGTACAAAATAATTGAAACTCAACTTCAAAAAATTCAGAAAAATATTCAGAAGGATCATACAGCTGTACTTGCCATGTCATAGTGTTCTCCATTGTAAAATATTGCTTTATAGCACACAGTCCTGTCCTGTTTCATTCACTCAGAGTTTAGGCCTCTAGTTCTGCAAAGATTAATAGATGTGTACACTTTTTGTACACTCTGAGGAGTGTCATTGATGCCAACGGAGCTAGTTGCAGCACAGAAAGTTAAGACACACATTAGTCTTTTCAAGATCAGCCTCTAAGCCTGTTATATCAGCGCACAAAATTAGGTTAGATTGCACTCTTAGAAAGGTTAGTGAAGCCCTGTTGCCCAAACCATTGTGGTGCAGCTGAAAAGAATAGTAGAATTTGACACAATGGATAAAATACTTTAAGGGAAGAGTGCCCTGAGAAGGCTTACAGTGTTATTATGTAGGATAACGCAGGTTAGGCAATTAAATCCTCTCTTTTTTGGTGAAAGTCATTATTCTTTTGAGTGATCGTGTGCCAGAACCAAATCTTAATGGCTTATCCTGTATACTTGAAAATGGTCTGACTCATTTCAGCCAAGAACATTCTGTTTATTTTCTTAGTTCTAACGTTATCTGATACTGCAAAAATGACCTTTAAGTGGTCCCCAGTGCACTCATACTCTTTGTTCTACGAATACAAGGAATCTTGAGTATTGTCAGCTGAAACAGTTTTTTTGTATACTTTATTTTTAGCAATACCTAAAGTTCATCTTTCTCTGACTGGGAGTACTGAGATTGTAGGAAGATCAAAAGCTGAGGCAGAGAAGACTTCAGGAGAGAACCAAAATTTGAAATCTAGCATTGTATACAAATTAAGCTGCCATTCAAGCTGCACTTGCTTATACTGTGGTTTGTAGAAGGGATTATTATGGCAAGAATAATACAATTACTTTGTAGTGCATATTATCTCTGTGAAGTCTGAATAATCAGAGAGTGGATCAGTTATTCTTTAAAGAAAATAAAAGTAATGGCAGTCTCCTATGGAGTTTAGAAGAGGAAAGTTTTCCCCAAAATGTACTGTTCAAAGTAAAACTAGAGATACACTTGCCGGAATTAGTTTCTCTACAAACTCTCATCTGGCATCTTCTCCAACACTGTCGGTGTTGACCAGTGACAAAGACAGTCCAAGCTGCTGTGGGTCTGTCTGGGTTCCTGGCCTTTGCAGCTGTCTTGGGTACATGCTTTGTCTTGGGTACATGCTTTGTCTTGTCTAATGGTTAGTTTTCCCAGAGAAACAGAGAGTAAAAACACAGGCTTTGCTTTTTAAATGTTTGAAATCAACTGATTAAATATCTTATACAGGAATTGTTAGGTGATATTATATACTTAATGGCTCACCCAGCGTCTTTGTAACACTCCTGAGAACTGTGATAGAGTTGTTATTTCATAAAATGGGAACTTGTTCAGCCAATTCATTTATTTCATTTTAAACACATACCTCAGGTTCAGACAAACCTGAGAGACTTTTTATTTTATTTGAGTCCAAAGTGAGTGTGGATAACCATCTCAGATAGAAATATCTACACTGTCTATCAGTAGGTAGATCGTCTATTGGTAGACAGTATTTGTGCTGTTTTTCAAACCTGGACCAGGAAAAATAAGTGCACAACCAGAGTACACCGGGAAAAAACAGTGGAAGTAGTTGTCCTGGTTTGGCCTAAACCAGGCCAATTTTCCTTTCAGTGATTTTTACTTTCAGCTAAGTCTCCTCTAAGTAACTGCACTTTCTGAAACTAACTGCATGTTTTGCAGACAGTGTCTGCTTCCAGGACTGATAACGCTCGAAGTTTGTAGTTATCACTGAGGCACCGGTAGGGATGTTGTGCAGAAAGGCTCTTGCTGTACTTAGTCTTAGAGAAACCAAGGTCACTGCTAAATTCCTCCCTGCTTATGAGTGAAGAGTCGAAGGGGGGTCGCAGCTGCAGGGGGGAGTGGACAGGACAGGTGACCCAAAATTGACCAGCGATGGTATTCCAACCCATACACGTCATTCTCAGTATAAAGCGGGGGGATCACGAGGGTCTCGCTCTCTTTCTGCTATGGCCGGTGTCCAAGGAGGACTCTGTCCATTTTCCTGCTGCCCCCAATCCCGATCCGCGCATTCCTGAATCCAGCTCTCGACCGTCGCTAGGCCCAGCCTGGGCCTTCCCGGAGCCTGCCCTGCAGTGCCGGTGGTGACGTGGCTGACTTCAGGGGAGCTCAGTCTTAGTTTTGTATATATATTTGTATATATTTGATTATTTCTATTATTGTTATTATACTCTTTTTCATTATTATAGTTTATTAAAACTGTTTTAACTCTCCAACCCGGAAGTCTCTCTCCCTTTTCCCTTTCCCTTTCCCTTTGGCGGGGGGGGGGGGGGGGCGATAAAAGAGACCATCTGCCACAGGTTTAATAGCCGGCCTGGCTTTAAACCGTGACAGTAGTTTACTTGTCAGCGCAGGGGGAATTTAAGGGAGATAAAAAATGCAGCTTTTTCAGGCCTTTCTCATCATTCACAAAACCATCCTTCCTCCATCTTGAGTTCCTTTCCATTTGGTTACAAAATAAAACCTTCTGGCAGTATTGTCTGTTTTGGTTTTGTCTCATAAAACATAAATATTTTCTCTGCTTAAACAAAGATTTGCCCTCTCACACAGGAAATCCACAGACAAATCAGACACCACACTGTTGACCCATGTCATGTGCTTTCACTGTTATGTTCAATACTTGGATTTACTGTGACATTCGCAATAAGATTTTAACTTTCACCAAGCAAGTCCTCTGAAGCAGCTATTAGCCATGTAGAGGTATCTAGGGGCTGATCAACCACTGCCTAAGAGGTAGTAACTACTAGGTAGTAAAGATCTGATTAAATCCATTTAATCCTAATAGGCTGTTTAAAATATAATATCTTTTTTCTGTTAACTGAATCTAACCTTTCAGCTCAATATAACTCAATACCAACTTTCTCCTTGTGTGTTCCATGAGATACTGTATTTTTTTCTATTAACAGTGGAGAAACTACTAAATAATACTTGCAATGTCTTCACACTTATGAGTTGAAAAGAACTAATTTCTGCATTTATCTTTTATTTTACAGTCTTGCCCTAACTGTCTAGTTTTAAGATTTCTGTAAATTAGATTTTTGTGTTATGGATGGTAGAGTAAGACGAAGGCCATGGTTAATAGCCAATTGTTCTTTAATTCTGAGCATATCCATCTCCTTTTAGCCAACTAAGTTTTCATGTAACTAAAATGTAAAATGTTATGGAATGTTGTAAAAACAGAAATGTTGAGTATTTTAATCTTTAGTACCTGGCTGTTAGAGATTTCATTGAACTTTACTATCGAACTTTACGTTTTTGTTGGTATGTTGCCCATCTCTACCCATTATTAGATACTTAAAGAATAATTTAGTATGCTTTGAAGAGTATTCACTTCAAGTAAAGATGCTAATAACATTGTTAAGGTGGTAGAAATTGTAAAAATTCAATGAATGAAAAGCTACAATTAATGTTTGAAGTGCATTAGACAGATGCAAACAGGATTTTATCACAATTTAAATTATTTCAGACACAAAAAATTTCTATTCCTTAATCTAAATTCTGAAGTGGACGTGTTGACTCATGTAATTGATTAACAAATACCAGCATATGTATAAGATATTTGTATTGTAAAAGTTGGAATCTTTTCAGTACATAGTTTATGAAGTATGTGTACTGGGATAAAACTGTATTAAAAAAATAAACTGTATTATAAAAATGTATTTTCTGTATAAGGAAAGCACTTCTGGTCAACACTTGACAAGATTCTATGCACCTGTAATTATTTTGATCTGTAATCTATCCATAAAATTATGAGATAAATGTTTTGTTGCTGTTTTTATCGGTAGAGAAATAATAGTATATTCCTATCACTTTTCAGAAAGATATCCATAATCTTAAAATCAAGTCCATATCCAATTGCATACAACATACAATGCAGATTTTATTCAGCAACAACTAAAGTAACCACTCTCAGTTTTCACTTGAGACTTCCCGCTTCAATCTCCCTTTTTTATCAGTGTCAGTTGAATATTATTGGTTTATTGTTGGAGATATTTGGATCTACTTTCATGCACATTCTATGGGGGTTACTAATCCCTTTCTCATCTTTAAATTCTGAAAAAAAAAAAGTGTTTTTCTTAAAAATACAGGAAACACGGATATCACAAGCACAGCTGGCAGATTGTTATTTGAGAAGATGTCAACTGCTGAAGGGAAAAATCTATGAGGATATTTAACCTATAGCAATAACAAATGTATGCAGGACCCTCACAAAAGGTTGTGGAAGATGCTCTTTTTAAATGGTAGCTACAGTAGGATAAGTTGAAGGTGCAACAGGTAACAGTAATGGTGTTGTGGCTGGAGCACTCACCAAATCTAAATGGACCTAAACCCACTTCCCACTCCACAGGTGAGTGCATCAGTAGCTGAGGCAGCATTCAAGTGTAATGCAGCACTTAAATGAATCTACCTCATTTAAGTTCATTTAGGCCTTGGAGGCTGGTTATTCAGCCTCAGATTTGATTGTTTTTAGTGGATTTCTTATATTTGACCAGTAAAGCAACTGTCAAATGCAGATATATGTCAGACATAGATACAATAGATCAATGATCTGGCCTACCAAGATTGATTTTTACCTGTAAGGTGATGGAGATCCTACAGTTAAAAAGCAACCTTTTCATATTTATTCTTATTTGTTGTCTAGTGAATTGGTTGTATTCAGCACTATGGCAATAAAGAAAAATAACTCTTTATAGGTGAATTTCCTATATATTATTTTAATCTTAAAATGTAATGTATACAAGAGAAAATGGATAGATAAAGACATTTGATATTCAGGCATAGTGTGGAGACTGATAGTTTCCTAATATTGCTGATTCTAAATCCCACAGTACTGTAGAAGTGTGTGAAGTTGGCACACTAGTAGTTGGCACACAATTCTAAGTGTGTAGTTGGCACAATAGGAATTATGACAGCAAAGTTATTTTTTCTCATTTGATTTCACATCTGTAAAATAAGTTATCTTATATAAAAAATAAGATTTTAAGCTTTTTATATTGCTTATTATTTAAGAGTTTAATGAGAGATGCTGTTGGAAATAATGGCATTTTAAATTATTGTTAAGCATAGCTTCAAATATTAATATTAAAACAGTTTGCTAACGATGATTTGCCCTGACCTCACCAGAGGTCATGACAAATCCCAGATTAATTTCCAAAGGTCAGTATTTCAGCTAGTGTCTGCCAAATGCTTGTTAGATTTTCTGTTTCAGTCTCATAAATGTACATTAATTATTCATATTTTTTAATACCTATTGTGTCAACTTTTCTAATTTTGCATACACTTACAGAAACACATAAAGTGATCTGTTAATTAATATATGTCATACTGTTATTGTTTTATTAAGTTTAAATTAACTGCATCAGTGAAATGCATAATTAGTTTAAAAGTTATCCAATTTATTTTCCATGTTATCTAAATTGTATATACTATAAAATAAGAAATCGTACTCTGTGGCTAAGTGAACTTGTGTTTATCTATTCTGTAATCACAGTTTATATATGTGAAAAGCATAACTCGAGTATATTAATTTAATGTGGTCAAAGTACAATAAAAGCACTGTGGTTTCAAAGTGGTTTCATGCTCACTGAATCAAAGGGAAAACCTGCTATGTTCACTAAGCTTGAAGCTTAGTTTCTTGTATGACTGAAAATTATTGATCTATTACATAGAGTGAACCTTGCTTTTACTTCTTCCTGTGTCTGGCTTTTTGCTTTTGTGTTTTTCCCTTCATTTAATGCAATTTCCAACCCTAACAGGAGATCATCTCTATTCATCATTGTGTTAAGACTATACTTGCTGTTCAGTTGTTATAAATGCGACTGGTTGTCCTTTATTTTTGCTTTTGCATGTATATAGGCATAGGTGGAACAATAACTATTTGCCACCCTTAAGAAGAAGTAAAGAAAGAGGGGAAAAACCTCAAAATTCATATCATATGGTCCTTAAACTTTCACTTCTGGTTTTCAAGTCAATTTCCTATACATAGGTTTCATTGAAACAGAAAACCTCCTTGAAGTCAGCATTCATTTCTTTCACTATTAATTGCCATTCATCTGAAATCCCATGGGTTAAAACACTGTGAAAATTGATTTGTGACTTTGAAATACAGTAGGCTTAATCCTATTCTACTAACAATGACATATTGTTTCATTACCTGATGGTAGTAGGAAAAAGATCATCTCAGAAATGATGTCACTGTGTGCTTGTAGTTGTCATTCCAGACCCTTTAGTTATGCTACACTTCTACTCTTTTAAAAAAAGCTGCATCTTATGTCTCCGATATCACAGTCCTGTGTACTTGGAAACAGTATAAATATTAATGAATGGTGGTTGAATAACTGGACTTAAAGATACTTCACTGTTTAAAATAATTTCTGAAGTGTTCTAGGAATTAATTTTTTAGATTTTCTATAGGATTTTCATTAAATGTCTTCTACCTTTAAATTCTGTCAACTTCTAGTGCAATTTCTAAATGAGTCTTTCAGCTTCTATAACAGCTCTGTTCCTCTATTTTGTCCTCATTAAGCTCTACAAGGTCTTCAAGAACATCATCTAACACGAGCACAACATTGCAGAAGTAAACATGTACCAAGATAGATGTTTTGCATACGACTTTTAAGTAAGAAAATATTTGAGTGATTTTATGACCTCCTCAATGTCAAAAGGAAAATTTTGCCTGAGGGCTAATTAACATCCTAGAGCCTTTTTGATGTTATAGCTATCCATTTTACATTGTTGGATTCTTGCTAACAGTAAAAACTCATATTTAGGTTTATATTCAATTTTTTATTCAATTAAAAAAACCCTCATGCATTGTCTTTTACTCAGCTAATGCATACACTATCATAGAAGGCACAAAAATACACTAAATTTAGGGTTATGTAATGGCTTTCACTCTATGTTTTGTTAACTCATGCTAGTCAGAATTTTTTTTTTTTTAAAGTAAATGTCTAGGCTTGGTGTATGTATGTTCTTTTACATTTAAAGTTAAGAAACTTTTCATTCTGGTAATCTCAGTTACATGTTTATGCTTTATTCCTCATACAACATTTTCTAAAAATAATTTTGTAAAACAGTGTACTATTACGTCTATTTCAGAAAAAAAATCTTGTATCATTTAAATAAAATTATGTATATATGTGGATAAGTAATAGCAAGCTGTATGCATACAAGAGAAGAAAAATATATGCATTCAGAGAGAGCAATAGTGTTAGTAAAATTGTTTGAATATATATATTTATTTGTTATAAAGAGTTTAAAAGCTGCTTTATAATAATCCAGACTTTTTTTCTTTTTTCTCTTGAGTGATGGATAACTGACCATGTTTAATAAAAGGACGGGCATAATTTGTTACAATGTTCCCACAGCTACTTTCTTCTTTTTGAAGGTTGTGCTTCTTTAAATATGCACATTGTTCATTCAATACTAAATAACACACATGTAGAAATACACGTCAAATATGGTGTATTAGTTCCTTTAAAGTTTTATAATACACTGTAACTTAAGCATTTGATAACTTATTCTCCATTTAAGATGTCCTTTCTTCCCTATTCTTTAGATAGCTGTTGCATTGAGATAGTTTGCACATGTGTTCATGTAAGGGAGGAACTACAGATATTATGATATCTAATTTAGAATTCAGATCCATTCAAAGGTATTCACACAAAAGGTAAGTGCCGTGCCCTCTAGTTCTGTGTAGACACACCAGGAGTGTTTCAAATGGTGCTGGATCCTAAGCAGGAGCTAGGAGGCCCTACTCTTCTCCTAGACTGGCAAATGACCTGCTTGGTGGATTGAGCAAGTCCTTTAACTCTGGCATCTGCAAAAAGACATTTGTAATACCAAGTTCTAGTCAGGAAAAGCATTAGATAAATGTCCTAAATTCTTTCATGTAAACCTCAAGGACCTGCCATGTGATAAGATGCCTTTAACAATCCAGCCTTGGCTAGGGGATTGGATTGGATGTCCATACAAAACCAAAATATTGTTATGTGGAAAACACCAATAATATGTATTATTCTATATTTTAATATAGCTGCATTATATCTATATATATTAATATATAGATTGCTCACAGGTTTTTGAATCCCAAGCAAGGGAACAACCTCAGTAAAACAGATTGGAAACAAGACTTTTGATTGTAATTGAGAAAAGTAGCGAGTGTTGTCTTGTACAGGTATCCAGGCTCTGTGAGGGGTAAGCTGAAATGAGTCAAGAGAGGCTCCAGGTTTTCTTACAAAATTATCACTTCTATAACTGTTCATAAAAAAGCTTAGTCTAAAAAACAGGTATGTGAACACTCCCACCACAGAAAGCATTTGCATTTTACCTGATCCTTGAGTCAGAATCTTTGCTACCCGTGGGACAGGGGACAGGTCAGCATTTCATACCACCATTTAGCCTCAATATTGAGGCTGCAGTTAGACTGAAAAGTTCCTGACATTCTCTAGAGGTGTTTATTGTGGTATTGATGCTCGCTAATGAAAAAAGGATATAAGGTCAATTTATTTTATGCAGACCAGAAAACAGTTACTAAGGACAACTACTTTTGATCATGTACTCCAAATTTTATAGCTACCTCCTAGCAGTCAATGATTCTGTATTCATGGCTCATAAAAAATAACATCATCCTTAACATAGCTGGAGAGGTCAGGTGAACAGTACTTAAGAATTTTTCTCACATATATCTTCAAGAATGCTAATCACTCAACACTGATTAAAATCAGAGAAGCTGTCCACTTTGGCAAAATAATATATCCTGAGAAGCTTTAAATATGCATGCAAAATAGTTGCATGAAGATGAACCATTGTTAACTGGAGATGAGACAAAACCATTGTCTGCACAGTTTTGACTTCTTGGCGTGCCTGTCTTATACAAATCTCATGTGAATGTATTTATAAATCTTTCAGGCTGCATGACTCAGCACTCAAAAATTAGAAAAGGCCAAAACAAAAGATTCAAATCATGCTTCCATTTAGGCATTTATTACCTGATCATGCATCACTTCTTAAAAGTTTTTCCTTCATACATAAGGAAGTCACTTTATATTTTCTTTCAGTGAGGTGATGAGAAGACTGAGATCCAGGTGTGGGGTAGTATTCTGTAAATTCTCTTCACTCTCAACTTTCTACATTCTGCTCCTCAGGACTGCTTTTCAACCAAGTGACACCATATAGCATATGTCAGAGTCCTGAGGGCACTAATAGGTCTGAATGGTCCTGACCAGTCCCACCTGAGATCCCCCATCCATGGGCCCATGATCCCCATTTCAGCTCAGCCTGGGACCTCCATTCCCTGCCTCAGCTACACTGAAAGGGTGTCCAGCTCTCTCTCCAGCTCCTGGATGCACCCCTGGAACATTTGCTGTGGTCTTGTCTCCAGTCCTGTCTCCTGCTGTTCTTCACTGTGTTCCCTGGCCCTTGGTTATTGGCGTACTGTTGATGGACCCTGTTACCAGCACCTGGCTCTGTCTACTGTGCTCAGATCTTGTGGGATGGTGCCGCACTGCTAAAGCTGCAGTCTGTGCTGGGGTCACCCTCAGCTCCCCTTCCCTCGTCAGACAGCCAAGCATGGCTGCTCCCTGACACCCAGGTATCTAAGAGTAAAGAGGAAAATTATTGTATTTCAACAGTAGCAAGTACCAGTGTCATAAAGATTGGCAGAAGTAAGGTCGCTTTGGTAACTCCTGCCTTCACAGCTGAAGAGTTTTACTACTTAGCTTCTGACTCTGGATTCTTCCTGTGTCATTTATTCTCTTTAAACATATCCCCAAAATAACACAGAAGATTTTCCTGGTTTAGTAAATTAGAGGTTACAAAATGATTGCTAAAAATTTGAATTTTAAAAAGTACGTTAATTTTTCAACTTAAAATTTTAAGACTTCTCCAAAGACACCTCTTCTTTGGCTTATACACTGTTTAGAGAAATATTTCCTGGGTTCACCTTTTCGCCTGGAAGTCATTACTTCTGAAATGACTAAGGGACCTCCTCTTATGTATATCACGAAGGGCTTAGCAAGACCTTTTATGAATATTTAGACATTCATTTTAGGCTTGCATTTCAGTGGTAGTTCCTTTATTCCTAGATCTAAGGGGGCTGGAAATCACTACTGGATCACAGAATCACAGAATCACAGAATGTTAGGGATTGGAAGGGACCTCGAAAGATCATCTAGTCCAATCCCCCTGCCGGAGCAGGATTGCCTAGACAATATCACACAGGAATGCGTCCAGGCGGGTTTTGAATGTCTCCAGAGAAGGAGACTCCACAACCTCTCTGGGCAGCCTGTTCCAGTGTTCGGTCACCCTCACCGTAAAGAAGTTTTTCCTCGTATTTATGTGGAACCTCCTGTGTTCCAGCTTGCACCCATTGCCCCTTGTCCTGTCAATGGATGTCACTGAGAAGAGCCTGGCTCCATCCTCATGACACTTGCCCTTTCCATATTTACAAACATTAATGAGGTCACCCCTCAGTCTCCTCTTCTCTAAGCTAAAGAGACCCAGCTCCCTCAGCCTCTCCTCATAAGGGAGATGTTCCACCCCCTTAATCATCTTCATGGCTCTGTGCTGGACTCTCTCTAGCAGTTCCCTGTCCTTCTTGAACTGAGGGGCCCAGAACTGGACACAATATTCCAGATGCGGCCTCACCAGGGCAGAGCAGAGGGGGAGGAGAACCTCTCGTGACCTGCTAACCACACCCCTTCTAGTACACCCCAGGATGCCATTGGCCTTCTTGGCCACAAGGGCACACTGCTGGCTCATGGTCATCCTGCTGTCCACTAGGACCCCCAGGTCCCTTTCCCCTATGCTGCTCTCCAACAGGTCTGCCCCCAACTTGTACTGGTACATGGGGTTGTTCTTGCCCAGATGCAGGACTCTACACTTGCCCTTGTTATATTTCATTAAATTTCTCCCCGCCCAACTCTCCAGCCTGTCTAGGTCTCTCTGGATGGCTGTGCAGCCTTCCGGCGCGTCAGCCACTCCTCCCAGTTTTGTGTCATCAGCGAACTTGCTGACAGTGCACTCTATTCCCTCATCCAAGTCATTAATGAATATATTGAATAGAACTGGTCCCAGTACCGACCCTTGAGGGACTCCGCTAGACACAGGCCTCCAACTGGACTCTGTCCCATTGACCACCACTCTCTGGCTTCTTTCCTTCAGCCACTTCACAATCCACCTCACTACCCGATCATCCAGACCACACTTCCCCAGTTTAGCTGCGAGGATGCTGTGGGAGACCGTGTCAAACGCTTTACTGAAATTGAGATAGACCACATCCACAGCTTTACCATCATCTGTCCACCGGGTTACATCCTCATAAAAGGCTATCAAGTTGGTTAAGCATGACTTCCCCTTGGTGAAGCCATGCTGAGTGTCCCTAATGATCCCCCTATCCTTGATGTGCCTAGAGACAGCACCAGAACAAGTTGTTCCATCACCTTTCCGGGGATGGAGGTGAGGCTGACCGGTCTATAGTTACCCGGGTCCTCCTTCTTGCCCTTTTTGAAGACTGGAGTGACATTCGCTTTCCTCCAGTCCTCAGGCACCTCTCCCGTTGCCCACGACTTAGCAAAGATGATGGAGAGTGGCCTAGCAATGACTTCCGCCAGCTCCCTCAGCACCCGCGGGTGCATCCCATCAGGGCCCATGGATTTATGGACGTCCAGATTGTTTAATTGGTCCCTGACCCAGCCCTCATCCACCAAGACAGATTCCTCCTCTATCTATATCTATATATAGTAATAATCAAACCAGGGTAGAGGAACAGGAAACACGCACAATTTTCTAAATAAAAGGGATAAAGCAGGTAGAAATTCCCCAAATGTACTGTGTCTTCTAGTGTAAACCTGTGTTACACTTTAGCAGCCCTCCTTACAAAGACCTCCTAAAGGAAGAGTCTAGCCCTTTAAAGTACAGTAACATTCATTCCACTGTAAAACACACACACATTAAGTCATAAGCCTGCCTAATATTTTTTTTCACCTAAGATGAACTAGAAAGCAGCAGACTTGCTGACATTAGTTTTCATGTTGCTCAACAGTTCTGACAAGCAGATGTGAAAATTCAAGTGTATCATGATTTACAAAGCCAGCCTCTGGCTTGTCCAGTCTCAACTTGGCCTCAGCAATGTGAATGGGGTGCCTGCTGTTCACTGCTGCGTCCTTTTCCTGCATGTCCAATGTCTCTGCACTCAGCTGTTTAAATGTAGTGCACAAAGACGTTTCATCCTGCTACACCCTACAGTACAAGATTCCTCTCCATCACCTATAGACTAAATTCAAGAGCCAGTAAAACATAATTTGAAAATGGAATTAAAGGCTTGGATTTCCTCTTCTTAGAGGTAAATGTTACCCAGTATGGGTTTTATTTCCTTTCAAAAGTCAAGATGGAATTCAGCTGCTACAACTGTATTCATCCCTTAGTCATCTCAGCAAGTTTGTCCCATGTAAATAGTGTGATCTTAATAAATAAATACTGAAGCACAGCTGGTGTTGGCAAGATATCACTGTTAGGTTGCTGCAGCCCTGCTATCATCAGTGGGTGTAGCTAATTATTCTCAGAACTGGGAAATACAGGGGAAAGGAACTCAGAGGAGAGTCAGCAAAGGTCGGAATAAAAATAAAAGAATGTTTGCCTCAGTTCACAGCAAGGACATCTGAGCACCATTAAGGCAGGCATTTCACCAAACTTGGTTCTGAATTGTTCCCTTATCAAAAAAAAATTTAACAGCCACAGTGGTATAAAGCTGTAGCTACATATTTGCTGCTTAAAATTCATACCATTTGTTTGAGAGGGAAAGCAATGTAAGTTGGAATACTTAAGAAATGTAAGAAAAAAAAAAAAGAAAAATATTAAGCCTACAAAAGTCTTGAATGAATGAGTCAGCTGTAAGATATACATTTTTTTTTTTCCTCAACTGCTTTGCTGGCAATATGTTAATAATCTATGTTTGGATTAAAAAATGGTAAGTTTGGTTAACTGCCATGAAGAGGAAGCAGATAGTTTTCAAACATATAAAGTCATGCGGAAGGGAAGCAATGTGTGAGCTGACAATTTTCTAGCTAAAAAATATTTTATGTATCTTCATTTTTTTTAATAGATGGCATCTGAAGAGAGTGACCACTACACTTTGTGTAGATTGTTCTTGTATTTGCTTTTCAGACTGCTGCTGCCTGTCAATACTGGCTTGCAGGTGTGCTGTTGCCTAACTGAACTGAGTGCCAAGTATCTGAGGCAGTGTACAGCCCAAGTTTCCTCATCTACTTTTGAATAAAAATTTGTTCCAAAATTAGTGGGTAAAATTACTCCAGTATTAAAACTATTGAGTGTGTTAAGCAGGCATTATTTTAACTGTGTGACTGACAGTTCTAGAAAGGGTAAACTAAAACTGGGTATCTGATGGCAGTCTCCAAACACAACTTGCATATCAAAGTAACTTCAGCTCCAGTTACTGTAGAGAGAAAACCATCACACATTTTCTGGTTATTTCCTTTTGTTATCATTCAAAATGCGTTTGAAACCAAATAAGATGCTGAACTTGGAGTTTCAGTGATTTGAATTAACTTTCCTAGCCATTCATAGTCTACTAACTTACAGATGTTCAGAACACAAATTCCAGAGACCATTGAGGAAAATATGGGATAGTCCTGAGAATATTAAATAAAAAAATGAAGAGGTTCCAATAAAAGTAACACAAAGGTTTAAGTCTAGAGGTGCAATTATGTGAGGATTAGAAGGAACAAATGTTAACTGAAGACACAGGAAGAGCTTGGACCGTTATATTTATATGCAGGCTAGTAGGCTGGGAATAGGAGAAGGTAATGCAGTAAAGACAGAAACACCTCTGAACTTTAATTGCAGCAGAGGGGAAAAGCTGAAGGAGGAATGTGAAGGAAGCATTAAAAATATGAGAGTATATATGTTAGTCACCTAAGCCTCCCTCACTTAACTTTATTATGTTACATTTAATACAGATCATCTTAATTTGAGCAGTTGAGAGAAACTAAGAGACTAAGTCTTGTGAGCTTTGTTTATGTATGTATGGAAATCCTATAGGGAGCTTGGTCCATTATAAAAGAAAATTCATAAAACTGTTTTTTTCCTATTTTTAAAGAACTTAGTTTAATGTGTGTATCATGTAGAATACTATTGTAAGACATGATATAGAAGTGTGACTTCAGGTGATACCTAATTCCCTTGCTAGCAGGCACAGAGATCCTGGTTTGAATACTCTTGTGACTGTTATAAATAAAAAGTTTTGACTAACTGCCTCTCCACCACTGAGACATGGAAGATTCCCTCAGGCTCTTAATGTGTTTGGAATAGTTAATTAATGAATGCTACTCAAAAATGAATCCCAAATCAGTGTTATTTCCTGTTTTCCCACTATCTTTTTTTTTTTTTTTAAATGGTGTCTGAAGTGATAGGGCTACAATTTCAGATCTCATTTGGTAATTGAACATTTTTATTTACTGGTAGGCTGTCGCTTCGAATGAGAACACAAACTGGCTGGGGAGTTACCTAGCCAACATAACGTGAATAGCAGAAAACAATTAAAATAGTTTAAAATAGGCCCAATGAGGAAAGGCTTCATTATGATACCAGAAGAGCTATTAGTCAGAGGGGACAGTTCTCATGAGAAAAGGAGAAAGCTCAGGCATTTAAATTTTTTTCTCAGCTTTAGATGTGGATGAGAACTTAAAAAAACCTTTCACTTACAGCATGTTTAGTAGGGTTTTCTGAAAGCATGTGTGTAAACAGTGTTCCGAAGTTTCCTATATTCGGAGTGGGATTTCAAAGTATATTTTAAATGTTACATATTCTCTTTAAATATACTTTTGTGTCACTGTGATACTATGATATCTATTTGGTTTAGATTTGTGATGCTTTGCCCTTTGCAGCTACAAACCGTGAGCATAGCCGGTTCTAAGACAGGGTCTCATCTGTGGAGGCAGTGAGTTATGCCTTGGTAAACCAAGTTTCTGAGGATGACCATGAAGCCGTAGCTTTCTAGAACTGCTCGCTTACTCCTTATAATATATCAACAGAGATAAGTGAGATTACAGGCAAAGTTGGAGAGAAAAGGAAGAGCTGATCTTTAACACACAAGAAGCTAGAGCTGCCTGATGTTTGCAATAGAAAACAAGAAGAGAAACACTTTTAAACATGTCTGGTTCAACTACTGTGACAGAGAGAAAGTAATTTCACTTTCCATTGTATCTTGCTTTTCTCCAGTACTGAACTTGGAAATAGCACCTAACTCAAGAAACGGATCTTGGACTGACAATTGTCTGAAATAACTTTCTCGGCATGCAGTGGCAGACAAAAATAAATAAAAAAGAAAACTCAGCAGAGTTTAGCATCATCAAGAAGGCTACTGGGAGGAGGACAGAGAGAGAAAGTTTGGCACCTGCGGGTGCTGAGGGAGCTGGCGGAAGTCATTGCTAGGCCACTCTCCATCATCTTTGCTAAGTCATGGGCAATGGGCGAGGTGCCTGAGGACTGGAGGAAAGCGAATGTCACTCCAGTCTTCAAAAAGGGCAAGAAGGAGGACCCGGGTAACTATAGACCGGTCAGCCTCACCTCCATCCCCGGAAAGGTGATGGAACAACTTGTTCTTGGTGCTGTCTCTAGGCACATCAAGGATAGGGGGATCATTAGGGACACTCAGCATGGCTTCACCAAGGGGAAGTCATGCTTAACCAACTTGATAGCCTTTTATGAGGATGTAACCCGGTGGATAGATGATGGTAAAGCTGTGGATGTGGTCTATCTCAATTTCAGTAAAGCGTTTGACACGGTCTCCCACAGCATCCTCACAGCTAAACTGGGGAAGTGTGGTCTGGATGATCGGGTAGTGAGGTGGATTGTGAAGTGGCTGAAGGAAAGAAGCCAGAGAGTGGTGGTCAATGGGACAGAGTCCAGTTGGAGGCCTGTGTCTAGCGGAGTCCCTCAAGGGTCGGTTCTGGGACCAGTTCTATTCAATATATTCATTAATGACTTGGATGAGGGAATAGAGTGCACTGTCAGCAAGTTCGCTGATGACGCAAAACTGGGAGGAGTGGCTGACGCGCCGGAAGGCTGCGCAGCCATTCAGAGGGACCTAGACAGGCTGGAGAGTTGGGCGGGGAGAAATTTAATGAAATATAACAAGGGCAAGTGTAGAGTCCTGCATCTGGGCAAGAACAACCCCATGTACCAGTACAAGTTGGGGGCAGACCTGTTGGAGAGCAGCATAGGGGAAAGGGACCTGGGGGTCCTAGTGGACAGCAGGATGACCATGAGCCAGCAGTGTGCCCTTGTGGCCAAGAAGGCCAATGGCATCCTGGGGTGTACTAGAAGGGGTGTGGTTAGCAGGTCACGAGAGGTTCTCCTCCCCCTCTGCTCTGCCCTGGTGAGGCCGCATCTGGAATATTGTGTCCAGTTCTGGGCCCCTCAGTTCAAGAAGGACAGGGAACTGCTAGAGAGAGTCCAGCGCAGAGCCACGAAGATGATTAAGGGAGTGGAACATCTCCCTTATGAGGAGAGGCTGAGGGAGCTGGGTCTCTTTAGCTTAGAGAAGAGGAGACTGAGGGGTGACCTCATTAATGTTTGTAAATATGGAAAGGGCAAGTGTCATGAGGATGGAGCCAGGCTCTTCTCAGTGACATCCCTTGACAGGACAAGGGGCAATGGGTGCAAGCTGGAACACAGGAGGTTCCACATAAATATGAGGAAAAACTTCTTTACGGTGAGGGTGACCGAACATTGGAACAGGCTGCCCAGAGAGGTTGTGGAGTCTCCTTCTCTGGAGACATTCAAAACCCGCCTGGACGCGTTTCTGTGTGATATGGTCTAGGCAATCCTGCTCCGGCAGGGGGATTGGACTAGATGATCTTTTGAGGTCCCTTCCAATCCCTAACATTCTGTGATTCTGTGATTCTGTGATCTTTCGAGGTCCCTTCCAATCCCTAACATTCTGTGATTCTGTGATCTTTCGAGGTCCCTTCCAATCCCTAACATTCTGTGATTCTGTGCCACACAAGACATTGATGTGCTTCCATCTTGAGCATGGTGGGCTGTTCTGGTCTCTGCATCTCAAGAAGAACACAGTGGAAAAGGCAAAGGGGTAATTAAAATGATGGAGGTGATGGAACAGCTGGCTTATGAGAAAAGAATAAATGTCAGGGACTCTCCAGCTAGGAGCGAGGTGTGAGCAAAGTTTACAAAATCACTAAGGTGGCACAAAAGAGGAAAGAAGAATCTTCGTACAAGAGCCTGCAGTAATAAAACTAGGTGGCACTTCCAGGAAATTGTAGGATTTTAATTCAAAACAGATAAAAGAGCATACTTCTGCTTGCCAGTGGCAAGCTTCTGAAATCTTTTGCCATAGGAGGTTGTGGCTGCAGATGATACAGACACCTGCAAAAAGGAAGTAAATAAATTATTGGACAGCAGGTCCATGAAAATATACTGAAAAGAAGAGGCAGGCATGTGCCCTCCAGCATCCTTACTGCAACAATTATGGATGATGGGGGAGTAGATACGGAAACTATGGCAGTAAGTGGCTAGGCTTGTGCGCTTCCCTTAAATAGCTTCTCTTACAGCCACAGTCTTTATCGAATTCAACTTAGACAACAGTCCAACAAAATCTTCAAGCCCTCTCAAGGAAGGGATGGGGGAAGTTACAGAGAAAAGAACAGGGAGGAATCAGGTGACTATATGTGCCAGGAAAGAAAAAGGAGAGGGACTGTGAGATTCAAAGGATCAAAAATTAAAAAAAAAAAAAAAAGGAAGTGTGAGCAGAGGGACAGCAACTAGAAACTTCACTGTTTCCTGAAAACATTCGAGGACCCAGCAGATATTGCCTAGCAGAGCTCTGCCCAGAGATGCAAGAAAACAAGGGAATGGAAACAGACACCACAGCCACTGACATCCTCCCTGTCAGGCCTCCACTGCCTGGTGCTGGGAACAGACAACCTGAGAAGTGCCAGCAGGCTGATCAGAAGGTCATGCTACTCGCAGGGCCCTTGGATGGGGAGAGAGTTAATAAGAAGGGAACAATGGCATAACATCTGAAGGCACAGTTAAGAAGAGGAGGTGGGAAAGAAAGTGCTCTAGGTCTCCACAAAATGAACAGCAGATGGGAAGTGGACAAAAAAAAGAAGGTGCAGGGGGAGAGCGGAAAGATTGGGGAGGTGAAGGGAGAACAAGCACAAGAAAGAGCAGGCACATAAATTTTTTTTTTTTAGTTAATTTTGTTTGAAATCACTGTGTTGGAGAAGGGGAAAAGAAACATGAAGCAGGGAAGAGTACACCTACGTGACTGAATATGTGGAACACTGCTCTGCCTCTTCTTGACTCCTTTCAGAAAGCTGTTCTGTAAAAGGGCTGTAGTGTATTCATTCACTACCTTGTAGTGTAGGGTAGCAGGATCCAAGTTTCTATAGAAAAAAACTGATGACAGTGCATCGTAAAAAGCTACAGCCCATAGTCTTTGGCTCCAGCTGCATGAGTACAGTCTGGATGCACTAGACAGTTGTGCTCTTCCCAGTGGTGGCAAAAGTGCATGGACATTTTGCAGAGGGACAAGCAGGAATGTAAGCAGGGACATAGTTTGGGTGCCACTAACAGTTATTGCCCATTGTGGTGATTATCACCATGGTCACCACCCAAACAATGCTGACTGTGATGGTCTGATATAAAATGAATATTATACTCATCTACCTCAGCCTCACTGTAAAGTGATCTAGAATTGATGAGCATAAGGTATTTTCATAAGTGTCTCCATTTAGCCCACAGCCAGGGCTAAACAATAACCAGTTGTTTTATCACCCAATCTCCCCTCCCCAACCAAGAAAGGGAATTGGGAAAAGGAAGGAGAATCATGGGTTGAAATTTAAACAGATTTAATAAAATAAGAAAACCAATATTTATGCTAATACAAAACACACAGAACTATACTTAGCTCATAGAGTGATGGCAAGTCCCTCCAGGGATCACAACGATTGAAAGGAGAAATAGGAAAAAAGAAGCAGAGCAAAGAGACACCCCCCCCACCACCACCAAGCTTTCCCATTTATAGTGAGCATGACGTTAATGTTGTAGAATACACCTGTGGGCCAGCCAGGGACAGCTGCCCTGGCTTTCACTGCTGATGGCCTTGATCACCATACCACAGCTGGCCACAAACTGAAACAAAATGTAACAGAAAATTGATGATATAAATTTTATTCCTGCAAAACCAGGACAATACATTCAAAGGCACTTTTGTGTAAGGAAGGGAAAATGTAAAATCTTTTTGAAGACTCATTGATTTTTTTTTTCTTTTTTTAAGCAAGGATTTTTTTAAGCAGAATTAGAACCCTGGACTTCAGTAGGGCCAACTTTGGCCTTTTCAAGCAATTGCTAGGGGAAATCCCATGGGACAGGGTACTAGAAGGTAAGGGGGCCCAAGATAGTTGGTTAGCATTCAAGGATTGCTTCTTCCGAGCTCAAGATCAGAGCATCCCAGCAGGTAGGAAGTCAAGGAAGGGTACCAGGAGACCTGCATGGTTAAACAGGGAACTGCTGGGCAAACTCAAGTGGAAGAAAAGGGTGTACAGATCGTGGAAGGAGGGGCTGGCCACTTGGGAGGAATATAAGTCTGTTGTCAGAGGATGTAGGGAGGCAACTAGGAAAGCTAAGGCCTCCTTGGAATTAAACCTTGCAAGAGAGGTCAAGGACAAGAGAAAGGGCTTCTTCAAATACATTGCAGGTAAAGCCAACACTAGAGGCAATGTAGGCCCACTGATGAATGAGGTGGGGGTCCTGGAGACAGAGGATAAAAAGAAGGCGGAGTTACTGAATGCCTTCTTTGCCTCTGTCTATACTGCTGGAGGCTGTCCTGAGGAGCCCCGGACCCCTGCGGCCCCAGAAGAAGTCAGGATAGAGGAGGAATCTGTCTTGGTAGATGAGGGCTGGGTAAGGGACCAATTAAGCAATCTGGACATCCATAAATCCATGGGCCCTGATGGGATGCACCCGCGGGTGCTGAGGGAGCTGGCGGAAGTCATTGCTAGGCCACTCTCCATCATCTTTGCTAAGTCGTGGGCAACGGGAGAGGTGCCTGAGGACTGGAGGAAAGCGAATGTCACTCCAGTCTTCAAAAAGGGCAAGAAGGAGGACCCGGGTAACTATAGACCGGTCAGCCTCACCTCCATCCCCGGAAAGGTGATGGAACAACTTGTTCTTGGTGCTGTCTCTAGGCACATCAAGGATAGGGGGATCATTAGGGACACTCAGCATGGCTTCACCAAGGGGAAGTCATGCTTAACCAACTTGATAGCCTTTTATGAGGATGTAACCCGGTGGATAGATGATGGTAAAGCTGTGGATGTGGTCTATCTCAATTTCAGTAAAGCGTTTGACACGGTCTCCCACAGCATCCTTGCAGCTAAACTGGGGAAGTGTGGTCTGGATGATCGGGTAGTGAGGTGGATTGTGAAGTGGCTGAAGGAAAGAAGCCAGAGAGTGGTGGTCAATGGGACAGAGTCCAGTTGGAGGCCTGTGTCTAGCGGAGTCCCTCAAGGGTCGGTACTGGGACCAGTTCTATTCAATATATTCATTAATGACTTGGATGAGGGAATAGAGTGCTCTGTCAGCAAGTTCGCTGATGACACAAAACTGGGAGGAGTGGCTGACGCGCCGGAAGGCTGCACAGCCATTCAGAGAGACCTGGACAGGCTGGAGAGTTGGGCGGGGAGAAATTTAATGAAATATAACAAGGGCAAGTGTAGAGTCCTGCATCTGGGCAAGAACAACCCCATGTACCAGTACAAGTTGGGGGCAGACCTGTTGGAGAGCAGCATAGGGGAAAGGGACCTGGGGGTCCTAGTGGACAGCAGGATGACCATGAGCCAGCAGTGTGCCCTTGTGGCCAAGAAGGCCAATGGCATCCTGGGGTGTATTAGAAGGGGTGTGGTTAGCAGGTCGAGAGAGGTTCTCCTCCCCCTCTACTCTGCCCTGGTGAGGCCGCATCTGGAATATTGTGTCCAGTTCTGGGCCCCTCAGTTCAAGAAGGACAGGGAACTGCTAGAGAGAATCCAGTGCAGAGCCACGACGATGATTAAGGGGGTGGAACATCTCCCTTATGAGGAGAGGCTGAGGGAGCCTTGGAGAAGAGGAGACTGAGGGGTGACCTCATTAATGTTTCTAAATATGGAAAGGGCAAGTGTCAGAGGATGGAGCCAGGCTCTTCTCAGTGACATCCCTTGACAGGACAAGGGGCAATGGGTGCAAGCTGGAACACAGGAGGTTCCACATAAATATGAGGAAAAACTTCTTTACAGTGAGGGTGACCGAACACCGGAACAGGCTGCCCAGAGAGGTTGCGGAGTCTTCTTCTCTGGAGACATTCAAAACCCGCCTGGACGTGTTCCTGTGTGATATGGTCTAGGTAATCCTGCTCCGGCAGGGGGATTGGACTAGATGATCTTTCGAGGTCCCTTCCAATCCCTAACATTCTGTGATTCTGTGATTCTGTGAAGGAGTTGCAGGTGAGGAGATAGTCATTATCATACTGGACAGAAATTCCAATCTGAACTTGAGAGAAGGGTTTTCTTTTTCGGATTCAGTCCTAACTGAAGTTCTAAAGCTACTGAACTGCACTCAGCTTAAGCAGAATACTCCCAAAGCAATCAGTATTTACATCTACTGAAGAACATATCATCTTCTTTAATATACATTTTTACAGATTTCAGTGACAACTATACAGTGTCACAGCTGGTTCTTTACTCTTGTCTTGGATTTTTTATGAGATCATGACAGAATAATGACAAAGATCCTCCTGATATTATTTCCTTCTTTGACAGCAGCGTGAAATTATCATCTGTGTAAGTCTTGGCTTCTCACCTTTCTTTTCTGCTTCATTTTCCAGGAACTGGAAGATCAGCTTTAAAAAACAGCACCTGTTATGCAGATGTGAGATGGGCTAGACTTTTAGATACTTCTGGATGCAGAGGAAGATGAGGTTATTTTTTCAGGAGTTTATATTTTAAGAAATGGTTTGTGGGATAAATATGTGGTTTAAAATTATACTATGCACATATAATATTGTCCTAGCTTGATATTATAACTTAAAAAAATATATAAATGTCTCTGAATTACAAGGATTTCCTGTTTTTGAGGGACTGTTTTGATGACCTAGATAATTACACGGGAGCCTGAAATGTATCCTGATTTCAATACAATTACCCATCTACTCCTTCAATGCTTTTCCTTCACACACAATAGTTACGGGGCTCAGCTCCTTCAGACTATCTGCCACTGAGTTTAATTAAAATCCCCATTAACACAATGCGCATCAAGACATTCAAAACTGTGGAGCATCCTGGCTTGTGAAAATTACCCTAGATAAGCTCAGAGGCTGGCAGTCTTCATCCCCAAAACTCCTTTAAAATATGTGGATGTTCAGGGGAGAGGATAAGAAAAAAATATTAGTGGCCAGGAAGTGAAGATTTCAGTGGTTACAGACAGAAAAGTATCTGGTAAATTTTCACTGTGTTGCATAACTGTTCCTCTCTTCACAATTCATGTTGCCTTGTTTTAAGGTAGTAACTATGTCAGTGCCTTGACTAAAATCTGACAGTTTTGAGAGGTAATGTCAACTCTTCAGCTTTCCCAAAAGTTCTGAGAGAGGTGATGAATAAAATGATGGATATTATAGCTAGCAGTCCTTAGACTTCTTTCACTGTAGCCAGTTTTAGATGCAGAAATTGTGCAGTCCGTGGGTTTCACTTCACCAAGTCTTGTTGATGGTAATTCTTTTCTTGGTATTGTTCAGAGTCCATGTTCATGGGCCATTGCTGGCACAGGCAGCAATGCATTCCTGAATGTCTCCACTCTTTCACGAAGAAGCCTCAGAGTGGACAATTTCCTCCTGCTGTTCATTGCAAAGTTCTGTATGCGTACAACTGCCAGTATTATAGACATGGATGCTGGTGATAAAGACAGATGTGGACAGAGCCTATAATTTAGCCAGTGGCAAACTAACAAAAGCCAACTGGATTTTCTTATTAAAAAGAGAGATAAAACCTTTGGAAATCATTAAATCCTAATGAAATTAAATTTAAATAGAAATCATGGAAATAAAATACTTAGGTGGAGTAGTTGAACAGATAAATGGAAATGATTAGTGTGGAACACAATTTCTTAAACTACCCTGTAGGTTACAAAACATTTACTTAAAATGTAAGGTGATTTAACTTAATCTGACATTACAGTTTCAGAGAGGAATAAGTATAGAATTGGGTTAAAGTTTGTGAGAACACAGCTAGTCTATGTAGTTTTACACAGTTTAATTAATTTAGAGCAAGATATATGAGCATATGCATTGGCCAGTGGTCTAAACGTAGATGTGGTTCACAGTACGGCTCTATATGGTAAGGGAATAAGCTTGACTAATGTCTATGAAAAACAGTTTCATTCAAGTTCTCAGTAGCAGTGGTAAATGCAGCAGAAGTTTGCTTTTCTTTCTAAATGATTACAGGCAGAAAGAAAGAAAAGTGCGGTAATAAATGAATTGAAGCTGTAACGGATACTGACAGTTTGTAATAAAAGCTAGAAAGGTGGCTGTGTGCAGTAACTAAGCTACGATTTCACATTCTGTAGATTTTATGCCAGTGCTTGTGTGACTTCTGATATCTATAAAATCTATCCTTACTGTATCTTTTTTTTTCTTCACTAAAATTAATCTAGATATTTTCTTTATGCTGATTGACTGACATTAGCTATTAAGACAAAAGTGAAGCTGCTGGCTGAAAGAAGAGAACTAGAAATTCTTCAGGAAAGAGTTGGAGCAGTTTTCGGTACTGATCTTTCCACTTAGAAATGTACACCTGCCCAGAGTGCCACAGAGATAGAGTGGAGATTGCCACAGTGAGGTATAGTGTTGAGGGAAGAGGACAAACTCTGTTTTAGGTTCCTTTGCTTTTTCTACTCTTCTGAAAAAATGGAAAAAAGCAGTGAAATATTTATGTTTTATCATTTATACACATAAATTCATGAACATTTTTGAAAACTTATTAATATAAATTTTTCTGTTATTTTGTTATGACTGTCTATGGAGGACAGAGAAGAGCAAGACTGGGAAGAAGGGAAGAGATTCCATATGAAAAAGCTTCTTGATTTCTAGTATTGACTGCTAATGAGACTGCTCACTCATAAGCATGGAAGAAGATGAAGTTGTGTTTTGCTTTGTTCTGTGGTAGTGTTGAACATGCATTTTGTAATGTCTGTCAAATGTATCCATTGATTTTTATGGTTGTGAATGGTCTATCAAAATTTCATGACTTCCTTAAACATATCAGTAATTTCTAAACAGACAGTTCTTAAAAGAAAATGAAGAAACAAACCAAAAAATCTCAGATCATTATTGTTTTCAGTTTGGAATGTGGCTGTTGAATCGCATTACTTAACTTTCAAACATGCTATGAGGTAAAGTGATATGATTTCTTTACTGTGATTTGATGGACCTTTTTCAAATAGCTAGATTGCTGGAACTCAGAAAGCCTATCTGATAATCGAGTAGTGGAATATTTCAAGTCATAAGCTGAAAATTTGTGATTTTCTTGGTAAAACTGCTAATTAAATCCAAGCAAATAAATAATCATAAAAGATATGGCTAAAAATAATTCATTCCAATAGTTGAGAGAACAACTTACAGAAAACATTTATAGGTTCATCATTTCTCTAGTTCAGAGTTAACATTATTTAATTAAAGTTTATTACAAGTTAAATACTGTTTTTTACACAGCTTTTACATAACGTAAAGTATTCTCTTCTACAAAGAAAAGTGGCTTGTGTTATGAATTATGTCTTTGGCTTTCTGCAGGCATCAAATCATTATCTACAAAATAGTCCTCTCCATTTGTACATGTCAGAAACCTGTGCATGCAAAATCAATCATGATTCCTATCACACTGCCCTGAATCATATCTTTATTAGATTACTTCGGAGCTGGATGAGTCATAGTGCAAGACAATCATTGCAGGGTGGGAGAGCTGCACCCCATGACATTGGCTGGATGCCCTGTTTGGAGACATTCTCACTTCTGCTTTCTCCAGTGGTTGGTATTGGCTACTTCAGGAGTTGCTCTCTTCTACATAGAGTAGCAAACCTACTGAACGAATTTCAATTTGATAAAACACTCTCTTTAGTTGTCTTTTTATGTATTGTATGACCTCAGAAAGAGATAACTGCCCACAGGCATTGGTTTCTTGATTTCCCTTTTAAGTGACTTCTAAAAGTGTTTAAGAGTTTTGTATTTCACAGCTTGATAAGCTTATATTTTAAAACTTGAAAACTGTGAGTTGTACAAAAGGTATTAGAACATCTAATTATGAGACAATTCACAAACAGAGCCATGCTACAAATAAAAACCTGTCTGTAAGGAATTGCAGGCATTGAATTAGGTGGAAATCAAATTTCAGCTACATTACATGAAATTAGTGCAAATTTTTAGACATGTTAGGACAAGTAGAATCAAGCCTTCCCCTAGACAGTATTTACCCTATTAAGTATTCTTTATGTGGTACTTTTTAAAAACAGAAAAAAAACAGAGATGTTCACAAGAGCAGAAGCTAAGTGTTCTGAGTGTCTACCACTAAAGCATCTACAATTGGAAAGTCCAGTATTTAGAGCATGCTATCCTTTTAAGTTATAAAACAACTAACTAAAGTATTTTAATTGTGTTTTTTAAAGATTACTGGCCTTGTTCCCAGATTTCACTATGGTAAGTGAGCTACTGATCTTTCACAGTCATCAAATACATGTCATAAAATATTTCCATCAGTGATGCAGACTTTTTCACGTTCTTATTGTACAGAAGTGAGGATGCCTGGTGTATTTAACTTAAAGCTTTGTTTTCTTAACATGAATTTACATGCCTTCTATTTACATCTATTTTGTATCACCCTTCATAACTGCTTTATTTTACAATTTTTCTTCAGGAAGGCATTTTTAGGGCTTGAGATGCTGTCTTTAGTTAAACCAGAGCTTGGTTTAGATAAATAGAATTTACTTTTCCTTTCAAACTTAATTACTTTTCAGAATCATGATCAATTTCCCGCTTTGCTTGCTTGAGGGAGTGACACTGTAGGAGATCCTTATGCATTTGCTTTGTAATAAGCCTTTATTCATACACTTCAGGCTATACAATCAGCTCCTCTGCACCAGTGTGTGCCTGTGTGTGTGGCTGCAGCCGGAGGCCTGCAGATTGGAATGCTGATGACAGGGAGCAGAAGTGCTGAGGAATGCATCTGTGTTCGAGGAAAGCAATAATCTGGCTGTGAGTGTCCACAGCTCTTATATAAAATTAAGCTACCTTTAATGGCCTTTTTTTTTAATGGAGATTTCCTATATAATACCCTACCTGGAAGAGTTTCATTCTAGTGTTCTCTTTTTCACTTGTTTTAAAAACATCGTGGAACAGGAAAGTAAATATTTTTCCTCTAATAAAAAGGCATACTAATTTGAGACCCTCATGGTTAAAGTAGGGTGCTTTCTTGTCAGAAAAATCAGTTTCATGTCTCAACTTCTGGTTTGTCATCTTTCTCCGGTTTAAAATAAAGTCAATTTTAAAGCACAAATTTAGTTCCTAGGGAATAAAAGTTTATGGAAAGCTACAAATATTATCTATAGTTTTGCTGTGGCAGTAATATTTCACATGGTCCAGGAACTAGTTATATTCATGTTAATAGAAAACCCCTTTTTTCCCAGGAGAAGCATGAAGACTTAGAGAGGGGGGAAAATAAAAAAGCATTAAAAATATTGCAGTCCCACTGGGAAACAATTTAGTTTGCACATTACTGTTCAAAAGTCAGCTTCTTGTCAATTTTACTTGGTAACCAGAGTGATTTTCTTGGTTGGACTTTTTTAAATGGACCATAACATAACCACTTAGTAGAAGGAATAGTCTTTGCATTTTCGCCTAAGTGTCAGCTCGAAGAAATGAATAAAACAGAAAGACCCATATTCAAAGGTCTCTTCTTGAACGTAGGAAAAGTTATGGTCCTTATCCAAACATGGTACCTTGTAGACATCTTGATTTAAATGTTGAAGTAAAAGTAAAAATTTTTAAGTAGATAAAGTAAATGATCCTTCAATACCTCTTCAACCCTATTTTGAAACTACTTTCTATAATTTTGGCTGCTTGTTTTCACAGTAGGACAGTAGGAGAATGTTTTGTGTTTGCTTTATTACAACCTCAGATACAGAAAAATAATTTTGACTAAATTCTAGCATTGTGCAAACCAAATAATAAAAACAAACATTGGATTAAATTTCCATTAGGATTTCCATCTCAAGAATATAGTGTCTTAGCTCATGTAAGACAGGTTGACAAAAGGCTTGGTTTTGAATCTTTCTTGTAATCTGTCCTGAATCTCTCCTTTAATCAGTTATTACAAAAGTATTCAAGGAAGAGTTTCAGACAACCTAGAGATGGAAAGAGAGAATTTATTAATTACAAGAGTTTTTCCCTATTGAGCCTTTTACACTAATCAAATGTTTTAAAGTGGAATTTTTTATCTATTTAACAATGAGTCTTAATCCCTTCAACTAACGGAGTGCACTGTGACAGGAAGCTTTTCCTGTTGACTTGATCTAAATTTAAACTACTGCATGCTTTAAACTATGGGGTGTGCTGTCCCAAAAGATCTGGCATTTCAGTCCAGGAATAAGGTGGCACATCTGTGAAACTGGATGAACTGTTTTGTTCTCCAGAGAAGGGTGAGGGTTGCATAACAACTTTATTAATCATCCCTTGAAAAGCATGCCAACTTCAAAGGAGTATTTCTGCAGGAGGATTATACAGAAATAGACATTAAAGATCAAATTGACTTGCTGATACACTCGTTTTGTCCATTTATTTCCAGTGCCAGTTAATCTTCAAATAGCTTTAAGGATTAGATAGGTCCATATCGGTATCTTTTTGTAACTCAAATGCAGTAACACCTCCATATTTTCCAACACCAGAGCTACTGATGTTTATGACTGGTCTTACAGTTTTTAACCTGTTGGTCTCTATTTTCATTGCAGTTGTGTATGTGAGATCTGGTCTCTGCTGTGAAGACTGTTGCTGTGAAGACTGTTGCTCTAAAGCAAAGAAGGATCCAGGTCCTTGTATAAAAACCAGATGGATCCTAGTGCAACAGACACATAAAAACTATTACTCATTTGGATTATAACTTGTTTTTTTTTTTCACACACATGTAAAACCTAGTAAAGATACTCATGTTTTGGTTAAGAGTAAGCAGTTCTTATTTACTTTAAGACAAACGTCGTTTTGACTTCATAGAATCATAGAATCGTAGAATGGTTTCGGTTGGAAGGGACCTTAAAGATTATGTAGTTCCAACCCCCCTGCCACAGGCAGGGACACCTTTCCACTAGACCAGGTTGCTCAATGCCTCATCCAATCTGGCCTTGAACACTGCCAGGGAGGGGACATCCACAACTTTTCTGGGCAACCTGTCCCAGTGTCTCACCACCCTCACAGGAAAGAAGTTCTTCCTAAGATCTAATCTAAGTCTACTTTCTTTCAGTTTAAAACCATTAACCCTCATCCTATCACTATTTGCCCTTGTAAAAAGCCCCTCTCCAGCATTCCTGTAGGCCCCCTTCAGGTACTGGAAGGCTGCTGGAAGGTCTCCCCAGAGTCTTCTCTTCTCCAGGCTGAACAGCCCCAACTCTCTCAGCCTGTCTTCATAGGAGAGGTGCTCCAGCCCTCTCATCATCTTCAGGGCCCTCCTCTGGACTCGTTCCAACAGGTCTGTGTCCTTCTTATGTTGGGGGCCCCAGAGCTGGACGCAGTACTCTAGGTGGGGTCTCATGCGAGCAGAGTAGAGGGGCAGAATCACCTCCCTCGACCTGCTGGCCATACTTTTTTTGATGCAGCCCAGGATACGATTGGCCTTCTGGGCTGCAAGTGCACATTGCTGGCTCGTGTTGAGGTTCTCATCAACCATCACCCCCAAGTGCTTGTCCTCAGGACTGCTCTCAATCCATTCTCCACCCAGCCTGTATTTGTGCTTGGGATTGCCCCGACCCACATGCAGGACCTTGCACTTGGCCTTGTTGAACTTCATGCAGTTCGCACAGGCCCAGCTCTCAAGCCTGTCAAGGTCCCTCTGGATGGCATCCCTTCCCTCCAGCATGTCGACCGCACCAACTTAAAACAAATTAATATAAAACAGACTCAGGGGTTTTTTCATGTAGGTCCTTAAAATTTTTTTCCTCAGTATAACTACATTGATGTTTCCATTTGATGAATTTATGCAGCTTCACAGGTTCCTTTCTGTGGCATGCTTCAAAAAGGTTTTCATGGAGCTAACAGTTACAGACAGTGTTTTTTAAATTTGATAATGAAATAATGGTGGAAATGTCATGTTCACAGTGACAGCAGGAGAATGAACCACAACCTGCAAAAAAGAATGATATACAAACAAATTCCTGTGATATGGACGTAGCGTAGAAACTTGTCTCGCATTGTTTTGTCTTTGTTTCTGCCTCTGATTGTGGCCTCTTTTAATCTTTTATGCAAATTCTTTTGATTTCTATTAAGGTAAGTCAAGTAGACTACAAAACCATACTGGAAATCAGTGCCAAGACGTATTGGCTCCAGTTGTTATTGGGCATCCATCAATGACATTTAACTCCAGTTCCTATCCAGAAAAGAAAAAAAAGTGGAAAAAAAGGGAAAAAAAAAGAAAAAAAAAGGAAAAAAAGGAAAAAGAAAGAAGAAAGAAAAATGTCTTTCTGACATTTCAAAGAGAAAGAGCTCTCAGAGCTCTTGCTTTCCACTTTTCAGTCATTTAAATTACTGTCTTGGAACAATGGATCTTGCTATATTTTGAAAATAAATTAATGGAACTTGTATAAATGAAATTCCCTTACTCTGTAATAGGGCTTCAAGCTACCTATGTCAGGAACCTAGATCATGAGAATTGCAAGCAAATTTCTAAATCTGTAATTCTAAATTTGATGTCTTGTATTATAGTCAATATACAGAGATATTAGAAAAAAATCTTAAAACCTAATCAAACTCCCTAGTATTTCCATTAAGAAATAATTTCTTCTTTGTATCTGTTTGCAGAGCAGACATTTTTATTTGCCACTGATGATTTCACTTTCCCTTCTGTGACTTAGTGGGGTAAAGTAGAAAGGCAAAAGGAAAGAAATAATTTTATTGCTTCAACTTCATCACTGCAGTGTGGGAATTAATCAAATTCTCATTTCCTCTTGTATGGATATTGTCTGTTTAACATTACTGCTCACATTATAATTACATAAAGATCCTTTTATAATTTTGACTCAAGTAGGGGATCACCTTTCTCTGTGGTATGTAACGAGAAGCCAAAGTGAGATCCTCAGTGAGAGCTTTGTCTCTGGGCTCTGTCAGTAGGTCCAGGATTTTGTGCAACAAATTTGTTTAGTGAGGAGGACAGGAAAATGTGTGGAGTTTAGTATTATTGCAAAGATGTTGGAAGAGTTGGCAAACTGAAGAATCATGCATCAAGATGCTGCATATACTTTAATATTTGAGTCTTTATATTTTTGGCAAAAGTGCTTTTATTAAATGCTGTAATATAACAGAGGAAACATTGTGAAATAGTCTCACTTTGTTAGGTGTTTCCAATGCATTTACTTTTATAATATAGTAGGACTATAAATAACAGATTTTTCTTGTATGCTTATTAGTACACATCTAAATTCTCAAGTATAGTACTGTCAAAGACCATTATTTCATCTTGTCAGCATTTCTGTCACTCAGCATATTTGACACCTGGCCTTCTAAGTTCTCCATTTACAACTTGTTTGGTTGTGAGTCAAATTGTACAATACTTTGTACAATTACAATTACAGTTAAACAATATGCCTAATGTCTCTTTCTCAGTAAGACCTGAACTTTTTATTTGTGAATAACAAGGAAGACAAATACACACTTTCATAGATTATCTATAGAAGCAGAGGTTTACATGAAAAATAGGACAAACCTGCACCTCTCTAATAGCAAAGGAGAAAAAAAATTTGAAATTCCATTTCACAAGTCTCTATTGACAATTTTTGGTGTTTACATTTTTTTCTGTGAAATCTCTTATAATACACCTCTTATTTTTCAGTATTTCTGTTTCTCAGTGTTGAAAGTGATATCCAGATTCTGATGTCTTTGTTTATGCTGAAAAGCTCATGCTTATGTTTGGGGACTGGATGTGGGGGAAAAAAAACACAAAACACAATGAACACCATAGCTGGAATTCATCCAGGTGAACTCAAACATTCAAAAGTTCTTAAATGTTTAAATCTCAGCTAATCATCAGAGTTAATGGAAAGGAACAGGAACCTTTTCAGCTGAATCATTTGTTCAATTTTTTATACCTATTTTAGGATGAGATTAATCATTCTCCTGAAGTTCACACATCTCTGCACACTGAATATAAAGTCTGTGTCAGATGGCTAATACTAAGACATCTAACTTCTGGACAACTGAAAATTAGGCATGGTGAGCTGCATGTATAATTGGTTGGAGTGGGAATTGTTTGGAACCTAGGAGCCAAAATGTGTTCCATTTTCAGTCTCCTTATAGGCCACTGTGGGAAAGAATTGCAAAATCTGTTCTTCCAGTAAATAGATCAGACTGCTAAAGAATGTTAAATTTAGTCTTCACAGAAATGACAAAAAGAAAACACGAAAGAGTGAGGTGTCGACTTCTCTGTACTGTTTAAATGGACTTCAATTGAGTGTAGCTCGCAGTCACTGTGGTTTACACCAACAGAATCCTGCATTAGAGAAATTGTTTATCCCTTGTCATATGCTACATAAAACCGGAAAATATATCTGACAGTGTACCAGAGAAGTACTATCTCCAACACAGTGGAGGCACGTTGTACTTTTCTACTCAGGACTTGTACCCAAGGATTGGTCAGATTTTCGTGTATATGTGTGTATACACATATATACATATACATACTGTACATAAATATATATAAAAACTGTAGTGCCTCTGGAATTTTGGACAACACTCCAAGATTAATGTGCTACTTTACACTGGGTTTAATTACTGATGGAATAACTTGGCCATTATACTGAAGATAAAATTTGTCATTTATGTACAGAATGTTAGTCTTGCTGAAAGAATAACACACCATTGAAAATAAGCAAACATATCTGTATGATTTTCAGGAGCCAAGTTAGCAATTTTGCATAATGCTGCAGACTGTTGTTCCAGGTGGAGAGGTATATCAGTACCCACAGATATCTCTTACATAGTGTTAAGTGAGCTTTGACACTCTCTCTAGTGAGGTTGAAGTGTTTCAAAATAAAAGTTTTCATCAACTTGTTGAATGCCATTTCAGTCTAAGCCCAAAGTAAAATTGTGAGTGTGTCAGTTACGGCAAACTACAAGTTGCTTTTTTTTCTTGCTCTATTTTACCATTCAAATACTTTCTGTAACTAGTCTTCTGCTTGAAAAAATGATCTCAATTTTTCATCTTCATAAGAAATTCTGAGATTTGCACACACTCCAGCTGCCAAAGAGAACAGCCTAAATTGACCTTTGAAAAAAGCAACATGAAATTTGTTGTAAATTTAAACTCTTGAGTGTGAGAAAGCAAAGGCTTGTGGAAAATGTCTGAGAAGAGAGGAAAACCCTGGTTTCTGACAATGGACAGGAAGGACAAGGCGCAGTCCCTTCTGGAGGCCAGAGCTGCAGTGTGGGCAGGGCACAGAAAACACTGTGTGGGAAATGTCCTACCTTAACAAAGTTAAGGAAAGACATTTAACAAAGTTAAATGCTAACATGTTCTGTTTCTGTGCCTGTCTGTGTAAACAACTAGTTATGGTACAGGTCAAAACAGTGACAATCCACACCAGTCCTGACTGCCAATTTTCCTTTTTTTTGGTCTCTATGATATGCCCCAAGCCCCTGCATGCTGTGTGGCATGCAGTTTTCTATTTAAGAAAGAAGGACAGACAACAGACATATGTGTTGTCAGTAATAAAATATTTTGTGGAGATGATACAGATGATTCTAGTTTAATATCTGCCAGCTGAAAGCATCTGTATCACCCAGAAAAAGCAGAAGAGAGAAAGGTTATCTCTGGGAATTATAGCAACACTGTTTCTAGCAAATCATTTGTAAATCTAGACATACACTATAAAACAGATAAACCTTCTTTACTTATTGTCCTGAACAGACTACTTATTCTATTTCTATCTATTCCAGCAGTCTGATTACTTGATTTCAATTTTTATAACTAAACTTAGCAGAGTGACCCAAGAAATCAAAGAGATGCCTAAGGTACTAATCTGAAATATATATTTTGTATAATCTAATTCTAACTCTGTGATATTTCCCGTCCTTATGGTGCTTCAGATCTGGGATCTTTCCCTCAGTAACCGATATATTATAAAGGACATCTGTCGTTCTCTTGATCCTAACCACTGCTAGTGGCTGCTAGCCAAACAGACATCAAAACCAGTAATTTATCATTACCTCGTTATGCTCTCTGAATGCTGAAGAAGTCCTGCTCAAAGGCATGTCTTTGGAAGATGTGAACCAAATCATAAATGGAGCATTTCACATTACAGAATATTTTACAACTACCACATTTTCAGGTTATTCTGTTGTCTAGGATTAGGTAGGGCTGGGTCAGTAAGGGTCTTATATTCCTAAAATTTGCAGAAACCTACCCTCGGGTGAGGACTACGGAACAGTCTGTAAGGTTTTTCAGCTATATAGGAAGAGTCAGGTGCCTCAGGGTGAAATGTAAGAAGTTGTAAAGCTGATTTCAGACCTAGCCTAGAGCTCAACAATACAGGGCTTCTGGTTGAAATCCCACCCAAAGCTGCAACCTTGGTACTTCATTCAGGGACTAGGGGCAATGTTGCTATTAGGTAATCGTTCAGATGTTACAACAATCTCCCAGGATGCAGAAGACCTACTTCATAAGGCCTGCTCAGCCATGGAGCGCACAAAGCGATCTCCCTCGTGTTACAAGAAAGCACTACATCTCTGAAGTGACAGCACAGTCTGAACTGGAAAAGAGAATGCTCTCCCTATTGAACTTGGATGTCTCTCTTCCTGAATGAACATGCTGATTGTGGGCCATTACATATTGGAGGAAGGATAGGTAGAGGTAAGGTGGTGCTAGACCTACAGACACAAAAGCTTGAGTGCCTTCCTCACCTCCCATCCACTACAGCTGTGACTTGTGCTCAACCTTATCCTGGTAGGACCTTGCTGTAGCTGGGAGTCCTGTGCACATGCTTGTTATTCGTTTGATGGTTGCAGAAGTTAAATATTCTCTTTTACCTGTGAAACACAGTATTTTAAAATTAAATTATAACCACAGGTTTGGGTGGGCTGGCTGACCCCACCTTCCACTGGATGATGCCTCCTGATGGCTCAGGCAGCAGAAGTTGCATGTCCTGGCCCCAAAACAGGAGATGGCTGTCTCTCTGAGGAGCACTGACCTGTCAAGTGTGAAGGCCATTCTGGGAATGGATCTGTGCTTCAGTTGTGGTGAACACCTAAAACAGAAAGTAGACACCTCTGAGCAGGGATTTTTCTGAGATAAGAGAAGAGGTCTTATCAGGTTAGTGCCTCTTCAGACTTGGGCTTTAAGACTCTCCATTAGCTGCTTAAACAACTTTATTAGACAACTTCTTTGATTTGAAGGGTGCTATCCGTGAAAAACTGTTTTAAATAAATGTTATTTCCTTTCCTGATCATCTGCCACATTTTCTTTGGTCTTTTACAATACCTTTTTTATTATTATTATTATTATTTTTTCCTTTTTTTCTCTTCTTTCTGTGTCTTTTCCTTTTTTCCACCTTTGAATAGTGTCTTTAAGATAATTTTGATTTTTACGGCACATGAAATCAGCAGTTAACTGCATTCTGATCAAACTGATCTCACTGAGAAATTAGGGCTGTCTTTATAGTTGTCAGTGTTGCTGGTAAAATCAACACACTCCTTGCCCTCCTTAATGTAATCACAGAGGTACTGCTATAAAAATGCTCAAATTGATACAGCTGATCCGAGTTCATTGCCATAACATCAGCTATATTGGTGTCAAACTGCACCTACACAGATACGTAACTCTTCCAGTAAAAACTCACAGGAGGAGATACTGATACAGTTAGGCTGGTAACTGCTATAAACAGACAACATCCAGTTTGTATTGAGCCCTCAGTGAAGAGAGGAGGGCTTGCGCTGTACTGGAAGACCGTAAGATTCAATATCTCTATGTTTATTTGAATTTACCTCCCTCTGACAATGGCCAGTTTTGAAAATTAACAAAGAAAATGGTTTGATTTTACATGTTTTAACTCTGAAAGCCTGTATATTTCATATCTGCTCAGGGAGCATTATATTAATGAGAAAATGAACTCAGATTTCTCTGTTGAGGTTAAATGATACTGGTGACAGATATTTTACAGGAAAGAGATACATATAGCATCAGTGACCTGAATATTTAATATAGGGACTATAGAATTTCTTTGTCAAAGATAAAATATTAGTTTTAGTTCTAATGGGACATGCTTAAATACAGTTAATAATATTTAATTATTTGAGATTTGACAAGTGGGTAACAAACTCCTTTTCTCTTTCCATTGCCAGTCAAGCACTCTGTTCCCATAAGGTTTTTGTGGATTGATAGGTTTTAAAGTCAGATGGTGTGCTACATCTTTTGGTCTGACCTCATAGATAACGCAGTTGCCAATAACTTGTGTTTGACTACAGCACGCCTGCTGAGAACATGCTAATTTTGTATTTGAGTGAACCCACAGTAGGCACTCTACTCAGCCAATCCCTCCTGCTCCCGTGCTGGAGATTTTGTGTCCCTCTGTAGGGCCCACACAACTGCTGACAGGGACCAGGAAGGAAATAAGGACGTCGATATTATTTTTCCTCTTTTTTCTAACCTGCATAATTTTCATGATTCTTTAGTGAAGAGTGTGGTCCAGCAGCTGTTTATATTGAAGGTGGCAGCAAGAGGTAGCACAGGGACAGTGAAAAGCTGTTGACAGCTGAAAGATAAGAGGAATACAAGCGGAGAGATGACGAAGGGTTTCTTCTATAGAAAATACAGCATAGAAGGACACCCTCATGTATCCAGGTCTTCTCTTGAAGAAGAAAATGGGAAAATGGAGCTCTTCTCTTGGTTGGGTAGTCCTTAGGTTAATTGCTGCCACTGTTAAAGGAGTATACCTTATTTCTAAGTTTAACTGATCCAAATGATAAAGCTGCTCACTAGCAGGGTGGCATTTCTGTTGTTTTTATAGTACAGGGACACTATAGGTTAATAAAATTTAAGAATTTTAAAATATTTTTTCATTCTCTCAGACCTAGTGGGATGATGCACTGTATGAAAATTTAGACAGGGAAGCAGAGTTATTGATCTACTGTTATTCTTCAAACAGGCTCTATTCTAGGTTGTGTCTCTGAGTTAGTATTACTCCATTTTCAAACACTTTCTAGCTGTTATGCCAGAAAGAGTGACCTATATTTCTATTTTTTCCTAGATTTCATACTTTCATTTTTTATCATATTTATACCTATGTTTATAATGTGCATTTCATTGATAAAGTTTAATAATGTTGTTTTTAAAGCCTTCAGCTTTACATAACTTATTACTATGCTGTGATAAAAGTGAAATACAAACACAAAAGAGGCAGTGGAAGATATTGCAATACTTTCTAAAGTGCCCCCAGTAATGAATAGGCATTTGAAATAACTGAAAACAAAAAGTACATAGATAAGCATAAATATACAATGGTAATTCAATTTGAGATACTATTGAAAAGTATTTCAGTGACAAAATTAGTAATTCTGTATTTGATGTGCATTTGGACGGTGTACCACGGCAGTGGTAAATGTATTGCAATGGAGAGGGTTTTGTTTCCTATTAAACAAGTTCCTATCTGGACTTCTTTACTTGTCTCCTTGGTTTCAATCATATCGAAACTTTTCATTTTGACTTTGGCTTTTGCTTCAAATTATATCGACTTTCCTTAGTCTAATATAAATAATTATTCGTGTTCAGTATTGAGTAAAGACTTACTTGTATCGATGTATGCTAGACTGACAATTATTAAACAATATATTCTGTAGTTTCTTAGATGATTTGTTATGTTTCAGAATGTCAATTTTCCCTTATAATCTAACGTTAAATCTTTGGATTTTAATTATAATTCATAATAAAGAGACATTTTGAAATATATATCTTAATTTTGGTTTGATAGGAGAGTTTTGTTTTCTATTGAGCAGTAAATAAATTATCAAATGAAAAAGGACAGGAAAACAACAACACTTCCCATAGGGCTTTGAGATTACACTACTCTGTGGCAAGACTTGTATGGAAACAAATTAGTACATTGTTATACCATTAAAGATAATTTTGTAATTTGAATATGCCCAGTCAAATTTAACTTATGGAGGCCAGTATATTTGGACACTTCCTGAAATCCTTTAGCGCTTTGATATTGCAGTCGTAGTGATCTTGTTACATAAGACTATCTCATTTTACGTGAGTTTTGTAATAAAGTAGCTTGAAAAAGAATGTCATAAATCCACAAATTAAGCGGAAACTCAAACTAGCATTCACAGAAAGAGAGGAAATTCTCTGATTCTCATCTGACATGATCTCTAAATTTCACGTTTGTTCTCCAAAGTATAGACACAAAGTTTTACTTAAAAATATAGTTGCTTGTATATAGGCAACATGTTTCTAACTCTAATCTAATTTTCAGATACATCTGAGTCATCTTAACAGGAACTATTTAAAATGTCTACCAGAAACAGGGATCCAACTATTTCTAACAGAGTTACCAGCAAAGTTGCATGATTGTACAAAGTGAATGTGATTATTTGCTGCTTTTCTTCTTTCTGCCTTATTCCTTTATATTGGCACCAGAGCCACACATTTCTGCATTATTCAAGTATATTTTTTTGGAAAAAAAATATGTCATTCCCTCCACTGTGTTCTCCCTCCACACACTGCAGATTATAATCTTTCTAGGCATTATTCTCCAAAATATTATATTAAATGTGATGGGAAAAGGCTAACTGTGTGAGATTCAACAAGGCTAAGTGTCAGGTCCTGCACTTGGGGCACAGAAACCCCATGCACCACAACAGGCTTGGGGAAGAGTGGCTGGAAAGCTGCCTGGCAGAAAAGGACCTGGAGGTGTTGATTGATGGCCGTCTGAATATGAGCCAGCAGTGTGCCTAGGTGGCCAAGAAGGCCAACAACATCCTTGCTTGTATCAGAAATAATGTGGCCTGCAGGACTAGGGAAGTGATCATCCCCCTGTTCTCGGCGCTGGTGAGGCCGCACCTCGTATGCTGTGTTCAGTTTTTGGCCCCTCGCTAGAAGAAAGACATTGAGGTGCTGGAGCGAGTCCAAAGAAGGGCAACAAAGTTGGTGAAGGGTCTAGAGCACAAGTCTTATGAGGAGTGGCTGAGGAAACTGGGGTTGTTTAGTCTGGAGAAAAGGAGGCTCAGGGGAGACCTTATCGCTCTCTACAACTATCTGAAAGGAGGTTGTAGCGAGGTGGCGGTTAGTCTCTTCTCCCAAGTAACAAGTAATAGAACAAGAGGAAACGGCCTCACATTGCACCAGGGAAGGTTTTGATTGGATATCAGGAAAAATTTCTTCACCAAAAAAGTTATCACACATTGGATCTGGCTGCCCATGGAAGTGGTGGAGTCCCCATCCCTGGAGGTATTTAAAAGATGTGTAGATGTGGTGCTTAGGGGTATGGTTTAGTGGTGGACTTGGCAGTTCTAGGTTAACGGTTGGACTTGATGATCACAGAATCACAGAATCAATCAGGTTGGAAGAGACCTCTGGGATCATCAAGTCCAACCATTGCCCTGACACCACCATGTCAACTAGACCATGGCACTAAGTGCCATGTCCAGTCTTTTCTTAAACACATCCACAGATGGTGACTCCACCACCTCCCTGGGCAGCCCATTCCAATGTCTAATAACCCTTTCTGAAAAGAAATTCTACCTAATGTCTAATCTGAACCTCCCCTGGCAAAGCTTGAGGCTATGTCCTCTTGTCCTATTGCTAGTTGCTTGGAAGAAGAGGCCGACTCCCACTTCACTACAGCCTCCCTTCAGGTAGTTGTAGACAGCAATAAGGTCACCTCAGAGCCTCCTCTTCTCCAGGCTAAACAGCCCCAGCTCCCTCAGCCATTCCTCGTAGGTCATACCCTCCAGACCCTTCACCAGCTTGGTCGCCCTCCTCTGGACTCGCTCCAACACCTCAACATCTTTCTTGAAGTGCGGGGCCCAGAACTGGACACAGTATTCAAGGTGCGGCCCCACCAGTGCTGAGTACAGAGGGACGATCACTTCCCTAGACCGGCTGGCTACACTATTCCTAATAGAGGCCAGGATGCCATTGGCCTTCTTGGCCACCTGGGCACATTGATGGCTCATGTTTAGCTGGCTGTCGATCAGCACCCCCAGTTCTCTTTCCGCCAGGCTTCTTTCTAACCACTCTTCCCCCAGCCTATAGCACTGCATGGGGTTGTTGTGGCTGAAGTGTAAGACCTGGCACTTGTTCTTGTTGAACCTCATGCCGTTGATCTTGGCCCATCTATCTAACCTGTCCAAATCCCTCTGTAGGGCCTTCCTACCCTCCAGCAGATCGACACTGCCACCCAGCTTGGTGTCATCTGCAAATTTACTGAGGGTGCACTCAATCCCTACGTCTAGATCATCTATAAAGATATTGAACAGCACCGGCCCCGGAACTGAGCCCTGGGGAACACCACTAGTGTTCCAAAAGAGCTGACAAAAGGTAGGTACCACATTTTTCCTCTTTGTCCGCTTAAGAAATTCAATAAGATTTGGACCCCTTAATCCCTTATCTTCCTGGTGAAAAAAATGATACTCCAGGGAAGTACTAAATAGAAGTGGAAAAGGATAGCTCAGAGTACCTCATTCTAATGCTAGGAAGGCTGCATACTAAATATATTGTAAACTGATGAACTATCAGAATGATCCATATAAACATCCTCGGCTAGTTTGAAAATTAAATATGCTTGACCATTGGTCTGCCAACAGTAGCCTGGATCTTAAATATTCTGTTAGGAATTGCATGATTTAATTTGTATGATTTGTTTTGTATATTCTTATTTACTTACACACTCTAGCAATTTATCACAGGAAAGCCATATGGCAGCCATAAACTTGAACAGATTATTTCAAGAATTTTCAACTCCAAAATGAAGTAAAGTAAGTTTCTATTTCATGCAGATGTATTCTCCTAGTTGTTAGACTGCTTTCTAGGAAATGCCACATGTTGTATTTTCCACATAATGTAGTATCTCCACATGTTCTTGTTGGCATGTGGTAAACACAAATTACAAGTTTCTCAGCACAAAACAAGTAGGGAGCTGAAGATTTTCTCATGAAAGCAAGTGGGAATATTTTGTGTAAGTCAAGAACAGAAAGTCTGTAGGACTGCAGAGTGTGTCGACACACAATTTAAAACTAAAGTGCCTTTATTCTGGCCTAATTACAAATGTACTTTTCAGATGCACTGAAAGTCAGAAAGTTGTAGAGAATAATAGTAAAAAGGTTACTGTAAAGTAAATACAGATGTAGGATTTGAAGTACAAGGGTAGAACAGCACCTTCACTGAAACCACTCTGCTGAAACTTAAGCAATTTATCAGCTGGCAATGTAGGGGTTCTTGGCCTCATAAGTTTCAACATTAGGGGAAGAAAAAAAGAGGCTGACAGATGGGATATTTTACATCTGTAAAGTTGATGTATCATTATGTCTGAGTTAATTAAAAGTTCTGTTGGAAGAAAGATGTGCTTTGAAAGATTTTGACATTTAATATGATGATGTGTCTTTACACTGACATAAAGGAACCTCGCTTTTTATGATATACTGTGCTCAAAACTTTATTTCGGGGCAAAACAAAACACAAAATTAAATTTGTTTTTTAAATAATTCACTCAAGCAAATGAAGATGCTAAATTATGTAAGAGCATGTGTGTCTTTTTCTCTTGGCAGTAAATGAATGGGATTTGTAAACAGAAAAAAGTGCTTAGCTTTGAAAACGGAGGGTCCAGTTCACAAAAGCCTTTTATATCATTTGTGCAAGTGTACTTAGTCTGCTGAGAAAGTGTGCTGAACGTGATTGTAGTCACAGTCCTGCTGCTGCTTATGTACTGGTTTCTAGAGCTCATTTCAAATGTGTAGACACAGTTTTGTTGTTTATTGCATCTAGTGCCAGATAAAATTTATTAGGGTACCCTACTTGCTTCAGAAAAGAGCAGGTCTCTGCTCACTTCAATGTCATATCTGCTTCCCTTGCTAAATGTCTTAATCACACCAAAGCCTCTGGAAAGCAATCTTTAAGCAACTGAATTAAGCTCTGTGTCTCTATGGCTTTTCCAGGGACTGAGATTCAGTCCTGTGTAATGGGCCCTCCTAGAGCTTAAACTGTCTGTAGACCCTCAGATCCAGATGTGGGTGGTATTCAAGATGCATATAGATTATGCTCTCTCTATATGGGAAAACAGTTTTGTTCTGTCTTGACTGACATTTCTGTTTCAGAACTATGCCTCATACAAAACTCGCAGACTTCATGGATTTCAGCTAAACTTGGATTTCCAAATGCATGTCTACATTGTACTTCACAGGAGCAAACCTGGCCTCAGAATTAGGCCTAGATAGGTTGAGTCTTCATATGACTGTGCCACTTCTCAGTCAGCGTGACTAGAAGGAGCTGCAATCCTTGTATACACAATTTGAGGCTTATATTTTTCACAATGGACAAACTTGTTTCTAAATACATGTAATGAATGATCACTTGTTATCTGATGGGAGGTGGCTGGTAGCCTTATAATAGTATTCTGAGTGGCATAGTGGTAGATGAAATTTTTACTCTAAGTGTAAATCTTGTCTTGTCTTGGACATAGGTATTTTATATTCATTTACACCAGTTCTAGGAGAACACAAGCTTGGCATTTTGTTCTGACTTCGTAGCCACTTTGTAACAATCTGATGTTTGCTTGAATCTTCACAAATGGCACAGGGAAGTAGCAAATCAAGTAGTTCATTCTGGTGGATTTTTTTTTTTAATTTATTTTTCCTAATAATGAACCTGGACCTCAGTCATACATAATGGTTACTTCTATACTAGTCAACTAAGAAGTGTTAAGGAACATTCCTGGGCACTGGGACTTGGGTGTTTACACTATTGAATTTGAGAAAAATCTTTGACACTTTTTTGGCCTATAGCAACTAGAACTCTGAAATAATTACAAGGCATGATCTGAAGTTTCGCAGAGAATATTCAATAGAATAGTTAGATTCTATTATTTTTTGGAGTCTGTGAAAGTTTAATAGCAAGGACATAGGTGCTTAGCAGATACTGGCCTCAATGACAGTGAACAGTCTCAAGCAATTTGCTAGTAGAAATTTGCAAAAATAGCTAAAAATATAGTGTAATTACCCTTTTGTTACTGATCATTATTTATTTTTTGGCAGTTTTAAAGTCGTTGCCTTTTAAAATTCATCGTTACAGCACAATGAAAACAGTGACAATTATGAGGCCTGTTTTGTTTGCATGTTTCTGTGTTTCCAGACCTTTTCTATGCAATTTTAAACCTGGTTGACAAGAATCAACCATAAATGCCAAGGCAGGGACACATCACCTCCCTAGATTATAGCATAATAATATTTCCAATATTGATTTCTATCAATTTTGTTATATTTGAAAAGATTTATTTTTAATAGCCACTATGTCTTTCAAATTTGTGCTTTCATGTCAGCACACTTATTAAACATTGTACTTTTCCCCAAGACTACCTGCTCTTCCTTCTAGCGTCTTTGGGCCAGACTTTTTCCAGAGGGCCTTTCAGAAGTCCGACTAAATTACTTTTAACAATTCTTTATCCATTATTGTTTCAAGTCTTTTGAACAAAATGAGGCTTAATCAGAACAATTTCCTTTTACAGAATCTCTGCTGATTTCTATTATATTACACTCATTTGTGTCTTTTATATGTCTCTTTACATGTGTTTTCAGCTAATTTACCTAATATTAAAGTCATATTCACTGGTCTGTAATTTTCAGGCTCACCCGTAACACATCATTTAAAGATGGCTACAGAACTGGCTACCCTCCAGTCTGCTGGCACAATAGTGGAGATTAATGAGAAATTCTGTATTTTTTGTTTGCAATTCAGTCACTTTGATAGGGATTTTCAAAGGCCACTAATGTAGTTAGGTACCCAAATCCCATTAACATTTAGTGAAAAATGTGCATTGTACTGCCAGAGCTTGTCTGGAAAAAAACACCTAATTTTCAGTCATAGGTGCTTGTCGGTGAATATGGTTTCATCTTAGTTACACAGTGATATGAATTCACAGTTTGGCATAGCACCTTTCTTTTTAATACAGCACCCCTTTGCCTACATCTGTGGTGAACCATAAATCACAAATTCCTTTTAGTGTAAAACATAAAGTGGTAATAATAGTGTGGTCAGTTTAACCCAGTTTTGAACCAGCCATGGACTTAGACCCTTTTTTTTCATGCAAATTACTCAGTTCTATTCAACATAACTGCAAATGTCATTAACTTTGTTAATCTCATGTATTCCTCTTCTTTACCTATCAATGACTTCTGTCCATCCTTTTCAGTCTGTTATTCCGTGTACAGCTCTTACCATGTGTTGCCAATATTACCTGCATGTACCACAACAGTTCTAACCTGTTACCTTCCACTGATTGATTGCTTTTAATTTAATGCTTCTTTATGTTGACTTAAATTCTGAAGTTTTGGACTAGACTTAGAAACATGAAGTTGCCATTCCACTGTAGGTTTTTTAGAGCTTATTGATAGTTGTTTGAGTTCACCTATGCACAGCATCTTTTCTAAAGAAGCTGAGAGATACTTGAACCTAACAAGGGATCTTATATGTCTGTATTAAAAAATAAAGTACATAGAAGATAAAATTGGGGTAGTTTTTAAACTAGCGTTTACAGTCCAGGAAAAAAAAAAAGAAAAAAAGCTATAAAAATAAAAGATTAAACTTTCACCTGAAGAGAACCTTGCTTCTTCGGAGGAGTTCAAAATGATTTGGAGAAATTCTGTCATGCAGACAGTTGTATATGACCACTATAGCTATAAGACACAGAAAATGCTGATCAACACACATTGGTGGAGTGGATATTGAAGTTAACATTAGCATTCCTAAGACCACATGAGAAAAACCTGTTTAGGTTTATGGCTTATAATCAACACAACACCAGAGTATAAAATTTGTCATGAAATAACCGTTATCCCTTGTGACCATTAATAAACCACACAGAAAAAAATGCAAATTCCAGATCTCAGCCTAAATAGTCAGAAATAGTATTGTAAAATATATTTTTTTTTTCCCTTATAGCTATCAGTTCTGACAGAGAGATTCTAACATGTCCTATCTAGAAGCTAGGAAGAACTGACTTTAATACCGTAACTAGTATGACATACAATAAACAATGTTCAAAACACAATCTGATGTTCTTTGAAATAGACTATCACTGCTATTTACATAACAAAAAATATAAAATGACTGTTTTCTGTAAATGAATTTTCAGCTACTTCTACTCCAATAATCTTACATTTGAGTGGTTGCTAGTTTGGTGAATTATTATTGTGTTGCATCTGGATAGTGTACTTTTTTCTCGAATTTACATTCATTTTGTTTCAATGGGAGAAAGGAGGATCAGCACTTTTTGACTTTTGATCAGGAATAAAGAACAAGTTCTCCTGAATGATAGGGAAGATACTGCTTTTCTTCCAGTATTCGTCTCAGCAAGAGTTGACTGAATTAAAAAATAATTATTTTTGTCCCAAATTTGCCCATTCGTGTGACTCAACAACTTTTGTATATGTTAAAGTTGGATATGAAACAGAGGGACAGCAGATGTCAATTTGAAGTGATTTGAGAATGAATCTGTAAAACATTTGTCCATCTTAATTAGTTTTATGAATATAGCCAAAAATTCTGTGATTTATCCTATAGCCATTATGTGCAGTATTATAATACTGTCTTTTTTTCAAGATCCTTGTTATTTCTAACATTGGAAGATCTAAATTCTACAGAATGCCTTTTATTAAAGTAAATGAGGCTTCTAATAAAGTGTTATGGATTTAGAGATATGAGATGAAAAATAACTCTTTGTTTCCTAATTTTTTAATTTATATTTGTTCTGCTCCAACAGGAGCACATCTTAATTCTGTGCTAAAGAAAGGAGATACTAAAAAAAAACAACTATATGCATTCATTACTGCTGAAATGAAGGCTTAAATAGAGAGAAAGCAGTAAAATGAAATTGAATGTTAAAATGTTATTTCTTTGCATCAGCTTCTTAGTTTCTATTTTAAATATTGGTTGCAGAAGCCAAAGCAAATATACATCTACTTTGCATTGCAAACTGACTTGACACATTAAACAGAGTATTTAATCTGTTTTGGACAAACAGAATGACCATCACCAGAATACCTAGGTGATGTTATAATGCCAAAGAGTATAGAAGATTTGTGCTATGATGTTTAACCTGCTGCGTATTGAATTTGTGTGGTGGCATTACTCCAATGAATACTAGATTGTGTCATATACAAAAGCTTCAGCTCTATGGTTGCTATGTTCAGCACCTACACAGCCCTTTAAGTTTGTAAATGCATATATAAACAAATTTTTAATGGCAAAAATTATGTCCCTGTTTTGGACATACCTATAGCATAGCATTGTGGTCAGACAAAAATGTATAGATTTATATAATTTCTCTCCTCTCTCAGACTGCATGCCTGTAAAACCAGAGAAATCCTGGGATTATCTGGCAGACGCAAGGTACTATCACTTTGAAAGATACTAAATTTTATTTCCAGCTGACAATATTAGTAAAAAATTTTGCTATTATCCATCCTTTCTTCCTTCCTTCGCTCCTTCCTTCCTTCCCTCCCTCCTTCCCTTCCTTCCTTCTTTTTTTCCTTCTGTCCTCTTTTCTTCCTATTGGAAAAATGAAATGTCAGTTCATAGTTGCTGACCTATGAGAATGTTCTCAACAAATAGTTCTTTTAGCACAGTGGAGGGCAAAGTTGAAATCTTTTGTTTATCACATGCCTCAGTTTCCTTTTATGCCTTCTTCCTCAATAAACCACCCTGTTGTTCTGACAATACCACAAGAATCAAACTTGCTTTAACAGTCAAGGTGACTGGGTTGGTGGTGGTTTCCCTGACTAGGAGGAGATCACTCAAGCAAGTGAATCGAGCCTCCTGGTATCACTATGCTGGTTCCCACTCCTGGCCTGAAAGCACAGACAGATACCTTCTCTTCCAAAGAGCAAAGATAAGTGATTTACTTCCCAGCTCTGTCATAAACATACTGTATGACCTTTAATATGCTGTTGTCAGGACTGCTCTTTCTTTTTCTCATGCTTTTTCTATCTTCTTTCAATCAACAGCATTTCAGTGCATGAATGGATCTCTTTCTAGGTATACAGTCATACGGATCATTTATTATCAGTGGCTGACCAAGATCAGTTTCTTCATGAGCTTATTTAACATGCATACTGACAAATTAGATCCTCACGTATGTCTGCAAATCTCTGCCACTCCAGATCTTGATCTCTGGCCACCTTTTCAACCTCATTGTTTTAGATATACTTGTGCAGCTAGAATCTGCCAAAATCTAGCAAATAAATCCTCTTCTACAAAAAAGGAAAATAAAAACCTGTGATTAGGAATCATTCAGTGTCTCAATATTCAGGTTATCAACAAAGTTTTCTTGAAGGCACTTGTATTTGATAAAAATGTTGATTTTTCTGATTTTGAAAATCAGGGCTTTAAGAGATGTTTCAAGTTAGTCACCCAAAGTGGAGGTATTTAATCATTAGTTGCTTTGTTCTATAATTCAGCTGAATTTCCTAAACAGTACTATAGAAAAAATAATAAAATGGATTAAATCACTCTATTGGTCTCAGCTATAGTCTCTTTAAAGTGTAAACAAGATTAAAAAATAATTGAGTATAAACTTGTGACTAGCGTAAAAAGTTATGACCATGATTCTGAATGCAGATATGGAATTAATTTATTGAGGAAGCCATGCGACCTTTTTGTACTCTCACTTTCTAAAGTGGAATTGAGCTTGGACTAGAATTGAAACCACAAACAAATTTAAGCTTTAAACCTGCATTTTTTTAGTGCAATACAAAGAACCACTTCAGGGTCTCAGTCACCAGAAGAGAGTAAATTTGGAAACTGGTGGTATTATTTGATCTATATAGATGTCTCTCTTACTTAGATCAGCTTTTCAGAGGTAATGAAGAAGATCATTAAAATTGTCTGATCTTCTCCATAAGCTTTTTATGCCTCTGATTAAGTGACTTGGGAGCATTATGCCATGCTTGAGGCAATAAATTTACTCTTTGTTTCAACAGTCTTATTAATTAAGCCTGCTAGAAATCTCGGAGCCTTTTACTGTATCCAGATTGTTTGTAAATACTTTAATTTATTAGAATATGTATATGTTTTCAATGTAAACTTTGTTTCCTTTCCCCCCTTTAATCCTAAAATAGGCTTTGCTTCTAGGAAATAAAAAACAAAAATAGAAAGCCTGGATTTCTGGTTCAATAAATAGTTTGGTTAAATTTATGCAAACTACCTTTCTTCAGCTAATTGAATTTGGAACACTAATTTGAAACATCTTGGAGGAAAACTGTGGATATTTCCTGTTTATGGAAATTCAGATTCAGAAATCTATTTTACATAGATTTACATAGTTTACATATTTTAAATATTTTCTGACATCTTTGATACACGTACACTTACAAATTGTCATATATAAAATTATATGACAGCTAAAGCTGGGGAGTCTCCAGTGTATTTTATTTTATTTTTTTGTCCAAACATCTACTTAAACTGAAAACTTTCAAGAGGTAGACTAACTTCAGCATGAATTAAATTTCTCACCAAACTGAAAGACTCACTTAGTACAGAATTGTTAAAAGCCTAGGGGTCTGAGTGCTTGTATAGGATATAGAAAGGCAAAACTCAAGTTTCTGATTCTGCCTGGAAATCTAAATTGTAGTGCCAATCACTTGTTCTTGATTTGGCTGTAGAGAGGTATATCATTCTGAATATTTTTCATTGGAACTTTTTGTAGGTGTAGCTAAGCAATTATTATAGCAGGATCCATACTGAATCTAACTCTCACAGGTCATTGTTGCTTTTGAGCAACGGACAATTTTGTTGCTGATGAGGGCAAGATTTTGTTTTATTGAGTGTGTGTAAGATTTTTTTCCTTATTCTGAGAACATTCATAGAATGGAAAAGTTATATTCTGTTCAACTCTAATGACAATATGCTAGCCTTTGTAGTAAAAGAGAATACTATCATCTTGTTGGTAATTTTATTTTAAAATTGTTTTCCTCCATGTCAAATTAGGACCTATTTAGGGAAATGTGGGTTAAATCCATTCATAGAAAATTCCACTTTAAAATAATGATGAATATCCCATATGAAATAAAGATAACCAAACAAGGAAAAATACATATGTTGGATGTGAGACTGTGGATAAAAATAAAGGCAGCATAATTTTCAAAAATATGTTTACATAAAGTGTAAATAATAGTATAAGTAATAGATACACTCTTAAACAAAAGTTGCTGTGATTCCATTCCCACAGGATGTTAAACTTATGTGCACTCTGAGCCTCCTGTATACGACTAACGTGATATAAAATGCCATATGGTAAATGTTAAGCAGGAGTCTTAGCCTGTAACTAGAACCCTAAGCTTCTAATAGTATTTTCCATATTTTTTTCCTCTCATTTTGAAGAAGAAATTCGCATTAACAACCCTATTTTTAACTTCAGTGAAAGTGGAAAAAGACATAGTCCTCTCAGAGAGTACCAATTCAAAAGTTAAACCTTGTAAAGAAGGAGGAATGAATCAGACATCCCTCTGACATCTGGTACGGGTCAAAGATCTCTCCACCAGTTCAGAGGTGATTTGTACAGTGTCACAGTCAGTGCATTCTGATAATGAGACCACTTCAGGAGGTATTTTTATTGAGTTCTACATAAAATTAGAGCCTGAAATACTGGGTTTAGGGTTGGGTTTTTTTGTTTACTACTATAAATATAAAGTACTTCAAGAAAATTCCCAGCTAAGTTGGGAACTTGATGTTTTAGAAGTTCTTTGCATAAGTGGGGAGCTAGATGGGACGTCATGGAAGTGACAGGCCTAGATGAGAGGAGTAACCAAGTGGACTGCTGACAGTATTTCTGCTTTACATGGCCTTCTCCTGGGAGTCACTACTTCAGGAACTGAGTCTCATCTGCAGTTTGGTGAGAATGCAGAGCCTTGCTATGCCCTCATAGACTGGAGTAGGGCCCAGTTCTTGCTGATTAGGCAGCCTGATTTGGGATTTTCATTGACAAAGGTCTGCTGTGTTGAATGTAGGAAACCCTGTTCCACTTAGCTTGCTGCTTCTCCTCAGGTTTAACAGTACAGCAAAAAGTTAGCCTCACATATCTACTACTTGGGAATGATCAGCTGCTCACGAGGAACCAGTTAGCAAATGTGTAAGCAATCTTCCCTGCCTTCATCAGACTTATTCCAATGATTTGGGTATTCCAATCTTTACCCATTCTTTAGGAACATACATAGTTCCCTCTGCTCCTCCCAGGAATCTAAATAAATTAATAAAAAAGTTCCATCTTAAGTGCCCTGGGAGTTGAGTTGCTACAGGACTTAATCTCCTCACAAGAATGACTTGCCAGTGTGACCAGCTTTCCTCTTTCTCCTCTGTCTTTTGTCCAGCTGCCGTAAGTCACTTTTTCCTCCCTGTTTCTCTCCAAAACTTCCCTATGAAAAGGCTGGCTGCCTTAATGAGAGCAGACTGCTAATGATGGTGGGTCCAATATGATGATCATGGTTAAAGACAGAACTTGAGGACAAAGAGTAGGGTCTCTTACCACTTTACCACCACGTTACCTTTCAACAGAGGTATCTTTGGGCCCCAGAGACAAATCAACAATCTTGAATTAAGACGAATAACCGGCTACAACAGGAATGAAAGTCAGTTATTAAAAGTAAGTTATGGTAGTTTCTTACTCACATGTTCTATACACCTTTTCATTAGATATCAATAAATCAAAACAATTTTTGTATATACTGAGCCTTATAAGAACAAAGTGTTCTATATTTTTCATTTCACTTTTGTCTTTCCTTTGCCTATAGTATATAACAATTGCTGTTGTTAATTTATATATTCTAAGTATGTTATTATCTACTTGATAAAAGGCAACAGCTATTACTTACTGTACAATCTCCTTAGTCAACAACTAATTTCACAAGAAGAGAATCGATGTTCAAATCCTTGTGCAAAGCAGTCTTTAATGTAGTTCAAGTGCTCTTCGAATAAAGAATAAAATAAATAGTTCTTTAGCTACGGTATGTAAGATACAGGGATTTCTTAGCTACTCCCAGCCTGCCCTGCTGCCTGGCTGGGGACTGGTGTCCAAAGGCAGTGGGATGGATCCCAGCCAGCAGGTCCCTGCCCTGCTGCTCCCCTAAGGAGCCCCCTCCACTCTTGCCTCGAATACCTGTAAAATCAAAGTAATTTTGGGAAAGAAAGCCTTACCCATTCCAACACAGGAAATACATTTGCATACTATGTGCAGATTTCAATTTAAAAGAAAAAAATCTGCAGCCCACACAGTATGTTTGTCTTCATTTAAAACAGAATTCTATGACAAGAGGCATGGAGGGCATTTTTCACTTAGTAGCCTTGTTTCAACGAGGTCAGAGCTGATGGCTCCATCTTTTGTTTCCTTTTTCATTGTTTGCATCCTACCTCACAATGACACATACTTCAGTAGCAGTCTCAGTCATTTGGAGAACCAGTCACATGAAGAAAATTCTCCTTTCTTAAGGGAGTGAACATTTTCACATCTCCTTGAGTTCTGTTCAAATGAATTGCTGTACTCATTTGATCGTGTTGAAATAAATTATAGGATACTTTCTTCCTTCCCCAAATCTAATGCTCATTCTATGTACAAAAAAGAACTCAACTAGTTCCTATTTTATTTTTGTATTCTTAAGAACTACATGGAAAATAGTGCACTGAACAAAATGTTGGCTGTAGTATGTAGAGTCCATAACCAAAGCAATGAAAGAAATCCATGTGTTTACAATGTTACTCACACTAAAAAAACCCCACCAAACATGAATTGCAATTTCAACAACATAGGCAAACTTTAAATATCATGAGATACATGTATTGTATTAACATCTTTAACTTTTCTGTGGTATTACAGTTAAAAGGAAGCTAACATTTGCTCTCTGTCAGATTTTGCTTCTTCCCTGAATGGGGGCAGGGGATGTCTGTCATTTTGGCTTCTGTGATCATCCTTCACCCTGTAAGTGAGATTCATAAATCTTACAATGAATTTTAAATCCCCAACACTGACATCTATTAAGTCTTCTTATTTGAGAAATGAGCTGGCAGTTGGAAGTGTAATAACAAGAAAAATAAATGAGTCTTACCCCTAGGACTACAACAGACCTTCAGAAAGTCTTCTTTTTCCAATACAGTATTACTTGTACAAAACCTCAAATCCTTCCCATTTGTGAGGTCACTGGCAAATCAATGATTACCCCATATTCTACTCTGGCAAGAAAAAGACTGACTGAATTCAGTTAATGTCAGAAATGTTTATAAATGAGCTTTTATTAGACAAAGTCCAAAAGGGCAAAGGAAAGTTGAAAAAAAATATTCTCTAAAATGTAAACATCTGTTCAGCTATTGCAGTAAACTCTCTAGGAGTGTAAAAGAAATGACAGGTTTGTTGTGAAAGATGTGACAACCCCAAAGTATGCCATAGTAAAATCAGTTTTGATAAACTACAAAAGGAGTGAGCAAAGGGGGAAATCATTGTGATTTTTTTTTTGTGAACAGGTGATGATTTTCTTGAATATAGGCCACCTGAGAGAATACTAGCATGCAATGCAAGTTGTTCCATAAAATCATGTTTTTTTCAGTGGGTTGACTTCAGAACTAATGAATAATCTCTCTAAAAGAGTAAATCAGTTCAATTGTTATCCAATGCTAGGCAATGCAGTGGATATATTAAACGGCAAATTCTTCTCCCTTTATTATACCACAATTCCAGAACTTTGTAATAATATTTTTATTGTCATTTCAGTAGTTTTATTGTAGATCAGAAATTTCACTTACTGAATAAAAGAACCTCTCTTAAAAGTAGGATTTATTAAAACAAAAAAGAAAATTAGACTGCAGTGTTTGAACTTATATACCATTTTGTAAAGCTGGAATGTTTTGTAGTGAAACAAGAAGTACTGAACTGACAATCTATTTGTAAATGATGATTCTCTGAAGACCAGACTCTTGTGTTAGTGTAGTAGTTGTTTTCGTTATAGTAGGGATTGAGAGGTGTAATATTTTGGGTTTTTTTCTTTCTATAGTGGTGAAGAATTGGTATTTCTTGGTTTTTTTCATGATAACCTTTTAACATCAGACAGAGCAGCCTTATGCATTGTCAATAAACAATCTCCAGCAAACAGTACTGACTCAAAGAGCTCGATCATACAGGAATCTGGGTGGAAAGTAAAGTTCAAAATAAATATACTTAGTTCATTGCCTTTAACTACAGGTAAAAAACTGAGCTTTTGTGGCTTTGCGAGACTAGAGGAGGTCCCTTGGATATGGTTCCTACCAGTGTTAGCATTCTCATTTGCCTTGATGACCTGTAGGTACATAAGGTATGGTTTATGAGTAGGCAACTCATTTCTATTATATAATTAAAACTGGCAGAGATTATTTGCTATTTTATACAGTCTATCATGAAAACACCTTTTTAATCTTGTCATAATTTACAGAATTCCAAATAAGTTTCATGTACTGAATAAGAAGAAAAAATGAAAATACTCAAAATATTCTATTTTATTTCAAATTTTCTTTTCATTTGTTTTTATTTATTTATTTATTGATTTTAAGTAAAGTTTCTATGCGAAAAATAGTTTTCAGATTAATTATTAACTTTTTTTTTAGATTTCCAAATAGTACATTTGGAAGCTTCAGAACATCCTTTTTCTCACACTAGTCAAAATATCATATTTGTCAAAACCAATAATTTCCTGCAATATATATATGTTTTCATATATACACATATATATAAGAAAAATTGACATTGGCAGAGTAAAGCAGGTCAAGAAAAGTGATCCTTCCCCTCTGCTCAGCCCTGGTGAGACACGCGTGGAGTGCTGAGTCTAATTCTAGGCTTCCCAGTATCAGAGCAAGCTGGACATACTGGAGCAAGTCCACAGATGAGCCTCAAAGATTATCAAGGGCTTGGCGCATCTGTCGTGCAAGGAGAGGCTGAGAGAGCTGGGACTGTTCAGCCTGGAGAAGAAAAGGCCCAGAGGGGTCTTATCAGTGTGTAAAAATACATGGTGGGGTATTTCAAACTCAGCAACTCTGGGATTCTGTGACCTGATCACTGTTTCATGAATCGGTATGAAAACGTTCTGCTAACTTAGGTGTTTAAAAATAAAGAGTCCTTCCTAAGGAGAAATACAATGCTCTTTGATGAAGAGTTTGACTAACAAAAGGTCTTTTACCTTCTTTTCATATTTAGCCAAACTTACAGTTTTGCTTAATCAAAAGCAATACCAAAATTCTTTTTTTTCTTAATTTCCCCCTTGCTTTTTGTAAGCAAGGGTATGCCTTAAACTAGGTTGTTAGCTTCTTATCTTGGATCAAAAACCATACCGATTTTTCTGAATAGTCATAAAGGTTATTAAAGTTATTAAGTACTTAATTATTTACTAGTGACCCAGTATTTCCATCTCATCTGTGTGTCATTTTAACTATTATCTCAGAAATAAAAGCAAACCAGAGTTTATAAGATCTACAATATTATATAATTACGGCGTCACTGCAATGCAATGATCTTCTGTCTTCATCTAGAGGCCTTATGCACCTAATTAAACATATGAGATGTGGAAGACATCTCCCAGAAACATTACCTTAGCTGGGACTGAGTGATGGAGACAAGTGGATATCTCCAGAGAGCATTTTATTCCAAGAAAGTATTATTATTTTAGGATAGGATATATCACCCCTTGGAGATTTCCATCTCTCTCCACTTGCAATTAAGACTATATTCTCTTTACTGATTATATCAGCTTAGAAAAGTTGTTTGATCTCATTAGATAAATTCTATGAAGCGATGTGAACTCCATTTTATATTGAAATGTCATCAGTCTTCCAAGGAGATGGCCAATTTCGTACACAGAAGCCACTAGGCTTACCGTATACCTCTCATTAGTTTTTAAATCTGCCCTGTGGCCACCTTTGTCAACAAGGCGTCTGGAAAAGTCATTAGCAGTTAACACTGTCAACAGACCAGTGCAGGTAAAGTCTGTTTCAGGTACAGTAAGCACAATTTACATCTAATTTCTACTTCTTGAATCAAATCATGACACTGCAGAAGCTTCTTTTCTCCTCATCTATTCTTTGTTTCTAGGCCAGGAGCATTCATACAAGAGTTCTTGAAAGAGCCTTTGTCCTCTTCAGTTTCCAGGAGCTACACTGTATGTCTGCATGTGTTCGGAAGTAGAAATCCGTATTTCAAATCTAGCTTCAGAATTTGGATGCAAAATTTTCTGGTATTTATACAGACATATTGCTCTCAATATAATTTATTTGATGTTGAGCATGTTACTTTAGTAAGAGATGTCACCGGAACCTGCATTCATTAGAGTTCATTGAACTATTCAGGAATTCATTTTATCTGTGAATTAGTGAATCATTCTGGATTTGACCCTTATTTACTTCTGAATAACATTAAAAACTGATGAACAGGAATTCAGATTGTAAGCTTTGCTTATTCATATACTGCTAGTCAGCAAAAAGACATTATACTATTTCCACTAATTCTATGACTGTAATATTTCAAAGAGAAGATTAAAGAACAAATCCATTATGTCTTTCTGGTAAACACATTAGCCTTAGAATGAGTTCATATGGCACTTGGGAAGCTGCTTGCATTGTGAGTATTTTCAAGAGTTCTCAGAGAACATTCATTTGATCTTACAAATCTCACAATGTATTGGACTGGGAGCTTTTATTTGGGGAAAAAAATCACAAACAGTGTTTTCTTCATTCTCTGATAAAGCCAGTACTGAAGCTGTTGACATTTACGCTCAGGATTAGAAGCTAGCTATCTTTGGTACTTCCCAATATGGTTCAAGCTTCTTGGCTTGAAACACTTAATCTTTTGATTTGTTTGTTTGCTGAAAATAGATTGGGCATAGTGGCTGGGTAATTTAGACACTTGTCTACGTCTCCTGAAGTGTCAATTGGTTTTGGTTCAGACACTCAAGACAAAAGCAAGACAAAAGCTGCTTCCCCACTAGTATCCCAGTGAAGAAGTCCCACATGACTGGACACAAACAAGCTGGTCTTGCATGTAGTCAATTGCCTACAGAAAACGGTGTTTCTTCATTGGGATATCCCAATGGGCTAAGCTAACTGAATATGGCACATGTCACATACATGTAAATACCTTGTGCCAAAAAGCCTCTCTTTTTTTTGTAACTGCATTTAAATCTTTCTTGAGATTTACCCAGGAGACCAGCAAAAATTGATTGCACAGTAGCAATGATCTTTAACTAAAGGTTGAACAAGAATACATTGAAAACCTCAGGGATGATGAAAGACATGGGAAGAGTGTTGCATATTAGATTCTGTCCTTACTGCAGATGCCATTGTATTAATAGAAGCTATAATTCAGGGGGAAAAAAAAAAAGAGGCTTTCATCTTGCAGCGACTTCCTGGCAGGTATGAAAATATATCCTTGATTTGTCTTTGTGTTTCTCACAAAAGTACAACAGACCAAGACAGTGGTGTTCTTATTGATTTTTTTGCTGTTTGACAGAACTGCTGAGTTTCAGTGGCTTTTTGCATACACCTTCAATTAATCATTCAAGTAGATGGTGTCCAGCTGAATGTAACCTTACACCACTACATTTGTTCATTGTTTCCTGCCACGTGACAGCATTTATCTGATTTGCAGTAAAAACAGGTATAGACCTCAGTGACAACAAAGAGAATCCTGAGAAGGATTAACTGGTGTATATACGGTAGTGATAAATGACATAACAAACATCCAGCTCTATTTCATTAACATTTCTATTCAAATCATATTTATTAGATACTTCTCTTAGCAACTGCATAAGTTACAGTCTCCAGGCAAATTGCTCTACATTGTACCATCTTATTACTTATTACAGATGCTTCTTTACAGCATTACCATGAAAAAGGTAAAGTTTGCAGTGCAGCTGTAACACCAGTTAGATATAAATGTGTTCACTATGCCGGTGTCTTCCTGAATCGTTTGAGAGCTTCAGTTCCCTAGAGGAGCACTGAATTTTTCAAGAGCAAGGTAATATAATCCTCACTCCTATCTAAGGAGATCCTGTTCAACAGTAGGATTTTCAAAGGAGACCAGGCAGAACTTAGAGACCTAATTAACTTCTTTTTCACACCTAGTTCCTTTAACCTGCTTTTGAAATTCCATTCAAATTTTTCAGATATGGGAAATCAAAATAAAGAAATAAAACTATTTTAAAAAATCCCAAGAATGCAAAGCTGGAGAAAGTCTTTGAAATTCTTTAATATATTTTCTCACATTTCAGAAAACTCATTAATTAATAACTTCTATCTATCTTCAAAAATGTTATTTGGGGTTTTTGGTCCTATCTTTTCTTATTGGAAGGCTCTGTTCCAGAACCTGACTGCTGTAAGAGTTGGGACGTTTCTTCTAATTTCCCGCTAAATTTATTTCCAGTTGTTCACATCCATTTGTTCCCGTGACAATACTGGCGTTTCACCTAAATGGTTCTTTTCTCTCCTGATGTTTACCCTGCTGATGTATTTATAGACTAGTTTCTATTCCTTCTCAGCCTTTATTTCGTAGGGCTAAGCAGTTTTTCTAATCTCCTGTTAAATAGGTGACATAGCCTTCATATCATCTCAGTATTGCTTCTCTATCTAAAGTCTTTAACTTCATAGCAAAACAAAGCCAAAATCTGGACACAAGTTTCAGAGAGCAGAAATTTAATTAATCTCTAAGATTTTTGGCAGTAGTGCAATAAAAAGTAAAAAAGTAGTTGCAATAAAAAGTAAAAAATAGTTACAATAAAAAGTAAAAAATACTTACAATAAAAAGTAATATTTCAGGTGAGTAGTAAGATATAGAAGGAAACATGCCGGTCCCATGTAGAAACTAATGTTAAGACTGAATTATGCTTCATCAGCTTTTTGCTTCTTTCAACGATTTTTTCTTTAATGCAGACAGCATAGCTTAGCGATAAAAGATAATTTCTGATGACAGTGTTCAAGGTGACTTTGGAATGCTTACCAGTGCCTTTTAAAATGGTGGTCAGTTTAGCATTTAGCAGTCGAGTAACTACCACTGAAAAAGGTTAACATATCACAGCAGTTATCAGGGTTGTCTCTCAGCATGCATGTGGGAGAAGAGTAGCTAATTTGGTGGCTGTGTGAGGGTGGATGTGTGTACAGGCAAGAGTGAAAGTGTGAGGAGGCAAAATGTGTAGGAGGTAACTGGTATCTCCAGCACTTTTGCTGACAAACACAGATTTCTTTCAAGAGAAGCAGTATAGAAAGTTTTAAACAAAACTGGGCATGGGAAAAAGTTTTTCTGAAAGCTTATTCTGTGTAGTCAAGACTCAGGTTCTGTCGGTGCAAATGCATTTTACTGTGCCCACTTTTAAGACTATAGCTCCTGAAGGTCAGTAAAATGAAAAGGGAGCTTGTTATTTCTGTCTAAACATTGTTGTGCGCTCAGAGGACAGAACAATCTTTATGGCCCAGGGATGCCTTGCTACAAGTGTGGGAAATTGCTTTGAGTTTTCTCAATGGGAGAAGCAAGCTGACCCAGGATCCACAGCAGAACAAAGACCCCGATTGTACTTGTAGACAGAGGTGCATGTAGCCACAGGATTTCACTGGGAATAATATCTTACTTTGTCTTGTGAGATCCCCATCATATTCTCTCAGCCCTGTCATATGATCACCAGATAGCTGAATGGAAAAGCATGCAATTTTGCTTTACGGTCTGACCAATTACTTGCTCTCCAAAGAGAAGCGCAGATAGACAGCTGATACATAAGTGGAGGCTCAGCCACACAATAAACAGAACATATCCTTAGTTAGGAGAACAGAGGCTCTTGTTAAATGAAGAAGGCCAGTGGTGAATGGTGAGGCTTAGAAGAAAAAAATCTAAATGAACGGCCATGTTTGCCTCTGCAGTATTTTCTGCAGCCTCCATTGTATCCTTCTCTCTCTGTAGCCAAGTGACCTCTAAACCTTGCAAACAGCACACAGGGCTCTTTTTCTTCCTTTTCTGTGTCGACTATTATCCTTTCATCTTGAAAGGTCATTGGGTATTGGCTGAAGAAATATACCACTTAGCTTTGAGTGTTCTCTCTGTTTGAAGTCATTTGCCTGTTTGTTTTATAAATGGGATTCTGTCCACAAACAAATTGAAAATAAGTTAATCACCTTTTCCAGTCGACATGCAGTAGGTGTTTTGCCATAAGAAGAACGGGTTAATCCTGAAGCAGATTGAAATACTTCATCAGCCACATGCAGGGCTCAGTGGTCTGGTGCGGTGATGAGGCAGTTGGAGGTTCAGTGCAAGCAGTTCCTGCAGGACTGGGAAGAATAAACTGTTTAGAGAAACTCTGGTATTTAAAGGTTAGAAATACTTACTAAAATGAGTTGGAGGAGGATTTTTTTTGCCTGAAAGATCATGTGCAGATTACATACATATTTCAAGCATCATACTGGTAAATCTAGACAATCTTGAAAAAGTAATTACATTTATCAGTCATACAGGACAAGACATGACTGGGGAATCTGAAGTATTGCCTGTCATGTTCCAATCCTGAGGTGGAATCCTTTTCAAGTATTTTTTACCAATTCACAAAAGGTGTTTTACTTTTTTCACATACAGTTGCTAAAGGTATAATGAAGCTGTACAAAAAAGATCAGTTTCTCATCAGCCTACATTTGTTATTTCCAAGAATTTTTAAATGAAGTCCTGGATTTCATGAAATTTCCGGAGAGTGGTGGAGGGTTCCTGACAATCCTTTGCAGGATAAACATGTTCCCATGTTTAATTAACTTGCCATTTCAGTGAATTCAAAGAGCAGAAGAAGAAAAAAAGAAAGAAAAAGAAAAGAAAAAAAGAGAAAAGCTAAAGGGTTAGATAATTGATGGCCATATTTTAGACTAGTAATAGCATGCATATCACTTCAGTAAGTGGTCTTTGATTGCTGAGGTTGGGCCTGTATCTGAAAAAGGAGTTGTAGAGCAAAAGCAACAACTTATTCTCTTCTGGTGTGAATCAGAACAGTCGTCTTACTCCTTTTCTTGTGTTGCTTACACAAACATACTCATTATCAGTTCACCTTGTTTATTTCATCTGAAATGGAAATGGAGCAATAGAAGACCTACAGTGAAACTGCAATGGATAGTTGGAAGTTATGAAATGGCAGAAGAGGACTGTGAGAAGGCAGCAGCTGCGAAAAAGAAGACATCAGTATAATGATTCTGGAGAAAAACACCAAATTTGGTGGAAGGATTGTGGACATCAGTAGTGGTTGAAGCAGGAGAAGTTATCTATCTTCATCGCCCATCTATCAAACAGCTTTATAAAGGTAATTAAAAAAAACCCACAAAACACCAAACTCACATTGCTAGGAAATCCTAGCAATTGCCACTATTTATCAGGCATTGACATTTTTTTCCAGAACACTGTCACCACCACAGGTATTAGTTGCCAGAGTTTCCTGCAGCGAGGGATAAAGAGTGCGTGTCTGAAGCAGGCAAAAGGACCCCTCTACTTTAGAAATGGTACTTGCCATTTGGAGGAGAGGTGACTTGATGGAAGGGTACGAGTCATGCTCGAGCTGGCTCTCTCTGTGATCTCTATGTTTTATGGCTAAGTACAGTTTTTCAGTCTCCTGACATGTCAGGCTTGGCATCTTTCAAAGCTCTAGGATCATTATGTTTTTCAGAGAATTGGAACCTATACATTGTGTGCAAGTTTACTGTGAAGCAATTAATCCTTGGTTTGATGACAAGCACTTAAGTGATTTTGAAGACATATTGATGTTCCCGCTTGACATGCTGCACATTGCAGAAAGCTAAAAAATACCGTTTACTGGAAAGCTTCTGTTTATTAATCCATGTTTCATACTGCAGCTCAGAGGTCATGAAAGAAAAAAATGTCATTGGCACTGCTTGTGCTCTTTAATTATTACTCTGCTTTTTAGGGCACTGGAAATTAACTATATCTAAGTGTAGGTATAACATCCTTGATTATTATATAGGATTAAAAAAAAACCTTAAAATGGAGAAGAGTGTAATTTGTGTTCCTGTTTTTAGATTATGTTGTTCAGAGACCCAGAGAATAAAAGACTTTGGATCAATTGAAGCATTTGTTTGACTCAAGGCTGCTAAGCAAAATGATGTATTTCACCATAGACAAAGTTATCCTCTAGAATGTTAGACAAATGTGCACTGTTTGCTGTGGCAGCCTGTTTATAGTCAAGAGAAGTAATGATATCCCCATGGAGGAAGAATATTTCCCTATACCTAACATTTTTTTTCAATAAAAAAGAGTAATGACTGCTGCTACAATTTATTTTTATAAAGGTTTATCTGTGATTTCCGTAACTGCTGTTCAAATAGCTAAATTTTATAACTTTTTTCTGTTTTCTTTCCTTGAAATAATAGTCATAATTAATATTGTTTAGTAGCAACCAGGTTACTATCATATATGGAAGTAGAAACACAAAGTAAGTGACAGGTGTGGCCCCAAGTAACCACTTGCCCATGTAGACAAAAAAATATGGAATCAAGGAACTATAGTTGCTCCAGTTTTACCACAGAAAATCTCAGTCATGGATGATAATATTAATTAATTTGCACAGACTAACCAAGGACAAGATATGGTGGAAGGAAGACGTTGAAACAATACATAAAACATGGTTCTCCAAGGACTGTTCATTATAGTGAGTTACCCAGGACCACAGAAGTAGGGAGTGGTAGTTATCTTCCAAATATCAGTGTAACATAAAGAAGGCCAAGGGATTTCTAGCAGTATATAAACTCTCATATTGGGAAAATATGATTTGTTGAAATTGAGACTATAACTGAGAAAAGGTCATTTCTGACAAATGTATTTTGCATAAAGAAATTATTACTTTTTACAGTTATTGAAATGCCCATTTGACATTTTTCAAAAGGTAATATTTCATTTTTTGTTGTATTGTTTGGACGATTTTGTTTGGAAATTAAACTAATTTACAGCAAAACATTTCAAAGATTGAAATTCAAATAAATAAAACATTTCCTGTCTATTGGAATGGAACTCTATTTCAGTCATAAATTGAATAAGATTTAGCTTCAGATTTTCTAAAGTTTTTAGGCTCCTTTTGGATAGGAACAAACACTGAGGGATTTATTCACCATTTTAAATTAGATATAAAAAATCCACCAGTCCTCAAATCTGCTGCTGTGACTGGTTAAATCAGATAACAAAAAAAACTATTTGTTTGCTTAAAAATCACTGTTTCTAAACTAAGCTTTATATTATGCTTTTAATAATTCTTACTTTTTTTTTTTTTAATTTTCATTAATAGAAATACTGCATACGTTCCGTCAGGCATTAAAATGGAGGAACTAAAATATAATGACAGGTTCTTCCTTAGAAGTATTTTTGGTGCATGTAGAAGCAGAAAGAACCATCCCAAAAGATTTTTTTTTTCCCAAAAAATTTCTCACTCAGATGGCAGGCTCAATCACTTGTCATATTATAAAGCTGCAATCTTATTTTTGGAAACAAATTCACATTTTAGCTAAACTCACATAACCACCATTGAAATCACTGATAGTGATTTGATTAATAACATTTTCACTGCATTAGGGGGTAGGGGGAAAAGTATCAATTACTTGCCAGCCCTCTTGGCTTAAAAGGAATGTGGGTTTGACTTCAATGAAAGCGTATAGTCAGGAGAATGTCACTTACTGTTAAGGAGTCCTAGACACGTCAGGATTAAGAGAGATTTCAGTAGTCATCTACTAGAAAAGAAAATTGTATCTGAACAAACGCAATAGAGGGATTGGCATAACAATCCTCTTGGCATCCTTAGACAATCAGAGTGCCTCCTGATTATTGTGCAAGACAGACTGAGAAATGAACAGTTGCAGATTTTTTTGTAACCATCACAGTAAAGAATATAATTTTTCTGTGGAAAAATTTGATTTTGAGAAAAAGGCATTTTCCATCAGAAAACCATTCTAATGGCAATTTCCTGTTCCAGCTCTACATCTAGGTTATACTAGGTGAGACATTTCTAACAAGGACTGGAGACTGCTGGTGCCAATGTTCAGAAATGACTCAGGACCAACATATCTGAGGTTGCTCTACTACATCCAGTGCCTCACCAGCACAGCTGTTGACATCAGGTCCTGTAAAACAGGACAACTGCATGTCTCTCCTGAGAACCACTACAAGATGTATTTCTCACCCAATATATAACACGGGTGTGGTCAGGAAAGAGGAAACTTCTGCTACAGGAGGTTAGAAGAGCTAGGAAATTAACCTAAATGACACAAAGCTAGAAAAGCTGTGTAAAGTTATTACTCCACAAGAACATACGTATGTAGATTGTCAATGATATATTTAGTCTGAATATTAGAGGCTTTCAGAGGAATGAGGTTTTGGAACAATCTTCCTGCAGGACCTTCCAGAAACCTAATTATGTTTAAGAGCAAGTACTGTGAATTTATGAACATAGTTCTTTACCATAGAAAGGGAATGAGCACTGACTCAGGAATTTCTCGGCAGCCCTGAGGTGCATGTGTTCAGTGGAAGTGTTAGGGTCAGAAGCCAAATGGGTGGGAATCAAGCTACAAGTAAGGCCAAGAAATATTTTAGGGTGCTCATGTGTTTGCCTGAATATACTACATTTGGCCGTGAAAATATGAAGGGAGACTAAAGTTACTGGACAAAGCACGAAAAATGACTAGCTAGTTTAATGAAAGACAGATTCCCAACTCCTCAGCTGTAGACAAAGCAGAGCTCAGTTAGACCTGTAAAGGTCCATGCACACTAAGGAAGACATGATTAATATTTGCTTGCTTTGAACCCAAACAAAAGCAAACATAAATAGTATGACTGGCAAAATGTCCAAGCATTTTGTAACATTATAAAACAAGTAATAACCTTTCTAAGACAGCTAAGCTTAAATATTAAAATAATAGCCATAACCCCCAAGGGGCAAACAGAGGTCTTCAGTATAGTTACACAAGCAGGGAGGAGGACAACGTGTGCAAGCAGTAAAATCTGACAGAGGAGAGCTAAGGATGTCAAACAATCAGGAAGGGTGTCTGTTAAAACCAGAATCCTGCAGAATAAGCTAAGCCAGCCTGAGTCTTGATCCCAAAAATAAAGTGTCAAGAGCAGATAAGATCACCTCTTTTCTTTTGGAGAAGGAGACAGAGGAGCACGAAACACCAGCAATGAGAGAATAAAGATGGAGAAGAAAGAAGAGAGCCCACCCTGCATCTGTCTTCCCTCTGAGTAGCCTTGCCTGACCTTGACCTCAGTGATGGAGCGCAGCCCTCAGTGCCAAATAAAACCGCATCAATTCCTGGGTACTGTACACTCATAGGTGGTTTAGATTAAGCTTGTTAAGGACTTGTTGTTTTGCATATGTAGTGATAATGACTGCTAATGATCAAGAAGTAGCCATTGACGACACAATGTGCATTTTTAACAAGTATTAATCCAGTAAAGAGTTGCCTTGAAAATTGAAACTGGTCTGGTTTTTCGGTCTTTTAAACACTCCCACCACAGTAAAATCCAATTCCCTAACTGACACAGATTTCCTCATAGTTAGCTACAACACAGGTAAAAAGGTTTTTTCTTTTTAACGTTTGTGTCGGATTTTGTATTAAAAACTTTTACAAATCAGCTAATCTAATAAAGTATATTTCCATTAAAGAGGTTGTTTCACTTTTAAAATCAGGGCAAACTGAATTGCCAAAGGTTAAACATGCATAAATCATCAATCCCATTTTCAGTCGTCTTTCCTCCCTGTTTTATCTTCCTGTTAATTTTATTTCTGAAGTTTTCTGAAACATTCAAATCTGTGTTGATGAAAGATAGAGAGTTTCAGCTGTGTTATAAAATAATTATTTCCTTGGAAAATATGAAAACCACTCATCAAAGCTATTCTAAACCTTTTTTACGAACCTTATTGTCAGTTCATGTACTTTGCTAATTCTGTTAAATTCAGATTGCTACATAATCTCTATTTCTTACCCTACAAGCCTAAAAATTCATTTTAGTATGGAGTACTATCTAAGAGAAGCCATTAACCAAAGCCAGTGTGTCAGATGATAGATTGATAATTCAGGATGCATTTTGGGCTGCAGGACTGTTTCTCAATAAAAATGGCAACGAAAGTACTTGTACAGAATATGTAAAGAGGAACAATACAGGCAGATGGTTCCTGAAATATTTAGTGTGTTATATATTTGTAAACAAATTATGTAAATTAAAAATAAAATCTACAAATTGGTCTTATAGACATCTGCTAAAAACTGAATTTATTAAACTTACTGAAAAATAAAATACCTAACTGAATTCTCAGTTCTCTTTATTTTCTCTTAATTCTCATATGCCAAGAAATCAATGAAGCCACAGTTAAACTAAGCTGCATGTGGTGTAAGATTCCAATACTAAAATATGAGCCAGCCATGTCAGTAATAGTATTTTATATTTATTTTATATCATCACCAAAAGGCTGTGATCAAGATCACAATTCATTGTACCAGATTACACATGCATGAAAAACTGTGATTTCTTCTCCTCTGCAGCCAATTAAAGAAATGGTAACCTATACAAAAGAAGTTAAATGTAAAAGGTGGAATAAGGTATCAGTTGATAAATATTCAGAACTTTGCTGTTTACTTTTGGAAGGGTGCTTTAGACAGGCAGCAAGGGCAGAGGAGAATGCAACAGTGTATCAGGGAGGGAACAGAGGGGTGAATTTTGGAGAGCTAGAGGAAGGCAGTTATCAGCAGGAGTCTCTGGCAAGTGTAAGAGATAAACCTTGGGGGTTGTGGAAAAAAAAAAGCAGAAGAAAGAACAAGAACAGAGAAATTAGAAAACTAGCTGTTCAGTAAATTTTATTCTCATTGTCAAATGTGTAGCCTTAGGATTTATGTAGCGCACACTTATTCTGAAGACAGGATGATTAATTTTCTCATGGGCTTCTCTGTGATACCCAAATAGCAATACCAAAGTGCTTCACAAAAATTATTTAATCTTCATAACACTCTAGTGATACGAAGAGATGGTGTAATTCCCTATTTTATAGGTACTAGAGAGAGACAAAGCGGTCAAGTGCACTCATGGATTTTTAGAGTCCAAGTTGAGGGCATAGAATCTGATTTTCCAGCATGCACCACAGAGCATTTTAAAGGTTCAAAGCACTTTTGTGTCAGATCCATGAAAGCCAAACACTTCTACAGACCAGACCGCATGATCTCAGGTCAAGCCCAGAATATGATGAATGCACAATTAATGACTACTCATGAGAGGTCGCTTAAATTCATGCAGGAATTCTTTATCAAAGATAGGAATAATTTTGCAGGATGATATTCAGTCCCTTTAACCATGGAACCATCCCTTTCGTTCCCTCTCCTCAACCAGTCCTCCTTCCCAATCTCATCTTCCTCAGCAAATAAAACAAGCCGTATGCAAAACGAACTTCCTCTTATACGGTCTGATCATCTTGCATGATGAATATACATAAACTTTCTCTACTACTCAAAACTAGCCTGCCATGAATCCCCTCTAATTCAAAAAGCACAAAACTATTCAACAGGTTTAGTTGGGTTAAGTGGAAAAAGTATAAATGAGATATTTTGATGTCATTATTTATATTGAATTGATTGGTATAAGATACTAAAATGCTGATTATTGAATTATAGAATATCTAATATAATGCATCTACCAATAGTTAATATGGCTTTGATGGCTCATTTTTTAATAGTTCTACTACAATAAGCCAGATATTTTAGACGTTCTTTCACAATCCTGTGGTGAAACTGTTTTACCTTTTATCCTGCAAATGGCTTCCATGTTTCCAAATCATAATTTTTGGAGATTGTCTTCATAGAATCACAGAATCGCAGAATGGTTTCAGTTGGAAGGGACCTTAAAGATTATGTAGTTCCAACCCCCGCTGCCACAGGCAGGGATACCTTTCCACTAGACCAGGTTGCTCAAAGCCTCATCCGACCTGGCCCTGAACACTGCCAGAGAGGGGGCAGCCACAGCTTCTTTGGGCAACCTGTTCCACTGTCTCACCACCCTCACAGGAAAGAAGTTCTTCCTAAGATCTAATCTAAATTTACCCTCTTCCAGTTTAAAACCATTCCCCCTCATCCTATCACTATTTGCCCTTGTAAAAATCCCCTCTCCAGCTTTCCTGTAGGCCCCCTTCAGGTACTGGAAGGCTACCAGAAGGTCTTCCTGGAGCCTTCTCTTCTCCAGGCTGAACAGCCCCAACTCTCTCAGCCTGTCTTCATAGGAAAGGTTCTCCAGCCCTCTGATCATCTTTGTGGCCCTCCTCTGGACTTGTTCCAACAGCTCCATGTACTTCTTATGTTGGGGGCCCCAGAGCTGGATGCAGTACTCCAGGTGGGGTCTCACGAGAGCGGAGTAGGAGTAGAGGGGCAGAATCACCTCCCTTGACCTGCTGGCCACACTTCTTTTGATGCTTCAGTGAGAACATGTGTGTTTTCATCCAGGTTGGAAGAAAACAGGTCGGAATATTTTAAAATCTCCCGCAGAATAAAACCTCCAGATTCCTCACAACCCAAACCATGCTTTGTTGAACCGGCCCCCACCTTGTCAGAGAGACAGTCCTCACTACCATTTATTATATTTTGCATTTTTTCCTCCTTATGTACCTGAGAGTTCATTTATATATGTCTGGCTTCTTTGATTTGTCTCATTACTGGCATATCAGAAACATCTTAAAACTCAAGTGGTGCTTTCTAGAGACTCTGCTATCTGTTTTTTCATTACTAGTGTGTTATGCCTCTTTGCTATCAGATTAACTCACTGGAATACATATTCAGCTCCCAACTATTTGAAGGGCTATCCATACAATAATTGTACAGATGGATAATTCCAAGAAAAAACACCACATTATAAGCAATTTATTGACTCGTATATCTCCCTCTGCCTTCCAACCACTATTTGTACTTGGTGAAAGTATCTAGCACATAGATAGCCTGGTAGTACTCAATAAATATAGATTGACTTGAAAAATTAAAAGTTTTCTTCTCCTGTGTTCCCAGGCCTTGAAGATTAATTAATGACATCTTAAAGAGCTATTTTTAAAATTCTAGAAAGAAATTTGGAATCCCAAGGGGAGTTCTACAACATGTGTAAAGGTGGCACAGATTTTCCAGTGTTGAATGGCGTTTAAGATTAACTCAATTCTCAGTACCTGATCTGCTGTATACTAAGTATGACTCATGCATTATTTGGTAATGGACTGCCTCACTTTATTCATCAATTACAATAGTAATCTGAAATATTACCGTGTGGGAACCACAAGCAATTGCTGATTTTCTGAAAGCAATTACCGATTTTCTGAAAGCAATTACCTGAGAAGTTTCTTTTAGCAGTTCAACTGTTAGGGGCACTTGGAAGGTGGTGACACAGAGATCTCTGTGTAGGATCTTCCAAGTGAGCATGGCTTTCTTGATGTAATATTTCATATTTTATTTGACAGAAACCCTGTCAAAAATGTTGTTAAGATTTATTTTCATTTTTACTGGAATTGAGAAAAATATCTACAAACAAATTCTGAGTTCTTAAAAAATTACTTCAAATAATAGATTAACCCAGACTGTCACTTCACCAAACAGCATTTCCAAACAAGAACCTTCCCACACATCGGTAAGACCAAAGCAGTGATCTCTCCTTCCTTAAAGCAAGTTGAAAAGATCTTACTTGTATGTTAGCAAATCCAGGTTATTTTGGAACATGGAATTTCAGAGCCCTCAGTTTTAGCAGGCTTTTTTGCTTGCCTATCATGCCATACTGTTAAAGCTTATATTGTATTGAATACTCTACAGTGTCAAGCTGCTTTCATGCATCCTCCCATTTGACAGGGGAAGGGCAGGTTTCTTCAAATCTATGTAGTACTGAGCTTCCATATTTGTGCCATTACTGCTGTAGGAAATCATGTCTGTTGCCAGAGCCTATAACACCGTACATCACTGAATGGATGAAGACAAGCATTTACTTAATGCGATAGCATTGTTGGATACAACAATTCTGTGGGGCAAAAAGTCCATCTACATGAGGAACTTGCTAGTGTAGGGTTGAATAGACTGAACTCCTGAAACTATTGAAAGCAGTTTTCACAATTATGTGTGGTAACATACATAGATCTCAGATTGGTCTTCAGCATGGGAAAAAATGCAGAAGTCTGTGACTGTAACTGAAAAATTACAGGAGCTGAGCTGCATTTGTCAGAACAGTTAAAAGTAAGATTGCAAAATGACTTAAACAATACATTGCCTGGTGGAAAGAACCTTGAGCTGATTGTCAGGCAAGTCAGGTTCTTTTACTGGCTCTGACACTACCCACCCTACACCTTGAATAACTTGTGCTCCATCTGTAAAGAAAATAAAACAAAACGAAACAAAGTTCTTTTACGTCCACTAATAGAAAATAATACCTATGAATAAGTTATCTTCCTAATGATTATTGATTCAATTCATAACCATCTTATGCTTACAGGGTGAAGTTAGAATGAGCTCATGTTCTTCATGTTAGTTCTTAACAGACATGACATTTTTATACCACCATATAGGCACTTTCCCCATAATTCATCCATATGCTCCTTTCAAAAGCTTTTCACTTTCTAAAAATATTGCATGAAATGGTGAATGATTCTAATAAAATGCATTTAAAATTACTGAAGTGAGCTGAAATATTTTAACTGAATCTTCTTTCAAATATAAGAAAGCCAAATAAGAAAAACAAATATTTTGACCTTCTGTTTGCCTTCAATCAACCCTATGAAACATAATATAACAGTTAATAACAACTGACATGATCTCTTACAAAACAGATTCAGGCTGCTTACTCATTCCCTTCTCCTTCTTTGCCTTTGGCTAAGAGGAAAAAGTGAAGATATGTAGAAAGAGTGTGTTAAATGAACCTAAAATGGTTTAAGTTCTCATGATTTCAGCCTTTACTTTTTTAGTTTACAAACAAAAAGATTTATTTTTGTAATTGCTATTTGAGCTTGTGCTGACTGCATTCTGAGACAAACTATGTTCATGCCTTCTCTCACATTATGGTAATAAAGATCTGCGGGACAAACACTGCCCTCAATTATAGATGTGCAAAAATGCCAACTCAATTTGAAAACTATGAGGTCACACAAAGTGAATATTTTTGCACTGCTGAATCTTTATCACTGCATTGATATAGACAAATGAAACAACAAAGTTCCAAGGATAACAGGTGAATATGAAGCCAAAAATGTGCAAACAGTGGATGGCTTTCTCAGTTTGACAGAACTAGAAAAAACTTGAAAAAACATAAGCTGCATTAACCTAAAAAAAAATCCTCAGGGAAAAAATATACATTATTTCAGTTGTCAAATCCTTTTTTTAAACAAAAAAAAAAAATTTGAGGGCATAGAATCCTTACAAAATAAATGCTGACTTTTCCGAGTCAGAAAGGAGAAACATGGGTTGAATAGAAAGCATACAGCATAAAATGATAACATTTTTTTCAATTTTTTCTAGCTTCCTTTTGTTAAAACTATTTGCTAAATTTACAGATGATTTAGGTATTCCTGAAGCTGTTGTAGATTTTTTAGAAAAAAAAATATGCAAAAGAATCTCCAAATTTTCTCCACTACTTACTTGCCAGATCACCCATCCCTACCTTGAACTGAAGTCCTGGACACACATTGAAGCAACACCAGAAGGGTGAACTCAAAGAAAATGATACAGAGGTGACCATATAGAAATAATACTCTGCGCATTTGGAAACACAGCCAACTTTGAGTTGATGTATCTTGAAGTAAATTTGCTGTTCTTATAGATGGGACACTTCCCTTTTTAGGACTGTATCATGAACCAACAGATTTTTTAAACTGCTACTGCTTGACCATTCCAAGGCCTGATATAGTGTTCTGTTTTTAGGACTTCATTTATACTTCATTAGTTATCAGGGAATGAGTGAATTCTGTAAATTGAATGTAAGAATATGAAGAAAACCAAGAAGAAAAACAATTCCTGCAACACTAAAGAATCAAAGGGAGCTGGGGTTGTTTAGCCTGGAGAAGAGGAGGCTCAGAGGTGACCTTATTGCAGTCTACAACTACCTGAAGGGAGGTTGTAGTGAAGTTGAAGTCAGCCTCTTCTCCCAGGCAACTAGCGATAGGACAAGAGGGCACAGCCTCAAGCTCGCCATGGGAGGTTCAGGTTGGACATTAGGAAGAATTTCTTTTCAGAAAGGGTTATTAGACATTGGAATGGGCTGCCCAGGGAGGTGGTGGAGTCACCATCTGTGGATGTGTTTAAGAAAAGACTGGACATGGCACTTAGTGCCATGATCTAGTTGCCAGGTTGGTGCCAGGGCAACAGTTGGACTCGATGATCCCAGAGGTCTCTTCCAACCTGGTTGATTCTGTGATTCTGTAACTACTTCATCTAACAAATTGCGGTAGAAGAGGTTGACTGGACTATTTGGAGATAAGAATGAAAATGTTACCTAAACTTACAATGTCCTAAACTTTTTTTTTACCACAAAGAAGCACAAGGGCAATGGCCTGATGTTTTTGTTGTGCATGCGATTTTGCACAAGACACTGAAAAGCTTTTTACTTCTGAAATCTGATCTTCTGTTCTGCTATGTACTAGCTAATAAGAAGTGCAATTTGAAAGTCTGCCCTCTATTCCACTGCCATAGACACACATGAACTACATCAAATAACAAAGAAATACAGAGAAGAAAAGTCCTTGTGATTTGCTCTGTAAGACCATTACAGAGTGTTTCTGGAGTCTCTGAACCCCTCAAGAAATTCAAGGAGAGTATGTAACGCGCAGAGAACACTGTCTGCAATTCCCCATACTAAAAGACTTGAAGAAGAAATGTCTTTCACTTTTCAGCTGTCATTAATCCGGTGTGCTTTTCTGTATAAATATTAATATTTAATCCATATTACATGGAAATTTCTAGAAGGAAAGAAACTGATTGATTTCAGGCCATTTTTAATATATAGTATTGTCTAATATGAAAACAAGACTTCTTAAGCCAAATTTGACTACTATATACTAAGCAATATGAACCAAACTCTTTGCATTGCAGGTGGCTGGAATAGTCAATAAACTGCTGACTCAGCAACAGAGATAAGTGGAATGCAATAACAATCAATTTAGCAGACAATCTGGATATATCTTTAAAGAAAGAAGGGGTATAGTTTGTTTTTTCCCCAATGAGGAGATAAGAAGTGGTTATGTACTTTCAGGACTTAGAAAATAAAGTGTTGTCTCTGATACAATTCATTTTAGATACAGCTTTTCTCTGGGATCGGTTTAAAGCAGAAGCTCTCTATATCTCCTTTGATAATACACAAACTGCCGTGTCTTTCATTTTTGAATGCAACAGGAAGCTTAGTATATGCATGATTCCTAATTTAAATATAAGTTATAAAGGGTATCCTTCACCTTTTACATGGGAACAAAAGAAGTAACTGGTTTTAAGGACTGCGTTCTGATTTCAAGTTCACCATTGAAGAGACCATTTATCAATATTACTGTAAATGGGATTAGACTTCTTTCTTAGGGGACTTAGGTCACTTCATTTGGGTAACTTATGTGAGATCTCAGAAGAAAAAAAAATAGTATAGCAAGAAAACTAATGAAAAGAAATTAAAGTGTACAAAAACTAGGCCACAGGTAGTTTTAACATGTGCAATCTTGATGCTTGTGTTTCATCAGAATTCCTGTTACATCAGCTTTGCTTTCTTTATGCACCGTGTTTCTCACTCCACTTTTTATGCGCTCAGCACACTTAACGTAAAACTCACATCATTACTGAATTTACTTAATGGCATTTCTATAACTCTTTAGTCATAGGTATAGGTACTGTTTCATCAGAGTATATAAGAATTTGACAGACTGGCATTAACATTGGCATAAAATATAGTGAAATCTTACCAAGACAGGAAGTAAAGTTGTGTTATCAACTTCACTCTGCTCAGTGTATCTGCAACTAATAGTGATGGACAAAAATAATTTGCTTTCTGTATGTCACTTCCTGTTTAATTCAAAAAACTAAAGTATAACTATTTCTACAGCCCTGTATGATCATGTCATATATTTTCTCTCATATTCATTCTGGTAATAAACTATCCATCTAAAAAGTATTCATCCCATCCATGATGTTTACAATGGCTTAGACTATTAAAACAATAGTTTTAATCAGCTCACACAAGACTGAGTTATCTGTGTCTGTAGACTGCATTGCTAATTCCAGCAATAACCCAAATAATGCTAAAAAAGTGGTTAAATCCTCTTTTACTCTTCAAAAATAGCACTCCTCTTTTTTATAAACACAGATGTGTTTATTTTACTTCGTAAGTGAACAAAATAATTCTTGAATAATATGTTATTTTTGTTGAGTAACCTGTTACAGAGATTTTTCTATTAAAAAGTAGTGTCTTACTATGTACAAAAGCATGAACCAGCGGGAATAGTACTGGATTGGCACTCAGACATTTAAATTTATTTTTTGCTCTGCCATCCTCAGGCAGGTTATTGTATTTCCGGAAACCTGTTTTCTTATCACAGAATGGGATATACATTAATTGTGCCACCTGATCCAGCCAACTAGCTAGAATTTAGTCATGTAGATGGATTTAATTAGGTGGAGTATTTAATGGTGGAGCTAGATCACAGAATCACAGAATCACAGAATCACAGAATATTGCCTTATTGTAATTTTTGCTTAGAAAAAAACAACCCAGCATCCTGTTCTCTTAAGTATAATAGCATTTAAGCAAGTTAAGATACTCTCCTCCTTTCGTGGAAAAAAGTATCTTCCAGTCCATAAGCCTTGATCACCATTTTGAGCCTTGTTTACATGGTCAAACTCCTCAGGTTTCTGTGAAGTTCTATCTTCTGTTTTTTTCCACTTATGCAAACATACATGTACTAGGTGTTCCCTTGGAGTATTATGTATCATGCCACTCTGTTAGGAGCATGGTGATTCTCAGATATCCAGCTTTGCTTCTGTCACCCGGGTGCTTGGTAAAGAGGTTTATTATGTTAATTAAAGTGTGTCACACAGACTAAAACTTACATTACTTGCCTCTAGTTTCATGTAGTTCATAGTGAATTGCTTGGCAAACTGTTATGGTACATGTATTCTGCTCGAGTGGAAGATATCATAACAGTTTTCAAGGCAATCCTTTATAATGTATTGGTTGTGCCCAAAAGAGTGGTGTTTCTAAAGGTTACAAGGTTACTTGGGCACAGTTTTATAATTAGACTAATTTAAGGGTGAAATAACCCCTACCCATCTGTAAAGTTGGGGAAAATACAAAAAAAGACTTAAGTTCTTAAACAAGACTGTGTTTAATCTTTAACCCTCAACTGTCCTTGAATCTTGTCTTACGAGGATGACTGTTTAGCCTCTATAATCTAACCCAAGTCAGTGATCTGAAGAGTTCTTCAAGCCACTTCTTTCCTGCGTTTTTTTAAAGGATGTCTATTAGAGATGCCTACTAGAGCAGCCAATGTGGGAAAGGTTCCCAGTAGTCCAAAATGGAAACAATAGTTTTGTTTGCTTACTCATGAAAACAGTTTTTCCATATTTGTGACAGAGCACTTGGATGGCAGGCGTGATGGAAATGCATATTGTGCTCGCAGGAAGGATGAGGATGTTTAATGAAAATTAACAAATAATGTAATTTTCTAAATAAATTCATATTTGTTTAATTGCTGCATATTTGTAAAAATCCTACTTTTTTCAAGTATCATAATATCCTTACAGCCTCTCACAACAATAGTGTCAGAACCTTACAAATTGTAAGAAATAAATGAAAATGCACCAAAGTTAGCTTGCTACAAGCTCTGCACTGGATTCGTAGTTGAGTTAGGAGCAGAACAAAAAACTTATGTGAGTGTGATATATAAGAACAGCATAACCTCTTTCTGCACATATTTTTCAATTGAGCCAATGAGACAGTCAGTCATAAATACCATTTGTAAAATAAGTCTTTTCATTTTATTTAGTAAAAGAATATTGAAAACTTTATTTGTTTTGTGATTTCTAGTAGAGGGAAAAATTCCAGATTTCTGGAAAGGTTAGTTCATTAGAATACTGGGAAAGGGTGTTAGATCTACTTCAGTGACTCTGAACATAAATCTGGAGCTCTGAAGAGACCTTGAGTTACGTAGCAATGAATCTCTTTTTTTTTTTGTCTTTTTTTTTTTTTCCATTTGGGTACAAGATTATTCTATATTAGTTCGCTGTCACATAAAGACAATAGTTATAAGCTCCCTCACAAAGCAGGGTATGTCCGTATTACAAGGTACATGAAGCATTTTAGACAGTCTGATCAGATTAGGCCGCTATGAACTGAGACAGCTTAAAGTCTGAATTTTAAGAGGGGCAGAGGATGAGGAAGAGGAGTACTATCAAGGAAATGGAGAACACAGGCACAAAGAAATTACTCTATTTGTCCAAAGTCACACAAAAAATCTTTTGCTTTCTACCAGAATCTCTTAACTCCCATATTCCTAAAATAAGAATACTATGTTAAGCTTTCCTACAGGGGCTGCAAAATAAGACGATGATCTTATGAAAAGCAAACCTTTTCATTCAAAAATCCGCTCTTGGAAACATCATTACACAAATTTCAGCATGCTGACCGTCTCCTGTGGTCAGATTATGTTTGTGAAGAATGTGCATACTCTGCTGACAGAAGGAATAAAGGCTTTAAGATGTGGGACTGTAAGAGATTTCACTTTGCATAGAACAATACTAAACATAAAGTGTCTTTTCCTTCCAACAGGAAAGCAACATGTTTGTTGACCCAACATGTTGCATGACATGAATGTTGACTCAACAACTTCAAGTCTTCTAAATTTGGGGCAAAAGTCTTATCTTCTCTAAACTCCTTTCTCTTTGCATCCCTATTTGGAGGTGTTCAATAGTTTATTTATTAAATACCCCTGCCTTATGTCACACTGTCTGTGCCTTTTGGCTATAGTTGCTTAAATTTCATGATCATTGTTGTTCCTATTATTATAAATTCTTATTTCAAATATAAAGAGCAAAATTACCATATAGTTTTCCTGGTTTGTGATTTCTCATTGCCTGGGGTACTGGAATTGCCAGGTTCCAATTTCAGCAGCATCTACATGTTGAATGGATGGAGAATGGAGATGATGGATCCTTTGGAGATCAGTAACCCCTCTGAGTCTACCGAAGACAATGCCTTGGCCCCTCCCAAAATAAAAGCTTTGGTTTCCCACTCAGCAATGGTCCCGGACATATTTTTTCCATTCCATTTCAGAATTTGTCATATTTGTATTTTCCCCTGGAATATGAATTCTAGGTTCCAGCCAGTTTTCAGTAAAACCACAGATTTCCAGAGATTCAGGAACAGGATGGAATGGGTTTAGATATCCTTTACAGAACACATTGACTTTTCATTTTGTCTCAGAGAACTTTTATCCTGGAAGAGTTGTGGCCTCAGAGATGAGTGAGCAGGTACAGTTCCTGGGAAATAGCGAAACCCTTAATATCTATTTCTAAACCAGCTGGTAAGTCCCAGCTGAACACCATAAGCCAGTAAAATTTCCCCTGAAAGAAAACTTTTATGTATTGAACACAGAACTCTTTACCAGAAGAGGCTTACTTACACTGAAGTGATATCCAACCTTTGTGACTCGATGTTAGTATTCCTCACAGTTAAATGAGCTAAAATTGGCTCTTTTTTTCTAATGTGTTTTCCAGACTTGTATCAAAGAATATAGAAAGCTTCAAAATGAACTGCTGTATTTTTGAACAACTCAATTTTCTTCTCAAGGACTGGTTTTTTTCTTCTTTGTTTTCTTTTTTAATGGTCATTTACTTATTTTTCCAGAAAGCCAAGTCTAGAGCTCTCGTTCAAAGAAACCTAGCTCTGCCTTCAACTCCTGGACAAAATTAGTCACTGTTTGCTTCTACATTTTTCAGACGATATCTGCTTTTTGTCTTCTAGATTGCATCTTTCTTAAAAATATTTAATGTTATAAAGATTAACTTTGTCCATCTAATAAGATGTATATTCCATAAAAATATAACCACACTTTTTTTTTAATCACTGAGTGGCATTTTATTGGTATTGAAATGGTTAAAGTCTATTTCTTCCTCTTCATGTTCGAATAAAGTCAATAAGCAACCAGTGGACTGGACATGGACTGTAGCTGCTAAAGCTAAACTTCTAAGTAATCCTAAAAGGAAGGAGGAAAATTGCTCCTGACAAGCTGAAATTGCATTATAAATCCTCCCATATTTTGAAGAGCCAGGAGTTGTCCTAGGCATGAAGCTTATTTCAGTGTTTAACAAAACCTGTTTATAAAGAAAATATCTTCCCCAATATCAGTTTTCTGAAAGCATGCCCCTTAACCCCTGCTTTTTTTTTCTATTTGTTGTTGGCATGAAGACGAAGAGGCACTCCACTAGATTGATCAATGCATGGTAATATCAACATAACATTTTCAGTCAAGTTCCCAGGAGCCTTCCTCCTGAATCTGTCATTTTGATTCAGATAACTAAATCAGGCTAAGCACTGCAATGATAACGGATGACTTGCCTCATTAGCTGTCTCCTGCTGCTTTACTCTGTCAGGAAGCACCATAGTGATTGTCTGAGTTCCTGTGAAAAAGAACTGGTTTCCCTTATACTGTTTTGGTATATATTTGTTTTTTAATTTCTATCCATTCTTTTGTCTATATTTGTGTACAGAAAGAGACAAATGCAAGCAGCATTTAATAAATATTTCATTAAAAGGAAATAGAGTTGAAAAATCCTTTATCAAGACACAAAATTCAATCATATAAATAAACATATTTCATAGAATCCTGATAATATAGCTATATTCTCTTATATTCACGGTCTCAAACTTCTGTTAAACGAGATACTTTTTTGTTGAGACACTTTGCTTATCTGAACATTCAATGAACCAATTACCTTAATTACCCAATATAAAATAATTAAAATCCTAAGAATCATTCCTAGATGAGTAGTTTGAATTTTAAATATGCTGTTGAATAAATAAACTGCACTGAAATAAAACCTGTAGATGACAGGACAAACAGATTTTCAATTGTAGTGATTAAACACACCACAGGTGTATTATAGTATGTACAAGTAGAGGTAAAAAATGAATCAAAGTGTATATTTAGCCAAGTTGTCAATGCACACATGAAGACAGCAGTAACTGTGTTTGTTTGTTATCAACTGTGTTTGTGGGTAGGTGCTTAAATACAGAAAAAAAATAAAGACTAGATGTATTAAATAATCCACTCATAAACCGTGGCGCCCTAACTTGTACTATCACTACCACCTTCCTCATATATTTGCATCATATACTGACCATAAACTAATCCAAATTAGTGAAATGAGAATATACTAAAACCACAGTCTCCATCATAGGTCTCCTCGAAAACAGACAACTTCCTTTGAATTCGAAAGGTAGAGATTTTTTGCTGAGAACAAGCCTTGCCCCTGGCGTTGAAATAATACCATTTTGTGAGTGTCAGCCAACATATCTCAACCACCTTGAGCTGGCAAAGTGGTTATACAAAGAATGAGAGAACAGTGGAATTTGCCATTTAGCTCCCTTCCTTAGCACTGTAGCTTTTAACCTCAACCAAAGAAGTGCAACAAAATAATTAAGCTGGGCTATGAAAGACAATTTTTTTTTCCATGTTCAGTCATGGGATGCTTGCACATTCTTATCAAGGCACCTGGGTTAGATTCACTGGTTAGACTCAGAGGGTTTCACTGCAGTATTTGGAGGACCCTGGTCTTGACTGCCAGAGCACGCACAAAAATCTCACTTATCTGAGTAAGTAGGAGTCAGAAATGGGTAAGGAAGTCCTAGCATTTCTGTTCCATTGCTGCCTAGTTCTTGATGTTACCTGCCAGCCTGACACATATTTACTCAAAATCCAGTGGGATTCATAAAGTTTCATTTATTCTCTGGGTAGCTCACTTATAAAGCTTAAGAAAGCTTTTATGGAGTATACAGTATTTTTTCACTGCACATTTCACTCAGCACATTTTTTTCCTCTGTATTATGTTGGTGTTTGAGGAATATAACTCAATTATCTCTTCTGAGATCAATTTGAAGAGTAGGGTATAGATGTGTACCTGTCCTAAATGTAGGAAGATCTCAGACCACTGGGCATAGGTTATTTCAGGATTTTTCTCTTGTTTTCTCTTAAGGCTGTTCCACTTTAGACACATAGATATTCAGTTGTGTCAACTCAGTTCTGCCAGTTTCCCCCAGTCGAAGAGCTCTAACCGCGGGCCCTCTTTGGCCCAAAGGGTTTTTGCGCACACACATTCCAGGAAGAAGTTCCACTTTTAGAAAGATATTACTTCTTTATTTAATTGTAAGTAAGAAAATGTAATGCAGACTATATGCACAATTCCTGAATATGGCTTACAGTAAGGTCCCTTGCTTGATTTACAAGTGCATTCCTTAATCTCTATACATTGTATAATTACCTGAAGGTGAGCGTCATACAAGGAGATTATAATCTTCCCTCACCAACCACCATCTATAGTAACATTTGGCTGTGTGTACTCCTCAGAGAAATTTGTGATATATGAACCCTGATACATTATTCTTTCCTCAGTTCTCTCTTCTAATTACCACTTCATCGATATGAATGTGTAGAACCACATGGTTCAAACAAAATCAGAGGATTGAAAAGGAAACCCAGTTCTCATCTGAGGAGAAAGTATCTCTCAACTCACATGAATTAAAATTCCTCTAAAAATTGGAAGTTTTTCCTAAGCAATTTCTTTTTCACTAAGCAGTTTTCCCTTCTGCATTGTCACTACAAGTTACAAATTATTCCTTGAATTCTTTTGAAGCATATATAAAGAAGTCATTCAGCCTAGTATAATTTCTTATGGTATAACAAATAGAATGTGTTACTACTAAGTTTAAATCTGTTTTTAAATTTTGTTCATTAAATGACCATAATTTAAATCCACACAGAAAGAAACCATGAGCCAAAGCCCACTTATCATACTTGTTAGGGGAAGAGAGTGGAAAGGGACTCAAAACAAATTTTCTTCAATTGCTTACTGGATAGGACCAAATGATTTTAATTATGTAATATGTATGAATCACATTGTAAAATATTTGAACATTTAAAAACTATCTCACAGAATCAGTGTGATAAGTTATTTATGGTTAGCAATGAAAGATGTTTGATTATAAATATTCTGGACTTTGAAGTGTCTGTGAGTGTTATATGGTTTTTCTTCAAATAACTCTGATATAGAGAAGTACATCAGAATAGAAATGAATCCTCTTGCCACTCTTTCACTTTAGGATACAGAAAACATAGAGCAAAATTGTGTTAAGGTCTTATATGCAGGTTTTTATTCATCATTTATTAGATTGCGTATATCAGTCATTATTGAAGCATACTATATCAAACATTACCAAAAGTGGTTTTAGAGTAAAAAAAAAAAGAGACTTTTTGGTTGGACTTGGTGATCTTAAAGGTCCTTTCCAACCAAAACAATTCTCATTCTAAATATCTTTGGCAAATTGTAAATTTGTTGGAAAAATCAGTTTTTGAGAGACTGAAGTTATTGATCATTCTCAGCAAATTTTGTAGAGTTTTGTGTTTTTTCTTTAGCACGTTAAGTGTTTTCCTTTTTCTGTTCTTGTTTTGCAAAATTCCATCTGAATGGATGCCTGTCACTTTCAGCACTTTGCTCTCTGATCATCTTGATAGTAGGAGCACACCTTGGGAAATAAAAAAAACATTGTCTTGAAAAAGCATCACTTCAGGGATCTGGGCTGTATAAACCATGGCAGGATGAGTTATCCTCATGTCATTCAGGAGGAGACATGCAAATCAAGTTTAGGGAGTGTTTTTGACTCTTTGTATCACTTTTACATTCTTAAAGCCTGTTTTTGTGTCTCACTCTCTTCTATTCCCTTGTGCAGACCACACTGCTCACAGTCTTCTGTTTTCTTCTCCTAAAACAACCTTATTAGAGACTCCAGATCATTCTCACTGCTCTCCTCCAGAGGCTCTACAAGTGATCTTACTTTTTCCAGAGGTGTGATGTTCAAATCTGTATGCAATACACTTACTGGGGTACTGCCAATGCTGCATAAAACAAAGAACTATGCAATGTGTCTGCAGGATTAATTCTTGCCATATATCCTTTTGTCAGATTGGCACGTTTATTGACTGCTCTTCTATGATCAGACTTTAGTTTGTTTCTCATTTTGTACTTAAACAGTCTTTAGGGTTTTTTTCTTCTCAAATGCTTTGCAGTTGTCCCCATTTTTCTGTGTTTTGTTGTTTGTTTGTTTGTTTGTTTGTTTTTCTGGACCATTTGTCTTATTTGCCAGAATACATGTACCTAATCTAATCCCTTCAATTTTTGTACTGACGTAATGTAGAGAAGTATACCCTCTGTCCCATCATACAGATTATTTATGGAACTTTGCATAGCACAAGACCGAAGCTCTATCTCTGCTAAATTGCATTGAACAAACCTTTACATTTTGCTAATGATTCTAACTTCTCTCTGCATAGTTTATCAACCACATTTGCATTCTCTATTCAAAAGTAGACCACAACAAGACCATGATACAGAATATTATTGCTTCTCCCCATATCAACTGTTGCCTTTAGTAAATAGAAGGAACTTTGATTGTTTAACATCATACTGTTTTAAACTACTGTAGTAGAGGGACATCAGAGCTGAAAGCTGCGTAAACCACATTTGTGCTCTGCTGTCTGTACCAATAAGCTGGTTTTTGATGAGTTTGAACCTGCATGTTTACATGGACAAGTCCTAAGGTAGTTCCTTCCTCTAGGATTTCTTGGCATAATAAAACCCTGTTTCCACTGAACTGACTTCAGATTTCTGCCATGATATTTAATGGCCCGTTTCTCCCCTTGTCTGGTGTTTGAAACCTGACATTCTCCTGCCCCTTTGAAAGAGAACTATTAGATGGGACACAGAAGTCATTTGCTGGATCGTGTGCGTGGGAGAGGTTACCAGCTTCCTCACTTTTGATACAGAGCAACTTTTTCTTGTCCCAATGAAGTTGACCCCATTTCACTGTCCCAATCTGATCTACATTTTAACATGCTGAAACTTCTTTCTGATTGCCTGCGAGTTTATCATGGGTGGAAGTGTACAGTGTTACCAGTTCCTAACACTGCCAAACCTTGAGCCTGGACCTCTTGAAGACAGGAGATTGATTTTTAATTAATGGGATTCGAAATAGTAAATGCTAAACTTCCATTCTTATTTTTGAACCTAAACATTGTTCTGACTTCCCTTGCAAGTAGAAGACATCAGTGGATACTCATTTTTAAAATGAAAGCTGAGGTGTTTCTCTAATCTCTTGATTTCAGCAGCTATGGCTTTAAGAGATACTCCCTCCATCATGAAACTAGTCATGTAGCAGAACCAAGTTCATATTTTCAGAGTGAATCTTTCTCTTTGTGGTTAGGGCAGTTTCCCAGCAGAGAAAACTGCTTTCCATTTAAAAAAAAAAATAATCCCTGAGCTGTCATCCTCACGCCATTGGATTTACCAGCATAGAGGATTTCTTGCACAATTTTCTGAGCAATTCCTGGAACAGATATTTTGCAATTGCTTTAACCTCTCTACAAAGTGACTTCTTAATGCATATTTCCCACACACATTCATATAAGATTAGTATTCTCTTTTAGCTAAAGAAAGATTAAGATGATCACTGTCTTAAAGTCTTTGATTCCCTCTTTTCAACTGTAGTTCCTCCTACAGTAAATAATACTTAGTGAATTGAATAAAATCCTATTATTCTTTGTCAATATACCATAGTAAATTGAGCCATAGTGATTTTCTTGACTCAAAACACCTGTTACTTCTATCCTTTGCAATCTAGGGAATACCTATAGTCAGAAAGACTTTATCCTTGAAATAGGAGGTGTTACAATTCTGGTGTCTCCTTCCAAATTTTGTCAGAGCAAAAAAAGAAAACACAAACTCTCTATAAAACCTTTTGGTGTGCAGGGTTTACGAAACCTCTGAGCTTCTTTGTCTTACACATATTTAGAATAGAATAGAATAGAATAGAATACAATACAATACAATACAATACAATACAATATTTCAGTTGCCATGATGCTTTTAAGTTTAACAGCTCGAACAGTTGTTTCATTTAAGGTGCTTTTCTTTAAATAAAATCTCAGTCTTTAAAGGGCAGCATAGGTCTGCTAGTTTAAAGATATCTACTATTTCCCAAACTACTTAATACATCTCCACATTTGATTATTCAGTGTCTGTGACAAACTATCTATGTAATGGTGTGTGTTTCAAAGTAATCTACTGACTGCTGGCTTTACAGTGCTGGCTTTATCTTGTCTTCCCAAATAACTGACTCTAAACTCCGAAATGATACTTTATGGTAAATGACTTGTAGTCCTGTAACTCACATGCTATTTGACTCAGATATTTGTAGCATAGAAATATATGTGTATGCACTGTAATCACAAAGAGTGCATTTTTGTAGTCAAGTAAAATAAAAGTTGTAGCTAGAATGTTAGAGAGGGCTCTAAGCTTGTACTTCCAACTGTTTCTATTCTGAATAAAAGTTCCTATTCCATTATAAATTCACTCCTGTTTTTTCTACTGTCTTAAAATTCCCAGGCTTTGTCTCTGTCCACAAAGAAACTGTATTAGAAATTCTGTGAGGAAACAGGTTCTTGGGTTTGCCATCAAGGGCAGAGATATACAGTCACTATTAAAATTTTGTAACTAATTCTTTCACAATATGGACACTGACCTAGCTGATGGCAAAAGCCTGAAACTTTGCATGGGGAAAAAAGCTGTCACTAAGATAATGTGCTATTGGATTAAAATTGTTTTTCAGTTTGGCTGTATTGGGAGATTTGCTGTTCTGGGCAAGGTCTGCATGAGATATGTTTTACCCTCTACACATTTTGGAAGTGTGCTTTAGACTAAGAGTTAAATATTCAAAAGCATCAGCAACTACAGCACAGTTTATATTTGCAACGACCATGACAAGGCTCTGTAGGCTATGAAGTGGCACATTTCACTTATTTCATTTGTATACTTTGTATGTTGTACATTAAAAGAGAAAAATTTGGAGGATTCAAGGAGAACCATGCTAGTGGGTTTTCTGAAGGTTAATGGATGTCATAATTCAAAGAATTCTTTAGGGACACAAGCAAGCTTAATTCTAAACAATGGTGGAAGGAAGAAAGGTGTTGAAGTCATATAGGATAAATGAATACTGCAAATGATGTTCCCTCTCAAACACTTACTATTATAGTCTGTTTCAATTCTCAACTCCTTTTCATCTAGACAGGGTAGAGACACATGAAATGTAAAAATCATTTCACCATTTTTATTCAGATAAACCTCAAGAGAGAATGTTTGGCTTATTTCTTCCTTTATTCGATACCATTTTGCCCAACCTTGATACTAACTAAAACAGTAAAATATCTGTTGGGAATAAGAAAAAACACTTATTAAGAATATGTATGCCATCTGTCTATATATTCTTGCACTCCCCTACTGAATACTGTAATAATATATCAAACTAAAGCGCACAAAAAATTTACATGTTAAGTTTTGTAGTGGTACATATTAAACACATTCAGTACAGAAAATAAACACTGCACATATGATCATGGGTGAAAGTGCGTCCTGGTGCTTTCATTACTAACAAACAGGACGACATATGTATTGCACATTTCCCATCTCAAATCGATTACACTACTGAGAGAAAACATTGCAGTTAAGATTTAGTTTTCTTAAGCTGTACCACATTAGGACTAGGCTGGGATTGTTTCCTCTTACTCCTTTAATTATTTTTTTAAGAGAGAGATATTGATACCTATGTAGTCCTCTACTTGCTACATTGTGTGTCAACTCTACTTCTTTATCATTTGTGAATATAAAGCAGAACACAAGGCAAAATAGTGCCTAGAAGTACCTAGAGTTGTTAAAGGTGTATGTTTGGTGTCACTCAATTGTTTTTGGATAATTGAGATATTTTGTAAAATTTAAATACAAATAATTTGCTCCTTAAGTCAGAATTTCTCCAAAAATTCAGAGGAGCAAAACAGATTCTGGGAATAACCATTACGCAATTAAAAAGTTCTCCATAGGAATTAAGTGAACCTAGAATGCAGACAATTCCCACAATAAGCCAAGCTGGGAAAAATCCTTGCAGGTGTAATTGCACACATTTGTAGCCACACATTTTCAGGGACAAAGATCACCACAGCTCTAATCTTTTCTATTTTGTCTGTATAGATGAGGTTTTTTTGTTTTATTCAAGAGAGGAACATAGATAGCAGGAATAAGAGAGAAGATGATAAAGTGATGAAAGGAAACCAAGGATGAGTGTAGATCTACCAATTCACCATCACTGGTGATTTTCTTTGGTAGAAATACTGTGCTAACAGCATATTAATGTCAACTGGAATATGAGAAAAATTATTTAAAATATATTTATTATAAAGTTGCTATATAATAATGCGTTATCTCCGTACCTTCCTGTTCCTCAGAACGTGCTTAATTGCTTCAAACACAAGGGGTCCAGGACAATATAGAAATATCCTTTCCTTTTGCATAGCACAGCACTCACTTGAGCATGTTGTGTTGAGAAAATAAAAAATACAGTGTGCCTAGTTTACTAACTTTATAATCTCTCACAAACTGTGTGAACAGTGTTTTTAAAGGAAAAAGATTGAATATGAGTGAATTTCCCTTTAGAGATTTGCAGGTATCTGTATTTGCCTGTAAAACTAATCAATAAGCAGAAGAGTAGCAAAGATCAAAAAGTACTAGCATGTGCATTTTACTTTAAATTATTTTGTAGTTTGCAAACCTATGCAAAGCAAATTGCAATGATAATAAGACTTCTAAGGATTCATAGGATTGTACTAATTTTATACCACTTCATCTGCAAAAGACCTCATTTTCCAAAGATTTTTGGGGCTAGACACAAACACTACAACATCGTGTGGGTTACATGCATCTAAACATTAATTTATCTTCTTTTGAGAACATCAACTGCATCATATTATATAGTATAAATTTTTTTTTTTTACTATAAAATGTTTTTGGATCATTTTCTCTACAGAGGTGTGGGATACTTAGTTAACCAAACCTTGATTTAAGCCCTTGTCCCAGATGACATTTTACTTGAGCAAAAAGATTTTGACTAAATAATCTACCTAAGTTTGAAAACAAAGGTTTGTATTTTCTAGAATTGTATATACTAGCGTTTAGTAGTCATTCTGAGCTGTAGGTATACAAATATAGAGAGGTTGAAATCCTTTATTGGGTAGTTGGTCATAATAAATTAAGATACCAAACAAATACGATATTTTTTGCACACTAAGATGGATATAATTTTTGTCGTTTGGTTTTGAGATATTACTATGACACCCAGCCACAGAACTATATTATTTTGGGAACACTATCGAAAAAAAAAATGTCAGAAAGCCAACATTTCTTTTAATAGTCCAAGTACTTTGTAATTTGGCATGTAGAGGCTAAAATGGAGATGAGTCTGTAATTCTTACTTGGTCTGCAGCTAATTAAGTTTCTTCCTGCTCATAATTAAGAATCTATTTTCTTGCAACTCTCAGAAGTTTCTGTCCACTTGGATCCATACCATATGTAATTCTTGTTGTCTTATACCCTCAGCTATAGAATGTAGTATAATGTTTCAGTCACACTCTCTTGTAAACTTCTTTATCTGTTTGCCCTTGTCTCCTTGTTATACTTATAAAATAAGTTTGTTCTTTTGTGTGCGATCTCGCGTGTATGATTTTTTTTCCATTTTAAAGCTTAAAACCCAATGTGATTATACGGTTTTATCTGTGCAAACATGTTTATTCATTGTTAGAGAAGAGCTTCTGTGTCCTGGGTGATATTATCTCCAACAGTAGCTACAGTAACATCATTTTTGTAGGACAGACACACACTAGCTTGTTACTTGTCTTAGTTCTGGTATCCCTTGGGGATATTTTGGACCATAATGACACTTATTTCAGGTGCTCATTCTGATCGTTTTTAGCAGGGTCATATATAACCGAGTTACTCAACCATCTTACTCCTGTTTCAATTGCATTCTCTTGCAGATAAAGTTTTCTTTTGGTTAAATGCTTTGCCCTTTCTTTTTTAATACTATCTTATTTGCTGTCTTGCATCATGCTGTATTTCTCTACATTTCTGACAAAATTGAACTATTTTCTCCTCTCCTATATTTCTCCCTAATTATACTCTTATAATAAACAAATTGGAAATGTACAAATAATGGATGGAAACTAGCTACATAAGCCCCCTGTGCTGAAAGATATTGTACTGTAAGGCTCTTTATTATTACATGGTAATTGGATTCTAACATTTGAAATAAATGTTAGACATTAAAAGGATGTTATTTAACATAGCGAATAATTACAATTTCCATTTCTTTCTGTATGGACATTTGAGAGCAGATAATATTGCTCATACATTTCACTTTTTTTTTGTATTGCTTTGTGGGGATTGTTCCATGAAAACAAATGAATAGGTAAGTGAGAGAAGTATAAAACCACATGATAATCCTCAAAACTTGTTCAACAAACACGGAAGTGAAAAGAATGCTACCTATTTTTTTTATTCAGAAAATATCAAGGCTTTAGATAGAACTTCCTTTCAAAAGCTCTACTGTGCTCTAAAAAATACCATCAGCCTTTGCAGTACTGCTGTAAAATATCTTTGGTATGTATTGTTCCTTTTTGGCAAAACACGGAATGTTTTTGCAGAAGTACCAATTATATTTGAATCAATTTACTCTTCTTCATATTTATCAGTACTCTTCCAAACTGGGACCTTGAAATGCCCAAGGTTTGAATTTCTTTATTTCTGCTCACATTTAGAAGTGTGACAGAGGTGGTCTCAATGTAGCGGGAATGTAGAAGGGCAGGCAATAAGTAAAGAACGTTGGATTTTGCTAAGAGGAAGGTATTGACTCATCAGACCTCCCCATTAAGTCCATGATTGTCACTCCTGCGCTGGGGCTGAGCTTTTGCCTCTCTTGGAACTGCTGGTCACTATAGTTGACCAAGCTACACCTTTTCTGACGCCCCTGCAACACCCTATGCAGCTACCCTTTGACTTCAGTCACACAGCTTAACTAAGACATATTTCCTATGTACCTCAGCTCCACAAACTACTCAAACACAGTAACTATCAATACTATCAGTATCAAGATTATACCAACCAGAAAATCCTCTAATATGGAGAAAGCCTGAAAAAGCTTTCACGGTGAGGTTCCAAGGGAACCCCTTGCAAATGGAATATAATCAGTGGAAATATATATGGAAAGAGGTATACACTTGGGAAAGGAATACCTGCATATCGCAGGCCTGGTACAACCTTTGCATGCTTTCCTTTTCACCCTAAATCCATATTTATATTTTTTCTGACATCTCCCAGAATTTTTATATTTTGCTGAATGGAATAGTGTATGGTTTCTTGCATGAACTGTCCTGTAAGTCCTCAGCAATTCAAAACAGGATGCAAATCAACGGTGAAAGGAAAGAATCACTATCTGGAACTGAAGTTATATAGGTGTCACATACATTATCTGTTGCATTTGTTGAAAAGCAGATATTGCAATCAACATCTGGAATCCTCTCCAGAAGTTCAGCTTAAGTGCTCTGGAATAAATTTATTTCTGTCAAACTATTTATGGGGTAGGAACTATTTGTTATTTATCATGAAAGCTAGGCTTGAACTCCATGCTTCATTTCTACCTAAACCCAACCTAACACTGCATGGCTTGTAGCAATACTAGCTATTCCAGAATTAGCATGTCCAAAAAAAAAAAGGAAAATTATCTCCATCCCCCTGCAGATATAATAATGATTTCAGATGTTGTTTACAAAATAACAACCTCCAATAGAGCAGCTGAGTACTTGCAGCAAGTCTCTTCAGCTAAATGAATTTTTAGACTTTTTATTTGTTTTCCTTATCTCCTCAACTCTGAGCTGCACCCTTGATTACCTGATGAATATATACATCGCATTCAGCTTGAGTTTTTGAGAGCTGACATTACATTTTCCTTTGCCACAGAATTTTGTTTTATGTAACAGAAACTACGCAAAGGGCATGATATCAAGCTTTCAAATAATACCTTGAGTGAAGGGAGTACAGTGATTTGACAATTGAGTATCTTTATTGTTACTTTTCTCTTGTTCTTTCTTTTCATCTTTTCACCTCAGTTATTATCAGTTTTTGAAACTAACAAAAGCCTTACACCTTATCATCTTCTGATTATAGAAGGGCATATAGTCCATTGTGGCACCATATTAAATTTATTACAGCTTTCAAAGTGACTTTGAAAACCTAATTTGGTTATCTACTTCACTCACTGTATATACCAATACGCATAAAAACATAGCTTATTCAACTATGATTTAGAAAAATAATTAATAAATAACAGTCCAGAACCATTTTTGGTTGTATTCTAAATAAGTAAGCAAAAGTGGTGACTAAAATGTCTGGTGAATAAGGACAAGAATTCCATTCAATATTGGTAAAAATTTAGTCTAGCTCATACTAAGTACAACATTTAAACTTCTCTGCTATTAACTTTAAACAAGAAGACAAAACCCATTATAACACTTTTCAAATGCGGGCTTTGAATTTAGGATCCAAAATATGTATCTAGCTACCTAATTATACACAAGCAGAAAGAACTGAGAAATGGCAAATACAAAAAAAAAAAAAAAGAAAATTTTCTCTTTATGTTTCTTCTGCGAAGGTGTACCCCTAGACTTTCTTTGCAAACACTTGAATATTACCATTAATCTAATGAAACAGGTTAGTCTCCAAGATAGTTAGTCTCAGAAGAGTCTCAAGAGAAGACAAGAAGCATTTTTGATATTATGACTTTCCCCTTGAAAATACTGTCTCACTGTCTGTGGAAAGTTTTAAGGAAATTTTGGCTGATTTTTTTTTCAAAAAAGTAGTTATGACAGTGTTGAAATACCACAAGCGTTTCACCTCATGCTTCAGCACTATTTTGTTTTTAAATTATTTTAGCATTATTTGAATAATTCTATTTTAAGGATACATATAAAATAAATAAAACAATAAATAAATAATTTTTAAGAGTAAACACAAATAAAATTAATCCTATTGAAATTTTCAAATGAAAAAATTTCATATTATGCTAAGTGATATTTTTTCTTCAGGGGGAGACTTGTTGACTCATATTTTGAAAATTTTAACTTCTTCTGAGAAGAAATTTTCTACACAGTTCTCAATTTGTGGATGAATACAGGCTTAAGCTAGAAACTCCTCATATTAGGAACAGTGAAAAACATCCCTTGGTAATTACCTTGGACACTTAAAAAGCAATTGCTTGCCCCTTTCTCACCTATTTGGCCACATTAGTAACTTTGGTGTTACGTAAATATTAAGAAAACAAATAGATTTAACCTTGTTTCCCTTTGGTTCAGTAGATATTTCTTAATGAAAAAATACTAGTGTTTGCTGATTTTACAGTAATTTTGAAAATCACCTTAGTAATCTGTTTCTTCATTTTCACACTTAATTTGCTTCAGCCTACTCATAGTCTGATGTAGGAGTGCAATATTGACAGCATATACATTCCTCAACACAAAAAAATGTCATATATATTGACAAGGTTTGTTAGGTTTTAATTGGTTTTAATTGTTATATAGGACACTAAGCAGATGCTCTTGACTGTGAAAAAACACTACAGTGCTGAATTTTGAGGACACTGAAAATGGCAATTTTCAGATGGCAAAAACGAAGTGAAGGTTGTCCAGGTATCCCCTTGAGCTTCATGATAGTTTAACTTTTAAGGTATTTGTAGACTTGAAAGAGAACTTTCACCTGCTTCTTGAAGCAATGACAGCTGTCACCTGCAATGAGTACATACAATGTATTCATACTTCTCTGCCTTAGTTACAGTACATGATTTAGCTGGTTATTTTGGAATATATGAGCATAAATTCTTCCAACAGACAACCTCCATGAATTTGTCCAGTGTCGCATGTATCTGCCAGAGTATGCTCTTCAGTGAAACCCTGTACATGTTACTGCTACACCAGAGGTGTTTGCAGTTTAAATCACAAACTCTAATACCTGCGTACTGAAGGAATGACAGGATTTGTGGTTACAACAGATAACCTGCTAGATTAAGGGCTGAAATCTGAGAGGCATATGCTGTTCATTATACACGGAACAGTTGAGAAATGATCACCATCAGTGAGAGGAAACACAATACTGCCTTGAAGCTATGTTAGAAAGATAGCAGTGCTGTTAATAATTAATTCTCTCTGTTGTGTCTGGCATCCTGCCTATGATAGCAAAAAATCCAATAGAATATTGCTGTATCCCCCAGCTCGTACAAATCCACGAGGGGTACACTACGGCTGATATGTTGTTGCCCAACAGTATAAAATTAAATCAAGAAGTGCTGTCAGAAACTCCCTCCCTCATAGAAAGCAATCGAATGCAGGAGATGGGAGAGTGTTGAAAGCCCTGGACTAAAGTTGGAAAAATCTATTGCAGCAAGCCTGCTAGCGGTTGTTAAATCATTCCGGATAGCAACATACCTATGCCTTGCCCTTGAACTTTCATCCTTTTCTGTTTTGGTTGTGTTTGTTTGTTTTTAAGTTAAATCAAATGTAGCCCAAGTCATTTTCAAATGGAGGGTCAGGCTATAAGACAGTCCTGCTAAAACAATCATATATCCAAAAGCAGATAATTTTTATCTGTTTACATAGCTTGCATCCTTTGATCTATTTCTATAAAAGTTTTCATGAAGTGCCATTACAATAGAAATACTATGTAATGTACATGACGTGGCCCCACTCTCCTTGTTCTTCATGATCTTTAGTGTGTTTAGACCTACAATGCATATTCCACATAAATGCTGCTATCCAGATTTTTAGAAGCACTTTAGAGAAGAAATCACAGAAATAATCTCATAGAAAGCAAAAAAATCTCACAGAATCATAGAACCATAGAATGGTCTGGGTCAGAAACGACCTTTAAAGATCATCTAGTCCAACCTCCCTGCCATGGGCAGGAACATCTTCCATTAAACCAGGTTGCTCAAAGCCCCATCCAGCCTGAACTTGAACACTTCCATTGATGCGGCATCCACATCTTCTCTGGGCAAGTTGCTTTAATGTCTCACCATGCTTACCATAAAAAAATGTATTCCTTATGTCCAATCTAAATCTACCTTCTTTCCATTTAAAACCTTTGTCCATGTTCTGTCACTACAGGCCTTGGTAAAAAATGTCTCTCTGAGGGAGAGACTTTTTAAAATCTTAGGTCCATAGAATATACATCAAAGACCCTGGAGCATATTTTTTTTAGAGTATTCACCTTTCAAGTTTATACCTACTTCAAGTTTAATTCAAATATTTAGTCCACTAGAGGACTCATACTCAATGTCTTGGGCTCAGGTAGGTTGGGTGTTTTAAGTCACTGCCTAAAATTTTGTCCCTGAACTGAAAAATAGCAGAAAAAGCTTGTATCAGACATGTCAACTATTCTCCATGTAAGGTTTAATTTCAAATTGATTATGAATCTCCTTCTTCTAATCCTTAATCCATCATAGCTCAAATTTAAAGAATTAGTTCAGGGTTTTAACACTACCCAAAAATCATTGTTCCTCCGTGTTGGCTGTTCTGAACACTAGTGAATACATTTTTTATTGTCTCTTTAAATTCTGCAACTGTCTGGTTGTAGATTACTTCTTTTTCTTTAAATGGACTTTTATAAAACACAGATCATTAATTATTAGGTGCTAATCAACTTTCCTATGCCTATGATCAACAGCCAGTGATTTCTACTTTCTTCCTGGGAAGTAAATTTCTGCTTTCCATTGCTTACACTCCACTGTTTTCACTAGTTTCCTCAAAGTTTCTAGTCAATGTTACTTGTTTATTTTAATAGTGAAGCCTTATAGTGATGCAATGAGACCACTTAGTCAAAGTTTGGAAACAATCACTATAAAAAACATAATGCAAATAAGGAAATCTCATAATTAAATCTCTTTTATGATAGTCACACTGAATTAAAAATTAAAAATAATAATCCTGTACAGATCAATACCAGGTTGGAGATTTTTCATATCTCTATCTTTGAACAAGAATTTTGTGTATTTTATTTAAACTCATTAAAGTATCCTAGTACAAGTTGCTGTATATTTGTTTTCACTATAGTGCTTGGAAATTCTTCAAAAGTTTGTGCAATACAAAAATAGTTAAAATAATTTCAGGAAGAAATACTGCGTACTGTTCTAGCACTCTGTGTGAGTGGCAGGTGAAATCAGTCCTATACTATACAGCACTATTAAAGTACAACACCTAATATATAAAAAGATGGAATTTTTGCTATGACTATTATGAAAGTCACAGTTATTTAGGATGCTTTTCTTTCTGTTGATGGAAAAGATGCAACTGACTTCATGATAATTTTCCTAACACAACTTTTGTCTGCAGATATTTTTTCCTTGAAAAAATTGCTCACTTGTCTGATTTAATCTTACAATCTTATTGTATTGCATGGACTGGAATGTTCATTGGACACTCAAAAGGTTGCCAGATACAGCACGGAGAGTGAATGAAAACGCTGTGCCTATTCAGTTAGGTGCAAGCTGATATTGCAGCATGCTATGCTCTAGTTGTCTTTAGTAGTTATTGCTAAATGAAGGAAATCAAGCCACTCAGCTGTGGCTTTCCTCTAACTTGAGTGAGCATAAGCACAGTGTATAAACTCCGTATACCAATTTCTGACTGTGTGTACAGAAATCTAAACGTTTAACATACATTTTTAGTTTAGGAATAGATACTGAAATTTGATGTTTTCCTTCAATTCCATTGAAAATTCAGGGTTCTTAGTAGCACTTAGTACTGTTCAGAATCCTGCATCCCCTAATTTATAAGATGGAAGGCCCAATTAACAACGCTTTTGTTCACACTGAAGAGAGTTCAGGCATGAGGTCAGTGGGGTTTTGTCACTTGGAACTGAGGGACACATCTTTCTGTTTCTTGTGGCAATAAACTCAAATATCATCAGTTATTTCTCTGGGATTTCCAGAAGACTAAACAGATGGCAGTTTTCAAAGTATCAGTGCTGCTTTATCTGGTTCACTTTTCAGGTTTCTTCAAAAACATTTTCTTAGCCATATTAAATCCATAAATCCCTCTGAAACCCTGACATCTATCTTTTATTTAAAAATACATGATCTTATTTTAAAAGAAATGTTTTACCATTGTTCGTTGAAAACCATTTTTTTAAAAATGAGAATATGTTAATTACATATGATAGTGTCATTATAAGTTGCTTGTTTTCCTGAAATTCAGCCTCAGTGAAAACATGAGAGATTTTAAGATAGAGTATCAGCAGTAATTTAATTGGTCAGTATTTTGCAACCTGCTTGGAGCTGTCACATATGCAAGCAACTACCCTGAAAAAATATTGCTAAATTCTGCAATGCACTGCTATTTTTTGACTAATGTCTTGCTTTGGAAAGTTTCTCCTTCTGAAACAATTTTTCATGCAATACAGAATTAGGAAATCAAGTGCTTTCTGCCAGAGCCATGTCTAGTTTGTTACTAACTAGAGTTGATTTATTTTCTAGTTTTCCAATTTCCTCTTTCCATCACTGTGTATGCTATCTTTTTTTTTGTTATCTAATTTTACTGTTGTTCTTTCTTGTCATCCTACGTCTGATTCACAGTTGTTTTGGGAAGAACACTACCCATTTATGACTACCAGTGTAAGAGAAATCTTACTCTTATATGAGTGTTAGACTCTCTGTCTGTCTCTCTAAACCTTTTCCTTTTTTAGAAAGTGAAAATGCTGATCTAGGCTAATCATTAGACTTGAAGATTACCTCTGGCATCTAGTTCTGCAGCAGAAAGTTACAGAGCCTTAAGATTCTCTATCCATATGCTTTCTGTATGCTTATTTTATGTTGAATTGTCAGCCATATTAGAATTTATCAACAAGGGCCTAGGGAGCTCTCAGAGTGGGAAGGTCTCTCTCTCTTCATCCACTCCTTTTCTACAGGACTCAATACTTGGACATGCCAGCCTGAAAACTGGCCTTTGACAAGCCAAAGGTCTAGAACACTTAACACAGTAATTCAGCTTGGGAAGTTTTCCATGACTGCTGATGTTGTGAAAAGCATCACTTGCCTTTTCCAGACATCCCTCTAATGAACCCACGCACTACAGTGGTATTACGAGGGTCTGGTGTATGAAGTCCTTGAGGAGGTGGAACATCTTTAACAGTGTTATCATTCTTGGTCTACAGTGGCTCTGTTCTTGATGTTATATTATGATAAGAACTAAATATATTTGTATCTTCTCAAATTCAAAATCTCTAAGTTTCTCTTTGTGGATCCTTTGTGGTTTATTAACACAACAAATGACAGGCGTCAAGGGCTTGAGCTAAACTATCACCTACAGTCAGATTTAGGGATTCAGGCAGTCACTGTATCTAGGAAACCTGTCTCTGCTTCCTTTGATAATTTCATTAAGAATTCGTTTGCCTAACATCCAAGACTTCTTTGCCATAGCCAGTGTGTAAAAACTGGATTTCCTTACTGGATCAGATATCTTTAGGCTGTCCTTGCGTGCAACGACAAGAAAATTGGAAGAATATATTAACTGTATTTTCAGTGGATAGTGAGATAGTGGTTAGTTTCCTTCAAGCCTTTCCCCACATCCTGATGCCAGCACCCCTGAAACAAACGCAACCTTTTCCTCTTAAACCTTTGTAAAGTAAAATACCACACAGCTACCCTGTTTCTGAACTAAGGTGGTTTATATCCAGAGAGAATGCAAGTGGAGAAACCTCCAAACAGTTGCTACCTGCCTGAGGAAGCATACCAATTAGCATATTTACACAAGTTCAGGTACAGGCAGTGAAGTCCAGTCTCACTTTTGGGCATACAGATGCTCAGACATTTAGGAAGATGCCAACACAGAGGAGATGTACAAATTCTCGGAGTCCGAACTAATTTCAGACATATAACCTGAAGTCCCCAGCACTAATTCCATTCCTAGGAAACCTGTCTCTGCTTCCTTTGATAATTTCGTTAAGAATTCATTTGCCTAACATCCAAGACTTCGTTGCCATAGCCAGTATGTAAAAACTGGACTTCCTTTGTCTTTTGTGGATTTAATTGGCAGCCACAAGTTCAAGTTTCCAACTGCAGGAATCCTTAGGAAACCTTCTGTTGCACGTGAATTTTTCTTCCATATAATGTAACATTGGCAGCTAATAGCTACAGCCACTACACTTTTCGTCTGGTGGTGAACTATTTCTCTGCCATTTGAGTTGTTGTTGTTGTTGTTGTTGTTGTTAAGTGTCAATCTAATTACTGACAGATGAGCAATTTTGACAGTCTCTTCTAAAAAGCTGTGAGTGAATTGACAGGGTAGGCAGGAAGCAGCTAAAAATTATCTAAGAAAACTAAGAATAATACAGAAAGCAGGTTAGAAGTCTATTTAAGAGGCCCTTGAACAGAATTCACAGAGCTAACAACTTGACCAGGTGGTGATACCTAAATTGTATCTAACATTTTGGCCACATATAGTGCAATCTTCCAAAAAGCTCCCTCTCTAATCAAGGAAGTAACTTGCAGAACAGGTGTCTTTGAGACCTGCAGAATAAAAGGCAATTCTATCTACAGAGGTTTTGACATCAAAGTTAGCTCTGTGAGTGCGCGCATCGTATATACAGAACTTTTTAAAAACTGAGTTAGAACCTTTCTTGTCTTTGTAATGCCCAAAGGATTTGCATATGTTCAGGCTTCTATAAAAATACCAGACAAACTATTTACTTCTAGTTAACTGGGTAGAATTTGCACAACCTTAGAACTAAATGCCAGTGCACTCATTTACTTTCAGAAGAAAAAAAAACAAGGGGGAAAAAAAAACAACAAAAAGAACATTGTATCACACTCACAGTAAAGGTTATGCAAAACCTGAAATAAGAGAGAAATATCTACTGCTTAATGCAGATCATGTGTATTACATATTTAGGTAAGGACCATTTTGACTGCTATTGAATCAGTCTGTCTTGTTTAACTCACTTTGCCATTTTTTACCTGCACTGCAGCACACTTTCTTTGTTCCTCACATGTATTTTCTTATTATAATACTTCCTACACTGGTTGTAAGCCATAATAATGGACTTTTTGCTGTGGTCTGACATGAAAATCCAAAGTTGTCAAAAGACTGTAAAGCACATGGCCAAGAAAATTATCAGTTCCTTAGTGTACAGAGTATGTCAAAGGTAACACAGGCAGAAGTTGCCTTCTGTTTGCTGGCAGAATATACTTTTGTCACTTTCTTGCATGGAGCCACTTTATTACAGCTATTAAGAAATACTACATGAGATCCTGAAGTTGTAAAGAAGATGAAATGAGATGGTGCTGCACAAGCCAGATGTACTTGTAGAGAGATTCCAAGTCCTAAATATCAATCTTCTGAATTGTGAAGGCCATTTATATGTGTATATGGTTCAAAGAAGAGATACTGGCAACAGAAAAATACTGGTAATTCAGTAGTATGTACCCAGTTCATGTGAGGCAATGGAATAATTTTATGATCTTATTTTTATTTTAGATACTAAAATTCTCAGCAGGGTCTAGACAAACATTGTTTGGCTGCCTGCTTCTGATTCAGGGACAATCGTAGATAGAGTACGCTCTGACAATGTAACTCCAAGGACTGGGAAGAACATTTTGTCTTGAGACCAATACATGTCACTCCAAATGCATCACCATCATTTGGCTTCTATTTCCACTGAATTAGAAAGGTTTGCAGTGGTTGGAATGGAAATAATTTCAGAGGTTTGCTGGGATTGATTCCAGATAATAGTGACAAATGCTTTTTATCTAAGGGGTTTCCTTGGTTCATGACATACAATATTTGGGGCAGAAAAATAGCATAGCCTTCTTAAATGTTTCTTCCTGCAAACGCAGTTGCAAAGTGTCTTGAATACAGTATTGCTTTTCTTCAAAGATTGTCTACAAGCATTTTACAACAAAAGTGCTGCCATGCTTCTGATCCCTGATTTGTGTGTTATACACATGCAGTCTACTTTCACAACAGTTCATATTTGGATATTTGGTCATTTCAAGCAACTGCTTATTACTGTCCTTTCAGAGGGTGCTGCCTCTAAAAACATAAAACAATGCAGTTCGGATTTGAATTTCTTGCCACAGAGCTCGCAGCAATTCAAAAACACACTGATTACATATATGCTCTATAACAGATCTATCCAATTGCTTTATAATGCCAGCTACATATGCTGAATCAGTAATCAAATTAAAGGGAATGGGAAAATTCTGAAATATTTTTAATACAGCTCGTAATTCTACCACCTGAGGTGAACCCTTTTGTTGTACTACCATAGATTCCCACTTGCCATCAGAATACCAGACAAGGCCCGCCTTGCCTGTGTTCCCAGATCCATCCGTAAAAATGGTAGTTCCATCCACAGGAGTGTCTGCGCATCACAATCCTGTGGCAATTGGAAGTTCCGCACTCAATTTTATAACAGGATGGGAGGGCAAGTGGTAAACAACCTGTCCTGAGAATTTCTCCATAGCTGTTTGCAAAGCAAAGCTATTAGCCATACACCACTCAAAATATTGAGCTGCAATAGGAACGGTTAGTGATGCAGGGATCTCTGGCCACAAGTTCCCGACATCGCATCCGTCCTTTGATGAATAATCTGTGCCAATAGCTCTGTAACGAATCTGATCATTCTGAATTCCATTGACCAATTATTGCATACGGAATTTGCCTATCAAACAAAGTGATAATTTGTATTTCCTGATTCAAATCAATACGATGTATAAATTTGGAATGTAGCCTGCTTTCTATTTCTGTAATCAGTTGCTGTACCTCTGAAGTAGTGTGTCGTGGCGCTGTTAAAGTTGTGTCTCCTGCTAACAATTGGAATATAGGCTGCAATTGTGACGACGTAAGCCCCAAGTACGGCCGCAGCCATAACTTGAGCCTTATGGTCCACAGTACCCACTTTTGCACATGCCTTTATCATAGCATTCAAATCTGTTTTTCCAGGTAAAGCTTCAATGATCTTTTGACAAACAGCATTAGCATTATCCCTGTTTGCCACAGGTCCAAGGGTTGGCAGCCGCGCAGGTTAACCCTGCGTGGAAACACCAGTCCTGCGCTCCCTGCGGTTCGGGCTGCGAGTTAACTGCTTAGGCCTGGAACTGGTTGGGAAGATTCATCTGTGTCAGCACACGGTTCCCCCCCCACGTTCTTTCTCCATTTTCCCTGTACTCTGCAGCTGGTTGTTATCAGCTGACCTTGAGCATTATACTGAGACCTGCACAGCTTCACAAAATGCCCTAGCTTCCCACAGCAATGACACATCAAAACAGAGTTATCTCTCCCACTCAGCTTCAACTTCTTAAGGCAGTTTTTCTTAAAGTGACCTTCCTGTTCGCATGTATAACAACGATGAACTACCTTAACTGCCGCCGCAAAAGTTTTTGCTAAATGCTCCATCTGAAATGTGGTGGTTCCTACTTTCTCACAAGCATCCATTAGCTCAGTTAAGGTGGCATTACTATTTGCCATCCCTGCAACAACTTTCCTGCAGTCCTCACCTGTGTTGTCCTTCGCTAACTGTAGTGGCAATGCTTCTTTTACAATTTTCCAATCTAACAGTTGCCAAATATTTCTCCCCTCAGGACCCGCACCCACAATCACCGGATATGCTCGTGGAATTATAACTCCTTCTAATAACACATCTTGAATGACCCCTTTCCATTTCACTCCTCCCTCACCTCCCCCCCCTTCCCCTGTATACACGGGCGGACGCTGACCCTCTCCCTCACCTCCCACATTACCAGATGGACGCAAACCTCCCCCCCGCCCTGATCTAAAGGTGGAGTAGGGAGTTGTAAAGGAGGTTGAGGTGGCCCTAATACTTGTCCCGAAGACAGAGGGGGGTTTTGGGGGAGACATAGTCACGTGTCCCGAGGCGTTGGCTGAACGATGCTGCTGCAATTCCGTCTTTAATTCTTCCAGTCGTCTACCAAGCTCTGTCATGTCAAGTTCGTGTCCATTTCGTGATGGTAACAGTCCTTTAAGTCCTTGTGACTCTGGTACTGCTGATTCCGTAAATGGCGAATCCGGTAAAGGTGGATACAAAGCAGGTTTACCCTCCTTCTTGTCCTCCTGCTCAGCCTCATCCGTAGAGAGATCAATGAGAGGAGGAGGGGGTTTCGGAGGGGGTTTCGGCCAAGTCTCCTGTTCAGCGTCTGAATCAATTAGTCCAAATCGAGTTTGTGTTTTAGGGCACACTACTGGTTCTAATGGATCTGTATCTATTTTACTTGCTCCCCGCTCCTCAGCTTTTTTCGGAGCCGTCCGTACCCACGGTGATAAAGGAGCTGCCACCGGTACAGCCACCGGGGCCGTGGGAGGTGTTGGTCCCGCAAACAGTGAGGGGGTAGTAGGCGCTTGCGGTCCTAAAGCCATAAAAGCTGTACGTGTGACTTCTCTCTCTGCTTTTATTCCTTTTAACGCTTCACTAACCAGCCTCCATGTAGCAGACAATTTAAAGGCTTCCTTATCACCACTTGACACCGCATTCCAGAGAGAGTCACCAATCTTCTCCCATAAAGGCACTTCAAAGACATCATTAAAGGTTGTAAAATGTCCTTTATCTTTTGCCCAGAACAGTAACTGCTTTAACGCAGCTTCGTCATATTTAATTCCTCTCTCAGAGAGTATATGTTGGAGGAGTTTCACCACTGCCACTTCTGTCTTGGTCAGGGTAGACCCCATGTAAACACGCCCGAGCCGCATCCCATGTCGCCCGGTCCTCCCACGCAGCCCGTAGCAGCCACAAGATAACTCCCCATGTTTTTAATTCTTTGGCAGAACCTGCTGCCATAGCTCGCTCAGCGAGCTTCATCGAGAACCGCTCCCAGGTATTCGGCTGTAAACAATCAGCCGGTCCTGCCACCGCCCCCGCCTTTAACGAGACGGTCCACACACTGGTCTACGTCTTTCGATTTCACAGAAATCTTAAATTCCCCGCCCAGTAACGAAATCACCTTTATCAAGGTTTCCATGGTTCGCGAACCCACTCCGACCGCCCGCGGCCCGCCAGCACAACAATCACGTCGGGATCACCATTTGTTGCCGCTTGTCTGCGGCAAGCTCCGTTCGGTTGCTGGCTGGCCTGAGGCTATCCGCACCCCAGGGCCATTGAGCACTGACACCAATGTGAGGATGCAACAAATGGCGTTTATTTAACTGCGCAACAGCCTTATATAGTCGTCTTGTCCCGTACGAACTCGCACGATACTTGCACATCCTGCTCCTTTTGCCACGCCTACGTTCCGTTACAGCCCGAGATTTTCTGGTCGCCGTACCCTAATCTACCTACGGAGGGGGACAGGCACTGTATATGGTGAAATTCTATTTCCACAGAGTTACCAGAAGCTTTTATCACTACTTAAAGTCCATCATAACTTCACCTATGTGTCTTGCACCTTGGTTAGATAAATTCTGCATTTTGGTTAAAGAAACTAACATACACAAACATAGGTGTTTCATTCATCCCTGAATCTTCTTTCCAGATAAAAACCACAAATTGTCCTTGCTTTTGTATGACATAGTTTAAATGAGAAGGTACTCAAGGAAGGGATCGCTTATACATCTTGTTGAGAAGGTTTGTGCTGTTGTGCCATTTCCAAAATCTCTTGATTTTCTAGGGCATTATAGAACTAAGTATAAACTGCCCCAGAATAACTATGTGAGGACAAGAATAATACCTTGTGCATAGCAGTAGTCTTGCTGTGATGAATTGCACTGTCCCACATGACATCCTTGTCTCTAAATTGGAGACACATGGGCTTGACAGACAGACCACTCGGTGGAAAAGGAATTAGCTGGACAGTCACGCTCAAAGACTTGTGGTCAATGGCTCGATGTCCAAGTGGAGACTGGTGACAAGTGGCGTTCCTCAGGGGTCGGTATTGGGACTGATTTTATTTAACATCTTTGTCGGTGACGTGGACAGTGGGATTGAGTGTGCCCTCAGCAAGATTTCCCGACAACACCAAGCTGTGTGGTGCGGTCAACACACTGGAGGGAAGGGATACCATCCAGAGGGACCTTGACAGGCTTCAGGGGTGGGCCCATGTGAATGGCATGAAGCTCAACAAGGTCACTTGCAAGGTCCTGCGTGTGGGTCAGGGCAATCCCAAACACAAATACAGGATGGGCAGAGAATGGATTGAAAACAGCCCTGAGGAGAAGGACTTGGGGTTGATGGTTGATGAGAAGCTCAACATGAGCCAGCAATATGCGCTTGCAGCCCAGAAGGCCAATCGTATCCTGGGCTGCATCAAAAGAAGCGTGGCCAGCATGTCGAGGGAGGTGATTCTGCCCCTCTACTCCACTCTCGTGAGACCCCACCTGCAGTACTGTGTCCAACTCTGGGGCCCCCAACACAAGAAAGACATGGACTGGTTGGAGTGAGTCCAGAAGGAGGGCCATGAAGATGATCAGAGGGCTTGAGCACCTCTCCTATGAAGACAGGCTGAGAGAGTTGGGGTTGTTCAGCCTGGAGAAGAGAAGGCTCCAGGGAGACCTTTTAGCAGCCTTCCAGTACCTGAAGGGGGACTACAGGAAAGCTGGAGAGGGACTTTTTACAAGGGCAAGTAGTGATAGGATGAGGGTTAATGGTTTTAAACTGAAAGAGGGTAGATTTAGATTAGATCTTAGGAAGAACTTCTTTCCTGTGAGGGTGGTGAGACAGTGGAACAGGTTGCCCAGAGATGTTGTGGATGCCCCTTCCCTGGCAGTGTTCAAGGCCAGATTGGATGGGGCTTTGAGGAACCTGGTCTAGTGGAAAGGTGTCCCTGCCCATGGCAGGGGGGGTTGCAGCTAGATGATTTTTAAGGTCCATTCCAACCCAAACTATTCTACTATTTGATGATTATATGAATTTTTAAAAGCAGTGTAGAGCAGAAGTCTGGTCCTGCATAGGCTCAAGACACATTCTGATGTTTCTGCATATGTTCACTTTCTAGAAATCTTTTTCTGTAACTTTTCTGTGATCAAAGAGCTGCAAGTTACCTTAACCTATACAGTGCCTTAAGTCATCTGGGTCTTATCCTTCTTGTGCATTTTGCATTACCAGAATCACTGCCTTCCTTTCGGTATTTTTGATTTCACGAATGAGTAGAAGATTATTCCTTCTCTGACATGTCTAAGTTATTGCATTATTTATGGCAATTTTTCTTTCCCATTGCTTTTCTTAAGTCTTAGTTCCCTTCAGAGCCTCTTTCATATCTTTTCTGGCAATGTATGTGAGATATTTTCTGTATGCTACAATTTTACTTTTATTTCTAATAAAAATAGCTGTTTATGTTTTTAGTATATTTAGCCATACAATATTATGGGAAAAAAATGAACTTAGATAACTGGAAAACCACCAGTGCAATACTAAAACTAAGCAAATAATTTCTGGTTTGCAGCAAATATTTTGACACATTGTGTTCCACTTTGAACCCTTTAGTTGCCTGTATGTACACATCAATATTTTATTTTATTCAGCTAAATTTTAGGTGTGCAGTGCAAGGCTGTATGAATGTCTTCAGAGCACATTTCTGCCGTCTGACTGACTGAATGCCTTTCATATTTTAAGGCCAAAATTTAACACTTATTAAATTTTAAATTTTCTGTTCTTATTCTGTAATGTGTTCTTAGAGTGCCCATGCTTTGTATGATTTCTGAATCTTTCAAATTTAGATGAGGAATTTATCTTTTTTCTTCATAACCCCTTGTGAATGCTGCATTCCATCAAAATTCTCATACCCTCCTCAGTGTAAAAATAGCCTCAGTACTAGTGCTGCTTGAAAACAAGGCAAATGGGATTTTTTTTTTTGGATGTCTTACTCACATATGATAAATTCCTCTGCAGCTTCTGTGAGGATATAGCTTCCATCGTGCAATTGTAGGTATGTGCCACTACACAGATGATACAAATGTATTGGACATCTGTTTCATGAACAATGTCTTGTGCTTGACAGAATGCAATTTTATGGACATATTCCTTCAAATAGCTTCAAAGTAAAAACAAAATTCAACAAGGAATGAAGACTGTAGTTCCTTAATCTTCTGCCTCTATGCCCTTGTGGATTAATCTTGAGCTGTGAGCTTGGATAAATATGCCTGGCAAGAAAATGCTCTCACTCACTCTTTCTTGCTTTCTTTTCTTCTCCTTTTTTTTTTTTTTTTTTTTTAACTTTTAAGCTCTCTAGACTCTACAGCTTAGAGTGCACAGCTGAGAGTGCACAGAATTATTTTCAATGAAGAATTCTCCAGTGAGATCTTCAAGTTCCATATGCAATTAGATTTGCTGGTCGTTCTGTCAGTCATGCATTGGCACTGCATACTTACTTTTAATTTACTCACGGTATGCAAGTCTGATTTGCAAAGTTCATTCAAAAGCAAGCTTTATTTAGCAAGTTTGCAGGGAAATGGGGAAGATGTTTTGGTTGGTTTAGGGATCGGGGTTCATTCTTGACAAATAGGGAATTCCATTTGCTCTTCATTCACTTTTATCTAAGCTGATTGCTTGACTGTATTAAGTACTCTGAAGTCTTAAGTGGATACTTTGTGAAGCATATCACATCATTATTATTTTCAAAAATAATTTTCCACACTTGCATGGTCACTTACAAGGAACTGATGTAAACCTACCAAAGTCGGGATAAACACTTCTGTTGTTCACCCCACTCTCCCTGAGAGAAGCCTCCCTCATCATAATATCCACCAGCTAAACATACAGTACCTGAGTTTTCTTGGTAATGCCTACAGCTGGACAGAAAATTAAAAGGTAGTAAAAATGGATTAATCATTAAGTTTGATTTCTCTGAGTATGTGATAGACAGGCATCTTCATTCATCTTCAAGGAAAGCGGTACTTACGTATGGAGGTAGATCGTAAAGAACACATTTAAATTTAAATACACATGTTTTCAGACCTGCTATGGAAATTTCCTATAAAGTGAGACATTGTCCCATGTAGTCTAACTTACAATGTTCAAATGTGAAAGCAAAACTGGTGATTGCTTGGACAACAAAGAAGATTATAGGATTTGGTGTATCTTAACAAAGGAAGGCAATGAGAGATTTGAAATACATGTATCTCTTCCTACCTTTTCGGAATGAATTAGAGCTTTTTGACTTTGTCAAGACTCATGATTAGTGAACCAGTTATTCCATTAAGAAGGAAACCATAATGTCTTTCAAGGAAGTTGGGAGATATTTCTAAACTTTTTCTTGCAGAGAAATAAGGGGGATTTTTTGGACCCAGTGGGCTTTACTTCTTTTATAGTTTTCTGTGTTGTCCAGAATGTCTCTACACTTAATAAGCTGCTTTCTTCAGCCTCACAAAGCAGCTCTTACATTCAACAAATTTATGCTGGTTTGTATCAGATGAATCTCTCATCCTGAAATTGTAACACTTTTGGAATTAAATGGTAAAAAGTTATGGCAATTAAGTGAAAAAAGATATTATCAAACACCTGTTTAATATCCAAATTCAGTTACTGAATAATTACAGCACCATACTCACAAACTTAGAGAGTTTAAAACAGAAAGCTTCTCTTCATTCTACAGTGAAATAGAATAAAGGATATGTTTTTATCTATTTGTGGACATTCCACAAAAAAAAAATGAGGTTGAATTCATGGAATAAGTTATCCCCTGCTAATTATACATTGCTTTAGCATCAATGGAAAAATCAACCACAAATGTACTGCAATAACATAGCAACGTGAATGGGAAGTGTAGCTGTTCCCTGATGCACATGAATACAAGATGTTAAATTGTATGAAAATGGCCCCAGGATATCGTTTCAGATTCTGTATTGGTTTCTGTACGAATAACGCTGCTGCAGTGGAAAGCAAAAGAAAACAAGCAACTCAGAATTTTTCTACTTGTGAAAAATATATCAAGTAAAATCCAATATCCTCTCGGATCAGGAGTTCAGGTTAAATTACAAACATTCACTTGGCCAGTTGCTTTCTTTTTTACCCTATTATCCTTGATATTTGTTTGCTTGGCAAAAAAAAAGGTTTATTCTTCACATCTCACTTCTCTTTTTGCTTTGATCCTTCAAGTGGACCTAATCCCATGTTTGTAATATCCTAATCCCCTGCTATGGAAATTAATGTGGTGTCACACATATTCAGTATTATGTAGTTCCAGTGCCAGAAGGGACAGTGAGCCTTGAAAAGAGCAAGATATTCTAAAAAAAAAAAAAAATGAAATAATACCCAAGCAGATGAATAAGCAATCTTTTCAATAAATATGTAACATGTGGCCGAAGTTGCATAATGTTACTGAAAGTATAGTTTGCTCCACTGGATTTGAAATGTCCTGCTTCTTTTTCCTTCCTTGGGCAAATAAATATATTTTGATTTCAGATATGAGGGCACTAAAAAGGCATAATCTTCTCAGTGAAAAACTATCAAGGGATGGATTTTTTCCCTAGAATAGTCACATGAATCTTTGAAAGGATTTTGGAAACAAATCCTTCTAATGTTTCCAATAGTTCCTTCCACTTGGAAAACAGACAAGAGAAGCAGAAAGCAAACGAAATGCCTCTTATCTTTTGGGAGGATGGGGTGAAGTTCTCAGGCAAACCCCATAGTCTATTCATCATTTCCATAGCTTGTGCAAATGTGAAGGGGAAGCCAGCTCTATCTTGTCAAAGGTCTCTTGGACTCTACTGGCTCATGGGGTCCAGGTCACATATGTATTGCTGGAGGTGTACTGAGTTAGGTTTTCTGAGACTGTTATCAGTCCCAGTATTCCTCTGGAAAAGAAGTGTCCACTGCACATGTTTGTATCTAAGTGTTCAATACATCCTCATGAAAGCCCCTCATTTTGCTGTATGCTTTTTGTCCACATTTAGCCTGCACCCAGGGCTAAACAATAAGCAGTTTTTCTATCACCCAATGTCCCTTCCCCATATGAGGAAGGGAATTGGGAAAAGGAGGGAGACCTGTAGGTTGGAGTTGAACTGATTTAATGAAATGAAGAAATCAATATAAATGACAAGACAAAAAAGACAAAACTATACTTATCTACAGAGCACCAGCAACTTACTCCGTGAATCACAATGAGAAAGAGGTAGAGGGGATGAGAAACAATGAAAGCAGAAAGAACCCCACCTCTTCCCAGCAAGAGCTCTCTTTTGTAGTGAACTTGATGATAATGATATAGAATACACCTGTGGGCCAGCCAGGGTAGCTGCCCTGGATTTAACTGCTAAGGGCCTTGATCACCATGGCTGGCCACAAACTGAAACCAAATCCCAATGAAACCAGGACACTTTTCTTTTCCTTGTGAATAAAATATTCTTGTTTCCACTGATCCTTATCTTAAATGCTGCTACCAGGGGAAAAAAAAAAAACAAAACAAACAAAAAAATCCTAAACAAAACAACCATTTAATGTGCATTTCATTTGAGAAAAAAAGTGTCCATAATTGTTTTGCTAATACTGTAAATCTGCAAATAGACTGAAAGTAACTTTAATTTTAATAGGGATGCTGAGGGGAACTGAACTGTAAAATCATTGTCTGTAAGTCCATTTAAGAACTTGTCCCTTCATTCCACATCTCTCTTTCCCAAAAGCACTTAGAAATGTGTTTTTAATTATCTTGAACATCTGATTAATTTCTACATTGTGAAATGCAGTCCTGGTGGGGAGATACCTGTCAAAGCATAGCAAGAATAAAATACATCTCTTCTGAGAAGCATAGTATATGGTGAGTCCAGTTTTCAACTCTTGTATTACCTTTCTTAGACTTATTTTTTTTAAAGCATTAATCTCAAAATATTGCTGGCAAACAGTTTATTCGATAGTTCATTATACTGCCCAGCAGGCAGTGAAATCAGCAAGAGCATGGGCTTGTTGGGCTGCTCCATATGTTTGTTTGCTAGCATGTACAGAAAACAGCCTCACACACACATCCTGAAAATGCTGAATCGAGCAAATATAGACAGAGAGGCTGGAAGAGAGGGAGTGGAGGATGGGGAGAGGAGACTGAAATGTGAATGGGAAATTTCTCTCCTGCCAAAGGAGAAAGGTGTCAGGGCACTGAGTGCACCCATAGGCATTACTGGACCAGCCCTACCTGAGATCCCTCCCAGGTACCCTCTCCCTCTAGCATGGGGATGTCGTTCAAGCCCTGGCTGGAGTTTAGCCCCCAATCTGTCCCATAGCTAACCTCCAAACCCTGCAAAAACCTCAGGCGGCAGCATGCAGAGGCAGGTCAGCTCTGCAGCCTTCTCTAACACCCCAGCACCCAAAGCAACCTCTGCTCTCCCCTTCCCAAACTGCTCAGTGGGATCAGGTAAAGGTACAGGATTTTTTGGATGACACGATGACTAGTGTCCTTCCTATGACCCCTCATTCCCTTTCTGTTCCACCTCAGTAATCAGTTTTATCAGTACAAGAGAGAGAAAAAGATGATTGGTGATAAGAGCACCACCAAAGTGAAGGAGGCATATGGGAAGATTTGTAGTACTACATATACTGTGACTATTTTGGTTTTATTTCATTTGGAGAGGGCAGCTTCAGGGGGTTCCCCTTGTTGAATCAGGAACTTAATGCTTGATGTTATACAAACACAGAAGATAGCAGCTGAGCTGAAGAGTTTGTAGTCTCAGAATCTACCCGAAAAGCCTACAGGCAGCTCTTCTGCCAGACAAGGTGATCAATTAGAGTACGTTTCAGCCTCACCAGGTAGCCAAGGATTACACTGCTCTTATTTTTTCCTTACTCAATATCATAGACCATTGCAGCAGTACGTTGAGCAACATGATGGACCTTTGTAGATTTAGTTGTTCTCCCCAGCTCCTTCAAATAAAGAAAACCTTGTTCAGTGAAGTGTGATGTCGTGGTAGGGCTTTTTAATAAGTGTGTTAGAGAAGAAACCAGGTATACCTTGTGCTTAGAATGGATTGGTAGAGCCTACCAGAGGATCCATGATGGTCCTAGGTTCCTTTAAGGTTTCATTACTGCTCTCGGACTGATCCCAAAAAATTTTTCTCTCCTAAATACGTGGGCTTTCTACGCAAGTGGCAAATAAGGAAAAAGGAAGAAAACAAGTTTTTAGAAACCTATAAAAAGTTATGGAAAAAAACATCTGTCTAAAGTTCCAATCCTCAGAAAAACACAACGTTAGCAAACAGTGAAAAAGAATCTAAAGAAACATTTAGCTAATAATAGAAACATTGGGATTATCTCTCCCCTGGATTTATCCCTCAAAGTGGAGAGGATACATTTATGAGAAAATGCTAGATGAAAGTAGGTAGATTAGGGTACGGCGACCGGAAAATCTCGGGCTGTAACGGAAGGTACGCGTGGCGAAAGGAGCAGGATGTGTCATTATCATGCGAGTTCGTACGGGACAAGACGACTATATAAGGCTGTTGCACAGTTAAATAAACGCCATTTGTTGCATCCTCACATTGGTGTCAGTGCTCTATGGCCCTGGGGTGCGGATAGCCTCAGGCCAGCCAGCAACCGAACGGAGCTTGCCGCAGACAAGCGGCAACAGCTGAAAAGTTGCCTTTACTAGAGAACATAACTTAGTTACTGTTATGTACTTAGTGATTTCTAGTGCTTTAGTATGCTAGTAGTGTAGTTCTACAATATTTTCCTAACTGATAGTCCTCTGTAACATGAAGTTCATTGCCTGTGATATCCTTCCCTAATGACTCTGGTTGTTGTTAGAGTAAGATGTATCTGTGTATACAGAAATTCAGGAATCTCAAAAAAATGTAAGACATTAGCAAATAGTGAAGGCAACTTGTAACACCTTGATATTGTAAAGCCTTTAAGCTGGCATAGTTCTTCTTGGCATAACTCAAGGAATGCTTTGGTATAACAAATACACAAAGACATAGATTAGTCATACCTGTGGTTACGTGTTATTTTCCCTGAAATCCTTAAATAAAATCTTTAATAATTTCCATGACACTTTCTCAGTATCAGATGTAGGTTCTGAAATATTTTCTTAATCTGTAAGAGATATTATAGTCAATTATACTATTTTATTCCGCAGGTAATTCCATTGACTTCAGATGATTTTTTAAAGTAGAGTAATACTCAGGTTAAAAATGAGAAGTTTCTATTCCACCCCCCCATCTGGTAGCTGCCAGCCCAGCCTTTGGATATGCCAGAAATTAAAATAAGACCCATTACCTAATTCCCCAATAAAACTTTTTAAAGTGGCTTTCTTTGTGAATCAGCTGCTACCAATAAGAACCAAATGACGGAACACTGAAAATAAATCCTACTTTTTTGGACAACTCCCCGTTCATCTAAATTGCAGAGAAGGACAGGCTGATTTTCATACAGGGCAGGACAAATAAAATCAAATACATTATTTCACAAAATAATTTGAGTAAAATAAATAATTCAGTGTTACTAGATTATTGCAGAATTGCTCCTATGAAACTATTGGCAAGAACAGACTTCTGTGAAGTCAGTTCTGGCACTTAATTCATGGAGGTCAGGAAGACAAGTCAATCTGCTTGGCTAGTACATCATTTTTGCACACTACAGAAGAGGCTTTGAAGAAATCTGTGCTGAGCACAAATGTTTAACACTATTACTTTCTTTCAAATACAGCCCAGAGTCAGTTTGACTATTTGAATGTTCCTGTATGTGTAATTGTTCTGTCTAACAGTGTATGAAAGTACGCAAGACTAAATCAGATTAGAAGAAACAGTCTGTAACTTTCATGCTACCCTATATTGTTGGTTTGCCCATCCAACCAAGAATGAAGTAAATGTTTCTATCAAATTTGCTGTAAACCGAAAAGTATAAGGTTTATACCCACAGTTTACTTTCCAGCCAGGTTGCAGTAGAAGTTAATTCCTTGGGCAGCAATACCATTACAAGTCAGTTTTAGCCTGTCTCACTGTAGGATTCAGAATATCTTCTAATAATAGCACAGTGCACTACAACATAATACCAAAATTATGAATTCAAGTCCTTAATTTCTCTATTTCAAGATAAGCAAAAGCAAGAGTGATACAAGATACTGCTTAGCAATGTATCAATCTCAGAAGCAGGAAAGATGCTCAGAGGAGACAATAGTTTTCAACGTCATAAGCAGTGTTAAAAAAATAAGCTGAATTCTTCAGTTATTGCAGTAAAGAGATGGAGTTGTTTCAGTCAGTCAGAATATCCTAAGTTGTTGTTATTTAGATTCATAGCTACAGTTGTCGGCCACATAGACAATTCCTTATGCTTTTTTTTCAGACAGTTCTTTGTTTCAGTTGTGCAACTGGTGATTATCAGTCAATCAGAATGCAAGTACCCTCATGATAGAATAAGACAGAGATGTCAAAATGACATAGACAACTGAGGTTTTTTTGAGTATTTGACTCTGTTTACCTCTCATTATAAATAATAAAAAAAAATAAAATCTATGTAAAATACAGCTATGACATGGGCCAGGAATAATTTTTCTCTTTTGCAGTATTTTAAGCTAAAAATGCATAAAAATATTACTAGTAATATAATGTTTTACTGACATTGAATATTCTTAGCCTAATAAAAGTTATTGACTCATGTTTTTAAAGAAATTTTGTCTGCTGTAACATGGACATGGAATTTAAGAGCCTAAAAGCAGCCTGTTTCAAAGGGCAAAGAATTACTGTTTCTGAGAATTGGTCCTATTCTGCATGCCCCAGATTTACTAGTCATATTAAAAAAATCTTGACCCTGGGTCTCTAAATGTTTTCAGAATGAGCAATGCTGATTCCATTGTCTATGTTTATTAATCCTAGCTATGATTATTAGCTCTGTAAAAGGTAAGCATTTTCAGATTATGATTTTAATAATAGTAATTCAGGGTGATGCTTCAGCTAAACTGTCCAACTGAAATGAAGGTTATGATTCTTTCATAGCTGAGGTTAATACTGTAAATACCAGTTATGCCCTTTGCTGAAGGACTGCTTCAGTAATTCACTGGAGTGAAATGACCTCAGTCTCTGGAAATTAAGATCCTCTAAAGGTTCTGGCAAGAAACTATAAAAAGCAGGAATCAGAAGTCAGTGCAACAGAATAGGATAAAGCTATCTTCAGTCTTATTTGATTTTGGGGATATAAAGATTCCTTCCTTCCTAAAAATTCAGAATAAAGGGAGAAAGTAATTCTGTAATTTACACCTCTGACATTAAGCTGAAAAGCTGCACTGCAGACACCTGCTTCAGAATTGTCATTGTTTCCATGGTGCCACTTTCCGTCACCTATTTTTAATAGTTTACACAACAAGATCAAGGGTGTCCCAGCTGTTACTGCCACTGTTGCTAAGCAACCTTTAAATCAGAGTTCAAGAAGACAAAGAATCATGCTTGAAAAATTTCTCAAGTGTCTGCTATCCCCCTTCTTCTTCTGTCTATACTATTTTTCAGATGCCATGTTTTCTATTCCTTTTTTTGCCCCTTTCAAATTCTGTGTGAATCAGCTGTAGCCTCCAAAAAGAATAAGACACATCTAGCTACAACAGCCACTGCTTTATGCCAAAGAGCAAGCTGTAGCATTAAATAAAGGGCTTAAAATATTTACATTTTTTTCAATTAAATCCAAATATTTTTATAGCTCTGTAGTCTGTTGCTGATGTTGTGTAACATCTGTACATGACTGCATTGTGGACTGACACACCAATCAATGGAGAGAGATTCAGAGCTTGCAGGGAATTTCAGTGCCCCCCTGTGCCTTCTGGAATCTTAATACTGTCCCCAGCAAAAGGCTCAGAGATCAAAAACACACAGCAAGAAGAAGGAAGAGTTAGTATGGATAAATCTGGAGAAGTCTGGGGCTGGATCTCTGGTCTAGAATGTCAATATTTTTCAAACTTTGTTGCTCAACCATTAGCATCCCGACCCTGCACTACTAATTGTATGACAAGCAGTAACATGTCTTTTTAGTTACATACATTAGCTGTGCTGATGTTGGAAATAAAGCAGTGCTGTGGAATGTAAGGATCAAGGGAAATGTTGAAGTTAAGAGATTCTTCATTTCATTTAAAACCTTTGCTTGGCTCAATAGCCTTCCTTTTATTTAACCCATTCAAACTTTTATGTCTTCAGGTGATTTTTTTCTGTTGCCTCTTAGATCCTCCTTATTCTACTCTTTCTTTCCATTCTAAATGCTTCATCCCACATCATACCTGTTTGAACACTTTCCCTTCTTTGTAACTCTCACTGCAAGTCATCAGGACAGTGTTTCTTCTTATGCTCTTCTGTTGCAAACTTTTTTTTCTTTTTAATTGCAGAACTCTGTCTTAATAAATTCTCTTTCACATTCTGCAGATGAGAACCACTTTCTGCTGCTGCTCATCAACTGTTCACACTCCCAAAGCCACTGTTCCTGCAAACAATGCCATCTCTGGGTTTTTAACCTTCACGCTAGTCCATAGTTTGCCAATCATCAGGTAAATAATTCACTCATCTCATACTGAGCATTTCAAATAGCTCTTTTCACTCATTTCGAAAAATTCTTTCTGCTCAGTTTTCAGCTTGAAAAGAATTTCCATGAAAATTCAATGTCCGTAAAAGGTTGTTGGTCATAGAAACAGAACTGTGGACAGCAACACCACCTTCCCTATCGCACAGCTGCCTCATTAACTGTACTCAACTTGAGAAACAGCCTAGAAGGTATAATAGCTCGTTTTCTGTGTCCCTTTAGCCTTCGGCCTTACAGTTTGACCCCTTTATAGAGACTTTTCAGCAAGACTGCCAGTTCTGATGCCACTTCTTTATTTATTTATTTTTTTGTTTGCTTGCTTATTGTCACGAAACATTTATCCCCTGGGAACAGGACTGAGATCACCAGATTTGTTTAAAGGAGGTTCTGAACTGATGGATGATGCAACCTTTGGTCTTTGTCTGCCTGGTCTGACTCTGAAGCTGCCACAGGGAAATAAATTAGTCAATCTGTGAAACCATTTGACCCTTATTTTAATTTCATCTATGTTGGTGTAAATTAGAGAAACCTCATCACAGTTACAGAATGACCAGTGATGTAAAATTGCCGTAAGTAGGAGAGTCAATATTTAGATCTTTTATCCAAAAAAAGTAACTCCACTGCCAGTGTTTAATGTGCTCTCTAAAGTCAGTCCCACTATTCTGAGTAAATTAATAGATTGAACCTCAGATTTATTTCATTGATTTCTATGCATCCTGCCAAGGAAAGATAGTCTCTTAAAACTCCTAGGTAAAAACTTATGTATGGCAGTATAATTGTTCTCACTAATACTCTGAAAATATTTTATGGTTTTGTCTGGATTTTAAGCATGTCTCTAGATTTTGCTACCCCAAAATTCTGAAGGAATATACTCTGTTTAAATGAAAGCTGTTACAATAATATATCCTGTATGAAGCCCAAAGCAGTGAATAGGAAATTTTCTGGCAGACTAGTTTGGAAGCTGTGAAAACATTTAGCTTTTTTCCCAAAGAAATATGGGAGCTGCAGCTCCTTACTATTATTCTACAAGGTGTTTTTAGCACCTTTGTAGTTAAGTATCTTTTTCAGAAGCTCTGTGTTTAGCAGCATCTTATCGACAGCCATTAAATGAACAAGCTAATTTAAAAATAGTGACACAAAATAGGTCCAAGTCTAGGGCCCTGGCATCTGACTTAAGGGCTGAAGGCAGAATCACAGCCCTCAGTCTGTACATGAGCCCTGATGATTGAGGAAGAAAGGAAAAAATTATGATTAAGACTCACTTGCTGCACAAGCCTGTGCCCCAGCTTACCGTCCAGAGGTGAGTGCAGTTTTACAGCATGCAGCTGGGTGTTAATGCCAAAAGCCAGTGCTCCGGCACCGGCAGCTGCTACCCCTGCCAGAGCAGCAAGGCTTTGCAATACCGGCACAGAGCAACGGGTGCGGTATTGCTCCCGGGCTGCTCCCAAAGAGCTGATAACACAGTTATCTCAAGTCGGCTGCACAGAAGTAGCTCCTCAGGATTCAAATTATTGTTCAGGTCCTCATTGGGTGAAGCACCATACAAACACACAACAAAAACAGGGTCGGTTTATGCCCTGAAGAGTTGTGTGGGCTCCTGTAACGCACACTCACAGCAGCTTTTCTCTCTCTGAGTGACCATTCCCTCAAACGAACAAGGGGTCATGGGGAATATTGCTGCAAATACATGCATTTTGCTTTCCTGCCTCAAACCCCATGTAAATTAGGATCCAAATCATGTAATGATAGATTAAATTTACAGTGCAGCATAAAGATAAACAAATGAATTGAGTGTGATTTAATTGAACACCACACCATTTTACATGCTCAAAACAGTTCAGCACAGATATCACTCCTGGCATTTCAATTTCTGTCACTGTGTAAGATTAAATCAATATTAACAGCACTGGTAGAATACAAATAACAATAACTTAAAAGTTATATTTTCGTGCCAGAAATCAAACTCTTTGTAATTTGATCTCATGATTTGGATTGCAGACATTCCTCCTGCAATCTGTTATACTACGTGATGGACACAATACTTTTCACCTCCTACCCTTTTCACGGTAATGTCAACAAAAAGAAAATGAACATATTAGAATACATGTGTATCTCAAAGACACTTCGAAGATCAGGACAAAGAATCTGAAGACTTTAGTCCTCTGATGGGTCAAGTGTTTATTAATATTAGTATTAATAAATGTGCAATTTCATTGATGGGATTCAACTTTTTTCGTTTAACAAGTCTTCTGTTATGAAACCATCACAGAGTAATTTACAAGTATTTGTTCAACCCTTCCTTCATGAATCACAAATCAACACCTTAAAGAGCTCTGTAAAAGAATTTTTTACAGCCAAACTGGGTTTAAGTATAATTAGGAGTATCTAAGAATTTTAAGAGTAGTCCTGAAGGAAATAAAGGACAGCTAGCACAAACAAATGGAGAAATGTTAAAACAATAAACAAAGGAGAAACAATTACTTGCTCATTTTAAAGACGTCATATTGCATTCTTGATTCTGATTGTGGAAAATTAGCCATTGACAACCAGGAACAATTGATTTTCCTTCACAGCTATTTTCTAATTACATCTGAACACCGAAAACTCCAGTGCCGCCACTCAGCTGTACAAGGAGTCTCTTCAGTTGGTTTTCTTATTACAGCAAGTGCGCTGTTGTCCTGCTACTGACACATGTACTAAAGGTCTATGGTACTTTCGTTGTAAACCCTGTCTTTTAGGTGTGTGAAAGAGTCAGATGTTTTACATTGCAACAGGCTGGAATGAAATGCACAAGCTGTCAGTACAGATGCACTTGTAGGATTTTTTCTTTCCTGCACTGTTTGGCTTAGTACTCCTAAATTGTAGGTATTCTTTAACTTCTCAGAGCTTCAACTTTCTATATATGCATATACCAACACAAGCACGTACATATGTATATGTATATGTAAATTTAAAGAGAGACAAACACACATGTGCATTTATACCTATATACGCCGTAAAGACAAGGGGTCACGAATCACATTAAGAATGACTGATGGAATCTGATCACTCATTGTTCTGAATACTTTTTAAGGAAAACATGCAAAAGTCTGACAGGGAGATTTCCAGACCTGAAGTTCAGAAAAGGAATCTCAAAGCTATTATGGACTTCAGGTCTTATATGCAATTACAAAACAAGGTTCTTTTCTGTTCTGCATTTTTATTACCAGACTCCCTTTAATTCTGGTGATTCAGCAACTATTTTGTGCTCAGAGATCTTTCACCCTTTTACTCAAGTAGAGAGTAATCCCATATCTCTGCAGTCTGTGTATATCTGATACACACAGATACACTGTGTGTATCATATCTCTGCAGTCTATAGTGTATCTCATATTCTATACACCCATCCTGGTAACCAAATGGTAAGATTCTATCTGTGTTTTCATCTGTTGCCACTTCCCTTATATTAAATAGAAATATAAGATGAATTAAGTAGAAATATAAAGACTGAGATCCCATTTTATAGTAAATTATACCTGAAATCTTAAAGAAGCTTCCAGCAGATTCTCAAAATCTCAGGCTGTACTGAGTGGATTTCTTACAGTTCAGGAAAGCATTGGGGTGAGGGTTGCAACACATAGTTATAAAGACCAGGGTGCAGCTGGAGTAAGACTGGAAAGGAACTGCCAAAGAAGTTCTTAGAGCCTTACTCTATTCATTCAACTTGGAAAAGAAAAGTGTATATTTTGTATCAGCTAATGAGAAATTCTATTGCTCATGACCACAAAAGTTAAGTGCTAAGTGTTTTGTGAGGTATTGGATATAAATACAATTCTTTTTATTATTTGTTGACACATAACAGAGAAAAGGCTAAGCAGAGCTGTACTTATTTTCCTCTACTTATAGTAAGGAATAAAACTGGTATCAGAAATGTTATGTTGTGCTAGCTGCTGAAATTTTTTTTTAATAGCAAGTGATTAATATTGTTAGTAATATTGCAGAAACTTCCACTTTCTCTTTGTTCTGTGTGACTTTAAGACTGAATTTGTGGTAGTATGTTCAACCTCCTACAAAATACTGGATTTAATAGGGTCTTAATTAAAAATTAGCAATAACTATACATTTTGTTTGACTCTTTTTCCTTTTTCTTCCAGGAATAAGCATATCTCCAAATGCAGTTCCTAAGGCATCATGTGAAGTAATCCTCTGTTCCAGTTGTCATTCTATATGCTATATGATCCTGTGACAGCATTTGTAATTTCCTGTAGGCTTCTGTCATCTATTCAGTAGATCTAGACATACCATTGTAAGAATCAGATAAATGTTGATCTTGTTGTCCTCAACTGTATGGTTCAAATCAAAGTACACACTTCAGTCAAGGGAAACGTTTGCTGTTGTTAGCCCTCGTTGGATTTGACTAGAGAAAATGGTCTATAGTTCCACAAAAAAAGGCTTTCCCTGAGAAGATACTCAGTATTTTTGTTTCTTTCCCCATTCTCTGCTTCCAGTTGAATTTTCTTTCTTTTTACCTTTCTCTCCTTGGAGTCACAAGTAGACCAGAAGGTGTCAAGGACTCAAACACTTCTTTTGATGTCAGAATCTGCTGTGTTTGAAGACCAGGGGTCTGGAAGCTGTAACACCTCTCTCATTCAGCTGTACCCACCAGCTACCTTGAGTCTGACAGTAGCAGCCTTCTAAAATAGAAAAATGTTTTCAGTGTGACTGGAGCATGTTTAAGTATGGAGGCAAATTTCATTGAATGTTATTGCAAAACCCTAAAGGAGCACAAGAAGAATCTGAATGAAGAGTTCCAAATTGATGTTGCAGTAGGACCTTTAAACAAGAACTTTGAAATCAGTTTCTAGACTGGCACCTGGATTAAAGTAAAGCCTTAAACCAAATGAGTTCAGAAAATACGTTGAATGTAACGAATTGCATTGTCTAATGAGTAGGAAAATGACAACCCTAGTCAAATCAAAGTGACTATTTGGTATTGTCTACCACAGCCTATAGAGGAAACTGAAGCTGTAATTTTTTTTGTGTCACAAATTTCTCTACTGCAATTCTTTTGCCTTCATACTCATTCTGTGCTCTGTAATGAATCACTTACTTTTATATAATTTAAATATTTTAAGCATCTTACTATGATTATTTTTAAAGCAATTGCTGAAATAGGAACGAATGTCTCCCAGCACTGTGTATTCCTGTCAGGCTGTTATAATCAGGATGATCGCTTAATTAGCTTGTTTGTTTCCACTAGGGTATACCAATTAAGAAATATAACCCCACTGCTGTACATTCCTATTAATGCTTTTCTACATTTAAAGTAAGATCACACATTTCAGCAGGTGTAGCTTTTAACACTAATGGAAGATTTTCCAAAGGATATTGAGCTATTTTGCCATCTGTTTCTTATGCTGATAATCTTAAATTTCTAGAAACTAGACTTTAGGTGGGTTTTTTTAGAGCTGCCAGAATATTAACTTTATTTCATAGTTTTCACAAATGCATTCAAGCTAAGATTTTAACAAAAATACAGCTGGCATGAGTAACGATATCTCAAAAATTCTACTTCCACAGATGTTTCGTCCCAAGTCATGTTGCTTTCATGTGCATATTGTGCTTGGTAGTTATGGTAGTATCCTGGTTTCATTGGGATTTTTCTTCAGTTTGTGGCCAGACATGGTGATCAGGGACATTAGCAGCTAAATCCAGGGCAGCTGACCCAGGCTGGCCCACAGGTGTATTCTATATCATTAACAATCAAGTTCACTATAAAAGGGAGGGCTTGCTGTGGAGAGGTGGGCTTGGTTTTGCTCTCCTTGCTTTTGGCTTCCTTTTTTCCTCCTTGCTGATGGTTAGTATTCCTAGACAACTTGCTGTAGCCTGTAGCTAAGTACACTTTTGTGTGTTTTGTGTTAGCATTTATATTGGTTTCTTTATTTTATTAAATCTGTGTAATTTTAACCCATGAGTCTCCTTCTTTTTCCCAATTTCCTTCCTCGGCTGGGGAAGGGATATAGGGTGAGAGAAAAACTGTTATTGTTTAGTCCCTGGGTGCAGGCTAAATGAAGACAGTTAGCAACATTATTCTGAAGAATTCCTCTCTTAGGTCCTTTGTTTCTCTTTACTCTGGACATGAACCTCAGAGCTTCTTCTGCCTCTCCTACTTTTAATGTTATAAAATATGTTTGCATCTGCTTATTTTGACCTTGCTAAAAAAAACCCCAAGAAGTAATGCAAAGTTTACATTTCTTTCCAAAGAGTTTTGAATCAGGAGCAGAGTCATCTAAAATTCTTATGCAGTCATCATTATTATTAAAACTTATTTTGTCACATTCTTATATCACAATTGAAAATCTGTTTTGTATTGTCAGACTTTGTTCTTTTCTAGGACAAAAAAAAAATCAAGAAATGAGGCTTTTCACACATTCACTGAAGTATTGACAAAAGTGTTCATTATTGATGTACAATTACTCTGAAATTTTCACGCACAGAAGTAGCTGGATTTTATTTGAAAATTACTTTTAAAGATGTGTGTACATTTCCCCACTGTAGATCTATAAAAAATTTGCTTGATTTTCAACTAGACTTCTACTAATTGATCTGTGATGCACCTAATTAATTCATTTAGAATTATTAAGCCTACAGAAAGCACTATTAAAAACTCAATACTATAACTCTCAAGCACCATTTCTGCAATATCTAGATGTCTTGTGTGCCTCCCAATTTAGGTCTCAGCCTTAAACAATCACAGTGTGTCTTATGGCCTTATTTTTTAGCAATTACTAGAAGGCTTTTCAAACCATTCTTGTCAACAATGACAGCTTAGTTAGTGAACAGTTCTGTCCACTCCTCTGTTTTTATAACGGATATGATATTGATTCAAAGGTAGTGGCAATTTTCACAAATTCATGACTCCATGAGTTGCTGTTTCAAGAAGAACCATGAAATAGAGAATTGTGTAACAGAACTGAAGCTTGCCTATAGCTGCAATGCTTAGAAAAGCAATTGCATAGTATCATTATCTGTGTGGAACAGAAAATAATGAGTTTTAAATATAATTCTGAGAATGTGCTAACACTAGAACAGCAAATAAGAACTCATGTGAATTGGTTTCTCTTTTGCACAGTAACTGTAGAATGAAAGAGACTTATAAAAATGGGATTGTATCCCAACATTCCCTTTCCCAATAGCTCTGAATGCATTTCACTCTTTATGAAGCACATATATGTACTGATGGCTATATAGTTATATTTCTTTAAAACCTGTCACCATAACACTCTGTTTTCACTTACTGTTTTGCCAAACTATAAGCATTAATTTTGGACCAGGAGAAGTTTTCCATAAAAGCTGCCTTACATTGACTTCTTCCTGGAAAAAAAAAAAAAGTCTATAATTTCTCAGAACAAAATGGAGTAAACAAAATAAAACAAAGGGGGTTTTGTGCAAGAATTTCACTAAAACATCATAGCACAGTTCTAGAAGCAAAAGCTCACTGTTTGTTGGTGGGAATACTAACACCAAGGCATGCCTTCTGAGGATCTTATCACATGTCTGATCTCTCCCCAAACAGGGAGATATCTGCTTGTGATGCTCATTAGGGCCTTGACACAAATAGGCAGGCTTATTCCATGAGGCTTCCATTTTCATCAGGAGCTCAGTCTCAGGACTGTAAGACCTGGGCAAGACTTTACCTACAGATGTAGCTCAGACAGTCAATCTTCTGTCTACCTCCTAGTCCCTGACTGGATACATAAATGATTTTGGGACTCATTGAAGGAATTTGTATGTATCAAAAATGTTTCACCTTTTACACATTTAATCTAAACAGGCTGTTGATTTAACGGTAATAGTGTTTTGAATGAGTCTTCATTTCCAAATTAAGACTCTTAAATGTAGGTGTCTTTTGGTAGGTATCCACATGTGCAGTAAGTTATTGACCTTCAGTTAATGGAATTAATGGAGATTTAGGGCTAAATTGAGTTGCTTAAACATAGTCATCTAGTGTCAATAGAAGCAGTCCAGGATTTCCCAACAAGCATCCAAATCCTATAACCACAGAGGTATGAAACTCTCTTAAATGCTGTGTCATCTCTGTCATCCCCATATGAAATACTGTAGGGCATTTCAGGTGGCAGTTGAATGGTGCCTCTGGTCTTTATGCGTGTCAGAGCATGAAGAGTGACTCCGTTCATCCTAAAGCAGACACCAAGCAGCAGTCATTTTAAGCTCAGGCTTTACCCTCATTCTTGTTTCTACTTCTCCAGGATACATTGTCATGCAAATAATTCTATTTTAAACAATGGGCATAGAATCCTTTATAATTATGCCTCATTCAAGTGCTGTTCATTATGTTAAACACAGGCCAAAAAATGTAGGATAACAGACACTAGATGGGAAAGAGCCAGCTTACATTTTCTGGAAGAATGGATTCAGCAGCATGCAAAGAAAAAAAAAAGGCAGAAAATACATTCCTTGCATTCCTTACATTACAGGTTTAGAAGTGATAATTTTTTGATCTGTAAAAACTTAGGAATGATTTTCAAATGCAATTCATAATGAAAATGAGACAGGAATATGCTCTTTTTGTGCCACTAAAATTCTGATGATTTCAAGGTGCATCCTATTCTGAAGCTCTCAGAAATCATACATGTCACAGGCTTCAAAAAAAAAAACCCAAAACCACACAGAAAAGGCACACCGGACTGCCGAATAGCCACTAGTATTCATTAATACGTAGAAAACAAACACAAGTGCCTTCTTTTCATGGATTAGATGAGGATTTGAGATCTGCAGCTTCAGTTTCTCTCAAGTCTGATTCCTCTCATCACAAGATTTTTGAGGTGATAGACTCACTCTGAGCAGAAATTACATATGGAATGTGAGACAACTTTTCCAGCTAAAGACTGAAAAAGAACATAAGTTTTTCCAGAACAGAATTTCTGCAAAACTGAGAGAGATTTCTGTGTTTTTACTAGCAAACACCTGAATAAGGATAACCTCTTTGACTGATAAAAAATGCTGTGCTAGGGTATGTGATAGTATTGTTTTGAAGAGTCACTTCTAGTGACTATTGTTCTGCATGGAGTCACAGTCTATGGTTCAGTACGGATTTGTAACCTGAGATTAAATATTCACAGGATATGAGGATGAGGTATCTATGTAATTGCCACTTCTAAGAATGGACAAAGACTGTCACAGTGTGTGTTTCAAACCCTGATTATATCCTCTAAGCATAGCAATAATTAATAAAAGTTTTTCCTGAGGATGTGTAGAGCTATTGATCTAAAATAGCAAGAATACTAAAATAATCCCTCAAGTCTATAAGCAAGGTTTTGAAATATGAAAATGTTTGTTAATTATGAGGACAGTTCAGGAGTTATTTTGTGTCACCTTGTACTGACTTTGCTTTTGGATACCTTTCATCTAAGGTTAGAGTTAGGTTAGGATTAGGATTAAGATCGAGAGAGACAAAAACCAGAGGTGCAGATGGAGTGAGGTTGGAAAAGGAGCTATGAAAATAGAGTGTAAGGTGTAGAGAACTTGGCTGTGAGACACTTTGCCTGAGGACCTTGCCTAAGGCTCAGTCTGTGTTTAGGATTAAGGTATACATTAAGGATGGGGTTAGGTTTCGGACTAGGTTTAATAGAGAGAGAAAGCCAGGAAGTGCAGCTAGAGTGGAGCTGGAAAAGGAGAATTTCCTCCAGACTTTCAAAACAATTTGTAGTGCCACAGAAATAGAGTTTTCTCTTACATTTTAACATAAATTAATAAAGTTGATATTTTTACCCTCTTGCTATCCCAAAATGTCCATCAAATATTCATCTTGCTTAATTCTGTTCAGAATTCACATGCTGATGTTTTTCAACATGTTTAAAACTGCTTGTTGGTTTTAAAAGTTTGCCGTCATTAACTCCAACATTTACATCTGAGTTGCAGCAGTTTACCTTAAAGATTAGTTTGATTTGGTTTCTAGGTAACTTTGTTTTCTGTTATTTTAATAAGCATGGAAATACATTGCTATCTACCCAGATGGAACATTTCAGCATTTCAAACAAATGATGAGGAGGGAGAAAAGGAAGAAAAAATAGATGATGTTGGACCAAGAAAGAGGTTATTCATAGTAAGAAGATTCCTCTAGCCTCACCACCCAAGTCGCAGAAGGCAGAGTTGGAGACTGGAAAGATGAAGAACCGCCCACTGTAGGAGAAGATCAGGTTCGAGATCATCTAAAGAATCTGAAGGAGCAGAAGTCCATGGGCCCTGATGAGGTGCTTCCACGGGTCCTGAGGGAACTGGCAGATGAAGTTGCTAAGCTGCTATCCATCATTTTTGAGAAGTAGTGGCAGCCTGGTGAAGTTCCCACTGACTGGAAAAGGGAAAACATAACCCCTGTCTTCAAGAAGGGAAAAAAGGAAGACCCAGGGAACTATAGGCCAGTCAGTCTCACCTCAGTGCCTGGAAAGATCATGGAGCAGATCCTCCTGGAAACTATAGTGAAGTACATGGAAATCAAGGAGGTGATTTGTGACAGCCAACACGGCTTCACTGAGGGCAAATCATGCCTGACAAATTTGGTGGCCTTCTACAACGGGGTTACAGCACTGGTGGATAGGGGAAGAGTGACTGGTGTAACCTACCTGGACTTGTGCAAAGCATTTGACACTGTCCCACGTGACATCCTTGTCTCTAAATTGGAGACACATGGACTTGACAGATGGACCACTCGGTGGATAAGGAATTGGCTGGATGGTTGCACTCAAGGAGTTATAGTCAACGGCTCGATGTCCAAGTGGACACCATTGACGAGTGGAGTTTCTCAGGGGTCGGTATTGGGACCAGTCCTGTTTAACATCTTTGTTGGTGACATGGACAGTGGGATTGAGTGTGCCCTCAGCAAGTTTTCCAACACCAAGCAGTGCAGTGCGGTCAACACGCTGGAGGGAAGGGATGCCATCCAGAGGGACCTTGACAGGCATCATAGCTGGGCCTGTGCGAACCACATGAAGTTCAACAAGGCCAAGTGCATGTGGGTCAGGGCAATCTCAAACACAAATACAGGATGGGCAGAGAATGGATTGAAAGCAGCCCTGAGGAGGACTTGGGGGTGATGGTTGATGAGAAGCTCAACATGAGCCAGCAATATGCACTTGCAGCCCAGAAGGCCAATCGTATCCTGGGCTGCATCAAAAGAAGCGTGGCCAGCAGGTTGAGGGAGGTGATTCTGCCCCTTTACTCTGCTCTCGTGAGACCCCACCTGCAGTACTGCGTCCAGCTCTGGGGCCCCCAACAGAAGAAGGACAGGGAGCTGTTGGAGCAATCTCAGAGGAGGACCACGAAGATGATCAGACGGCTGGAGCACCTCTCCTATGAAGACAGGCTGAGAGAGTTGGGGCTGTTCAGCCTGAAGAAGAGAAAGCTCCAGGGAGACCTTCTAGCAGCCTTCCAGTACCTGAAGGGGCCCTACAGAAAAGCTGGAGAGGGACTTTTTACAAGGGCATGTAGTGATAGAATGAGGGGAATGGTTTTAAACTGAAAGAGGGTAGATTTAGATTAGATCTTAGGAAGAACTTCTTTCCTGTGAGGGTGGTGAGACAGTGGAACAGGTTGCCCAGGGAAGTTGTGGATGCCCCCTCTCTGGCAGTGTTCAAGGCCAGATTGGATGGGGCTTTGAGCAACCTGGTCTACTGGAAAAGTTACGGAATCACAGAATCAATCAGGTTGGAAGAGACCTCTGGGGTCATCGAGTCCAACCATTGCCCTGACACCACCACATCAACTAGACCATAGCACTAAGTGCCATGTCCAGTCTTTTTTTAAACACATCCAGAGATGGTGACTCCACCACCTCCCTGGGCAGCCCATTCCAATGTCTAATAACCCTTTCTGAGAAGAAATTCTTCCTAATGTCCAACCTGAACCTCCCCTGGCGAAGCTTGAGGCTATGTCCTCTTGTCCTATCGCTAGTCGCCTGGGAGGAGAGGCCGACTCCCACTTCACTACAACCTCCTTTCAGGTAGTTGTAGACTGCAATAAGATGACCTCTGAGCCTCCTCTTCTCCAGGCTAAACAACCCCAGCTCCCTCAGCCGTTCCTTATAGGTCATACCCTCCAGACCCTTCACCAGCTTGGTCACCCTCCTCTGGACTCGCTCCAACACCTCAACATCTTTCTTGAAGTGCAGGGCCCAGAACTGGACACAGTATTCAAGGTGCGGCCTCACCAGTGCTGAGTACAGAGGGACGATCACTTCCCTAGACTGGCTAGCTACACTATTCCTAATAGAGGCCAGGATGCCATTGGCCTTCTTGGCCACCTGGGCACACTGCTGGCTCATGTTTAGCCGGCTGTCGATCAGCACCCCCAGGTCTCTTTCTGCCAGGTCACTCTCTAACCACTCTTCCCCCAGCCTGTAGTGCTGCATGGGGTTGTTGTGGCCGAAGTGTAAGACCCAGCACTTGTTCTTGTTGAACCTCATGTCATTGGTCTCGGCCCATCTATCTAACCTGTCCAGATCCCTCTGTAGGGCCTTCCTACCCTCCAGCAGATCGACACTGCCACCCAGCTTGGTGTCATCTGCAAATTTACTGAGGGTGCATTCAATCCCTACATCTAGATCATCTATAAATGTGTCCCTGCCTGTGGTAGAGGGGTTGGGACTAGATGATTTTTAAGGTCCCTTCCAACTGAAACCATTCTATGATTCTATGATTCTATTTAAAATCTATGTATGGCTATCATTCCTACACCAGCTGTTAAATACTTTGCCTTGTTTCTTATTTGAATTTGACTGGTTTCAGCTTCTAGGCACTGGCTCTGGATGTAAGAAAATCAAATGCCTTCACCTACTAAATTAAGGAACCTGTTGATCCCTGCTGTTTGCTTCCCATGGAAATACAGCCACACTGTAATCAGCTCACATCTCCATCTTGTTCTTAAAAGCACTTAAGCCTCCTTTTCAAAAGCTTTAAGAATTCTATCATTCACACAGTTTTTTTGTGGTACTTTGCTGAATTCTGTGTAAATGGTTCAACTTTGCACCATTATTTTAAAAAGCAGGAGCATAAGAATTGTGAATGGCATTCCAATATTAAACCTCTCTAAATTTTAAAACAGAGAGAAACTCAATATCTCCCTTCTGCTTTTCTTATTAGTCTTTTTGCCACAGCATCTCACAGACAAGAGACATTAAGTTGTTTGTCCACTATGGCTCTTATATCCTCTTTGGAATGTTGATTTTCATTATACAGCCCTGTCTTCCGTATAAATTTCCTGTACTTCTTGCTACAAGACTTTTGACTTATTTGATTCTGTTGAATCTGGTTGTGTATAAGTGGGTCCATCTTACTCAGAAATCACTCATCAACCTCATTTCCATGTCTTCATCTTTATTACTCATTGCTCCAATCTGTGCATCATCCATCAGTTTTATCCATGATTTTTGTTTATTTCTGGACCATTGCTAAGAATGATGCTTAAAAGCTGAATGTCAAATAAACTAATCCCTATGGAGCTCCACTGGAAACATGTATTCAGTGCTTGTTCTCATTTGACACATACTCCCTTGAGATCCATCTGTTGGATCAATCTCTTATGTGATCTATTGGTATTGTGTAATGTTAATCAGAGTTCTGGGCCACGCTGTATCACATGCCTATCATGGTCTGAGTATACAACTGCACATTTAACTTTACAGCCAAATTTGTTATCTAATCAAACATTAGAATCAGGTTTATTTGACTAGATCTTATTTATGTAAAACCATTTTGGCTGGCATTAATTGTATTCCTGCCACTGAATTTCCTATCAGTGAATTTTATAGCAGCTTTTCCATTATTGCTTAAGACTGATATAAGACTTACCAGCTACTGAATATGGCAGATTAATATTTCTTCAAGCTGCTGGAATTTTCTTGTTTGGAGATTATTAAAATGAACATCAGAGGAACAGACATTTCCTCAGCCAGTTTTTAAGAACTCTTGAATATTATTTTAATTTAATATATTTATTCGTGGTAGATGATGCTTGAGGTTTAACAATATGCAGTGCTGTGATTTTCCACAAGTCTTATGTCCTAAAATGTAAAATATACACTCACATTTTTTCTGAGAAATGAAGTCACTGCCTCACAGGGAAGCAAGATACAGGCATTAGGTCCTCTCAGCAGGAGCCAGGCTCTGTTGCTGCCACAAAGATGAGAATTTAACTTGGACTTGCATAAGATAGCAGTTTTAAGTTATTCTGGAAGAATCTCTGGAAACAACAGGGAGTCTCAGTTTTTCAACAGTATCTTGTTTCAATATTGCCATTTTGCTGAGTTTGGAACCACAATCTCCCTCTTTTTCCCCACTTTGCTCTTTGTGAATTGATAATACAGTGCCTGACATCTTTCTCAGCCACTACAGACCTAGTTTATACTTCGCATTCTTATTTCACTTCTTTCTTGGTTGGTATACTAAGCAGGGGTACTTAATGAATATTTTCTTTTTTCATTTACTGAATAACTGTTATTAATAATTTTGTCATATCTAGCTTGCAATGAATATTGCTTTTACGTAGTTCTCTCAGCCACAGAATTATTCTGATATCCTTATGTTCCCTTATCAGTTTTCAGAACTTCATCTTAGTAATTATTATTGTACTGGCTATTATCTGTTCTCCTCTATGTTTCTCATATATATGAGAATTATAGGTACACATCAAATCATGTTTATGTACATACCTTATCTTATATATGATACATATATAATAATATAAAATATATATCATAATATATATTTTTTGTTTCTATTTTTTGTTTCTATTTTTGTTTCCTGTCTCACTCTATTTCACTAATGACTTTTTATGACATTGCTCTTCACAGTTATGGAACCATTACTTTTTTGGGTGCTAACTCATTCTTTTTAAAAACTTCCTATTTTCATTCATATTTATCTCATAATATATCATCTTCTAATTCCTTACAGACAATACCTATCATACTTTTCATATTCTTTAAAAATGAAGCTATTTACAGTATCTGTCAGAGGGTCTTGAATGCTGAAATGTGATCGTACCAAAACACTAGTACTACTACTAATTAAAGCTATTAGCTTCTTTCCTCTGAGACACAGTTCCCAAGATCACCTAAAGATGTTCTTTCTGATTAAAACCTGCAAAAGGCATTTTAGCAGTTACAGTGAGGGAAAGATATTTTCCTGCTTTTGTAAATTTATGTGCGCAATAATAAATAAATAAATAGACGGTTATTTCTGACTGAGAACCCCAAGCAACAAAGTGTTTATTTCAGCCTTATGACATGAGTCAGGCTCTGACGAGCTATTTGCACTCTGACTTCCCTATTACAGAGTGCATCAAACGATAAAGACCTAAGTGCGATGGCCCAATAACCTCCAGTCTTGTGAAAAATCTAAATGCTTGAATGTTTTTCCAAGTATTAGTAAATTTGAGGAGAGAAAAAAAATGTAAAACAGTAAAGAATGGCACTGATTAGACTAGCTGTATTTGTGAATAAAATTTTTGGATTTGGAAAACTAAGTAATTTTACCTTTACCTTTTTTTCAATGTATTGTCAACTGAGAAAAAAGGGAACAAAATTAACATGGACTGCCCTCTAAGGCATATTTAAGAGATTGATCTGAGGTACACGTTCTAAAGATGGAAAATGGGTTTAGTTTTTGAGAGGTACTGTACATGTGCTGTTGAGTAATTGGTTTATATTTTGTTTAAATAATAAAGATATCTTTTTTACATAGGTTTGTGCAGATATATTTAGAATAGAATATATAACCTTGATGGCTATTTAGGAAAAAGTAATCAAGCTGTAACATTCAGATCACTTTCTGTACTGAATTGATGGACCACTAGATAAAGCTTCAATTACAGTCACAGAATTGTAATTTTAATTGGAAAATTGGATAGGCAGCATTCAATATGACCAGAAAAAATTAAACTAATGAAAGCAACTACTAAGTCATTTTTGAAATCATGTGCATGTATTAATTAAAGCAAGAAAGCATCTTTTTCATTATAGCTGTTAAAATGCCTTTCAGGGGCTGCATTAGGAAGAGTACCTTTAGATGGTCTGGAGAAGTATAACTTAGAGGAAGGAAGCTAACAGGCTCATATTCTGGATTGTATCTATTATTATTTGACATGGGAATTTTAGTAATATCAACTAGTGAGTATCATCACTTGAGTTAGATGATTTGCAAATTCAGGAGAGCAGAACCTTCATAGTACCTTGCTGCAATAATGATTATTTGGACACTGTAGGAGTAAAAAATATTTTAGACTTTCCAAAAATGTCTAAGAATTTTGTGTACAGATTCCCATAAAAACTGACCCCCCTAGGTAGCTTTGAAGAGTATCCAGCATAGTAGTTAGTATTATGTCTTTAGGTTACACTGAATTTTTAGAAAAAGTGACTAGTACTCAAACACGCAAGATCCTCTCTTATGGGATATGGATTGATTACCTATGCTAATAGTTTTAGCATAGTCCACTTGTGATTTATAGTACCAACTACATTAAAACTGCAGTCTTCAAGAAATAATTTTTGCAGTTTTAGCACCTACACTAGAAATTTCAAGCATGGGTAACTATAAATGTTGGCAACTCAATTTAAAACTGTAAAAGATACAAGTGAATCTGGTGACCTCATTAGACATAATCCCTCAATACAAATTACAGTGGCTTTGGTGAAACAGTTATACACATGCATTCCGAATTTTATAATATTGATATAACTCAAATCAGACTCCAGAACTTGGAGTGTGGCAGGATAGATGAAAATAAGCTGACATTTAGAGACGTATGGTATTTCCATTTGGAAGCTTTTATGTTTGGGGAATATTTTGATTTAGGAAAAAATCTAAAGTACAAACAGAAGATGAATTAAAGATGGCAAATGCATCTTAAAATTGGGAAGCCAGATGAGAATTTCTGTCTACCAAGGAGAGAGGTCCTAAGGAACCCTTAACAGTATCATAGAATCATAGAATCATAGAATTGTTAAGGTTGGAAAAGACCTAAAAGATCAAGTACAACCATTGACCCAATGCCACCATGCCCGCTAAACCATGTCCTGAAGCACCACATCTAGACTTTTTTTGAACACCTCCAGGGATGGTGACCCCACCATCTCCCTGGGCAGTCTGTTCCAATGCCTAAAGACTCTTTCAGTGAAAAAATTCTTTCTAAGATCCAGCCTGAACCTCCCCTGGTGTAACTTGAGGCCATTTCCTCTCGTCCTATCGCTGGTTAGCTGGGAGAAGAGACTGACACCCACCTCACCACAACCTCCTATCAGGTAGTTGTAGAGGGCGATAAGGTCTCCCCTTAGCCTCCACTTCTGCAAACTAAACAACCCCAGTTCCCTCAGCCGCTCCTCATAAGACTTGTGTTCCATAGTATCTCCCTGTTGATACCATGTTAGCTTTATAGTCATTGCTATAAAGTGAGCTGGCTGGTCTACTCCTCGCTTTCTCCTCCTGCCCAGATTGAGGTTGTATCTGGCTTGCTGAACAGAAAGTAAAATAAGATTGTGATCCACAAAGCACCTACCTAGTCTTTGTGCGTTTTTACCACCGTAATCAATAGGTGTTACAGACCTTTGTGTATCTGCTCTTTAGCATGCAAAGACTGCCAGCAACATAGTGTAGACAGTAAGTTTATGATAATTATAGAAGGAAAGGTGTTTAATACTGGAAAGTCCCTGGGAAGATTTCATTTTAGTATACAAACACTGCTAGATGGATGTTCAGGAGATGTGGAGTAGTAAGTGGCATGTTTTCCATACTAAAAATGTGAAGAATGCATTCTTTGTGTTTTTGTAGCAAGAGAAGGAAGTCTTCCACTTTTGTGAGTGTGTGTGAAAGTAGCTTCTTTCTGCATGCTTCTCATTCCAGTTCTGTTTACTTATCATTTATGCCAACAAACATAATGGACCTTGCAGGCTTATCGTTTCCTTTTTTATCATTCTTTTTGCTGCATCCCAAAGTTCATGAAGCTCCTTTTGGAAGTATAGTATTTGTACTTTTTCGTTTTCTCCTCCTCTTCTCCTCAGCCTAACAGTTCTACCTCTGTTCTCTGCAATATGCTAGAATTGCTCTGAGTGGGGCTTTGCTGTAGGAACTCTTCCTCTACTTATTGTGTAAACATGAAGCAAAAAATTCTAGGAAAAGAAAGTATGATTTATGGTTTAGACAGCTAGAACTGCCTGGAAGAAGTGGACTTATCACCATCACCATGAGAATGTCCCAACCTAGTGTTAGATAAGTCACTTAAAACTTGATTTTCAAATGAATCTTATTTTTAGTGTCCACAAATACTTCATATCTGATTCTCAGAAATATTATGTTCCTACATCTGTTATTGAATTGCATGCAAGTTGTGCTTTGGATAAATAATGCTGTGATGCAACAAGTTGTCTAACAAATCAGGCCATCTTCAGTTGGGCATCCAAAATGACTATAATCTTTTGAAAAAGGTAGACATGGATCCTACCTCCCTGCCTATTAAATGGGAATAATAACATTTCATGTCACAAAAATACCAAGATGATGAATAAATAATTCCTTTGGCACATTCAAATACTGCAGGAGTAGGTGTCATAGAAAAACTCATGAGAATATTGATAATTCTGTATTCAGAGGCTCAATTAAATGGTATGCAGTAAACAAAGCATGGTGCCAAACCCTGAACAAAGGAAGCAGAATGAAAAACTGAACTGTTTTTCATTTGCTGAGCACAAGCCTTCCCAAGCAATGAACAAAGCTAGGAGTCGACCAGAAATAGTATAGTGTTTAATGAATGGATGATGTATATCCTAAATTAAGTCTTATCAGCATTAATTCTGGTATTTCCTAAGTTTAGAGCTCTTGGCTTTTAACCCTAATGCTCTTTAATATATTTATGGATGCATTCTATTAAAAGTAATCTTAAAAGCTTCAGTCAGTAAGGTCCTATTGTACAAGGTTTTACAAAAACACTAAGAGACAATGACTGCCCTTAAGTAGTTTTCTGTATAAATAGGTGCAGTTTTTTGAGAGTGCTTTATATGTTTTGGTTGTTTGGAATAAGAACAATGGGGCTTTTTCTCCCTCTAACCCTTTCAAAGTGGCACTGAGATGAGGGCAGCCAAGTGTCTCCACCAAAACAACTATCTGAAGAATTGGCTTACGGTGGGGTTCTCAGCCAGAGGTCAGGGAGTTACAGCCACCCTGCCCTTCTCATGTTGCTGAAAGGGAAATGTGTCTCCTCTAAATCCTAGATAGACAGGGCAGGCTCCTAGCAATGGGAGAGAAAGTTCTGGTATAGAAAAAATTGTGATGTCCTGAGCTATAAACAATTGAATCACACATGTTTTACTGCAGGTATTTGAACACTGCTGGAGAAAATATTTTCTGCAGGATTCGGAAATCTCTACCTTGCCTTTATAGACAGCCCTTAGCCTAGTATTTTGTGCAGACAAACTGAGCAGTCTTATTCTTGCTGATTGATTTTCAAATTGATATTGACTTTCCAATTCACATTCACCTCACTGAGTACCTTCCATTCATCCATCTATCGCATTTCTAGTGTGCTCATCACTGTAGCCTGTCAAGGCCTTACATAAATCATCTGAGGCATAATCATATGTCAGATACCTATGCAAATGATTATTCTGTTTGCCAGTCCCTATAATCTAGTAACTTTCACAGCACAAAAACTGTAATCCCTTCCTTTCTCTTGGCACTTGCTATACAATCTATCCATCCTGATCTATTTGTTTATTTTAATCTTCCTGTTTTCTTTACTGAGAGTAAAAACCACACTTCAGCTGAAAAAGAGCTAATGGACATTGGAACAGTCCTCATGAAAGCTAAACCAAGGAATTTCATCCCTGTGAAAACATCATGTGTTATAATAATGTACTGCAGAGCAGTATATAGGACAGTGCATCTTGACTGAATTTATTTAATTAAGCTTAACATATGTTTTTGGAAGAAAAACCAAAAAAGCTCACCACTTCTATGCCAGACTTCCAGTTCCTAATATGTTTTTCTGTAAGAGTGAATTGAACTATCAATAAAAACCATGCAATATTATTGCAGTATTTGTGGTAAATTGTTATAAATTCAATTTCAAGAAGAAAACATTAAAAATACATTAAAAACTCTGTGATTGACCTGAATCATGGGGTATATTTTACATTAGAAATACCTAAAAATAATGGTATTCAATATTTCCTAGTGTGGAAGAATTTTCCTGAACATTTTTTTCTGTTTATGGATGAAATAAAAAAAAAAAAAGTAATTTGAAAAAGTGTCTATTTAAGCAAAACATTTCCTTTGTCCTCAACATGATAGGTAACCATGAATATTTGGTCCTTTATCTGTTCCTTTTAACAAAGTAAGTGTTATACTTTAATACAGATATTTCTTTTACAATGACATTCCTTTCTTTCGGAGAAAAGAGATCTGTGGCACAATGATACACTTTGCACATCTTCACTAGAATTGTTAAAAAAAATTGTTTCTGTTTTAAGTTTCAATTCAGCCAGCAAGTACTTGTATTTTCTACTACACTGAAATTTAATAAACATTTCAGAAAACCCAGTGCACTTTTTACAAACAGGGACAAAGACCCACATGTGTGAAATAAAGTGTCTGGGCTTTCATATTTTCATTCAAAATTCTGTCATGTTCTCTCATCCTTGTAAAGGGAGCACATCTGAAAAATAAAGTAAACTATAGCAGTGGTAGTTGTACTAGCCATCATAAAATGTAATTATAATCACTCATTAATAGTCACATAACTTTGAGAAAAATGGTAGTAAGACAGAAAGGAAAAGGAGAGAAAACACAAGAGATTTACTTTATTATTTTCATTGCTAGATTTACTGATATAGATGGACTAACAAGAAGTGACTAAAATAGCTACAGGTGTCCTGAAATTGATTCTTTGGTCAAAAAATGAAAGTCCAAAAGTCACATTAATTTTTAACAGTTTCAAATCAAGTTTTTAACAAAAAGTGGCTGAATTTTGTTCCATCAAATCACAATTCTGTAACAAAGTAACAGAATACTTGAAAAATGGCTAAAGATTTTATTTTCCATCACAGATAGAAATACCAAATTTGGTATGTATTTTTTGTTTCATTTAAATGTAGAATCATCCTTATGTTTTATCCATAACAGACCCTGTCTTAAGAGACTCTCTGGAGAATGCTGGTGGCATGGGTCGTAGGGGTAAGGTAACAAGCCATTGTCTAATTACCAACTACTAAGGCAACAAAATTGTCACAGCTGTTCTATGTGCTTTGCCTTTCACCAGTCCTTAAAATTAGGCTGGGCCATGCTTCTGTCACTCTTGGATGGGCTGGAGGCTGTGGGAAAGTGGCTGCCACTGTAGAAGAAGAGGACTGGGGGAGTACAGAGAGGGACCGTCCTAGGAGGGATGATCTCTGGTCTCTGTCCTGGAAATTATTCCCCACTGCCCATTGGCAGCACCAACAGGAATGAACAGGAAGGATAACCTGCCCTGTGTAACAACTCTGTTCCAGCTCTTCTTTCTCCTTTCATTTCTGGAGAGGAATCAACCCTGACTTGGCTTTTCACCCTGAAGTGGCAAAATTCAATTTTTCCTACATTTCTGACAAGTTTGAACCCAGACACTGAGTTTGGACAGCGGCGGCAGCAGCGACAGCGGCGGCAGCGACTGAGATGAGTGCAGGGGCGAGGGTAGCATCGGGCTGTAACTGGGCTGTTTTCATACTCTGGGCCCCCCGAGCATCAGCCCCGAGCTGCTTCCCCCCCACCCCGGACCCGGAAGTTCCTGGTAACGAATCAGGAGAGGAGGGGGCTTAGCACCACCCCCTGTTGATTGGGTGATAAAGAGCCTCCTGGAGGGGAGGGACTAGTCCCTGCCCAGAGGGGAGAGGGGGAGTCAGCAGTGACTGGGTGTGTCCCAGGGCAGGGGAGGCTGCAGCCCTTTGCAGCTCGTTGGGGAGGGCGCTGACTCCCTCCCAGTGCACAAGGCGAGGAAGGTGCCAAGGAGCTGTGAACCAGGGGTGTCACCAACAGGTATTTCCCAGTTCAGTGAAAGAACAATGGTATCTACCCGGCGGAAGAAGACCAAAATGGATGTGGGAACCTAGACAGAGCTCCCACGGAAGGAGGCAATGGTGCAGGTCGCAGGCTGCAGGGAATGCTACACCGTCTCTGTGGTGACAGGGGGCTGTGTGCGCTGTGAGCAGGTAGATGATCTGCTCGGCCGAGCGGCACAGCTGCAAAGCCAGGTTGAAAGGCTTCAAGCCGAAGTAGAAAGGCTTAGGAGCATTTGGGAGGCTGAAATGGAGATAGACTGGTGGAGCCAGGCTCTGCCTTCCCTGCAACAAGAATGGGAGCACCTGCCGGAGAGCTCCCAGGATGGAGGGACCCCTGTACTCTGCCCCTCTCAGGTGGAAAACAATAACCTAGAGGAGAGGAGTGAGTGGAGGCAAGTCTATGGCCGTGGCAAAAGGCAAGTGCCCTCCTTGCCTACCTTGCCTCCACAGGTGCCTCTGAGTAATAGATATGAAGCCCTAGTGGAATACAGCCAGTCCAATGGGGATGTGGTGGAGAGGCAACCTATATCAGAGGTCCCACCACAGTCAGAAAAACCTGACGGGCATATAGCTACCTCCTCCACAAGGAAGAAGAGAAGAGTTTTAGTGGTTGGAGACTCCTTCCCAAAGGGATCTGAGGGCCCAATATGCAGAGCTGACCCCCGTCACAGGGAGGTCTGCAGCCTGCCTGGAGCCCGAATCAGGGATATCACCAGGCAACTCCCCAACCTGGTGAAGGCCACAGACTACTACCCCCTGCTGATGTTCCAGACAGGTGGGGAAGAAGCTGCATCCCGGAGTCTGAGGGAGATGAAGAAAGACTACAAGGCCCTAGGACGGTTGGTGAAAGAGTCTGGGGCACAAGTTGTTTTTTCCTCCCTGCTTCCATTTTTGGGTGATGACGTGGGACGGAATAGTAGGATTCTCTCTATTAATGCCTGGCTACGAGACTGGTGCTACAGGCAGGGCTTTGGGTTCTTTGATAATGGCTGGTTTTATAAGACACCAGGCGTGACCGTAATACATGGGAAAGGTTTATGTCGTAGGGGCAAAAGGGTTCTGGGACAGGAATTAGCAGGGCTCATTCGGAGAGCTTGAAACTAGATTCGAAGGGGGATGGGGTAGTAGCTGGGCTTGCACCACTGGGGCAACGCTCTAGTGTTGAGGTAGACCAGGAGGCCTCCCATCCCCCTGGGGTGAAATCGGTGTGCTCAGCTCGCTCCCTGAAATGCCTGTACACCAATGCACGCAGCATGGGGAATAAACAGGAGGAGTTAGAAATCCGTGCTCGGTCGGGGGGCTATGATCTAGTGGCAATTACAGAGACTTGGTGGGAAGCCTCGCATGACTGGAATGTGGTCATGGATAGCTATGTCCTGTTCAGGAAAGACAGGCCGCTAAGGAGAGGTGGTGGAGTTGCTCTTTATGTGAGTGAGCAGCTAGAATGTATTGAGTTCTGTCCAGGGGCGGATCAGGAGCGAGCTGAGAGTTTGTGGGTGCGAATTAAGGGGCAGGCTGGCAGGGGTGATACTGTTGTGGGTGTCTATTACAGGCCACCGGATCAGGATGAGGAGGGCGATGAGGCCTTCTACAGGCAGCTGAGAGCAGTCTCGCAATTACAGGGCCTGGTTGTCATGGGGGATTTCAACTACCCTGATATTTGCTGGGAGGCCTACTCAGCCAGCCATCCTCAGTCCAGGAGGTTCCTCCAGTGCACTGATGATAACTTTCTGATGCGAAAGGTGGATGAGCCAACTAGGAGAGGAGCACTGCTGGATCTTATCCTCACTAACAAGGAGGGTCTGGTTGAAGCGGTGAAGGTTGAGGGCAGCCTTGGTTGTAGTGACCATGAGATGGTAGAGTTCAGGATCTCATGTGGCAGGAACAGAATAGCTAGCAGAATCGCAACCCTGGACTTCAGGAGGGCCAACTTTGGCCTTTTCAAGCAATTGCTAGGGGAAAACCCATGGGACAGGGTACTAGAAGGTAAGGGGGCTCAAGATAGTTGGTTAGCATTCAAGGACTGCTTCTTCCGAGCTCAAGATCAGAGCATCCCAGCAGGTAGGAAGTCAAGGAAGGGTACCAGGAGACCTGCATGGTTAAACAGGGAACTGCTGGGCAAACTCAAGTGGAAGAAGAGGGTGTACAGATCATGAAAGGAGGGGCTGGCCACTTGGGAGGAATATAAGTCTGTTGTCAGAGGATGTAGGGAGGCAACTAGGAAAGCTAAGGCCTCCTTGGAATTAAACCTTGCAAGAGAGGTCAAGGACAAGAGAAAGGGCTTCTTCAAATACATTGCAGGTAAAGCCAACACTAGAGGCAATGTAGGCCCACTAATGAATGAGGTGGGGGTCCTGAAGACAGAGGATAAAAAGAAGGCGGAGTTACTGAATGCCTTCTTTGCCTCTGTCTATACTGCTGGAGGCTGTCCTGAGGAGCCGCGGACCCCTGAGGCCACAGAAGAAGTCAAGATAGAGGAGGAATCTGTCTTGGTTGATGAGGGCTGGGTCAGGGACCAATTAAACAATCTGGATGTCCATAAATCCATGGGCCCTGATGGGATGCACCTGCGGGTGCTGAGGGAGCTGGCGGAAGTCATTGCTAGGCCACTCTCCATCATCTTTGCTAAGTCGTGGGCAACGGGAGAGGTGCCTGAGGACTGGAGGAAAGCGAATGTCACTCCAGTCTTCAAAAAGGGCAAGAAGGAGGACCCGGGTAACTATAGACCAGTCAGCCTCACCTCCATCCCCGGAAAGGTGATGGAACAACTTGTTCTTGATGCTGTCTCTAGGCACATCAAGGATAGGGGGATCATTAGAGACACTCAGCATGGCTTCACCAAGGGGAAGTCATGCTTAACCAACTTGATAGCCTTTTATGAGGATGTAACCCGGTGGATAGATGATGGTAAAGCTGTGGATGTGGTCTATCTCGAGTTCAGTAAAGCGTTTGACACTGTCTCCCACAGCATCCTCGCAGCTAAACTGAGGAACGGTGGTCTGGATGATCGGGTAGTGAGGTGGATTGTGAAGTGGCTGAAGGAAAGAAGCCAGAGAGTGGTGGTCAATGGGACAGAGTCCAGTTGGAGGCCTGTGTCTAGCGGAGTCCCGCAAGGGTCGGTACTGGGACCAGTTCTATTCAATATATTCATTAATGACTTGGATGAGGGAATAGAGTGCACTGTCAGCAAGTTCGCTGATGACACAAAACTGGGAGGAGTGGCTGACGTGCCGGAAGGCTGCGCAGCCATCCAGAGGGACCTAGACAGGCTGGTGAGTTGGGCGGGGAGAAATTTAATGAAATATAACAAGGGCAAGTGTAGAGTCCTGCATCTGGGCAGGAACAACCCCATGTATGAGTACAAGTTGGGGACAGACTTGTTGGAGACCAGCATAGGGGAAAGGGACCTGGGGGTCCTAGTGGACAGCAGGATGACCATAAGCCAGCAGTGTGCCCTTGTGGCCAAGAAGGCCAATGGCATCCTGGGGTGTACTAGAAGGGGTGTGGTTAGCAGGTCAAGAGAGGTTCTCCTCCCCCTCTACTCTGCCCTGGTGAGGCCGCATCTGGAATATTGTGTCCAGTTCTGGGCCCCTCAGTTCAAGAAGGGCAGGGAACTGCTAGAGAGAGTCCAGCGCAGAGCCACGACGATGATTAAGGGGGTGGAACATCTCCCTTATGAGGAGAGGCTGAGGGAGCTGGGTCTCTTTAGCTTAGAGAAGAGGAGACTGAGGGGTGACCTCATTAATGTTTCTAAATATGTAAAGGGCAAGTGTCATGAAGATGGAGCCAGGCTCTTCTCAGTGACATCCCTTGACAGGACAAGGGGCAACGGGTGCAAGCTGGAACATAGGAGGTTCCACATAAATATGAGGAAAAACTTCTTTACGGTGAGGGTGACCGAACACTGGAACAGGCTGCCCAGAGAGGTTGTGGAGTCTCCTTCTCTGGAGACATTCAAAACCCGCCTGGACGCGTTCCTTTGTGATATGGTCTAGGCAATCCTGCTCCGGCAGGGGGATTGGACTAGATGATCTTTCGAGGTCCCTTCCAATCCCTAACATTCTGTGATTCTGTGAAAAGAACTATTTCTCCCAGAACTGAAGGGATGAAAATCTCAGACATTTCTTCTTAAAGCTGTTTTTCCTAGGAGAGCCCTACCTTGCCTTCTACTCAGCAGCCTGATATTCCCATTCCCATTTCAAGGTACGTAATTTCTCTCGTACATCATAAAGGGAGTATATAAGCCTTCACAAGGGTCTTGGATCCTACTTCAAGTAGGATACCTTCATCCTTAAGTAAACATCATTTGTACTCATTAGCTATATCAAAATAAACCAGTGATGGATATAGTGTTCTTATGACAGCCATATTTATTTGTAATTTCTAAAAAAGGATTCATTCAACCACAATCAGTTCTACCTGACTACCCAGTGGGACCTCTCTGAGGATGTACTTAATTCTCTGCAAGATCAGGACTCGCACCTTCAGGAAATGAGGGAAATTCTTATACTGATGACTCAGGGCATTTTTTGGATAATATTTTACCAGTTACAAGCTCAAGTATTTTTATTTCTGTCTTGGTACATTTTTAATATTTGTCAATGTCCTTCCGGTTGAAGGTCACTGCTTCGATGATTTCACTAAACATGCTAGGTAGGTGCATCTTTTGATATACGGTATTCCTGTATCTAATGAATTTATCTATATTCAGTTTGCATTTCTGAAATGCACTATCACAGATACTGAAAAATGATTGATTAGATTTGACAGAGGAAAATGAAGTATACTTGACATAAAGTGTCTATACTGCACTGCCAATACTTTTCTGTGTAGCTGGGCACATAATTTATCTATTTTTCACCTTACTCATTTATTTCCTGTTTACAATTAAAAATAAACTTCAAATGTTTCTCTTTGCTTCACTTCACCTTACTCTGCTCTTGCTTCTGCTGCCTTGCCATGCTCTACACTGCCCTTTTTGAAATATACATTCAGTAACACTCAGAATTTAATAAACTCCCCAAATAATACAGTGAGAAATAGAAAATAATATTTAAAACTCCAAAATATTCAGCATTTCATGAATAAAGAAGAAAACAATGTTTAGCTAGAAGATATTCACAACATCTGTAAGAATTCTACTTAAAGGAGCAAAAATGTTTGTATTGTACACATGAATATACAGATAGGTTCACCAGGATGTTAGATATCTATATAGTTGCAACACATAAATGTGAATCAATTTCAAGGTAGTACAACTCTTCTAATAAATAAACCTGCCTGATATTACACCCATGGAAACAGACTGTTCATGACAATGCATTTGTCAAGAAGTTTTATCCAATATTAATAGTGTGGGGGGACTAGAAACTTAAAGCACATTGCATTTCTCTGAAATTTCCAAGCTTATTGCAGTAACAGCACCTCACACCTTGTTTTATTGGCAAGTTCTGTTGCAGAGCGCAATTAAATCAATTGGTAACTGGGCATGACACAATGTTCTGGTAAGTTTCAAGCTGAGGAAATTTAAATTGACTACAAACTATTTTCCAGAAAGAATCAACCTTTCCTAAGGACATAACTCTCTCAGTCTCAAAAGCTATCACCAAGTTTATCTTGGGTATGGATGGCTGCATCTGTAATGGTTTAGCAGCTTTAAAAAAGATGGGTTAGATTTCTGGCCACAAATGTTTAAAACAGAGATGTTTCCTTTTTTGCATCAAAAAAAATAAGTTTATATCTGTCTTCTTTTTTTCCTAGACACAGAAATACAGTTCAATTGTAAGGTCTTTTTTTTCTTCCTTTGTCAGTCTTTTTAAGTAATGCCTTTTTTTTTTTTAATGCACATCACCTTTCACAAGGCATTGCTTGGTCATGATACAAGAAGATCTAGATGCAGAATTGCCAGTAAGTTAGTGTGAGTTGTCAATTAAATCTGAAGCATAACATTGAGAGTCTAAGTATCTAAGCAAGCATACCTTCAAGTGTTTCCACATGGTGGAAAAACCTCCCTGAACCTGAGCAATATTTAAATTTGTACAATATAGAGTTAGGAAAATCCAGGTAACATTTTGTTGCTTTATATAGAACACCATTATCCCAGGCAGAATGTCTGTTTGCCTGTTCTCTTGGGACCAGAGTTTAAGATCAAGTCTGAGCATTCAACTTTCCTAGGTAAAGCGAGCTCATGTATAGTTTATGTTGATAGCATTAAATGAAGCTCTCATTGTCTCTTTTTTTTTACTACCTGACTTCAGAGTCACTTGACAGCATACAATGAGAAAATCAAGCAGCCAACTCCCCTAGATTGGTTAATTGCTTCAAAGAAGGATGTGAATGGAAAAGAAAAGGCACTTCCAGTAGCATTAGCAAATCTAATACATGTTGTCACCAACCAGAAATAGCAATTTGACAAAATGAAAAGATTTTCCACTGAAAAAGCAAGAATTGTTATATATGCATCCAGAGAAATAGTCATAAGAAATTGAGTCTATTATGCATGCACTACTAAGATAGTCAATAATTCTACAGTAAGTCAGATAGGCTTTTGCCATAACAAAACTACTGAAGTGTGCAGTTGACTTGAGTTTCTGTGAAAACCAAAAAAATACATACGTTCTTCTTTGTTGGATAAATGTGAAAACATATGCCTGGAAGCCCTAAAGAAAGGTCAGTTTGAATTAATTTCTAGGTCAGTTTGAATTAATTTCTATCATTCAAAAACTTTTTTGAAATTGTCAGAAAGATCTCTTTGACAGTTTTTAGAGACGAATTCTGACTTTCCATTTTTTAAAACATTTTTTAGCTTAGAAACTGTAGTATAATTATTGGTAAGTGCAAAGCAGCTGTCTGTCCCACACAACATCCTTGTCTCTAAGTTGGAGAGATATGGACTTGATGGATTGACCACTCAGTGGATAAGGAATTGACTAGATGGTCACCCTCAAAGAGTTGCAGTCAATGGCTTGATGTCCAAGTGGAGACTGGTGACAAGTGGTGTTCCTCAGGGGTCGGTATTGGGACAAATCCCGTTTAGCATCTTTGTCGGCAACTTGGACAGTGGGATTGAGTGCGCCCTCAGAAAGTTTGCTGACAACAGCAAGCTGCGTGGTGCAGTCAACACACTGGAGGGAAGGGATGACACTCGGAGGGACCTTGACAGGCTTGAAATGTGGGTCCGTGCAAACTGCATGAAGTTCAACAAGGCCAAGTGCAAGGTCCTGCATGTAGGTTGGGGCAATCCCAAGCACAAATACAGGCTGGGTGGAGAATGGATTGAGAGCAGCCCTGAGGAGAAGGACTTGGGGATGATGGTTGATGAGAAGCTCAACATGAGCCGGCAATGTAAGTTTGCAGCCCAGAAAGCCAACCGTATCCTGGGCTGCATCAAAAGAAGTGTGGCCAGCAGGTTGAAGGAGGTGATTCTGCCCCTCTACTCCGCTCTCATGAGAGCCCACCTGGAGTACTGCGTCCAGCTCTGGGGCCCCCAACAGAAGAAGGACAGGGAGCTGTTGGAGCAATCTCAGAGGAGGGTCACAAAGATGATCAGAGGGTTGGATCACCTCTCCTATGAAGACAGGCTGAGAGAGTTGGGGCTCTTCAGCCTGGAAAAAAGGAGGCTCCAGGGATACATTATAGCAACCTTCCAGTACCTGAAGGGGCCCTACAGGAAAGTTGGAGAGGGACTTTTTACAAGGGCATGTAGTGATAGGACGAGGGGGAATGGTTTTAAACTGAAAGAGGGTAGATTTAGATTAGATCTTAGGAAGAACTTCTTTCCTGTGAGGGTGGTGAGACAGTGGAACAGGTTGCCCAGGGAAGTTGTGGATGCCTCCTCCTTGGCAGTGTTCAAGGCCAGCTTGGATGGGGCTTTGAGCAACCTGATATAGTGGAAGGTGTCCCTGCCCATGGCAGGGGGGTTGGAATTAGAGGATCTTGAAGGTCTCTTAAGCCATTCTATAATTCTATGATTCCATGATTCTATATAACTGCTCCTGAATAAAATAATTCAGAATTATTTATATTTTGTCACAAAACCTTTTTTTTACTTTCTATTCAATGCAGTTAGAAAATGTTAGAAAATGTTCCAAAATCATTCTGTTTTCACCAGATGGAAAACTGTTTCTTTGTAATTCTATATTCCGTGACAGCAAATGAATCTAAACTAAAAGCATGTTATGTTACTAACCTGAACAGGGAGCCTCTTCAGGTTTCAAAGCGAAAAGAACTATTAAATAGAAAATTATTGAGGAAGCTTCTTTGCCTAGTGATTCCTGCTTGAATACTAAAAGGACAAAATTTAAACTGTCAAATTTCATGTGCATCTCTACATACCTCATAGTGTACCAGTGTTGCAAGTAAATGATACATCTTTTTGTACTGCAGAGAATTCCTGTTAATTATACATAGTTCAGGTGTTAATTGAAGTTCTTTAGTGCTTCATTTGTACTATAGAGTCTCTGACTGCATACATTTGAATACCCTGACTACTAAACTACAAGTAATGAAGTCTTCAATGGAAACTAGAAGTCTAGAGGTAAGATTAGAGAAAAATAGTAAAGAAAAAGAAAAGAAAAAAAGAAGAAAAATAAAAAACAAATTAAAGAAAAAAAAGCTCCTGATCACTTTAATTAACGAAAACTTTGGAATCAATAGGAAGTTAAACTTCAAACTCTTTGATGTTCGTGAAATATTGAGGCAGGAAAGTTGCCGCTCAAGACACCACAACAGAATTAATATGTTCGCAGCTGTAACGAATAATAGTTTGAATTAGACCAAATGGAACAGCTGGAAAAAATGGACAACATTTTGAGAAAAGTTCTTCTTCAAATTACCTCTTCTAGTTATACCAATAGATTTAATAAAAAAAAAATTACCTCCACCTATAAACTTTGCCTTGACTCTGTTCTTAGACAACCACAGCTACAAAAGCACTGCTGTTACTGAAGGATAACAGTCAGAAATGGGAGCCAAGACTCCCCATAATTCCAGGGTACCACTTATAAATATAATATGAAGCATAAGATATTAAAAATGCAACTATATCAGAAGTTCAGAAAATCAGTTTTATTTAAATGTAAATTAATAAACTCTCCTTTCCTCCAATATAACACGATTGCATAGTCCACTGATTTTAATTAAGATGGGATAACTTTTGATAAAATAAGAAATGACCCTAACATGTGCCCAAAACTTAAAATGAAACTACATTTGAAGTGAATAGAAAAGAAAAATATTTGTTAAAGTTAACTTTTCCTCTATGCCGTTTTTATTCTTTTTTTCTTTTCTCCTTTTTTTTTCTTTTTTTCCCCCCTTTTTTTCTTTCTTTTGGTATTTATGGACTGGAAAGCCCAAACTTCACTAAATCTCTCCTTTTACGAGTACGAATGTTAATGCACAAAACCATAGACATTTATCGTAGCTAAAGAATGTTTTCTGAATTGTTTCGTATGTTTTGAATGAATGTTTCATTCAAAATTACACTTAGCACACAGAGCTGAAGTTACATGCTGAAAATTTCTTCTTGATTGTGTCACTAGACATGGCTTAGAAACTACAAGGGTTTTTCTGGATATTGTTGAGGTATGAAAATCATGCCAGAGCAACAGTAAAAATGTCCCTTGAATAACCTGAATATAAAAAAAACACATAAACAACCAAAAACTAACCAAAGAAACTACCAAAAACCCACAAAACCCAAAGACACATCACATTGTGATCCAGCCATTTGTATTTAAAAACTCTAAATAATCAAGAAGGTGAAAAGCAACACATGGTAGTTGATAAGCTACTCAAAACTACTCAGAATATAATCAAAATTGTGTCAACAAAATTTTCACAGGAATAGCTGAATGACACACTGATACCAGTAGGGCTTCAGCAGTCAGATTTCTTGATTATCACACTCTTAATACGTGCCCTAGACATGTCCTAGGGTATTCTAGACCATAAACATCTTTGCTGCTGTTGTTCCTCAGTCCTTTCAAATTACTTGTGGAAGTTTTGCTTTAAACTTTAATGAGTTGTGTTTTTTCACTCAGAAAATCTGTCCATGACAGAAAATAGCTACGTAAAATACTCTTGAGGATAATGGCCACAGAGACAATGGCATTCTACCTATGCATGTGTGGCACAAGCTGATGGCTCAGATAAAAACATAAAATTTTTCTTTTGCCTTACGTACACTTCATGTCAGAACATGTGTATTTTTTTATTAGAAGAATTAAATACTACATTTTGAAGAAATATATGGCATAACAAACTATTTTGTCAATGAGTCCATCAGTAGAAAGAGACCTGGGGGTTAAAGACATACATAGCTGCATAACTTGCAATTACAGTAGATAATATTCTCCACGTATAACAAGGAGAAATATAGATCTTACTTTCCTAACATATCTATGAACAGTGAAATTCTAGAAGCATGAATCACCAGGGATGAATTAAAGTACAGAGGTCCTGCTGAAAATATACACACCCATATAGCTTGTACTTGTAAGTATTGTAGTATGTACTACCTGGTAATTGATTTAATGATCCATTCTCATAAGTTCCAAAACAAGTATCAGATGACCACTGACTTTAGCAAATGACTACAGTATCAAACTTACAGATTACGCTCATGGTAGCTACAGTATAATGCAACTGTTCTCATATATAAATCTATTAAAATATTAATCGTTACATCAACCTATTACTGTCACTAGTCCTTTCTGCCAAGTCAATATTGCCATCTCAATCTGAGTCTTTCCTAGATTTAGGGAATCAATTATAATACCCATAACACACTTCAGAGGTAATTCAAGGAGGTATATTTAATTCTAATGTATTCTGAAAGACATAAAAGTATACTGTGATTCTGGTTTTCAGGAATTTGTTTTCTTTTTATTGAACTTTGCCCTTTAAGGATCTCTCTAAAGGTGTTTCCTGGGGAAATACGACTTCTGCAGAACAGGAATACAGTATGGTCTTCTACCATGACTGCAGTCTCTCCAGCACTCAGTGATATGTATCCAGATATCTCTAACACTCATTCTGTATAGTCACTGATGTATTTCCAGTTCTCTACAGCATCTGCTGACACATAACCAGTTATTTCACAATGAAACCTATAATAACTGTTTCTTTCCCAGTGAAACTTCGTCAAAACTGGCACCTAGATACTGTGATTGCTGTGGTACAAATAGCTGAAAGAGGAAAAGCTAGCCTGAGCACTACACTTATTCGTCTGTTGAAGTATGTGTGCAAAAGCTTGAATGGCTAAAAATCATGGTAGTTTCTCACATATTTCAATTTTCTTTTTAAATCCTGAGCAGTGTTACATTTACATGATTTCACAGTTCAATCTGTCTTTGCCAGTCTAATACCAAATGACTCTCTCTAAAAAGAAATGTAAGTAGATTTCAACTATATACATAAATAAGTATATATGTCTGTATACATACATAAATGCATGCATTTTTTAATTATATGTCTTTTTACTTTTTGAGATGCAGAATGTCACCATGTAACGCTACAGTAATGAGAAGAAAGGGAACTGGGCCTGTCAACCGTTTGTCTCTTACTACTCCTTTCCTTTCTTTTTCCCAAACAAAACAAGCCCAGTGCTGCCCTTTCTTTCTTCTTGCCTCTGCCGCTGTGCCACAAACTCAATTGTTAGTAGAACTTTTTCCTGCACTCATGCACTGGGTTGCCATCCAGGGCATAAAAATTGCTTTAACCTCATCAACAAAACCTAATGTAACCAAAAATGTTGGCTAAAAACACATGCTAAACTCTGGTCAAGTAACTGTATTATTCTGTTATTGTCACTCTTCTGCGGTCTATTATGATTAGTGATTTTGTCATGTTTGAAATAACTGTATAATTTGTGCACATGCATCTTCTAACCAGAAGCCTAACTATGGCTACATATTTTGAATAGATGGATCTGTTACAGAAAACAGGTCCAATCAGTGTATTTTAAGCTAATGGGAACTTACTGTGCCTGGACTACCAAATATCTATTGGTAGATATCTCAAACTCCTTTTGACAACATTAGCATTGCTCCAATGCTCCAATCACAGACTTATATATTTACCCTTTGGTGAGAATGAAACTAAAACCACAATCCTAATGAAGAAACATCTAAAACTGGGAAGCATAAACCACAGTGGAAACTTTAAACTATAAACACAACAAAAAACTTCTAAAATGGCTCAAGAACTCTGTTACCAGATAGTCAGAACAGGATAAATGATGATAACTAAGTGGCTTCCAAATTGGCTTCCAAACTCTGAACTTTGTGGACACACTAACGTGGCTTGCAACCAAGCAACAAAACTTTATTGCCTTACAGTGTTTTCCAACTAGAAGTTCAATAAATAAAAAATGCTCTGGTTCATAGGAAGTGCTGAGGGTTGAAAAACATAAGCTATACAAAACATTTGGGAGCACAGCTGTTTTTTTTTCATGAGTATTTCCTTTAAGTACATGTTCTCCACCATACATGGAGACATCTACTTGTACATGTTACTCCATTACTGTAGTGCTGGCCAGATTCAGGACTAAACATTATCCCAGTCCCAACATGTAGTGCTTCCTCTTGCCTGCACAGCTCTGATAGGCTATACACAGACATCAGCGGCTTTTAATCCTATTTCTCTTGTCCCAGTCATTCACACTCCTTGGGTGTTTTTCAGTCCATTAAATATGAACCTTGCATGTTCTGTTGGAGTTTTGTCATACAGTTAATGCATGACTTTGTCCTCAGGGGCAAAGTGTATGGAAGCAGCCCATGTTCCACCCAAAACAACATTTTTTACCCCAGCATGCAAGAAAACTTCCTTTTAACTGGGACAATATTAAAACGTGCCTCACTGACTAAAGCTACTGTGACTGTTTCAAGAAGCTATTCAACCACACAGTACTCAAGACCCAAACCCAATCCTTTACCCTCCTCGAACACAGCATTTTCTTCTCAATAGCTGTTTATAAGAACATTATAACTTTGTGCTTCTACCATGGATAATCTTTCTTGTTGTAATATCAGTAACAAGCAATTACAAATAACAAGACTGATTATAACAGTGAATATATCAGTCTTAATGTATGTTAAATACCAGGTTATATCTGTAGTATTTGAAGAACTGTGGAAGAAGTCTTACAGCATGGCACCAGAGGTAATGGCAAGAGATGTAGGAAGAAGCACTGAAGCTCATAGTAAAATGTTTTTTATACCTCACTGCCTGCCTGGGTTGTGTGTTTTTTGCAAATCTGTGTTAAGAAAAGGGTGTCCACAAACTGTTTGCATATGGTCTGTGTGACTTATTAAGCCCACTTTTATGGAAAATAAATTTCCATAACATGAAAATGTAAGTCACCCACGACTGTACCTCATTCTAAAATCAAGGACTGCCTTTTGACATTTTACACATACTAGGTCAATCTTTACTTTCAGAATCAGGCACCCGAGACTCTGCTAATGTCGAGAAGTTTCCCTGGTTTGCAAGACAGAAGGTCAAAAGCAAAACAGTCAACAGCTTCTTCTGGACAAGAATAAAAATTAATTGTTTTTAACTTCTGTTCCAGTGTAATTTATCAGATTAATAAAATTGTCCTTGATTTAAGTGGCCCTGGACAATATCTGTGAAATACAACATGTAGGCTGAGCAGGAGAACGACTGGCTCACAGGAGAGCTGGGCAGGATGCTTACTGCAAGGTGCAAGCTTGCACACTCAGTGTGCCTTCAGCAGGTTGCATCCTGCCAGCAGCAAACTCCCAGGAGCTGAAACAGTACATGAATCAACAGCCATCACTTTTTTTCCCTCCTTTTTTTCTCTTGCTGTGTCCTATTATTGTTCTATGTATAATAAGCACTCCTCAAGCTCTTGGCTCTGTCCGACAGCAATGGCTACATGGCTCACAGATGGCTCATGGAGACTTTAGCCCCCGTTTCTGTCATCTCTTGCAGGCACTGAGAGTTTTGTCTGTGACTAAGCAAATCTAAAAGTAGCTTTCTTTATATGAGGTGTTGTTAAGGATATTCATTTTTCTCTGAGCCACTGCAGAATGTTTTCCCAACTATCTCTACTGGGAACACCTAGGAGAGCAAGTCCTTCTCATTTCCAGTAGCATCATCATACTCTGCAAGAGGAGATATGCTGACTCTGTGGGTGGCTGGCTTGGCAACAGTTGTACAATAAGCACATTTCAGCACTGCATTTTGTAGTGCCAGATCTGTAACTAGAAGAGTTGATGCCAGAGAAGTGGATTGACTAGATCAGGACATTCTTTCTCTTCACAAAAAAAAATAACTACATAAACATTTTTTCCAGTATGCAGAAAGCAATTCCTGATTTTAATGGCTGTGTATGTCTACAATGTGCTGCTGTTACTGAGAACAAAATGGACAAAGTATAACTGCATGTCTGAAAATTGCTGTGATGTTTCAGTAGGTCCCAATAGGCAGAGTATGATCTATATGTGGTGTTCTATGAAGCTTGGAAATGTCTGCAAAACGTCATGTTGGTGATGTTTCTGGTTTCTGAATGAACAAGCAGAAATTCAATATGAATGTATTGTCAAGTACTTATTAATAAGCATATTTACCTTTAATACGAAAGGGCAACTGCAAATGCTGTTGTCAAAGGAATTGCCTGGTTTTATCCATTAAGGAAACAAATCTCTTTTTAGTGCCGTTTGTTACATGGGTCACATTTTGTCTGGTTAGATCAGCCTGTGTTGTATCAAAAATGCACACTGTGTATGCTGACAAAGCCCAAAGCAATACAGTACAGGATACATTTTCAGCCTAATAAGTGGGAAGCTACAGCTGTGTCTTCTACCAACAATGACAAGCACTGTATTTGCTTTCCAACATGCAATTTTTCACTATTGGCTAAATGTGCTGCAGGCAGAAGTAACCTTAGCAGAATGCAATAGGCCTTGAAAACAAGTGTGTCACCTCAAATCTGTAATGCAGCCAGGAAGAATGACATACCCTCATTACATTTACTATTTATTATTATTATTATTATTATTATTATTATGTAATGTACTATTTTATCAGTGTGGTCCAAATGTAATCATTAGATTCCTGCAAGCTCCCTGATACAGGAAGATACCAGGTTTTGGAGCTGGAGTTCTCACTGGATAACATTGCAAATCCTGCTCCACAAACAATTCTTAGTAAACAGGATTGAAGAGGAACATAGTCCAGCAAGCTCCAGCCACAAAAGGTATTTTATTCCCACCTATTTCTCCATGTGTTCTTTCCCTAGCTGTCCTACAGCTCTCCTTTTTTCCTTTCCCTCTTAATTATTTCATAATTCTCTGTACTCATTACTTACACCTTTTCTCTCTCATTTCTTAATTTTACTTCAAGTGTCACCCAACCTCATAATAATCCAACTTTACAACAAATACTTTATAGAAAACAGAATTGAAGAGGTCTTAACAATAACTCATTTTTCCTAAACTTACATAGGCAATTACGGTATTATAATTCTTCATTATATTTGAAATATTTAGCTATTGCTAAGGAAGGCAGTAAACTGAAAGCCCCATAACATTAGTTCCACCTAATACTGATCATCTTCCTTTTAGCCCCTGCTTACATGCTTTTCTTATTTCTGTCCAATATTTGGACTATAAGCTCTTTGGGGAAGGAGCTATGTATTTTTTTTTACCTTTTAAGTTACACCTAGGACATGTATGCTGTATCTAAAAACTAATGCCAAAGTTCTTGTCCTACCACTACTCTTCCAGTCATCTTCTTTCACAGTGTATACTGTCTTACACACAGATCTCTGAGGTCAGAAGCAGTAGGAGACACTCACATATGGGCATAACTTAATCGAAGCATGTAGCTAGGAGGAAGCTGCCCGAGGTCTCTAACCCTCCCGCAAAATCCAGTGAAAGGAAGGGGTAGTCCTGAATGATGGCAAAGCAAACTATGAACTGTGGCACATATACACCCATAAGAACACACACATACATGTGATCAGCATCTTTTGCACCTCTTGTGATCAATGGCTACTCACCATTGTTTTAGAAGGCGGCCCTTTGGATGGCTCTTCCCTGAGCAAATCCTGTACTAAGTGCCTTTCAGGAAGACAACTAACTTTTGTCTAGAATAATTTTGTGTGGTATAGAGTTCCAAACTTTTCCTATAGTTTTTCAGGCATTTTCTGAAATGTATATTTTCTTCATCAGCAGGATTTCTTTCACTTAGAAAGGAGAAAATTTAGCACGTGAAAGAGTGAAACTTGGACCATCCAAATGAATTTGGGACCTTCATGCTAAACAGCAAGTAAAGACAACGTAATCCCTCGTTCCATATTAAACGAGTGTTCCCAGCAAACAAAGCCTTTTCTTCTCAGAAAATGGACACATTTCTGTGGCTTATAGTGTACAAATGTCCTTTCCTGATCTTCATGAAAACCAATATTTTTTTTCTAGTAAATACTTCTTAGTTGCTATCAAAACATTCCTTTGTTTAAAAGCTCCAGCAAATTCTTTTTAAAAATAGTGCAATTCTTGCAACATGTTGCATTTGACAAATTTGCTCATCATATGCAAATTTCTGATGATTATGATGAATAAATTAAATCCATCACTGTAAGATTATTTGTTTCCTTCCAAGAGGAAAAAAAATCCTGTATGTATATTTATGACTATATTTGAGTTTGCTTTGTGAAATGCCTTTACATGAATGCTTAATCATTTCTGAATTATGCAAGCCAGTGGTTAGAAAAGAAAGCAAATTTTAAAAGACTGTAACACTTGTGCTAAGTTTCTTTAGAACATCTGCACTGGCTGTGAAATAAGAGTAGTCAATAAAATCAATGACATCTACCTTTAAATAAAATAGAAAGCAAAAATGGATTCATGATATACCTGATAAAGGTCATGTGCCAGGGGCATTCAATATCTTAAAACTATAGAAAAGAGGGAACAGTGAGTCTCATAGAAGAAAAAACAAGATCTGTTTCTTCTTTTATACCTTGGCTTCCTTTCTCTGTCTTTACTGGCCGTGATGTTCTTTTACTTTAAGTTATGTGCAGTTTGTCTGTGTTTGAGGAAGTTTCTGCACCGCATCACTACTATGCAAGATTTGTAGGTTTAGTTTGTCTGTCTCTTAAAGACGGTCACGTGCATTTGCTTGTCATACCGAGGCTTACCTCTTTTCAGTAACTCTGTTTTGCACTCAATACCAGAATTACTTGGGAATCTATTAACTGAGTATGAGGAAGAAGAATTGAGAACGAAAGGGAAAACCTATATTAGCCCATATAATTTTTCCCAAATATTTTTTCTTCATCTCTACAAGAGGATTTCTTCACAAAAGGAAGGTAACTTGATCCAGTCATAGCCTGCAAGATGAATACAGCCCACTGTTTTTTCTTCAAGAGGCAAATGAGAACAACTTCTGGATCAGCAGATGCTGCAGAAACAGCAAAGCATTGCCTTCTGCCCACCAGAGCTCCCTGTGGGAGATGCAGAAACTGATGCATTTGGCAGTTGCTGCTGTGTGAGAAGGGAGAGAGCACTGTTGGATGGGAAGAGGTAGAGTGGTCCCAAAACCCAGGTGTAACCTCCTTTATTGTTTTGCTTGGATCACCCATGCTTTGGAGGTATGACACCAATTTCCCACAGTGTGAGGGAAATATGGTCATTGTTGAAATAGATCAACACACAGTGAAAACCGATTAAGCTATGCATTTGGGAAACTAGGAGAGAAGGAAATGTCTTCGTACCCCTCAGTGGAAAGTTAACCGGAAACACTAGCTATGTTTATTGGCACAAGAAAGATATTTACAATAATATAAAATCTGAGGTCTGGCTAAGCAAAGACTTGTTTTTAATTATAAGGCATCTGGCCCAGCCCAAATTAATTGCAGCATCAAAGGTAGTCAACTACATCAAAGCAAAAAACTATCTTTGTTTTGTTTGCAGCATATGTTCTATCAAAATACTCCAGTATAAAATGCATACCCTTTTGGTTGTGGTAACATTGCCTTAGTATCATACAGTGGTATCATTTTTTTCAAGAGGCAGTTATTTCTTATGAACAGTGGTCCATACTGCAGTATATTGTGCAAAACTCCTAAGCTATTAAGAGTGAAGAGTCAACTGGTAATTATTAAATGGCTGTCTGTCAATTTTTGGCAGATGAATATATGTAAATAATTTTTATTTGCAATTATAGAATCACAGGGCCACAGAATCATTCAGGCTGGAAGGGACCTTGAGCGATCACTATTCCAACCTGCTGTTCAAAATATGGTCAGCTGCTCAGGTAGCTCAGGGCTTTATCCAGTTGGGTTTTGAACACCCCTGACGTTGGGACTGCACAACCTGCTCCACGGCTTGACTGCCCTCATGGTGAAAAAGTGTTTCCCGATACCCGGTCAAACCCCCTTTTTCAACTTCTGTATGTTGTCTCTCATCCTCCTACAAGCCACACTGTGAAGAGCTCAACCGTCTTTTTGCTGAACCTCCTCCCCCCATCCCCCACCCAGATGTTGGGGGGCTGCTCTTAGGCCCTTCTGAATCTGTCTCTGCCCCAGGCTGAACCAGCCCTGGTCCCTCAGCCTCTCCTCACTGGCTGAGTGCTCCAGCACAGACCATCTTGGTGGACCTTGCTTCAGCTTATCAATGTCTTTCCTATACTGGGGCACCCAAAACTGGATCAGTCTTTTGGATGCAGTTTAACAAGTGCTAAGTAGAGGGGGATGTAGCAGAAAAAATGTTGCCAAGCTGTGATTCCAAGCACTGTCCAATGGCCATCCCTACTTTTGACTGACCAGCATGTAGTTGAGCTAATCAAGCTAATTAAGGTTTGTTTTACTTTCCAAAACTGATACCCTCAGTATTGACTCATCCATAAAACATCTACCTTGTTCTTTGTTATGGATAATCAGGATGCATGCAGTTTTCCATTGCTACAATTACAAATTCCCAAAACAAAGTAAAAATAATAAATTAAAATTAAGCTTTACAGTAATGACACAACAGAGAGGGAAACAAAACATCATTGTTATTATTCGGAGATAACTGACTATGATGAAGGTGTAGGGTGTTTCCCTGGCAATACAGATGCTGAAGTTTCATTCTTTCTTTCTACAAGACACACTCAATCCTTGGAAGCACATCTACAAATATTGTTTTAATAAATGCCTTGTTCCTGAACAGCTGTGTCATTAAATAGTATAATATCTTCAGTGAGAAAGAAAAAGGTAACATGAACTAAAACCTGATCACTGCTTAGTTAATATAATTTTATGACATTTATATAATGAGAAGTTAGATAAGCACTTAATTTAGACACTGATATTTTTGTGAACTAACCTCCTGCGCTTAGAGACAGAAGCGCTTACACACACAGTTATTATAGCTTTTTGGAAAAATGACAGAAACCCCTTCCACAATTCTCAAAATTGCTGTGAATCTTTATAGACTGGAAATATTCCTGTCTGGTGAAGGGGAGGGGAAATACGATTGTCTCAGAGGCAAAAAAAAAGAGATCAAATCTGACTCCAAAATTTTGGTACATCCACTGCGGACGCTAAATGAGGAAGTAATTTAATTTACGAAGAGAGTAAGAAGTTCTTGGTACGGTGGGTATGTAACGATTTTTGGTGAGGAGTGGCTGGTTAACGAATGGAAAACAAAAGTTCCTATCATCCAAAACTTCTTTTCATTGTTGTTCTTCACAGGTTTTAACATTTTTCTTTCACACTTGATCTTACAGCTACTGGGGACATTTTTGCAACTTGAAAAGTTGATTAAAAAATTTAATTTGTGACTGAGGAATCTAAATTATTTTGGTGTTCATATTATACTTCTACACTTAAAAATTCCCCTCAATTACCATTTCATACAATCTAAATACTCTTCTATGGAAATGCAGATTTTGAGTTTATATTCAGACATGCTTATGTAAAAGATTAGCTATATTTAAAAATAGTGGAGCATATCATACTCAAACACCTTGACAGATGAAAAGGTTAATTTGGTCAGCTTTAAAATATATGTATGTGTTTGTGTTTTTCAGGTGGTTTTGTCACACCACAACTAAATAAGAATTCAGCTTATTTCTTATTGAATGTGAAAAATGTGACAAATGAAACGTCAGTGAACAATGACATCAAATGGTGCCAAACGAAAAATGACAGCCTTCTGTTCATTACTTTACAGAAGCTTCCTCCAAACACTGATTTCCCGAAAGATTCTGTAGCTAACTACTCTTTGGATACTCCTTGTTCATCTTATATGTTGCACTGATGGTTGGAAAGAACTATTTCCAGAAAGTATCAAACATCAGAATGCAACATTTTCATTGCCCTTAGTCTCCTAAGACCAGTCTTATTCTTCACGTGCGGCAACACATCTTGCTAGGGATGTTGTCAAAGATCAAGGTTAGATCTTGATAATGGAGGTGACTATTGGCCTACCAGTTTGGGTCATATATGTGTGTAGGAAGAGTGTGAGAGTGGAATTAGCTAAAGCTTTCTATTTATAGCTACAGATAAAGATCACATATAGATAAAAGATCTAGTTGGGAGAAGAACTCAGTTCTTAGATTGGTCAAATGTATGATCCCAGTGTCTGCAATCTGCTTATGCTCTCTATGAAAAAATGGTGGTGACCCTATAAGAGTGCATCATACAGAGGGTAAAATAGTCGTCATGACTGCTTGTGCACAAGCAAATTAAAGTGCTGGAGAACCCCGGGACTGCCTGAACTGTCCAAGTGGGAGAACAGCCCAAGGCAAACTAGCATTCACCTAAACAACTCCTGGGCACATTTGGGAGTCAGCATGGGCCAGGGACCATTCCCAACAGGCATGCGGGCATGTTGCCTGGGGCTGCAGGAGACTTTAATGATATGGGCATGGGCTGTTCCCTGAGAGCTGGTCTCAGTGGATGAGGTAGTGGTCCTGGAAACATTTAATTGACTAGTGCAGGTTTTGCCTATACTGGTCTGCCTATGCAGTATGTTGCAGGTGGGCATGCCCTGCTCCAAGCTTGCAGAGCACAGGCCAGCACACATACTCTGCCTTTTGCAAAGGCTTTTTAATTTGGGCTCAGCCCTGCTGTGATATACCCGTGGCTTTGGGCTGTTTCCTATAATGGCCAGGATGTGTCCAGGTCTGCTTTTGGCATGCCACATGTAACACTTATTATCAGATCATTTCTCAGGCAGCAGGATGACCTGCACGCTACTTAGGTATGTTTGATTATTATCAAAATTCAAATCCGAGTAACTCTTTGCCCATGCCACGTCTGATGGCTTTTTCTAAACTCCGACACTTTAGGAACTATTAGTTTCTCTGTAGAGACATATGCTTTGATTTTGTGCTAGTGTGTGTTCAAGTGATTTACTGTAGACTAATTAGATAATTTAATTGACACAATTAGCAGTAATATTTGTGGAAACAGCCTATAATGCCTCACTTCTTGTGTCCTTGTTTTTGTCATGCCAATTATCCTCTGCTTTTCTAATCAAATGATTTTGTGGGAGACTCACAACGAGATACAGAGTGAGACATGAGACTTTATCATTAAAAAGGAAAACTCAACTCCTTGCATTTCAAGGAGGTATTTTGAGTCTATTCACCCTTTCTTATGCAAATCATATATTACACCATCCTGGCACATAGAACCCCTTGAGAGCTTTTTTTCTTTAAAATAAAAAGCCTAATGTTCATCAGAAAGAGAGATGCTAATAGTACTGAATAGAGGGAACAATAGTGCAGCAGGTACGGTGGAAGCTTCCCCACAGAGCTCTGCCGATGGAGCTGAAGTTTGACCTATAGTACCCTCTGTTATTTCATTGTCACTGGATGACAGTTAAGTTCATCACTAGAACTGCAGCAACCTGTTCACCACAGTTTGATATCTCTGCTGAACAATCTCATTCCCATGTAGAAGTTCATGAATGAGTGGACCAATATTCACCTGTTCAGCACACAATAAAATTGATTTTGAAATCAAGCAGCTGTATCTTTTATCAGAAAAGTCCATTTGTTCTACAAATGGAAACTAATACGTCTGCTTAAATTGATGTGACAGCCAGAACATGCCATCCCAAAATGTTTGTGCACTGAACAGATTTTCTAGGATAGAAATAGACATCTGTTAGTCTTGAGTCAGGAGCAGTTCTACTTTGGCATGAAATATGGTGCCTGCTCCCTGTTGTGGACAGTTTTCAGAGTGCTCCTCTGCCATAAGCCTACACATCCAGCAATGACACTGGAAGTGGAGCGTATATGCACAGCTGGTCATACAATAATATGGTCATTCATGATTTGGAAAATATCACAAGAGGGAAGGTGTTGCATGTCTACTCGTGATATGTCTGTCATGTACATGTGTACACCAGATCATAAGGCAAGGATATGACATGTTGCTGCGGAGAAATTACAGCATGAGGCACTGACATGGTCCCATCACAGACTCTGTGGCTAGCACTGTCTGCAAGATTAAGCATCTCTGGTTTGAGTTGATTCTCACAAGGAAGCAGAGCACTGAAGAGACAATACACAAATTCTTTCCTTACCACAATGATTCTATTCTTATGGGAAAATAGTCGAGATGATGAAGCTAAATGCATCTTATTTTGTGCCACTGATTTTATAACCTCAAACATAGCACTAACACTTAGTGTGTATCACAGAATACAACTGTAAAATAGAAATTCTAAGCTCTATAAAATTCTTCATGTGAAAGAATTAAAATGTATAGTTTTTGTTTAAAAGTAAAACCAAAATTCTTTTCTGTCCATGTGTTTTCTTTTCAACATCTGGACCTCAATTAGAAAAAGAATACAACATGCTTATAAGTCTGCAGAGTTTTCTTTATATTTTTTTTTCTGTGCTGCTGCAGTACTTTTCAGTTGTAGCAGTTATTTTATGAACTCATGAGCTAAGCAGTTCCAAATTGGAAAAGTACCAACCACTCCTGCTATTCAACAAAATGTTTTCAAGTGCAGTTAAAAATACCAAGAAAAAAAAATCCAACCCTCATTCTACAACAGATTCAAACTTAGTAGTAACCAAAATAATCCTTTTGGGATCTAACTTGTCAAATAGTAAGTTTAGCACTCTAAATCCACAGTCAGGTCTTGTTTACACTGAGGATTTCTAAGAAAGAAATCTTGATGATTCTCTTGTTCTGGTATTGTCATCGGTGAGTGACCACATGTAGGCAAGAGTCCACTAGCCACGTCCATTGTCACCACAATCTTTCACCTTTTCTTATACTTCTTGAGGTAGTGGTAAAACCAGACCTGTTGGACAGAATTTGGTCCCCAACATAGCTCATTTTCAAGCAAGTATAGGGGTTGACTAAACTAGTCAAACTAGTCAACTAGCTTTTTATGATTTCCAGATCAAATGCAAGGACAGCAACTTGTAGATGAAGTCAGTGGTAATATCAGCTGTAGCTGGAGATAGGAAACTGTAGCGACACTGGTGAAATTGGTCTCTCCTATGCCTGACAAAACCTTTAGGTAACAAAATCTTTTGCTGTGATGCTATTAGATGTTCGATGGTGAGCCACACAAAAAAGAAATCAATTTGGTAACCTCTTAGAGAAAGCCTGTATGTCTGCACTGTCTTTAGTTTGATTTCCTCTGAGATGGGCAGTGATAGTTTATAATTCTGTAGTAAGAAGTATATGAGAAATAAAGACGATAGAACTGAGGGAGGATACTATTTTAACACTCTGCTCTTGCATAGCTGTCTCCACCTGAGGGTCTGAATGATGTGTCTAATATTAACACATTTACTCTTTCAGGTTTATAGCATCTTTGTGCTGTGATAACTGTTATTCCCACCATAGAACACCCACCCATATCTAGAAGGAGAGAATGGTGTTATAGATACCAGGACTATGTTGGGGTTTTCTCTCTTCTTGCTTTTTCTCTGAAACTTATTCAAACCTCCGAAATTCACAGCAGAATATATATGCTAATGTAGCTGGTGCCCTACTTAAATTCATTAACTGTAATAAACAACAAAGTTTTAGCCCTAGGTCCAGTATAGGACTTCAGTGTCTATAAAAAGAGACGCAGAACTTTAGATGGCATTTTAGGTACTGACATCTAATTTGGTATACACAAGGATTTATGCAGTATACTGTGCAATGTGATCTCTCCCAAAATTACCAGGTATCATTGAAAAATGCTAAGCAAGGGAAATCTCAGCTCCGATACTTCACTTGAACACGGGAAACCTGAGTCCATGAAATGTTTGCTTTCATGTACCTTTGCAAAGAGCAGAGCTCACTGCATTGCTTTTAGAAGCCAAGTGATTTATAGAACCTGGGCCCATCATTTATAGAACAGCTTAATTGTTAGAGAATTCATATGTAAACTCAGAGACCTGCTCAGGCTTGGGTAACAAAAAGTGGAAAGAGGGCTAAGGTTTTCCTTGCTTGAATGCCCTAACACATAGCCTGATCCCTACAAGTTCTGTGGAGAAATGGGATTAAAAGCACAACTCTGTACAAAAGTAGGTGGGATTTAGGGCTTCTCCTTTCTAAGCCAATCTGCAAAAAGCTAAGCCAGGAATGACCAATCTACTCAGCTACACATAAAAAAAAAAAATAAATATCTTCATTTGGTCAACAGCCATACAACACCTTAGAGGGTCAAGGAGAAGCCACTCCAGGAGTAGCTGCAAATAGGAGAAGACAAGGATTCTTCAGGGAGGACACTGTCCCTCCGCAGAACAGACCTGGTTCCAGCAGTTCTCACTGACCAGAACTGAGATTTCGCAGAAATCCTCATGCACACTTAATCTGATGCCACTAAAATTCTCGTCCCACTATGGTTATACATTGCTAGGATGTTATATTAACAGTGGATAGAAGCACTACCCTTTACTGTGCTTAAAAACAAAAGTAAAAAAAAGTTCATTGTTAAGATCTGATCCTGTCAAAGTAAGTTGTCCATACTTAAATAAATTGAACAAACTGGGACTTTCTGGGGATTTAATACAGCACTCTACCTGTCTTAAATTCCTAGTGGGTTTTAGGCAGGAATTACTTACCTAAGCCCCCAAGCCAAAACAGCACTGGTAAGCACCTGGAGAACTGAACAGAGGAGTGATCTGAGCTTTCAGAGCTCCTGATCCTAGCATACCTCTGCAATATCATATTTAAGGATCACTGTTTTAGATCTAGGCAGAATTTCAGATTCTGTGTAAATCATGTTTTAGAACCTACATGTTGCTTATTTTCTTTATATTTTTGCGTCTATTCCTTTCAGCCAGGTCATCTTCTGTTTTAAGTAAGTCTATTTTTCTCCATGCATCTCTAGGGGTGGAAAGCCTGCAGAGCTGAAGAGGATTATTCCTGTCCTCTGTTTTCCTCTTCCTGAAAACTCCTTCTTTGTCGTGTCTTTTGGAAAGTCAAATGCTGCACTGAGGGCAAAAATCTGTTCTTATTGAAATCAAAGGGAGGTTTGCATTGACTTCACTGGAAATAGTGTCAAGTCCTTAACATGATTTAACCCAGAAAGAACAGCTTTGTGAATCTGATTAAGCACATTCTGTAATAATTGTTCTGACAACTTGTACCTTCCTTTCCACAAGCTGACACTGAGCTCTGGGGTAACGTGGCTCCTAGTTAGATGGAGATTAAGTGATGCAGGAGATGTTATCTCATCTTTGACCTTCAGTACCACCTCCATAGTAAGATACATTACTCTGATCTATGGAAGGGGAAAATCAGTCATGTTTTGCTGACTAAAACTGCCTTTTTCATAGTAAAATTACAAAAATACCTCAATGAAAAACTGCGTGTTATTGCTTTGCAGCAGAGCTGGCAAAACTGCATATTTTGCCTGCTTGGATTTGAGATTTAACACACATCTCTGCACAGCCCTGCCCCTCCTCAGTGTTCTTCTGAACAGAATATCAAAGTCACCAGAGACGAGTCATCTTTCTTCTTTTTCTCTCCTCCTTTTCTGCTGTTACTCCTCAGTGAGTGTAAGTTTCATTTACTTTGGCAAGAGGGCTTTTGTTTTTTTGCCTTTAAAAGTTTTAATCCACCTTGTGACACTACCTAAAAAGAAGCGAAATTAAGCTGCAGCGTGTACTAGGAGAGAAAACCTACTTAATTTATCACCCAGTCCTACTTTACCATACACTGACCTAATTACAGCCCACACCACGAGGGGCAGGAGGAGCAGCAGAAGGAGTGCTTCTGCCACCTAGTGCTTGTGGTCCTCCCGCGGTAACCAGCAGCATCTCTTTGTGAGTTTGGCATTTTCGTGTCCCCAGCACTGGAGAGCAAATGACCTTCCCCAGCCTGTCTAAATGGATGCCGGGCTTATCTGCATACTGCTCTCTTCTCTTTCACTGATTCAAAGCAGCTTTCATGGGTGAATGCTGTACTAGAGCTGGCAACCCGCAGTAAGGAAGGTGGGATTTTAAAAGATCACTTGAAATGATGTAAAGTACGTCAAAAAAAAACAGAGTGTTTGAACAGTGCTAATACATGTCTGAAACCAGAAAATATTTTGTATGCACAGATGTAGGCTGGGGTTTTCAAAGGAAGCACAGAGAGCTGGGTACCTCTGTGGCTGTCACAAATCAGATGGACAAATAATTTGGGTCTCAAGCACTTCTACAAGATTTTGCTTCTCCCTCTCCTGCAACTATAATTTAGGTAATCTTGTTCCTGTGAAATGACAGGTGATCATGCACCAATTAGTCTATTTCTCCACTGTACCATTTTCAGCAGGAGCTTCGTGGGTTGAAAATGAAAAACAGAAATATTTTTCCTATTGCCATAGACATAAAAACATTACAGAGCAGACCCATATTTGACTGTTTGGAAATTAAGGTCTTTTTCCAATCTTTCCTTTTCAAAGCATTTCAATAGTTTTTTTCACAACTGCTCTGAAGGTCATTTTTCTTAATTGGGATGCTGTTGCTAAATTAAATGTACATCACTGGCACCGCTTGCTGTGCATAAGTGAGAGGATGTAGGCTCTTAAGGATTCCTGTAAGAAAATCTGAACATTCTTCCCCAACATGTGCACGCTGAGGGAAACATCAGCTATTATTTTAAACTCTGTGTGTAAAATCCTTTCAATTTCCATCCTTTTTCAAGTGCTCTGGTGAAGGGGTCCAGTACAACCAATATTCATACTTTACTTACATTTTCATGTAAGTGTATTATAGTGAATGAAAATTAAGGTTTCAGGATATAACATTAAACAATCAGGAATTACTCTGACAATTGCCTCCACAATTTCCAGTCATTTCCAGACATGTTTTTTTGATACCCAGAGTGGTATGTCTAAGGGCCTGTTAAAAATTGTGAAATTTATTCTTCAAATTTGTGTTCTGATTGTAAGGAATATTATCACTATCTTTCACAAAGACTTCATAGTGAGTCACAGGTGTTAAACAGGGGGTTAATAAAATTTTCTCTGCTCCCTGATACCACATTGCTCAGGTTGTCCAGAAAGGCACCTAGTTTGAATGTGACATAGTTTGCTTCCAGACCATGTTCCCTTGTTGCCTCCCCAGGGTGGCCACTATGCTGAGGCAAGGAGAGAAAGAACGCTCTGGTCACAGAGCCAAAGTACAGTGAAAGAGCTCATGCATCCCCACAGGCTCAGACACCCCTTTTGCATCACTTCTTAGTGTTCATCTCCTCCTTGGGGGTCTGCTTTGCAGAAATGCTGAGCACTCTTGTTTGCAACTAAAGCTGTGTTTTGCGTTAATAGACTCCTGTGTCGTACCTTAAGATGCAAATAATCAGGTTTGAAACATCTCAGATTAGCCACTCCACATTAGTGTACATTTTTCACCTTTATCTCCCTGTGTCTCAGTTCTCTGCACATAAAAAAGAGGTAGTCCTCTCACAGTGAAGATAAAGGAATTGTTTATGAAGCACTCATATATATTCGTGGTAAACATTGTAGAAAAACTCACACGAGGAACAGATCAAAATAGTGTGCAGTAGATAACGTACAGAAGTACACACTGAACAGTAAATAGAGGTTGAAAAATTTTGGCTAAGAGAGCATTATGAATTCTGTACATTGACTGGAACAGGAATCCTATAGAAAGATACAATGTAAATAATACATCTGTATATTATATAGTATTCATACCAAAAAAAAACATCTACCCAGAGTGATTAATACTGGACAAATGTTCTCACTTTTGTCCCACATAGTTACACGTCTTACTAAAATTCTAGGACCTTAAACATACAGAATCACAGAATCAATCAGGTTGGAAGAGACCTCTGGGATCAACGAGTCCAACCATTGCCCTGACACCACCATGTCTACTAGACCACGGCACTAAGTGCCATGTCCAGTCTTTTCTTAAACACCTCCAGAGATGGTGACTCCACCACCTCCCTAGGCAGCCTGTTCCAATGTCTAATGACCCTTTCTGAGAAGAAAACATGTTTCTGGTTGTCTCCTATGTTGCTCCTCATGCCATAACTGCTGCTGTGATCTTGCAGGTCCAGTAGAATTGGATCCTTCTTGCTTCTTCCATAGGAATCAATGGATAGAGAGTATTTGACACTGCAATCTAACAATGTTCCTTTGATATATTTTTGGATGCAATATTATGCATAATTTTAACACTGTTTATTTCCCTGGTATCTTAGTTCTTTTTAGATCATAAAGGAAATGCATTAAAAATCTGATTTGGGTTATCTGTCAAGACAGGGTTAGGCACTCTCTGATCTGTCTATGATGTCAGACATATTATAAATATATCAGAAAATAAATAAAAAATCCACTGTCACCCATAGAAGTTAGATCAAGAATGTTTCCACTTGTTGGTTTTTGAGTATACTATTATTAAGGAAAGGTAGGGTGATAAAAGGTGAAAGGGGTGATGTTTTCTATTCTGTTATGAGGGCAATCAAGGAGAAGGTTACTCTAAAATGTTTTGAGAACCACCCATGGTGCTTAATCTTTTGCTGGGAAGGGTTTGTCCTTGGTTTCATCTACATGGCTGTTTAGTTCAGATTTGAAGCATGCTTCTGGATCTAAGCAGGATTGTCACCATTTTCTCTGTCTTAGATCTGTGTTTTGACTCTTAAGGGTCTTGTACAGTGGTCTTGGGGAGATTTCAAGGTGCATGAACTGAATTCCTTCCAGGTTTCTAGTAGCTGGAAGGAGTACTCTAGGGGTGCCCCTGGTGCACTTCAGACTCAAATGGAAACTCAAGAAATGGGACTAGACTGGAGTAATTCCTAAATATAAACTTCTGAAATGGATCAAGGTTGGACATTACATCCTCAGCACAAAGTATTTTACTCTACTTGCTATTGTAGACAGACTTTTCCAACCACCTGTCCATATCATTCTTGCTGTTCTTGATACTATTGCTTTAGTGGAAAAAATATGTATAATTTTCGTAGTACATAAGAGATTTTTTTAGAAAATCAGGAAAGGCTTCAAAACCAATTTGATATTTAACATAAAAACATGCAAGGAATGAAATTAAGTTAGTTTCAAAAATGTTTCTATTATGTCATGGGTTAAAGCAAATATTTCAGAGGGAAATTAAAACCTGTCAGTCACAGAAATTCAAATTTAACTGGAATTTGAGCTACAAAATTAAAATATTAATGCTTGTATTCTTCCCATATCCCAAGTGAGTACTCTATTTTCAAGTATAGGTAACTTGGGGATTACATAAAATTTTCTATGTTCTGTTGGGGTCATTACTTTACCCAAATATGTATTAAAAAGCTATTTGGGAAAAGCAATTTTCCTGATCCTAAATGTGTCATGGGTATAATCAACAAAAGACTTAAGTGTTTATAAATTAGACACAGCAGAGTCTTTCAGAACACCTGCTGATGGTCATCGGCACCTGAGTATATCTTGCCCTTACAAAGAAGCACAATGACAGCATCCTCAGCAAAGGCAATATGCTCCATTTCATCTGTAGGGAACTCACTCTTTGGGGAGTAAAAAGTCCCTAGACAGAAAAAAAGCAGATAACTGTGCCAAGTCAAGTGTCTGAAAACACAACGGCTGAGAAGGGGAACTTGTAGGTGAATTAATTGGAGAATGTGTCTTGTGTAAGAAGAGGTCTGTTGATTGCTGGTCCAGTCATGCAGAGGGATGTTGCCTTCAGAGACCAGAGAGAAAACTGTATTTAAAGCAGAGGCCCTAATCTGGAAGGTAAGAGACATTACTCCTTTTCTTTAAAAAAAAAAAAAAGTGTATGCACTACTATGTTTTTAAAAAAAGTTTGATCATATCTCAAAAAATGAGAACAATGAAAAAAAAAAACAATCAATAGATGCTTACTGGTTTTGCTCCTGCTATTTTCTGTGTTATCCAAATTGAAGTGCTGTTTAGAAGTCTCTTGAAATGTTTGTATCTCCTTTCTCCAGATAACATGCATTTTCACAATTCAGAATGCTACCTAGTGGAGGAAAAAAAAGAGCATTCAATCCTTCCCATAGAGTTTTAGGTTATGTCTGGAGTGCAAAAACTATCTACTTTGACCTCAATACCAAGGTGTCAGGACCTGGGAATGAACTGGGGAGCTAAGCTTTTTAAGAATGTAGAGGTACCCTTAGGGGACTCAGTGCTGTTTTTATAGCTAGAGATCCATTTCCAAAAAGTGATAGCAGACAGAGATCCTCTACCCTGGAAGCACATTCTGCAAGCTGAAGCCAAAGAATGTGGCTGGAGCCTTGTAAAACCTAGAGGATATTAGTGAAACCAGATGGGCTTGGCATATCAGTCTAAACAGCAAAGCTGGTTTGAGTCCAGAAGGAGGAGTGCATTAGGACACTGTTCCATGGATTAGGAGCAGGGGGTGCATTTCTTCCTGCAGACTGCTCTGCAGAAGCTTCTTGGGAAATTGTTGCGACGCAGTGAGCAGTTAGGTAACCCTGATTTCCCTGCTTTAATTGGCAGATTTTCTGCCCATCCTAGTTATGGAGAAATCACTCCTGCCTTTAAAATCACTTATCCTTGAGGCTCATAAAGTAAATTACTATTTGTATGATGAGAGCACCTCTTGTCTTCAACCGCATCAGGTCTAACGTGACTAGTACTGTACAAACAGAGTAACCACTATGTTTGACTTCAGTCTTTGCAATGGAACAGATTGCATCCAGTATCAGATATCTATAGGAAAAGTAATCTCAATGGAAAGCATCCCTAGATATGCTTTAGTAGTTAGTAAGTCTTAATTAGGTCATCCTTAGAATGCTACCACACAAACATCTTCTAAGTAGCACGATTTGAAAACTATGATGTGCTATGAAGATACTCAATACGTTTCTGGAGCAAAGCATAAACATTTCTACCCAAGAGCAGTTGGTATAAATTAAGTTGTCAAGTGATAATGGATATTAGTTTTCTTGTGACTATAAGAAAGTGATTGTGTTTACGTGGAAAAGGGGAATACATTTCTCATGCCTTCACTTTGCTGCACAGTCTTACGAACAGGGTGAATGGTAGATGTGGCAGTGGTGCTCCTTTGTCGCAAAACTTATTTTAGTACATCTTGGTTCTAAAATGTTATGCACACCTGCATTATATTTTAATCTGCAGGTGGGTTGGATGAGGAATGATCCCCTCCAGGGAAATGGATTTTTTTTTCTTCTGATTTTTAAGAGAGAAAATGGTTTGAGGCAAAGTTCCAGCAACAGAGGAAAATTGCTTAAATCAACAATAAGGTACTGTAAGGAGCAATATGTCAGAACCACTAAGCCAGAGTGACATACAGATTCAATGCAAATCCCATGATCACTGAATGAATCCACTTATTGCTCACAGCATCTGCGACCTGCTGCTCCACACTTCTCAGCTACAGAGTGACTCTGCTGTCTTCTACTGTGTCCCTGAACACACTGTGCCCTTTAGCTGCTCCCACTCTGGATAGCAAGTATATATGTAGCCAAGAAGCTGTGGAAAACAACATTTGGGCAGAATGTAGTTTCCGGTACAGAAACTATACTACTGATTCAGAAGAAAGGAAAGGAAGAAGTTGCGGGGGGTATCAGATAATTTTAAATTTGGATGACACACAGTCAAATTCAAACAATTCTGTAGCATGTTATACTTGTATTACATGCTACACAAAGGAACTTTAAAATTTTCCTAGGGTGCCAAAATATAGTTCCCTTAATTTTGAGTTTGGTCATTCTTGATCATTAGAGAATATTTTTGTTGTATATATGACGCTCCTAAAATGCGAAGTAGCATGTCACATCCACTTTCCCTTTATCACATCTTGCTGGGTACCTTTGGATTTCCCCCTGTTGGAAAGAAGCTATTTGATATCTCACCATCCCTGTTCCATTCATTGACTGAAGAGACAGCCTGATGAAATGACAATAATTAGACATTTCTATAACATTTCCAGTTTTAGACAAATGTGGAAATGAGAAGGCTTATCCTCTTTTCCTCTACCAGCTTACAATATTTTATGGGTAATTTGGCTTATAATTTGATCTGAAAGGTCTTTCTAGCAAATGCATAAAATTCTGTGATCTAAAGACTATGGAATACATACTTTTAAAATGTTTTCAGATCTGTCTAAATAGTGCTGAATGTTGCATCTATTTTAATGTTTTATCATTTTGGAATAACAATGATAGATAATGATTTGCTTTAAAGAGTGCCTGCAATTAAACTAAAATCTACATTGGCAACATACAGCTGGGACAACTGAACCAAACATCTCACTTAGGCACTGGCTTTCTGGCACCACAATTACACTTCATAAAAATGTGCTGCTTTTTTCTTTTTTTCTCCTTTTGCAGATGTAGGATGAAAAATACAGAGATCTGTACTACAGACCTATTCTAATACTTCTCACATACTTCCTATTTTGAAAGGTTTCTTAACAGCGTCAAAAAAATGCTGCGACTCCAGTGAACAACTGAAGAGATTTGTGTTTGTTCCCAGTTCTTTGAGGACTATATTAACTCATTTAGATATTTCACTTCCAGTCTGTTTGAAGCTTCCAAAATGTCCCTGTAAGTGTATAATTTCTGAGTTGGTGTATATTGACCCATGCCATACAGTAGGGATAATGGGGTCTCTAAACCACTCCTTACCCAAGTATGATACATTTAATTCATCTTTCCAGCATTCCTATGAGTCACACTTTTATTACATCCACATAACGCACATGTTTAGTTACATTTCAGTCTGCAGGCTGAGTATTGTGATTCACCTTACTCTCTGTAAAGCCCCAACAAGCAGAACTATTCCAAGTGGTGTATATCCTTATGAACAGCGATTTTCTCAATTTGTTGACCTGGTCAAATAATTCCCACTGAGAAGAATTTTCCAACTGTTCTGCAGGAAATGTTGCTATGATCTTGTAGCAGCCTGAAAGGACAGCAAAAACAGGACTAAAATCCTTTGGTCAGGATGAATTTGACTCAGTGCATCATAGATAAAGTTAGTCAAGAGATATTATTTGAAATAATTTCATATCACAGAAGTCTGTTTTGGAAAAATATTCGATATTAAAAATGGATTGTTTATTTTAATCTTGGAAAATGATGAGAGTTTGAGTATAATTTTGTATTATTTCCTATATTTATATTTTATACTAACATTTTCACCTTGCATTATGGCATACATCATTGCTGTTGAGATGATCCAAAACTAAACACTGAATTGTTCTTACTCTTTAAGGGGTTTTTTGAGTCATGAGGGAAAGCTGCTATTTAGTACTGATGGAGACATTACCTTATCTTGTACCAAACTGTTTTATTAGAAAATAGGCAAATGACAATAGTTATTTAAGAATCTTTTTCTATTTCAAAGGAAATGCTCCCTTGTTTATTTAGAATTTTAAAAATCTGTCTGTCTTAAACCTTGTCTAGTCTTAATATTAATAGCAGCTCAGGGTTTCATGGACTGTAGGGAATGTGGGGTATGAATATCTGCCAGCACACCTGTAGCCATTCCCTTTCTTAGATCTTCGTCATTTTTATTGTCACTTGCCAATGAGATGAGAAGATAGCTATCCCTAGGAAGTCAGATATTTTTAACAGATACGGGATATGGAGGAGAAGGTTTCAGACCAAGAAAGTCCCTCTTGGGAGATGTGGCACTCTCCTAAAGCCTAGAGTCAATCAGACAAATAAGTCTTTTGTCTTATCAGGAAACAAAGAATCCTTATGCGTTCAAATCCCAAACAGAAAAAATGAAAACATAGTACAAGATCAGTACGATAAATCAACCGGCCAGGAGAATGAGAGTAGCTGAAATATACTAAGGGAAATAACATCAGGGCAGAAAGGAGTAATAAAAGGAGCATTCAGTTGCACAGAGAGAGTCACAGACAGTTAAATTAACATGGTCTCATTAAGACATAACAGGAAAAATATATTTTCAGACACCTGAAATGGAACAGTATTATATTCTCACAGGTAGATTTGCAAGGAAAGAAAGAAATAAGCCAAGTGCAGAGCTTGATTCAAAATTTTGTTATCAATGTGTCCATGATTATAGTGTATTTACATTTACCATTCTTACCAAAGCAACAAAGGTCAAAATATGCACCATAATAGTTTTTTTTGCTAAAAGAGAAAATTATGAAAAAGTGAAAGACTTTTTAAGAAGAAATTAAAACATACAGTCAAAAGAGTGAAATGTACACAGGCAGCATGGAGGGTTTTAAAGCACATAGGTATTGGTGTCCCAGAAAAAATGTCTACAGCCTTAAGAAAAAGAATTAAGGAAAGCTAAAAGTAAAGCTCTCTGCTTTAGACAAAGGTTGGAATGGAGTCTGTTCAGTTGAGAATGTATTCTTCAGAAAGCCGAAGGTGTGGCCATGTGGGAAAAGAGAAAAGAAGCTCCAGTGATGACTGTAGCATCACAAGAAGGCTGATGTCAATAGCATAGAAACCTCTCAGGAGCAGGATTCCTGAAACGGAGTTAATAATGTCAGTAGATGATCAAAGTAAAGAAGCACTTGGAAAACACAGAGCTGCAGTAGCAAACTTAAAATAAATTGGACTCATGTTCACCTATTTGGGAATTTTTTTTTTTCTGAGAGATGATGCAGATGATGCAGAAGAAGTATTTTGCAGTGAAGTAGAAGTGGTTGAGACCACTTTAAAAACTCAACAAAAAGAACACTATGGGACCAAATAGCATTAATGTAAGACTACTTAGGGAACTTGGGATGAAATGCTTTGACTATTGTAATATATAACCTGTGACTCAAAAGGAATAGATAAAGGAAACAAAGTCATTGAGCAATCTGAAAGGTTTTCCCAACAAGAAACATAGCCTAGGACTCTTACTAAAGACAAGATGCCTGTGGGGGGATGTTACTGAAACCCATATAAGATCAGGAATGGTAAGCAGAAAATGAACATGAAGTGATTCTTCTCTCTCAATAAAGAAAAGAGGAGCACCAAACACAACTAGCAAGCAACATCGTTCAAAAAAAGCAAAAGGACGTACTCTTTACCACAACACATATTGAGACGGTTGAGCTCCTTGCCACAGGATGTCATGAATACTAAATTTTTAAAGTGGGTCAAATGTGAGTGGACAAATCATTCAATAAAACAAAGAAATGAACAAAAAAAAATCCATGTAAGTCATTCAGAACAAAGATACTACTTCAAACTTTGAAAATCTCTCAGTTGTGAATGTCCAGGTGTTATATCAGAAGAGAAATATTTATTTTCCTCCCCTGCACTCATAGTCTTAATATTATTATTACTGTATTATTATTATTATTAGAGAAGACAGGATACTGGACCAGCTGGAAATAAAATCAGAATCAGTGTATGCTTCTCTATATAACAGGAAAGAACATAGCAGTACTAAAAACTCTAAATATAAAAATTTTGTGACTTGGCCTCACTTATGAATTTTCAGTATTAATCTTTATTGATGAACTCTTTTAACCTCACAGTTCCTTGACCTTATCTTAATTTCATGAACGTTTAGAGATGCCTTTACTTCACCAGAAACAAGATGTGCTTATGTGGTATGGGAGATGTGGTTTTAAGAAATAAAGATTTAATATCATTACAAAAGCTTGCAGTGAGAATGCAACCATAGTACCGCCTGGGGTCTGAGATTGTGAAGAATGAACGACTTCCGATCTGAGACATGTATTCTCCCTGACTTGTGACTCTTTTTGGCTATGACTTTTGTTACACGCAAAGAAACAAAATTACAAGCGCCACAAAATAAGGAAGTCACAACATTGCTCTCTTTCCACCTTTAATAAAGTATGTTAATTAATGTGTACACTATATGTAAACTAAACGCATTTCTCATACATATTACGTATTAAAATAATATGTATTCATGATACTCACTTATTCACACTTAAGAATAAAACCTAAATATAATTGAGATTTATAGTATCTCTATATGTTAAATTTAATAATTATATTTTTGTGAGACATTTAATAAATCTCAAGATGTTATTAATAAACTTGAACATGAGCATAAGGAAATGGCAACAAAATACTTCTCTATCAGCATGTAAGAATCTACAGCAGAGGCAGTTTCATACAAATTTGGTGTAATTCTGCATATTTTGTTTTGCTTCCTGAACAAAACAATATTTCAATATTTTGAGGGTGTTAAATACAATTATCTATTGAACATTTATTCATTCTTTTGCTATTGAGAAAAAGAGTGTTTTGAAATGAAAGACACCTCCCACTGAGTTTGAACTTCTTATCTCTAAATCATATGGTGCTATCAGTGGAATTTTCTCATTTGATCTAAACCATTACAACGAGCGTCGATATTTTTCAAGTATCTATAATTGCTGAAGGGAGACTGAACACTTCAAAACATAATTTGAAATAAGCAGTTTTAAATAATGACTCTTATTTGTTACAAATTGATAAAAATTGGAAGACAAGTTAAGTTAAAGAAGATAAAACTCCCATTTCTCCTTTCTGTGCAATAAGAGGGAAGGGAAATCCTGAATTTTGGTGATGGTTTAAGAGGGGGATACAGGTCTTTTCTAATAGCTTCTCAAAAAGAGATTATTTTAAATTCTCTTGGTCTAATTTTGACTACCTTAGAGTGTGCATGTACCATAGGATCTCTCTCTCCCTCGTTCCTCTGAAACATCTGGTCAGTGACAGGTTACCAGACTAGATGGATAACAACTCTGATCTGAGACTGAAATGTCTCTCTTCTAATCCCCAGCAGCCTACTTGATTGATCCTAGAGCTATGCTGCATAAAGATTAATATTCTGTTTGTTGAGTATCAAACAGCAGTAACTGATATCCAGCAGGCATCGCAGATGACTTGGTGAGCATCCTCAATCTCAAGTTGACAAAATGTGCGTGCAACACTCTTCTACAGAATGGTGAGAGGAAAACTGAAGAAGAAGTGAAGGGAAGAAGTACAGCCAAAGAGAATCGAGGCCGTCTTTAAAGGGCTGTCTTGTGGGATAAACAGACATATGAAATGTCCTCTCATTTCCAAATCAGATTTGCAGAACCCAGTGTTGGGAAAACTGAATCACACAATCACCACATTCCTAGCCCTACTAAGCATTTTTAACCTAGTGCTCCTTCTTTATTGCTCTGGGTCCACAAGACTCCCTCAGCCTAAATAAAGATTTATAATCTGTTGCTTTCTAATTAGGGCTGTTTGAGCAGATGTACTTGAAGAAAGTTACTCACCCTTAATACTGTACGTTGGACTGTGTCATTCTTTTGAGTGAAGTAATACAGTGTTGATAACAATTATGTTGTACTATAGCTTCATAAGCTGAACTAACAAATATCAGAAACGAAAGCTAGCAGCGGGTTCTTTATCTCTGAAGAATCTACAGAGTTTTGATCAGTGGATTTCTTTCAAGTGGTAAACAGCCTGTATAGTCATATCTCAGTGACTGAGCAGCCCTTTTCATTCCAAAGGTAGTTCTGATTTCTTTGCAAATGAAAGTGAGCTCATCTGAACTATGCTTTTGTTGCAATTTTATTTCAATGCAATAAACACTTCTACAGCACTTACAGAGAAACTCATCCTCCCACTAGAGACATTAATCCTCTATTAATTTTAATTATTCCCTACAATACTGTTTATTTTAAAAATTAAAATAAAAAATCAGGGCATAACCTAAAACAAAGTTTCATCTGGAAAGCAGACTGCTCAAAAAATGTACTTAGCCTCATTTATTTCAATATCTGAAAAACTACCTTTCCTCTTCCAAGGAAAAAGAAATATACATTTCTAATCCTGTGAATTTAGGAAGATTTTAAGGTAGTAGCTTGAACGTCTCTTTTCCATCCAAGTTGAGCATTCAGAATACTAATGTTAGGCAATTGCTTGGCATCCTTCAATTAGCTGCCCATGGAGTCCCTTGTGCCTTCAGTTGTCTCACCCTCTGTTCAAAGCCTTGGGACTACTACTGCTTTTGGTAGGCTGACTTCATTCTTCCTTACCCCACACCTATTTCTTTCCTACTTAGCCATTAAATATCTGGTCATTTGGTAATGTTTGGATGAAACTGAGAAATGACTGCAAGCTAGCTGGTTAAAATACATAATAAATACTTCACAGAGATAGAAGGATGCCTGTCCTATGGACATGTTTTGGCAGTATTGTTAGTACTCTCAAAGAAAACTTTCTGATATTCTCATTTAAGTGACTGCATTCTTTTCTTTGGGATATGGTAAGCATTTGGTCTTTCTGACACGGCTACTATTAACTATATTTTCACACCGAGTCCTTCACCTTGATATCTGCATTATACATCAGTGTCTCTCTCAGATCTTGTCACCTTGCTGAGGTTCCTGCTGCAAAAATCTGCGTATACTTATTCCTGCCTTGTTTCTTACAGACATTGCTGTAACCCTATTGTCTCAAACCCTACTCTGTTCCTATGGCTCTGACTTGTGGGTTGCATAATTGAATGACTTGTTCAGCAAAATATATGTTGCAATATGACTTCAAGGTCAGAGCAGGAGAAAAGTGGCAATGGGAAAATGTGATGCTGATGTTTACAAAGGGGTTCCAGAGTTACTGGGAAATGTGAGCTATTATTTCATTTTGTTAGAAGTGTTAAAACTGGTACTGCAAACCATTTATAGTTAAGCATAACATATCAGGGAAGAGTCAAAGTGTTTTCTGTAAACAGAGGTAATCCCTCCAAAAAAATGGAATTTCTTATCTCCAAAAAGACCATTAAACTTCTTCGGAGGCATCAATGAACCTGTGGGTTACGGTGATCCTGTTGCCTTAGTACACATAGCTTAAACAAGATATTGAAGTCTTTCACATTCTTTGATGATTTTACAAGGGATGAAAACATACAGGCTATAGAAAATCAGGAATCACAGTCAATTCCACAAGTAAGGAAGGTCTTTAAAGCACCTATGTGAGGACCTGGGGTATCCCACCTCACCATAAACAAGCTTATAAAAAAAAATGAATAAGGGAAGTGACAAAGTTTAAAGCCAGTATATAATTATTTGCATTTGCTCAAGCTAAAGCTGACTGTGAAAAGTTCAGACAGATCTCAGTAATGACTGAGCGATAAAATGACACATGAGATATACAGTTTTAAAAACAAATCCTTTATACTGTTCACTGTGGTGGTCTCTAGCTAAGCTATAGCCACCTAAGGAAGAGGCTGAGAATTCATCATTGATATTTTTCTGTGATCAACAACTTCAGTGTCAGAAGAAATCAGAAAAACAAATAAAACTTTAGGAATTAATAGGAACTGGCCCAAAGTCCAATGCAAAATAGTATTGAGGAAATAATGGTCACCCACTGAAATTATCCAGCAGAAGTTTTAAACCCAAGTTTTTTTCATTGAAAGCATAGCTTTACCTGGAATTGATACATAGTACAGATGGTACTGTAGAGGCCAAAACTGGAAATTGGTTCAGAAAGTTACTAGACAATTTTACGGAGTATGATTAGTAGACCCGATCAACATCTATCAACACAGCAATGCACCCCCTTTAGTTCAGCAAGTCTTGAAACTGTGAATTGCTGGAAGCTCAAAGACTATTCCATATTCCTTACATCTTCTGCCTAGAGTTTACTACTGTCTACTGACAGAGATGTACTGCATATGGCCCCAGGTGGCCAATTTTATTCCAATTTTTATACAGGGCCATAGACTTTCCCTGGAGCTATCCCTCAACCTGATCCACAAACAGATGCTGGTGCAGCACCCAGTGTCCCATTCCCCAAGCACACTGTTGTAAAGGAAGCACTTGGTGCTCTGAAGTGCACACTAGATTTCTGCTTGCTGGTGTGTAAGTGGACCAAATATCCTTGAAGATGTTATGAATTCCTTTACGATCTGCAGTTGCTGCTACTGAATGTCTTCAGCTGAAACTCACTCAGTATGAAGTAGAGAGCAAGTGAGGGGTTCTGTCTTATGAGACACACACACAAGTACACTTTTCTTGATCTGAAACCACCTGGTTCTGCAAGTCTCTGGGCACACTGCAAGTCCTAGTCTTCTGAGATGGAAGGCTGATGGAGCAGTCAAGTCATTGAACTGGAACCTGCAGTAGACTGGAAAGTACTGATGATTTAATCCTGAATTTCATTATGTTTGATACAGTCCAGGACAGAGAACTGTTGGGGGTTTGTGGATCTGTTTATTTAATGGAAAATAGCATTACTCTAAAGAATTAAACTGTCCAAGAATCTTGTTTGGTTAAAGTACAACCCCTGTTACCTAGCAGATTTTAATTGTGGGAGTTTTCTGCTGTTTATTCATTCCTTCAAGGTAGTATTCTGCAGACCTCATCCATCTTTATTCCAATTCCTGTCTTCTTTGGAGCAGCCTTCTTAGAGATGATGGTGGAAATGCATGTGCGTTTGCTCAGATCAGTCTTGCTTTGCAGAGCATACATGTGGTTTCCTTTTTTCTTCTGTGGCAGTACATTTGTAGATTTCACTTTTGATATTTTCCTTTCCAACCTGGACAGTTATGTATCCATCATAGGAACACTTCCATTGAATTAATCCATTTTGTCTGACTGAAAATTGCTTTTTAACACTTTCCTGAATGAACCATCAATTAATATGCAGGTCAGAACTAATAACAATTTCCTTGGAGTACAGCTCTTATACTTGGTTAGTGATTAGTTCACATTGGTGACCTCCCTGAGCTCTTGGGGATACAGGTTTTGATTTCATCTTATTAGAGAATAAACACTATACAAATAATAGATTCAGATATATGAAGTATAGCAAGATTAATAGCAGACAGGCTGATGATCTGTGCTACGTGTCTTGCATTTTGAAACAATCTCTTTGCAAGTCATCTCTGTTTATTAACTTAGTTTATTGTTTAGAAAAGAAATACAATCCCTAGCATAGGAAATGTCCTTGAACTTTTCACATCCTACTAATAACACTTCAGATAGTAAAATGCGTCAGTAAAATAATTGAAATAGTAGACAGGAGGGAGTTCTTTGTTTGGATTGGTTTTTTTCCTGGATGGTGAAGATGATGCTGTCTTTAAACCCAGGCGCCTTTACTTTTTAGCTTTCTTAGGATATCTGCTGCTGTTGCCTCTGCATTTTATATTTCTGCTGCCTTTCTCCCAGGTCAGAGTCCCCAGTCTAACAGTTTAGTTTCGCTGGACATATGAGAGTGATGTTGCTGAGCAGAAGCTTTGATTTTCATGCTGTTCATACAGTCTGTATACTGGATCCTGAGGAACTGAACATTTCACTTTCTATTTCTCATATTGCACTCTGCTCTAAATACTGGAGCTGGTGCATTGCTCACATATTTTACTGTGTGCCAGAATTTTCTTTTTATCTGAAGGATGTGCTACGTTCCCAGATTTTCACCTAGCTGAAATGGCAAGAGTTTCACACAGCACATCTGATAGCAATTAATCAGTGTAGCAGCCTCTGAAATGACTCTGCAATAATTGAGGCTTTGACAAAATGGCAGGATTTCATGTAAACTTTAACCAACACGTGTATGAGTTTCAACAGATGAGATATGAATCACATATTTTCATGGTAAGCCCTTATCATTAAATCTCTCCCGCAGGCTCTACCTCTGGTGGCTTTTTTTCCCTCAGACAGGCACCTGGCAAGATCACTAATTCCGTTCACCTGCTCACAATAGCCCTTACCGCTGTGGGAAAACTATTCCACTACATTTTTAACCCTTCTATCCCTGAACTGACTCCACCTTTCCCTTCTGCAGAAGAGCCCCTACTATGCTTCCCTGCTGCTTGCAAAACCCATGTGGAAAATGAGTGGAAGGCAGAACTGTCAAATCATTGTCACAAACTAAAAGTGAAAGAGCCTGGGTATTAATTAAAGGAGTGATCAGAAACGTTTTAACTGCATATACAACTTCCTGAAAATATTTCCTGATCAAAACTGTACTTTCTGTTGGAAAAGTTTCTTAACTACAGAGTGGCATTTCTGGACTGATCTTGAGGAAGACCCACAGGCCCATGGAGAGCAAACCAGTGCTCATCCGTGTGAGCTGGGCTCAAGTTCCTGTTCTGCAGCTGGGACTCAAACCTGTGTATTTTATATTTTGGATGACTCCCATTCTCCCAAGGCTACTGAATACACAACTGTTAGGGTGGTAGGTGCAATAACATGCCCACTTACCTGGTTTACTTTATTCTTTTATTTCAAAAAAATCCAGGAAGTTTTATTTTTTGATACAGAACTGACCATTTAAGCTTAGTCCTCTGTAAAGGAATTGCATGTGAAAATGTGCAGCAAGACTTGCATCCTGTTACGACAGTTTCCTACATCTTCTGGCTGCAGATACATGTAGGATACTAACTACATCCTGAAACGTATGGAGTTTGCCAGACTGAGTGGTGGATTACAACTGAAAGTAAAGCGTTAATCTGAGAAATATTTCTGTCTCATACTTTTAGTGGCATTTAATACCTGGCTGTAACATGGCCCCTCCTTATGTTTCTCAAAAAGCTTCTTTTTTTTATTCTCTGCAGCCCTTCTTTGCAATGGGTGGGGACCATTTTGGTGGGGTGAAACAGCATGCTAAGCGAAGGCTTGGGCTTGTGGATACCTATTTGATGCAAGTTTGGAGCAAGTCGTTAACAGTTCCTATTTAGTGATTCACTTAATTAATATTATAATACAGTATTAGTGGTGAACACCTGCTGATCGAGGCAGGAACGAGCAAATGCCTGTCTAGCCTGTCTCTGGCTGGGGCTCAGAGCAGCTGCTTTTGGACACAATGCCAGTGCAAAATGCTTCATTCTCTGATGCACTGTGCCAGCTAGCAGCATTCATCAGTGCAGGGACTTCTTCACTGAAGGTCGGTCGGCTATACGCACTGTGTTTATATTGCTAATGAACCCATTCACCATGACTGCCTGTTCCCCTTTATAAGCCATTTGTAATTTGCCTATTCTAACTCCAGTATGTGGCATGCCAGGACATAGCTGGTAATGTCCTGATCTAGCCAAAAGCACTGCTAGAGATAGAGAGTGAAAATCTAGCCTGATGAAGCTCGCCGCTATTATCTCAAAAAGGAAAGTCCTAAGGACAGTTTTCAACCTATTCTTCCATGTATAACCCTTAGGTTAAGCACGTTCTGACATGCTATATACAGCATCTGCCCTTGGAGTTAAAATAGGGTTTTAAATAAAATGCTAAGACTAATCTAGACCTCTTTTTGTGTAGCAAAAAGGTCTAGCAATATAATTTTTTTCAAAGGTATATTTTGCCAGGGTAAATTTCCATTCTTTGCAGTTAAACTAAATATGCAACAGGTAAATAACTGAACATTTTCTGATTTATGGCTTAATTATATTTCACTGGAAAAATATATTCAAGTCACTTGAGGAATAAAAAAATTCTTTTGTTATTCCATATTATTAGCATCAAAACAATAATCTCCCATTCAATACAATTGTCCATTACCTCATTAAGTATTTTTGAAGAACAGAACAGAAGCAAAGGGAGGTCAGATAAAGAACAGTGCTTTTTTTTTAAAAAAATAAATCTTTTCAAAATCAGAGCTTTGTACCAAGAGTCTGGAAGTTTCTGTGGCTGATAAGCCACAGAGCAGTGCCATACAGACTGATTTCCTGACAGAACTTTGGGATTACCTGGCAAAACTGACATTTATCTACGAAAAACAGTAATTTTAAGGGACGTGATTAGCTTATTGAGACAGTTTCATTTTTAAATGCCCAGCCTTTTCTAAATTCTATTTATGACATTAATCTGATTTTGTCTCTGGCACAATCATTAATTGTGAACTTTTGTAATTGCAAAATTATTTCTGTATTAGGATTTAAATGGGAAAAAAAAAATTATACTTACCTTGGAATACAGACTGTCTGTCTATGACGGCCTCAAGGATAAACTCTCACCTGAGCTGAGAGTAGGACTTCCCTTCAGGAGTGGTACTTGTCCACCCGTATGTAGAAGGCCACAGTATCTGCTCTAGTTAATCTGGACTCCCTCTGTGATCAGTAAAGAGAAGCTCGATAGTCAGATGCATGGTGGAAGATTATGCATAGAAAATAATCTCACTCCTTGCATTGAATTACTGTTTTGTTTTTCTTTTTCCTTCCCCTTAGAAATGGTCACAATCTCTCACTTTTTTGTCATTGTTTTATATTTAACAACAGCTGAAGGCAATTTCACTTTCTGCTACTGCTACTCCAGTTAACACAGGGTGGGGCAGTGGAGAAGGGAACACAAGGGCGGGGAAAATAACTCTCAAACCTGTGAGTTTAGCATGGGGCTGAGTTGTGATTTGTTCGGTGGTTTGGTCTGATGTGTCCCATTTCTCAGCTGCCATTCCAGTTCTGCACATTGCCCAGAACAAGGAGCTTCACAAATTCATGCCAAGGACAGACAGAAAGCTGAACAGTGGGCTCATCTTGCCCAGCCTACGGCAAGAGAAGTTACAAGGAGAAATAGTCACTATGCCTCTTCTACATTTAAAAGTCTGGTAAATTTCTAGGTAATGTATAGATACCTCACCAAGATACCCGAGTGATGTTACAGTACTTGTAAAAAAAAAAAAAAAAAGGCAAAAAACCCCTAATTCTAAGTAAGCAGACTTCAATATTAAGGATCGTTCTCCATTGAGGTATTTCGGTTGGCTCCAATCCCCCTAATGGAGCCTTGCCAATTTATACCAAGGAAACATTTCTTTCTGGCTAGTGATAGCAAAAGTGTAGTACGCAAGAGCCTTAATTATGGGCAAGGACTGCACTGTGCACAAATGGAGAAGAAAAAAATGGCCTTTTTGAAAGATCTTTAAAGTCTAAACAAACATTAAACAAAAGACAAAAGAATGACACTGACAGCAAGCAAAGAATAAAGCTTCCAGAAGCAACAGCATAATAAACTAAAGAAAATGTGAATCTATCAATTTTGACATGTCACAAAGGTTTACTGTTTGTTTTAAAGCGATGATAATATTCCTTTCTTTTTGAAATATCAGGAGTGAAATCCAGCCTCATTGATATTATGGGAGGCTTACCATTGATTTCTGTGGGAGCATGGTGGCAAGCAACCTTTGTGTGCTGTATGAAGCCTGAGCTACACTATCTCTGGATACAGCATACCTATCATTAAAAAATAAAAAAAAAAAGTTAATTGCATATTTTTAGTGATTCCTTTTTCTCTTCTTATTTAAAAGAAGACTAATTTAAATAATAGCCTTATAAAAATGTATGTTTTCTTTTCTCTCCCTCTGGCTTTCCTACCCCCCTTCTTTGTTCATAATAAGATCTTCATTATTTGTCCAGTAAATGAGTAATCTGCTAATTAACTGCACTTGTTATGTGATGAATATTCAGTTACCATAATGGGAAGAGGAAGAAGATGTATCATACCTAAGTAAATTAATCTGTTGTTGGGCAATGAATTTGCATCCACCTGGTTGCAATTGCTCACTCAAAAAAGCTCTCTAGGTTTGCTATATTTAAGAATTAAAGGAGTGCACAGCCCATTTGCAGACATCTACAAAAGGTGAATACCTTTCTCTCTGTCTCTTTTAGCAGTATTATTTAAATTGAATTTGGAGATAACTTGTGTTCTGTCTAGTGATAAGAAAAAGAAATTACCAAGTAAATTACATTTATTTCCTGTCTTTGAAAAATGGTAGCCCTCTCATATCATTTTAACAATGAAGTGAGAGCATCCCCTATGGAAAACAGGCAAACTCTTCCTACACAAAACACTAGAAAATATATTTAACAACCAGGTCCCATTGTTCCACTCTTCTTGGTGATCCCTAAAACAACCCCAAAAGTATCCAGGGTGAAATGTTACAAAGTCAGCATAATGGTGAACACTCAAATCACCAAAGTTTATCCAATTAACACAGTGAAGGAGAAAAGGGAACAAAGTCCAGTTCATGGAACAGAGTGGTCTCATTTCTGTCCAAGGATGAGACTGTCTGATGCTCCTGCCCATCCTGTTCCCTCAAATTTAGAGTGGAGTTATTATTAGCACGGCATGTCAAAGTCCTCCATTTAAGCTAGCTGTGACCTGAAACCTTCCTATAACAGCCTCTACACTGCTGTTATACCATATATTCATAGAACAGCTGCTTTCCAAGGATGACTTCTTTTTCTCTATTTACTGCCAATTAAGGATCATTGTGGTACTTAGTACGGCACACAACAGTAAGACTGGAAATGATCCAAATGTAATACATAACACTTCTCTAACCTAAAAAGAAAGAAAGAACAAAAAAAACCCCACCAACTAAAAACTACAGGAAAAAAATATGCAGCATTAGGGTAAAGAATAGAATTACTGATGCTATATATCATCAAGGTCTGTGGCCAAGTGCTGAGAAGGAAATAGCTCGTTTGTTCTTCAGGAGGGGGAGGAGAAGTCTAAACAAAACCAAATCTGCTGACATAGATTAATTTGCATGAAAATCCTATTCATAAATCCTAGAGAATCTCTCCACAGGCTTAGATTTTGTGAGTGGTAACCAGCAAGTGCTAGAAGAGGAAAGGGAGTGAGGAAAGAGATTGAAGTTTATTATGAAAGTTTATTTGTTGACAGTTGGGGTTCGGTGTAATAGTTTTCAACACTTATGACTTAGAGGAGGATAGGTTTGCTGCGACATGAAATGGTGATGGAGGCTTATGCTCTAAGATACGATGCAGAGGATGTCTTCAGACACTATAGAGAGGATACCTGGATGCCTACAAACACCCCTCATATGCCCAATACCTTCTTTACCAGAGTCAATGTAGAGTGGCACAGGGATAAGTTGGAAGCACCTCTGAACAGATCAGAAAATCATTGTGGTTATGTAGGAGATTTTGAGAGACAAATGTACTTGCAAGGTACTGACCTTATCTAGGAGTGGAACTGGATGGGGAGCTGTTTTGTCCCCTACACTTATATCTTGATCTTGACATTTTATTTTGCCAGGTTCATGACTGTGGTTTCTTTCCATCTCTACTAACTGAAGAATGGAATTTGACTTGTCACTGCAGTTGCTTTCCTAGTCTCAAAGTCTGAGGTGCATTTACCCATGTGCGGTCAACAATGTTTGCAGGCACTGTCTGTAGACACTGAGGCTGTGGCAGACAACAAACTACTTCCCTCAAAGCCTCTCTCCCATAAAGGAAGGAGGATGAGTGTGCTCAATGTGTGGCAGGCAGTGAGTAGTAGTTGTGCCAATGTGTATCTTACCTCATCTTTTCTTCTTCTTTCCAGAAAGACCTTTCCTGCTTTGTCACAGATCAACTGCCATGCTCCTGCTCAATATTGTTTGGAGAATAAAAAAAAGACTTGGTCTGTAACCAGCACAAGGTCAGCAGAAAAATTTCTTTAGTCTGTGCCATCCTCACTTCCTACCAGCATAAAGAAGCAAGGCTGGTGCAGAAAAGCCAAGATTTATCCAAAACTCACACCAGCGAGCACAGGGACAAACTGTCGGTGAGGTGGCAGAGGAAAAGGGAACAAAGAGAGAGTTCTGCGATTCATGTTCTAAAACAATTCAAGCTACGTAGAGGTGTACAACTACTGTCTGCAGACTTACATAGGCAGATGGGAATCTGGAAATACTGTAAGCCTCCTTCTGGAGGGAGGATATCACAAACGGCAGGGATTCTCCGCCTCACTGGTGGCTGGCAACTGTTAAGGACATGCAAAGATATGTTGTGGTTGTGTTGGCCAGAAGTTTTTGATTAGATATTTTGTTACTTTTTTCTGAAAATAAGACTCAGAATAAGACAAAGGATCAGAGGAGCTGGTTGATCCTGATGCATTTCTGACATAAAGAAAATTTGAAAGAAGTTTCAGTTGCTGATTAACTTTTTTTACTTTACTTTTCCAATGGAATAAGTTAGCAAAAGATTTTGAGCTATTTTTTATAATCTGCTTATATTTTCACAAGTTTTCATTTGTATTTTATTTATGTTTTTCATTAAATAAAAAGATAAGAATCTAATGAACAAATTATTTCTAATTAAAATGTTAGAATTTTTTTCTAGAACGCTGACAATTTTCAGAAAAAAAGTCTTCTCTGGGAAGAGAAAGGTGATTGGAGAAAGGCTTTAACTTCCTTTTTGTCTTTAAGAAAGATTTTTTTTAATGCAGAAAAATGTCTGCCAGATATAATGGCAATATATTCCCTTTCCTGTCATTGACTGAGAAATATAAAAATCCCCTAGACAGTTCTGACTCTGTCTCCTGATAGTGGTTAAGTTCTTTGTCAAGAAGTCATTGTGTTTACGTGTTATTAAAGCAGCATGCTGCCCAGCCTCGCTCACCATATTTAGCGGTTTGAGTGTAGGTTATGTATGTTAGGATGAGGGTGATAAAGCAGTTGTAGACTGTAGCATAAGGTGATTTTCTTTACTGCACAATTACAGTTTATGTTACCATAAAGCTCTTGCCAGGGATGAAAAGTTGGGGAGGATTAAACAAAATGCTATAAAACATATCAAAGTGGGTTGCATAAACAGACCGTGCTCTGGGAAATGTCTGATTAATTGACTGAAGTGAGACATCTGCAGGATGTAGGCACTATGGATATATCAAGGGATCTCAACTGCCTCGTTTGTTTTAATAAACGTGGCTTAATTTGTTCCAATAGCACAAAGACTCCTGTTATACCTGGTTTTGTCATCCTCATTATTAAGGGAAAGGGCACTACACCTTTAAGTACAAGAGTCTTCTCAGAGCCAGATCTACTTGCACATTCCCCATTGTAGAGGCAAGAGAATAGGATTTTCTCAGATCTCATAAATTACGAGTGAAGCCGGATTTAAGGAATAAAATGGATGTCTGGAGATGCTTGGAAAAACCTTTACCTCCTCCTTTGACCTCTGGCTTTTCTTTGACCAATATTCAGAAAAGAAAGCTCTTATTGTCCTTTCTTCTGTCTTCCAAGCTTATCTAGTCCTTGTGACAGTAGTGCTTTGCAATCTTCAGTGAACATTTTCAGCTAGACACTGCTATCCCATTTCCCTGATAAGAAACTTAGACACGGACAAAATGAGGCCCATAATGCAAAGGTAAGACAGTCATCTCCTGTGTAAGTGCCTAGCTCTTACTGAAAACCGTACACAGTTTAGACACTTAAAAAACTAGACCTGGATTGTTTGTCCATATCACACAAGGAGCCTGTGGTAAGGCAGACAGCTAAATCAAGTTTTTCAGACACTGTATGTCTGAGACCACAAGAAATCAAGACTCTCTGGTTCTCCTGGTTTGAGTCCAAACATTATAGCAACACCCCATGAGAAGGTTTGCCTGTGTCACTGAACTTGCACCTACCACTGTTCAGATCAGCTCACTCTTGGTAGAAAACTGGGTGAATATCTTGATCCCCTTTGCAAGATAACCTCTTCTTCCTGATGATTCCTTAGTGCATCTTTCTAGAGGAATCTGGGTTGGAAAGTAAATCTCTGCATGTCACACTCTAGGCAGCCAGCTATGGGTTACTGAAAGAGGCATGATCACCTAAGGGGGCTTGTCTAAACCTTCTGTCTATCAATAAATATGCCATTTAAAGCTCTGTGCGAATACAAGTGTAGACAAAAAAATATAAGAATAAAAGTACGACAGTGAACATGTTGATAATAATGTGTACCTCTCTATAGTAGCTATGTGCCACAATCTTCTGCTTTTGTTCCATGCTGAATGCTCTCCCATTGCAAAAGACAAATACATTTTCCTCCTAACCTTGTACATGTTTTACTTGTTCCTAATGATAACTGTCCATGGAACTTCTATTATAAAAAGATAAAATTTAAGATCACCTCAGAATTATCTTAGCACAATCAGATATTTCCCTCCACGTCTTCACAACTCCTTTTCTTTATCTGTTATTCTTGCATGCTTAGTCCTTCTGGTTCCCAACCTGGCAGACTTTCCAACACATTTGCCTGACCCATATAGTCTGCTCTTTCTAACTCCTTTCCCTCATAACAGCTCATGTAATATTCTTGGATTGTTCAAATGCTTAAGTTTGGTGCTTAAAAAGCACCTTTTAACCCAATCTAGTGATCAGCTTTGTTCCAGACCTTATAGTTCTTGCCCACATAGCTAAATAACATCTATCTTGTCAGTGAGAATCTGAGTGGTCAGAATCAATTACTTGACACATGTCTACTGAGTTGTTCAACTTGATCTCTTGCTTACACTGATCTGCGGAAGAATTCTGCAGTTAAGTCTAAAAATTAAAAAAGGAAAATCAGAGATATTATTATCAGGAAATTACGAGTCTGCTCCCAAACAATAAATAAGATTCGAACATTTTATAACATCTGTGGTAACTACCCAATGTTCTATATTACGTCTGCTTAAAATGTAATAGATATTTTGGATAAACCAACGGCTTCCATTAGGGTTTCTTTTCTGTTCTACTAATGCATAAATTATTACACGTACTGTGTTAACAAACTGAAATTATTATATCTTATTCTTATTCTCATCACTGCTGTTAATGCAGTATGCATGTGTATCACAGTAAGATGCATTTATGAGCCCACCACACCTCCAAGGGCTAGGTTCTACAGAGTTCAAGTGCCAGAAAGAGTCTCTTCATGGCACAAGCATTTGGCATAGTTTTCAAACATCATGTTTTCATTTTTCAGCTGTCATCCAGTTGCTCAGATCCCCTTCCCCAAAGTTTCAACTACATCGCAGTTGCACCTTTCATGTACACATGACAACAAAAAATATGAGGTATTGCACTGAGGTTACTCTTCCCCCAAAGACAAAACACAGTGCACACATCTCTGCAGAGAAGCTGAACATGTGTATGACACTCCCACTAACCTCTCAGCACTTCACCAGGGTTGACCTAATACCTTCACAAGATCAGGTCTCCTTTCTGATCCTTACTCCTTAACAATAAGTTGTCCTCTAGTTCTGCCACAGGTTCATACATTCTTATTCCTCAATTCTGTCCTTCTTGTGATGGGTCTGTCCTAGATGGAAGCTCTCCTGTTTTTGTGATGTGCTCTGACCAGAAAATTATTCAGGAGAGAGTTCTTTATACTGGATCTTGACACTATCTCGAAGGCAAATGGTTGATTCTTTCTTCTTAAATCCCAACTGTCAAAAGGCATGCATATACATATGTGTATATATATGTGTGTATATAAGTATTTGTGCATATAACCTACGGGTCTCTGGTGTCATTTGGCAAAGACTAAGCACATAAATTATGCAAAATCCAAAGAAGATAAACCACCACTACCTTGAAAGTGAAAAAGCTTGGTCCTAACCAGTTCCAAGCCGAGTGTTATCAGGAGACGTGCTGATCCTCTTCCACATTTTCGTTTATTGATTTGTGTATAAACATGAGAGAGAGAAAGGGGATTGCACATGGATTTCCTACTATGCCGCCACCACTAGGAGGGATAGCAGGCTTGTTATGAGAGTTTAAAGTGCAGTAAATATCTCTGTTACTACCCTATTAAGAAAGGACAATGAAGATAGAAGTGTTGGGAATATTTTCCTGGCTAGCAAAAAAAAAACTAGATTTTTGTGGGATTACTTAACAAATAATTTTAAATAATGAAAAAATAAAACCAATAACAAAACAACCATGGAAAAGGTTGAGTAACATGAAGTGATTTGTATACAATTATGGGAAGAGAGTCATTTGCTTACTGATTGCCAGGTTTTCAATTAACTCTGTCCTTACAGCAGCAGAAGAGTATTCAGATCCTCCTTTGTTAATACTTTGTATATTACTTAGATTCAGCACAATGTCATTTTTCCTAGTACTTCCCTTCTATCTGCTGCTATTTTAAAAGCCATTTTAAAATTGCATATACAAATGTATTTTCATAACATAACTTGATGCTAGAATGTTGTGACCAAAAATATTTCTAAATATTTCATAAATACAGGAACTGTGAGGCAAACTTAAAACTTTAGGATGTAATCAGCGAATGTGACATATTCTAAATGATAATCAAGAAATTAAACCACTGACCCAGAAAACAAGCTCCTAATGATAGATATGGGAGTAGTACAGACTCTGGAGAGAGAGCAGAAAAAAAACCCACCACCATAAACAAGAATTTATTTGACATTTTAGAAATTAGGTGTTGTGGTTGTGATGGGCAAATTTTGACTAGTGCTAAACAAGTATTCACAGTGGCTTAAGATATCCATGACACTTTTTTCTACCATTATTGAATCACTACACAAGATGCAGAACTTATACTGCAGATATAACTATGCTAATATATCCATGCTGGTTTAGCTGTGGCAGAGGGATCCTTTTCTATAGAGGCAGAGCACATTGACAGAAGGAGTTTTTCTGCCTGCATAGTTGTGTAACTTCCTCAAGCACCCAGAGGTCAGCCCATAAAGCTCTCTTTTGTCAGCATAGCTGTGTCCACATGGGGTTTTTGGCTGGTGTAGCTATTTTGGCAAAGAATATGTGATTTTTCACACTCTTCACTGACATAGCTGTGAGGGTAAAACATTGTAGAGCAGAAGCAGCATGCACACACAATATGTCTCTCCCTCCCCAGTCTGCCTTTGCTTTTCACCTCACCACAAATTAATAACTTGAGGTATGGTTTGCTGAAGAAGGGAATACACACAAAGAGTTTAAATTAGCACATCACTGTTACTCCCAGTTACTACTAGAGCACCATGGGACAGAGGAAATAGAAGAATGGGCGGTGCAAGTAAAATTATGAGATATTTCCATATTTTTTTCTGTTGTGATCATGTCAGACACCAAGAAAAAGTAACATACAGGCTTGACACTAGAAATTTTTGAGGATAGGCTCACCATGTCAAATATGCACAGATAGGATAAAGAATCATCAAGATACTAATGGCCCACCCAAGTGTGTTGGAAAGCACAATTTTAAAGAAATGGGAGCCCCACTACTGGGTTCACTAAGCCTGGGCTCGGTTTGTGCTTCTCTGCCAGTATTCAGGAAACTCTAACCAAAGGAGAAAAATAAATGTGTAGACTTTACACCCAGGGTATCCTGCCAGCCCTAGTTTGCTCTTAGCATCCTGTAGCCAGGTAGACATGCAAGAGAGGGATTTTCAAAGCACTGCTTCTTCTGACCAGGCCGCTGAAATTTGATATTCTCATGTACAGCCAAATAGATGTCCCTACTTGTAACAGCAAGAGGGAAAGCAGCAGTATCTTATCTTCAGCTCTCATTTACCCACGAGAAGCAGTAAAAAATGTACTATTCCATCTTTTCTGATCCACACACCAAGTAAGTGTTCATGTCACCAAAGTACTATCCCAAGTGTTCAGCTGTTAAAAGATCTAAGTATTATATTTGTCTTTTTTATGCTTGTCTGCTCCCTTGTATCTCTGCTGAGAGCCCCCTTTTCCAGTGTATGTGGGCTGAGTCATGGTGAGCAGCTGAAATGATTCTACAGAGTGACAGAAAGTCATAGACACTAGTTTCTAGGACCAGCTATGCCTCTCTAGGGACACTTCTATTTTTCCAGCATGTTACTAAATAGCAAGTGGTAGGTAGAAATAAAGTAGCTGTGCTACTTGTATGTTGCTAGACACACTCTTCTCCTCCTTCAGTTTTTTATTTCCTCTCTCAATGGGTCAATGAATCTGCTAAAGAAGTTACAATATCAATAAAAGGGGGCTGTACTCCAGATGAGGTTTTTCCTGATTTCATAGCAAGACAATCCTTCATTTTGTTTCCAAAAAAAAAACCCTAAGAACCGGAATGTTCTGATATGAATCAACTAGAGTGATCTAGAAGAATAAGAATTTTCTGAAGAAGCTGAACAATAAGTATTTACATGAAATACATTTCTGTATAAACCAGGCAGCTAGGAAATCACTCAAATCAATGCCAACAGTTGCTCTGTGTAAATCTTTCTGTTTGGACTAGCTGACCAGCCTGGGGGAGAAGGAAGCAGGAACATCCGTTACCGTATATATTCATTAGAGTTAATTCACCTCCCAATAAAGGCCAGTTATAAATGTGTATGTCATGAACAAAATAGGTTAAAGAATAACGACTGGAAGGAAAAATAGAACATCATGAAACAGATTTCACAGTGTTTCATTTTGCATATTATTTGCATCTCTTACAAAAAATCTAGTATACAAACCTGAAAAGAAGAGCATAGAATTCAAAGATAATTTTTACTGTGATGGGACAACTTCTAAGAGAGGAGTGGAGGAAAAGAACAAAAAGAACAACAAAGCAGGTCTACAAACACTGGTGTAAAAAGAGAGAACTGTTTTCAAGTTATGACTATTTGCATTCCTCTAATTGTATTGTGATAACTGAAGTCAAATTTCAGTGGATTATTGAGGTTATACAACCCTGCTGCAGTTACTGTAACTCTAACTCTTGATATCCATCGGATTGCACTTCAGCAATCCCGAAATAAAAAACGCTTGAGCTGTTTTCCATTTTACCTCAACTGATCTGGTCAGAACAACTTGATTAAACAAGCAGCAGGACTATTTGTCTTAGGGACCATAGAAAGCAAGGTTTCAGTAGCGTGGACTGGGGCTTATGGTATTGATCTCACCATCATGATTGACAGTGATTGCTTTCCAAGCTGGTAGCTGGATAGGAGAGAAAAATAAAGGACAAATTGTTTGCTCAACTAGAAAATGTCAGTTAACAGTTCTGGTGACAAAACTGTTACCTACTTGGATTGTTTTACAATGAGACAGTGTAAAACGAGTAAATAGTCGAGGACAATTTGTTTGCTACCTAAAACCAATAGTCCCTGCAGGTACTATTGCAACATAGTTATTTAAGAATACCTTTCTTGAGCACGAAAAAAAAACCCTGGCTAACCAGAGTGCGTTAGAATATTATTCAAATTGTAGTGAACTTTGGTCAGTGAACAATACAGAAGGTGTGACATCATCTAATACACTAACACATGTTTATGTTTGAAGTGCTCCTTTTCACTTAACTGCAACAGCAGTTGTTTTATTTTGTACTCTGGCTCACAACCTATAAAATACTTGAGCTCCTGCTCATCCATTTTTAAAAAACATCTTCAGAAATTTTGATCATTTCCTTCCACTACCTGGAGAATATTTCAGTTGAGGTCAGGAAAAGGTTGATGCCAACTACCACATTTTTGTTTGTTCTTAATAATTGGTCAGGCATGGGAAAAGTCTCAGAGTGATAGAACTTGGCAAGAAGTATCTCTCTTTCTGCACATGAGGAAGCAATATGGGCATCAGCTCCTAAACTCCAGCAGCCTACCTTGGTGTGCCTAGGGAGGACTGTCATAGTGCTTGGGGGGATTATTCAGTGCCTGGGTCCTTTCCCTCTTTCATTTCTTTGCTGATAGTAAGATCATGAATTCAGCCAACATGGATTCATGAAAGGCAGGTCCTGTTCGACCAACCTGGTCTCCTTCTATGACAAAGTGACCCGCTTAGTAGATGAGGGCAGGGCTGTGGATGTAGTCTATCTAGACTTCAGTAAGGCATTCGACACTGTCTCCCACAGCATCCTCCTAGACAAACTGGCTGCCCGGGGCTTGGAAGGGTGGACTCTTCAATGGGTTAAAAACTGGCTGGATGGCCGAGCCCAGAGAGTGGTGGTGAATGGGGCAAAGTCCAACTGGCGGCCGGTCACTAGCGGTGTTCCCCAGGGCTCAGTTCTGGGGCCGGTGCTGTTCAATATCTTTATAGATGATCTAGACGTAGGGATTGAGTGCACCCTCAGTAAATTTGCAGATGACACCAAGCTGGGTGGGAGTGTCGATCTGCTGGAGGGTAGGAAGGCCCTACAGAGGGATTTGGACAGGTTAGATAGATGGGCCAAGACCAACAGCATGAGGTTCAACAAGAACAAGTGCTGGGTCTTACACTTTGGCCACAACAACCCCATGCAGCTCTACAGGCTGGGGGAAGAGTGGTTAGAAAGTGGACCGGTGGAAAGAGACCTGGGGGTGCTGATCGACAGCCAGCTAAACATGAGCCAGCAGTGTGCCCAGGTGGCCAAGAAGGCCAATGGCATCCTGGCCTCTATTAGGAATAGTGTAGCCAGCCGGTCTAGGGAAGTGATCGTCCCTCTCTACTCAGCACTGGTGAGGCCGCATCTTGAATACTGTGTCCAGTTCTGGGCCCCGCACTTCAAGAAAGATGTTGAGGTGTTGGAGCGAGTCCAGAGGAGGGCGACCAAGCTGGTGAAGGGTCTGGAGGGTCTGACCTACGAGGAACGGCTGAGGAAGCTGGGGTTGTTTAGCCTGGAGAAGAGGAGGCTCAGAGGTGACCTTATTGCTGTCTACAACTACCTGAAAGGAGGTTGTAGTGAAGTGGGAGTTGGCCTCTTCTCCCGGGCAACTAGCGATAGGACAAGAGGACACAGCCTCAAGCTTCGCCAGGGGAGGTTCAGGTTGGACATTAGGAAGAATTTCTTTACAGAAAGGGTTGTTAGACATTGGAATGAGCTGCCCAGGGTGGTGGTGGAGTCCCCATCTCTGGGTGTGTTTAAGAAAAGACTGGACATGGCACTTAGTGCCATGGTCTAGTTGACATGGTGGTGTCAGGGCAACGGTTGGACTCGATGATCCCTGAGGTCTCTTCCAACCTGGTTGATTCTGTGATTCTGTGATTCTGTGTGATTCTGTGATCATCAATCTGTGCTGATTATATTGCCAATTTCACTTCATGAAAATATCGCTAGTAGGTTTCATGCTAAAAACAGCTGCCTCTTAGACACAAGCATGAGGTGTATTTCACATGAACTACCAAACAAGTGATAATGATCTTCAGGTAGCTGCTACTGGTGTAGGCTGTACCTAACCACTGACTTCATCCTGAAATGTTGTATGCCAGCCCACTGCCTGTTCACACAACTGCCAAGTCTTCCTTCACTTCTGGCATTATTACTTCATACTTCCTTTTCAGTTTCTAAGCTTAGTCCTTAATATAGCATGCAAGATTCTTTTATATTTAAGGACTATCCTAACCATGTGCAATATTTTATCATTTATGTTACAGGTAGCATTTCCAAATTCTTCAAACGAAATGATTAGAACTAAGAAATAGGTCACAACCTTGGCAACCATCTGATGTGAGACAATGTAATCTGCTAGCACACTGGTTGTCATGGAAACTGACAATATTGGATTTTTTTCTTCAATGCAACCTGTTTTTTATGCATAAATTATTAGCATATTAAATCTAAGGCACTGACACTTCAAAGCAGACCGCCCATGTGTTTTATACATGTTCAAGAGTAACTTAAACTGATTCCGATTGTCATTCAGGAGAGGGTTCAGCAGTTGATGCCTCTGACAGAGGAAGGATTTTTTTACATTGGACAGTACAGACCTGTGCTTTTGAGCAGAAGAGATTTCAGGCTCTATCCTTTTTAGCTAATAACCACCCAAGTGTGCTGTATTACAGTACTCATTTGTTTTGTTTTTAGGGTCTGTTTCATCAATCATCTCATAATTAAAAGTTTGTCTGATGCAAAAACGACCTTGTGAGATATGTTGAAAATTTATGTATTTTTTGTTTTTCTTTCATCCCAGCTAGAATGAGAATAAGATCTACTGGATTCTTTGAGAGAAAGCAAACAATTCTTTCACTCCTTCCCAGCCCCTTATTCCTCCCCCAGCCCCTTCCCTGAACAGCCAGGAGTTAAACTTCCTCTTTTAAGCTCAGGGACTGGTGCTTGGGTCTCTCTCCCATCTTGCTGAATTCCCAAATTACTAAACCATGGTCTCTTTTTCCATGTTGGCTTCCTTCATCTGTTCTGTATTTGTCTGCAGTACATATTGGTAGCAAATGACAAAAGACTGACTAAATTTTTTTATTATTTTCCCCAGCCTGAAGCTGTATGTGTAGTAACTTTCAATGCAGGAAATATCCAGAGGTATAAGACAATTAACCCATTGCCAAAGAACAACTCTCACACAGCATATAATCTGAGCTGACATCCATGTCTCTTTCTTCTGTAAAGAACATCTTGCCCTTCTCTGAAGCATTAAAAAAGTTTGAAAGTTGAGAACAAAAGACTGAAAAATGTACTGAATTTCATCTGTAGACGTTTGAAAAGAGACACGGCGACAGCCCATCACTTTTTCCTTCCTGCAAACCCTTGGCATGGCAAAGAAAACCTCATGACCGGGAAGTTTTTTGTCATAGTGCTCACAACCCAGTTTAGCCTCCCAATAAGAAACGTCCTTCCCATTTTTCATGGGATTCAGATTTGATCTGTAAGGGAACCATACTTTAAAGTGTATGTCAGAAGACAGAGGAGGGGTCACTCTGAGTCCCAAAATGCAACGTGAATGTCCTTCTTGTGAGCAGGGGAGAAGGTTCATCGTAAATATATGGTGTATTCATAAGTAACGCAAGTTATTTTTCTCAGTGGAAATGGAAAACCCCCAATTCTTGGCTATCTGGATCACATTTCCGTGTTTTCTATTAACAAATCATGCAAAGTCAGTACAGAGACCAAAGAATGTCTATTTTCCTCAAATGTCTCCACTCTCATTCCAAAATACTTATGAAATCTGCAAAATCAGCTGCACAAATGCTGTTCTTAAATTATATGCCCTTTGGACATGGCCAATTTACAGAAATTTCATTTACTATCATGGTTACATATAATTCATTACCTTGAAAATGTTACATGCTGTGTCTCTTCATGTCAACCATTTCGGACAGATGATCTCAAGCACATGTCCTAAGCAGCTCCCATTGACCTAGTCCTTCTACTGCTGGTGTTAGGGGAAATATTCTGTATTTGCAAGTTTCATCAAAACTTTCTCTTCCTCTACAGTACTTTGGTATTAAAAATATCTGTATTGGCCAGAATAAATGCTTCTTGCTACAAGAATTATTTTTTTTAAAAAGAAAACACAGATGACATATTCTTTTGCTGTTCACCATAATGATTAAATTAGGTAAATGGATTTGGTTTTTAGCTACAACATTTTTCTGGTAACTTTTGCTGGTCTCTCTATATAATATTAAATATTAAGATGCATATAAATAAGATTCTTCTATGGAAAGTAGAACCTCTGTTAAATGTATTGGATCTATTTCGACTGCAGATCAGGCCAGATATGTTTTTTGTTGTTGCTTTTGTTTGTTTCTTTTTTTGTCTCCCCCCTCCCCTCCCCAGACAATAAGATAATGAATAGCTGTTTAAAAGCTCCAGTTGTGAAGACTAAAGGCTGTTCACTTATTTTACTCAATGATAAGACAAGAAGCTTGTTTTCCATTTTTCTACTTTATCTCTGAAGTGTCTATGCAGTCTATGCAGATAGTACATGACAATGCTGCCTTTATTTCGAAAACTCCCAGTATTTCCCCACAACTCAATAACATGCAGAAGCAGCAATTCTGGATACTGTGTTAATGAAGTGGAACTGATTTTCCTGTAATCTTTTCATATGTCACTTTGGCCTTTTCTGATATTGATTTTTCCAATGTAATTAACAAAGGTGAGAAGAGTTTTACTGCAGAATCAACATAATGTCCAGATTCTATTTGTGATCCAGAAAGATGGGATTGTCTTCTCTGTAGTTAGGTTTAGAAATGGCCAAAAAGAAAAAGATTATGAAGTCAGGCTTCAAACTATAGTTCTGTAAGTGTTTTAGGAACAGAAACACTATTTACAAGCATGAGTTTAAGTAAAAAGTAGTCTCTCAACTGGAGAAAAGTCAGAAGCGATTTGGCTCAGACAGATGGCTTACACTTTTAGCCCCTTGAGAGCCTGTTCAAACAGTCTAGGCACATCCATAAAGCTTTCAGTGAACGTCCACCTCACTCATGAAAGTTACCTGCCACTTTTGTATTTGAATGACAGAACATGCAATACTTGATGTTGTTCAGATCTCTGTTTTACTTGAATAATGTAGAATTGCTTCTTGTAAAACCAAAACCTGAGGATGTTTACGGTTTTGATAGCAGAGACTTGCATCCTGAAAACAGGTTTGGACTTCCTTCTGGACTTTAAACCCAGAGAAAAAGGTAACAAACATAAAATACATCTTCTGTCAAATGATGTTGATTCTAGTTAATGCAATCTACCCACTTAAAATACCTGTGTTTGGGCCACATGAGCCACTTAATAAAATTATTCGATATGATAATCTGCTGAGCAGATTTATTACTGATTATCAACATGAAAAACTTTTAAGTAAATTTTTAGTTGTGCATAAATAACCCACAACACGCACACACAAAAACTGAGGTGCTCAACAGTACTTGCACACTTCCCATGGTGAAGTTATTACTTTCGAGAGGCTCCTGAAAGTGTGAGTTGGAAGGAGCTGTCATTCATGTATTGATCACACGTGGAGATCTGCAGTGGGCTACCAGTTGCTCTGGTCACCTCTACAGCAACTTGTTGATTTAAGACCAGGTACATAGGGAGGTCTCACTAGGTCAGCGATCTGGAATCCAGCTGCTCTTTGGGATACACTGTCCTGGATTGCTAGCGTGAATCTTAGTTTGCTGCATGCTTGGCAACTGCAGTGACTGTCACTTCTAACCACTCCTGTGATGCCACCTCTCCTTGAAGCTATCCAGTCCATGATCCAATCTCAAGAGCCAGGCAAACATCAGCGGATGTCTGCAGCTATCAGTTATGTGTTTTGATCTCTGCCCCAGGCTCTGGACAACAGTCCTTCAGGCCCTTTGGGTTTCCTAGCAACCAATTTGTAGGTTTTTTCTGAGTCATCCTGGAAACTACCTCATGGGGCAGAATTTTTAACTGATAAAGAGGGTTCTGGGGTCTTTATCATTTCCAGACCTCAATCTTGGCAAGGCAACCATAGGCATATTAACCAGGCTACTATATTTTAGTAGTTCTTGAGCTGTCTCTTAGCTAGATTATTGTGTAGCCTCTTAAGCATAACTCCTTTTAGATCTCATCTCCATAGCAAGTAATCCATCATAAACAAACAGTGGCACAGGCCATAGCCATAACAAAAGAATACAGTTTTGTTTTGTTATGTTTTTTTTCCCACAGTTCTCCATAGTAGCTTCAAAGCCTTCTTTATTGTCATTTTGTGTTATCAACGTTGATTGGAGACCCTGGTGGCAATCCAGAACAAAGAGGATTGATCTCAGGTTCAAGTAAGAGAGAATTAGAAATGGGTAAAGCACAATGCATTAACAAGGTTTTTGACTAAATCCAATTCCCAAGTTTTTTTCAGGCTACTTAACTGATTTTGGTAAGTTACTGCAAATGGCTTTTTTTATGCGTTTGGAGGGGGGAAATTTGGTTTTGTTTGTTTTAAATAATTTGAGAAGGTGATGTAGTCTAAACAGAAGTATGTTTCCTTCCACACTGCTACATACAAGTACTTATAGCTTTCTGTATTTTCACATGTATGCCTAGCCCTGATTATAAATAGAAAGCAGAACAAGGAATGAGACAGTTATTTGACAGTCAAATGCTGAAGCTCCTACACCTGAACATCAGGCAGGACAAAATCAGAGTATTATGAAAAGGCTATATTGATATGAGTAGAAAGATTCTTGGCACAGAAGTATTTTCTCACACATACAATTTTTCTGATCATTTTAACAATAAGTTTTGTTTTATTTTGTTTTGTTTTGTAGGTCATCTTGTTGTCTGTTCAGTACTGAAGAAACACAGGCAAAGAGAAAATAATGACCCAACTTTAGCTGCTAACACTGGAGGGTGTAGACTGCTACTTGTGAGTTTAGCTTATTCTCAAGTTTCTCTTGCTTTAGAGAGACATCACAGACATTCACATATAAGAATTTCTACTTGTCATATCTACAAGTGAGGTGACAACTCTCAAACCTAATCAGTGCCTTTGGGCAAGGGTAGAGAGATGAGTTCTTGCATGGCTTTCTGTTCCTGAAGTTGACATCCTTGATGAACTCTTACTCACTGTAACTTCAGAGCCTGCCACTAAAATATTGTCTTAGTCATCTGTCCCTTTTTATGCTATTGCAAGCTTTTTCCACCAGATGGTAGGTAATAAAAGCAGGAAACACAAGCTTATCTGATACTGTGTACTTAAAAGAAATCAAACAAAATTAAATAAAGTGTAACTGGGAAACAATTCTCCATATGCCGGACTCCTGTTTATGCTTGCAACTAGAAAACAGTACTGGAAGAGATCTGGTTAGTGTTTGTGATATTTGATTAATAGTACAACTAAGGCCTACATAAGCACACAGTATGTATGTTGTTACATATTGAAAATATGCTATTGTGTCTCCTATTCTATTGTTCTCAAGTTGTAAACTAAACTAATTATTATCAGGATATGCATTTTCTGTCAATTCCTTTAAGGAAAACCATTTATTCCACTTATCCTGATGTAACCAGATAAACGAAATTGTCTCCCCAATGTGTAAATTTCTTCTCCTGCCTTGTTAGTGCTGTCTTGTACATGAAGTACTCATTTAGTTGCAAAAACCAATTATCATCCCTGTCTGGATACATTAAGAATTTTCCTACAAGTCTTTTTCTCTCTATCACATTTTAAGCAACACTGTACATGAATTATTCATATTGCCCATCTTGCAGGCAGGTTTTTTTATTATTAAATTCGATCATAATAATAGTTATTACCACAGTCATGGCAGTTTTATGAGTATTCTTCAATGCCATTACCTGGAAAGATTTCAATCAAGACATATAAAAGATGCAAATCAATTTCCATAATAAAATTAAACTGTACCATCTACTCTTTCATCCTTGCAATAGAGTTGATTGACAACTTCTCCCTGATAGTAACAGCTGATAACTTGCAGGTATGGTAATGGAGAATGTCAGATTCTCTTGCTCTAGTATTCTAAGAAATTCAGTATTTTTCTTGCCTTGTCAGTATTTAATGCTCATGTCTTCATGCAAACACAGTGTTTAAGATGCAAATATTCAGTTTACAAATTTTCCTCCTGAACAAGACAATTATTTCTCTCTGACAATATGAGATTTGCCTTTTACTAACCAAAGGCAGTGCAGAATAAATGAAAATCTTTAACGCATGTTCTTACTTATTATGCTCTGAGTAGTGCTGCTTTCCACAAAGGGATCTATTCCCAAGGAAGATGTTTTCCAGGTGATTCCCCTAACTTCATCCTGCACTTTTATTTTAAATCTTTCTCTTTTCCCTGTTTTAGGACTGCTTTAGCACAGATTTTAATGACCACCTGATGGTTCTTCTTTGATTCTTTTCTATGCAAGCACTTGATGCCTTGCTTCTGCTTTGTTGTTTCATTTCATTTCCTTCTTCCTAAATTCCAATTACTACTTCTGTTTCTCTGTATGCTCCCCATTTATCATTCCTTGGTGCTTTAGATCAAAGGTGCTGTCTAAATAAAACATAAAATGTAATGTCCACAGGTGCTGGAATTAACTTGGAATTAACTTCCATATAATTTTGCCTTTACTCTGGAGGTAGATTAAATCTTGATGAAAGTTTCAAATCAGGACCCTTGACTTCAGATCCATTTACATCAATTGAAAGGCAAAGCAACGCATTCATCTTGAAGGAGTTACTCTGGAATGATGCTGGAGTAATTAAGATGGGAATATAAACAGTATTAATAGGGATAAATGGGTCTTCTCTCTTCAATTAAGCTTCAAGTAAGGCCAAACAATACGAACCATAAATCAACCCTAATACCTCGGGAAACGAAGTGATCACCATTTAGAATCAAGCAGAAATTTATTTTCATGATACAGAATTGGACAATTCTATGCATTATGTAAAGGTTAATGTTCCCATTGAAGTTTCTGGGTGGCATCTGTTTAAAATAGACTCCTGGAGAAGAGACACTCTTGCTCTGTTCCGGTATAAAATCCTTACACTCCTAAGAACTTCCTCTTTCATGTTCAAAAACACTTAAAAAGATAGATTACATCACACTTCAAGAAACTAAACCATGCAAGACTGAACTGATGTCTATTATGTAATTCAATTTATTACAGCAAGGCTTCAGAATTAATGAGTGAATTACAATTTTTCCCATAAGCAATTTTTTATTCCTGCTAAGGTCATGTTAGGACTATTACTGTTATTTTCAAAGATGCATGATGAAAAATGAAATAAGCAGTACATTGTTCTATATAAATTTTCTATTTTCAAATGTATTTAGAGGTTATCTGGATTGCCATTTAAATTATTCACAAACCTTTAATGCTACCTGAGTATTATGGCATCTGTCAAAATCACTTTCTGCTGAGAATTAATTGCTTTCTTCATCTGCAACAGATCCTGAAAAGTTTGTTGATGTTTTTCGAACTGGTGTATAGCTAAGTATTAGCCATCTGTAATAAAGATTTAATTTCTACATTCGTAACTCTCCTTCCCCAAGACCACTTGACTAGCTAGAGTCACAGGTTATTTCATTATGTTTTCAAAATTATTTTAACTCTGAGTATAATGTTTGGGGTTGATGGCAACACGATAGCCCATGAGTAAAATATGCAGTTCCTGTGTACAATGAGACATTTAGAACAAATGCCGTCATTATCATTTTGGGATAAACGGTACCTTTTACACTACAGATCACTGGAAGTTCCAAGAGGTGTTGGATGGCATTTTCCAAAGGGCTAAAAGTCCATTTGGATCTTGGTTCTCATTGCCTTTGAAAGAAACAAGTCCCTGGCAAATGAGCTCTGACTGATCTTGCTGTGTCAGTTTAAGATATCTGCTGGAAGCAAGCATCTCTATAAGAGAGCTGACAGAAGAAAAATGCATGTGCTAGACATTTCAGTCTAAAGGTTAGTGCATTAGTTTAGCAGTAAGTGGGAAATGGGGAAAAGAGCCAAGATGTATGCCAAACTGGTTGGAGTACCAGGGCACATTGCACTCCTTGAAGTCTGCCAGAGGAATGGTAACCACAGGCAGACGGTTAATATTACAAATTTAGGCTACTAGTGTCTTAAACTGTTGCAGTGGTTTACTCAGCCATTGAGCCAGAACCTTAGGGTTTAGACTTTAGAAAGCCCCAAACACTACTAACAGGGAAAAACCTTCCTGTGTAGGTATGGAGGATCCATCATCAAGCTGACACTGTCATTTAATGCTATGTCTGTATTAGCAAACTTAACAGGTCTGAGACTGGTTCTCTGGCCACGAAAGCAAGTGGCACAGCATGACCTGTGTCCACTCTGGCAGATGGGAAGAGCTTCAGATCTGAGGTACTCCTCAAACTACACATGCACTCTCTAAGAGACTTTTACATGGCACAGACTGAAGTCGTGCCAAGGAGATGAAAATAATTAACCCTTACAGATGATGGTGGGTCAATGTGGCCTTGATCAATTTACTGCTGAAGGTGAAGCAACAGATCACATAACTTTAGGAAAAAGTAGTAGCAGAAAGATTTCATGAGCAACTTGGACATCCACTGTAGAAAGCCCAGAGACCTTTATGGTATTTTTCATATGCATACTGTAAGTAAAGGATAGTACCTTTTTTGACCCTGCAAAAAATGAGCTCCACCATTGTTACGCTGCTTCTCTGCTAAGGAATGCGGGAACAATACCGCAGAGTCCATGAGAATCCACCAGGTGACCGTTCAAGTTCCTTTTTCCTGTCTCCCCAGTCAAGCAGGAAAACATCAGTTTTGCCCCTATTAATTACTGTGATGTCCTTGTGATGCCTCCTTTTTTATTGTGGGGCGGGATGGTAGAGACTGGTGTCCCTCATCACGGAATTACACAAGCATACCAGAGTTCAGCATTCTGCACTTGCAGAGACAAGGGAAAGATTTGCCATGAAGTAAGTACTTCAGTCTGCTAGCTTTTTTTTGGTTTGTTTGGGTTTTTTTTCCTCATCACAGAATCACAGGTTGAGGTTGGTAGGCACTTCTCAAAATCATCTAGTTCACTCCCCCTGCTCAAGCAGAGATACCTAAAGCAGGTTGACTAGGACTGTGTCCAGACAGATATTGAGTAGCTCCACAGATAGAGAATGCAAAACCTCTCTGAGCAACCTGTTCCAGCATCTGATCACCCTCATGGTAAAAAAGTATTTTCTTACATTCAGATGAAGTTTCATGCATTTTAATTTGTGCCCACTACCTCTGGTACTATGTATGGGCAGCACTGAAAAGAGCCTGTCTCCTTCTTCTTCATTCCCTCCCAAAATGTTAGATTCTTCTGAATCTCACTTTTCACTCCATGTTTATTATTTATTATTACTAGCATTGATTGTAGTGCCAATAGGTGCCAATGAAAATTAATGAGGTCTTTGAATAAGACGTATGGTATTGTATAGCACAATGCAGAGACATGAGGCATGGAAAATAAATTGCAAGCAAGAAAACATTCTTCTGGATCACTACCACAAGGCTAATGGCATTTGCATTGTGATATTGTCAGATGACATGGCCAGGAACTCTGAAAAACACTCCTTGGGAGTTTCATGTGGATTTAGACACCAGTATATGAAAGCATGCAATAAATTTTTTAACAGGATATTCAGGTTATATAAACAGAACTCCATGGATGCTGTGTTTTTCAGGGGTTACTTTGGTTTTGTTTTGCAGGGATTCTACCAGTATTACCACTACTGAGTGGACTGGAGGAGAAGAAATGAGCTGAGTGACTATCAGATGAGTACTGTTCATGAGGTTCCTATCCACTTTTCTGTTCAGATTTACCTGAAATATTGAGGCAGGCATACAAAAGGGGCAAATATGTAAAATTCCACTGTGTATCCATGGAAGACTGGACAGTCCCTGGATGTTCCCTTCATTTGTCTATGTCACATATTAATTGCCAAGTAATTTAGAGCCACTACCTGACAAAAATGTAATGGTGCTTTCCAAGGTAAACAAGTTTCCCTTCCTCCTCACAGAATCACAGAATCACAGAATCAACCAGGTTGGAAGAGACCTCTGGGATCATAGAGTCCAACCGTTGCCCTGACACCACCATGTCAACTAGACCATGGCACTAAGTGCCATGTCCAGTCTTTTCTTAAACACACCCAGAGATGGGGACTCCACCACCACCCTGGGCAGCCCGTTCCAATGTCTATGACCCTTTCTGAAAAGAAATCCTTCCTAACGTCCAACCTGAACCTCCCCTGGCAAAGCTCAAGGCTGTGCCCTCTTGTCCTATCGCTAGTTGCCTGGAAGAAGAGGCCGACTCCCACTTCACTACAACCTCCTTTCAGGTAGTTGTAGACTGCAATAAGGTCACCTCTGAGCCTCCTCTTCTCCAGGCTAAACAACCCCAGCTTCCTCAGCCGTTCCTCGTAGGTCAGACCCTCCAGACCCTTCACCAGCTTGGTCGCCCTCCTCTGGACTCGCTCCAACACCTCAACATCTTTCTTGAAGTGCGGGGCCCAGAACTGGACACTACTCAAGGTGCGGCCTCACCAGTGCCGAGTAGAGAGGGACGATCACTTCCCTAGACCGGCTGGCTACACTATTCCTAATAGAGGCCAGGATGCCATTGTCCTTCTTGGCCACCTGGGCACACTGCTGGCTCATGTTTAGCTGGCTGTCAATCAGCACCCCCAGGTCTCTTTCTGCCAGGCCGCTTTCTAACCACTCTTCCCCCAGCCTGTAGCACTGCAGGGGGTTGTTGTGGCCGAAGTGTAAAGAGAGTGTCCTCCTCTTTACTTCTTCTAGATCTTCAGAATCAGACTGCTGAGGTCAGTAAAGCTGGAAGCTAAACAGTAAATAAGGAATCAGAAAGGAAAATTGCTAATGAATGTTGTGGAGGAAAGCTTGCAGTAATAGAATCATAGAATGGTTTCGGTTGGAAGGGACCTTAAAGATCATCTAGTTCCAACCCCTCCTGCCACAGGCAGGGACACCTTTCCACTAGACCAATACTTAACCACCACCTTCAATTAACAGTACTAGTTTGACAGAACAAGATTGCAATCTATTAGCAGCTTTTTTTCTTAAGTTTAAATTTTGAACCTATTCTCTTATGTTGCCTGAATGAAATACATAACAAGAAGATTCCAGAGACACCTCTTAGCTCTGTCCACCCCGTTTGATACGCTCTGAGCTCTTTTTCAAACTGTAAAAGTACAGTACACCCACCCTTCATTGTCTCATCTGGAATGTGCAAAATCTCCTACTGTGTCATATTCCACCTACAAGAGAGTTATCAATGGTAGCTGTTCACAGCTTAGCCAAATTCTTCTCTGTCCTTCTCTACACTATTGCAGCTCCATTGGAAATCTGTCAAGTCCACATTTGTTATTGAGAGCTTTAAAAAAAAATCAGTCAGAAATCATTGGTAATTTACTTTTCTTCTTAAATGAATTTATTCATTTCCTGCCAGGAAACTTAAATTTAAATAAAATCAATGATTTTCCCAGCACTCATTCTTAACTGCATTGTCAGGGAAAGGGAAACTCTAGCTGAAGTCTGCCTGGGGGATGGTGTTCCTATAAGAGGCCGTGAGCTTAGCATCTGTGTTGTCACCACACATCCTCACATAATCTCAACAGGTACAGTGCATTACCTTGCTACATTTTGGTTCTCAGGAGGACTTGTCATGTTCACTTTCATCACATTGTGTGTCAAAGACCCATCCATATCTATCTATCTGTCTTTCTGTCTATCTATCTAACTGTCTTTGTACCTATATGAAGCCTG